>NW_028095988.1:6933516-7561016 GCF_014824575.4 Sturnira hondurensis
TAGCCTATTTTAACATCTCATAAAGTATATTTAACTTTATTGTTATTTCATATTTGAATTTATGAACAATGTATATATATCAATCCAGAAGTAGAAATATTTAAATTATTAATATATGTATATGCCTATATGTTATAATTTTCCCTAGGTTGTTCCCTCTCTCTCTCTCCATATATATATATGTGTGTGTGTGTGTGTGTGTGTGTGTGTGTGTGTATTGTTAATATATATATATATACACACACACATACATACTGTATAGATATATATATATACTGTGTGTATACATCCATGTATCTCTTGCACATCACTGTTTTTCCCCTTTTCTTTCTCTGTCCCTTCCCCTCTCTTAAAGTAAATAAATAAAATCTTTAAAAAAGTAAAATTCATTTAAAGGAGATATATCAACACCTATTCATTTTGAAGCTGTAAAAAACCTTCGTATTTTATAGAATTTGTTTGTGCACAGTTCTTTACCTAGTGTTCTGTGTGATCAGAAAGGTATTATATAGACTTTTTTACCTTCATGTAATTCAGTATCCAGGTGAGAAGATAAGAAATCTAGACATGCAAAAAACATAACTTGCAGAAAAGTGCTGTGAAGAATACACTGGCAATCTTCTAGGAGGGAGATCCCATTGTAAGCTATAACGATCAAAGAAAGGTTAATAGAGGAAGTGAAGTTTTAATGTGATTCTGGAAGTTGGTTTTATGAAGAAGGGGAAGGAATGCACTACAGAACATTTAAGCACTAGTTGCAAACTTATGGAGAAGGAATTACAGAAAACCCATTCAGAGGTTTCCAGAATGTATAAATTAGATAAAAGAACATTATTTTTTCAGAATATCTACAGACATAAGTAGAAGTTAATGGTCAGGACAAATCATGGAGAGTTTGCAATATCAGACTAAGGAATGTGGGTTTTATTTTATAAATGAGTGGAGAAAGAAAGGATGATTAAAAATTGCTGAAAAAAATGGACCCACCTAAAAAAGGAGAGTCATGAAATAATAACATGTATTAGGTATATCAAAAGAAATCAGGATGACTTTCTTCTTCAACTTTCACCATTTAAGTATAAAGGCTAAACTAAGTAATAAAAGTAGAAATGTATTTGAGAAATCATTGAAATGAAGAATTTAAAGATATGATGAGTAGATATGGGAAAACCAAGAAAAGGAGAGTCTAACTCCAAATTCTGAATCAGATTGACAACGGTACATTTCATATAAATAGGGGAAACTTGAGAGAGGGAATTTGTCCTTGACCTGGTATAGGAGATGAAGCCAACTTTGCACAGCGAATGAGTGGTAAGGCTGGGATATGAATTTACCTTGTCTGATTCTAGAGACTTTACTCTTTTTTTAAAATTTATTTTTATTTTATTTTTTAAATTTTTATTTTTATTTAACTCTTGTTCAAGTACAGTTTTCTGTCTTATATTCCTAGCCCTGCCTCCCCCAGTGCTCCCCACCTCCCACCCATTTCCACCCCCACCTTAGTTATTGTCCATGTGTCCTTTATACTTGTTCATGTGAGTCCATCCCCAATTCCCCTATGATTCTCTCCCCTCTTCCCTCTGGACCCTGTCGGCCTGTTCCTTATTTGAGTGTCATTGGTCATATTTTGCTTGCTTGTTTGTTTTGTTGTTTAGATTCCTGTTAACGGTGATATCATATGGTATTTGTCTTTCACTGCCTGGCTTATTTCGCTCAGCATAATGCTTTCCAGTTCCATCCATGATGTTGCAAAGGGTAGGAGTTCCTTCTTCCTTTCTGCAACATAGAATTCCATTGTGTAAATGCTTCTGCATGGCTAAGGAAAACAGTATCAAGATAAAAAGAGAAGCAACAGCTTGGGAAAACATATTTGCCAATGATACCTCAGACAAAGGTTTAATCTCCAAAATATACAAAGAACTCACAGGACTCCACTCAAAGAAGACGAGCAACCCAATGAAAAAATGGGCAAAGGACTTGAACAGACACTTCTCCAAGGAGGACATACAGAGGATCCAGAGACACATGAAAAGATGCTCGATATTGCTAGCTATCAGAGAGATGCAAATTAAAACCACAATGATATACCACTTTACACAGGTCAGAATGGCTATTATAAACAAAGAAACAAACAACAAGTGCTGGGGAGGTTGTGGGGAAAAGGGGACCCTAGTTCACTGTTGGTGGAATTGCAGACTGATACTGATACTGATACTGATGGAGTTTTCTAAGAAAACTAAAAATGAACATGCCTTTTGACCCAGCAATTCCACTATTAGGAGTATATCCTAAGAACCCTGAAACACCAATCCAAAAGAACCTATGCACCCCGATGTTCATAGCAGCACAATTTACGATAGCCAAGAGTTGGAAGCAACCTAGATGCCCATCGGTAAATGACTAGATCAAAAAGCTATGGTACATTTACACAATGGAGACTTTAGTCTTAACCATTGTGTCATACCTCTGAAGTGTTACTAATTCACAGACACAAATCCAGTAGAGGTTGATGGGACTGTATAATTAGGAGAGAGATAGATCCTGTCTAGGTCCAGTTTTCCCAAAGAAAATGATGGGTAAATAAATATACTCCTTGAATGAACTATCATACCAAATTTCAGATATTCTGGGTATAGAAGACTAAAATACTAGAATCTTTTATTTCTTTATATGTTATTATGTTATTAATGACAAGTTTTGAGAAGAAAATAAAAAAGGGACATGATTGCACATAAATTGTTACAGTAGAAAGTTAGAAAGAAAAGATTTTTAATGAAAGAAAGTAGGAGTATGAAATGGTAGCCATATCAACTGAAGTCATTCATGATAGACATGCACACACATGTCTGCTATTAATAAAGAAGGAACCGCAGAAGATTAGCATCTTGATGTTGCTAGGCAAAGATCTGATTCTAGAGATGAAAGAAGGAGATTAGGTTTAAAGCCCTGGTAAAAAGTTTCATTTGGATTACAGACCTCTTGAGAATTCAAGGATGGATGATAACCAAACAGAAAAATGTGACATGGAAAGAATTATGTATAGGTATCATATATGAGGGAGCTCTCCACAGATTGTCATAGAGGGTCTCAATAAAACAGAAATGATTCTACCTACCAAGAATAAAGGAAATGGGATAATTAGGAGCTTAGGGAGATTGGGCAAAGCCTGAGGTGTATCGTGGAACTAACAAGTCAGGTGTTACTAATCTACATTCATTCATTCATTCATTCATTCACTTGAGAACTGACTTAGTCATACATTTGATACAGTACATTCTTATCATGGTGGATAACATGTATTATTTCTGGATTTATTTTACCTAATGGTTTTTTCCCTGGCCCTAATATCTCATCATTATTCTTACTTCTCTATTCCTCTCCCTTCTACACCAACATCAGTACTGTATTGTCATCACTTAGACGACTACTCTGCACATAGTGGGTACTCTAAATTTTGAATGAGTGGGAGAAAAAAATGAATGCAAGGACAAGAAATAGGCACAACTGAAAATCTCTGTTTCATCCTATTTTGGTGTCCATAGAGCTTATTTTTCTGCTTGTTGCTGATCTTTCTCCACCACTCGCAGACCTCACTGTACTTAGTAATTACAAGAGCTACTCATGTCTTTTAGTATCAGATACATCAGCCTTTCTCTTATTATTGTGACATTTCCAATATTGTATTTCTGGAAAGGAGCACCTATCATGTTAGTTTTCGACTTTATCAGAGAAAACTTTCTACTTTAAAGCTGTCACACTTAACAAATCGCTCATGTCACTTTTCTTTCCAAGTTACTCCAACTTATGCAAATGTCTCTGAATAATTTGAAGATTTAAGAATCTAATAAATTATTGATTAACCCAAGATATATAGTCATCTCCTATAAGATGCATCTATGATGAAATACTCAGTGCACTATTCTGAAATATCACACAGCCAGTGATAAAGCATCCACAGTAGTTCCCAGATCCTCATGTCGAGTCTCCCCAAATGAAGTTTGACAATGACTTTACTACAAGAATATAAATATAAAAGTTATAAACAGTAAAGTGAAATAAGTATCCCTAAAAGCAAGAGTACACTTGGACAAAAGAAAAAGGAAGGTAAAATAGATTAAGAAAGTGCGCAGACCCTGTCTCTGGTCCTTCATCATCATATAATTCTGGGAGCACATTTCTTCTGAGACTCATTTTGTATGGAGGTAGAGTGAAGACAAAAGTACTTCCCTACCAGCTCATGAAATTTCTGTGAGAATAAAAGGCAATGAATGATTATGAAACTATTTTCTAAATATTATACAGTACCATGATTATAAATAGAGAGGAATGCTTGCTTTCGTACCCATGTTTCTGTTATAAATGTTGTTTGGGTTTTAAATTTTAATATGGTTGCTGTTTGTTTTTGCTACTCAGTGTTTGAATGCTGACATTCTCTTATAAATGTTTTCTGCAAAAAGAAAAAAAGGGTTGTATGCCCATAGAAAAACTTTATGTGCTCAGTCTTTTAATTTCAAAAAATTCTATTGTGATTTCTTTGTAGAGAAAATGATTATATTCTAATTTAGATTTTGTGCAAATTATGGTAATTAAGTGAAGTAAGATAATTCATGAAAGCTATTTGCAGTACTGTTTAAAACTACTTTTCATTTATTCAAACTTATTAATTTTTCCCAATCAGAAATGAATCATTATCCAGGTAAATAAAAGATTTTGTCTAGAAAACTTTGGTTTTTGAATTCAAGCGATGCCATCATTTTCTCCACTTTATGTCTTAGATGGCTTATTCTAAATTACCCAGAAAATTGTCTTGATTTTACAGTTTTATTTTGCATTCTCTAAGTCTCAGGCAAAAGTTAAAGGAAAAAAACAAAGGAAAAGAAAATTGTACTCAAGTCACATAGACATCTGAAGTCTCTGATTTATGTGAAATCTCCCGTTTGGTAGAGGATAAAGGAAAAGAAAGGGATATTGAATTTCGTAAAACATACGTGCTTAGTGCTTTGTCTGCCAATGAGCTGAACATATATTTATTTTTCCTCTATACTTTCTGCATTGAAACCAGCACATTACCAGCTTCTCAGACAAATGATTAAAAAAATACTTGCCACTTTCCTATTACTTCTTTGCTCTTTTTCTGCTGAGGTTACTATTCTACAGAGTCATTTCAACCTCCTCATGTCTTTGACAGTGGGAACATCTTGACATGACTCTGATTTCAACGCCAATGTGTTGGAAGAATAAAAACACATTTACTTTAAAATTCTGAAGTATATTAATGTCACCATAGAAATACATGTAATGCCCTGACTGGTGTAGCTCAGTGGGGTGGGCAGTGTCTTGCAAACCGAAAGATCACCAGTTCCATTCCCGGTCAGGTCACATGCCTGTGTTGCAGATCAGGTTCTCTGTTGGAGATTTGCCGGTTGATGTTTCTCTCCTGCTTTTAATCTACCTCTTCCCCTCTCTCTAAGAGTAAATAAATAAAATATTTTAAAAAAGAAATATATCCCTCTTAAGATCAGTTTATTAACCTCACCTTTGTTAACATGTTTCAGAGCAACTATGTGATTAAGGTTTCTCTCTATGTAGACTTCAGCTGTAGCAACTGCAGCTGCCAAGAAAAAATAGCACAATATTTTAAAATCCAAAGCAAACAGCAAGGCTGCTACAAATATCTTATTCACTCATCTTTTATATCTTATTGTTTTTTGTTTTTCTTTCTTACAACTGTATAATGAAATGCCATTATCATTGTCATTGTCCCAGATTAAGGCTTAGAGAGAGAAGAAACCTATCCTTACACTGATTTTCAGCCCATTTCAGTCTGGAAGATCAGCAACAAGAGGATTTTCCTCACTGGAAGTGGCTTGCTGTTCATCTACAGTGAAGGCAGCATAGGTCTCTGTTTGCATTCTGGGGTATTAGGAGCAATAAAATGTAATAATAAGGATCTGACGTACTTACGTAGATCACTAGTGGGGCAGAACGGGGTTGGCCTGAGCTCTCATCAGCTTCATGGCCGCTCCCATTTCATAAAGCTCATAGACATAATAAGCAACAGGGAAAAGTCTCAGGAAAAGCATTGCTAGACTGGTGGCAGTTCTGAGAGCTATAGGCCCGTCGATCCTCTGATGATGGTGCAGTGCTAGGACCAAAGAGAAGACTGCATTTAAGCTAGGAATCTAAAAGTGTGTGTGTGTGCATTACTGAAAGAGAACTTTCTTTTATTGACACCCAGTTGATTTCAGTTCCTAGACTTATAATGTAAACAAGAGAACAATAGTCCTGGAGGGTTGCCTTTTCTCCTTTCCTCAGGATTGGAATTTGCTTCCTGGAGTTTAGAATGTATGTAGGTGTCACAACATGTGAACTCCTGGTGAAAAGCCACAAAAGAAGGGAAATTCAAGAGTGAGAGGGCATGCTGAATTTACTGGCCTGCCTGACCTCTTATTGAAAATATTACTCACAGAATCAGTGGCATTCAAAACACTGACAGAAAGAGTGTAAGGGGTTGGCAAAGGGTGAACCTGCATCAGCTTCTTGGGACCAGAACTTTGAGAATACAGCTAATACAATAAACTATCAGCTGTGTAGTATAGTGGCCACAACTGAAACGCAGTTATTCTATTCATTTGGTACCTTTTTTTTGCTTTTTGACATGTGCCCAAATCAAATGTAAATCATCTTCTTTGTTGTAGAAAAAGAAATACAAAAGCCTCAGAAGAAGTTAAGCCCTGGAATGCTTGTAATAAGCAGTTGAGTATGAATAACAATAATTTGAAAGAATCTTCCAGATTGCTCCTCTGTCTCCTTGGTTTGCTTGTCACTTACTGAGAATTACAGAGCCTCCTACTATTGTAATCTTTATTTTCTGTCCTAGAAAGATGGGAGGATTTTCTAGACTCAGTAGCATTTTATAGATTTTCTATCGATAGGGCAATGGCGGCCTCATTCACCAAGTTTATAAATATTTATTGTGCAGCTGCTATGTGCCAGGCTTTGTGTCAAGCACTGGGTAGACAGTAGACATGTTTCTTTTTCTCTGAAAATCAGTCTAGGAAATATAATACAGATTCAGATATAATTTGCATCTTATGTTCCAAAACATGTTTTTGGTTGCTACGTCCATTTCTACCAGAGGAAGAGAATGTGTGGCTTGGGGACTTTTTTCATATATTCATTTCATTTTTAGGACTGCCCCACTCCCAGTTTTCCAATTAAAATTCATCTAGATAATTTTTAAAGGAAATGGATCCAGGCTTTGTGGGAACTGGAGCTTATAAAGTATGGGCACCCTCTTTTGGAAAAAGGATACAAGGTCCTAGAGGGTGGAAGATCCCTTGTATATATTTGTCCAAAATTTTGGAAGCAAATGAACTTACCATACTATATTCTTATTTCTTTTCTGAATATAACACACCTTATATTCTATACTAATGCCAAACAAGGTTAATCTTTTTGTCTGGGTTATTTTCAGTTTTCAGAAAAGTAAGTACACATATATCACAACTTCTAAATGTTTTCTTTAGGCTTTATAGATTGAGTTTATAATACTAGCAAGTTTCAATGTTTTCTATTTATATAATGGTTTAAATTATAAAAATATACTGTCATGTACAGTTACATGAAAACTTCTTAAGGTCAAAGTAATCTTAGGAAAGAACAAAGTTGGAGATACCATGCTCCCTGATTTCAAACTATACTACAAAGCTATAGTGATCAAAACACTGATCCTGGCAGTAAAACAGACACAGAGGTCAATGGAACAAAACAGAGAACTTAGAAGTCCACACTATATGGTCAATTTAGCTATGGCAAAGGAGGCAAAAATATACAATGGAGAAAAGACAGTCTCTTCAAATGATATATCTGATAATGGGTTAATAACCAAAATACACAAAGAACAAATACAGCTCAACATAAAAAACACAAACAATTCTATTAAAAAATTTACAGAGGATCTGAATAGGTATTTTTCCAAAGAGGACCAACAACACATGAAAAGATGTTCAGCATCACTAATCATTGGGGAAAGGATATCAAAACTAAAATGAGAGATCACCTCACACCTGTTTGAGTGGCTATTATTATAGAAAACAGTATAAAACTTCCTTGAAAAATTAAAAATAGAACTACTATACAATCCAGTGATTCTACTAGGATTTATTTGAAAAAAAAGTGAAAGCAACAATTCAAAAATATATGCACCATACATTCATTGCAACATTGTTCACAATAGCCAAGATTTGGAAACAACCTTGGTGTCCATCAGTAGCTGAATAAAGAAGACATACACATACACACAATGAATACACTCAACTGTAAAAATGAATGAAATTACTAAGACCCAATAAGAGTCTCAGCTTGTCACTATTTACTCCCAACTCTATTTCTGCCATCAAAGATAGCAATTAATATGAATTTTAAAATTATAGATTCAATTTGCCTAGCTATACATGCACATGTGCACATGTACATGTGCAGGTATAATTCTTACTTTGGTATAATTTTAAACTTACAAAAAGTTGCAAAAATAGTGGAAGGAACTCCAGATTCACTCCTGATTACATTTTGATGTATTGCCATTGGTACATTTGATGTATTGTCCCCTTTCCCCCTGCACCACCTGTAAGTTGGAGATACCATGCTCCTTCAACCATAAACACATCACTGGAAATCTCCTAAAACCAAGACATTCTCTTATGTAATAACATTCTATTATACAATTTAAATACGGTTAGCAAAAATCAGTGAATTTTAGAGTACATTATAGAGTTTTTTAAATGTTAAAATATATTAGCTGCCAATTATTTCTTAATGGATTAAGCATACATTTGGACTAAGCAAATATAACCAAGACCATTCTTTCTTTGTGGAAATTAATGGCATATTCAAGGAGAAAATGCCAAACTCCAGGGGATGTCTTGTAAATTTATCATTTAACATGAGCTACAATTATCAAAAACAAAACAATGGCTTGCTTCAGTGATGTTCTAACTTTCAAATATTTTTAAAAAATTAATGGCCAATCTAGTCCATGATTCTTCCCTGTTCTTTTTTTTTTTCTTAATGGACTACACTTCAGAGTTCATTAACATTTCAATTAAAAGGCATCTTTTTAAAATCACATATTCAGCTATCAGTAAATACCAGTGATGCTATTTCTTAATGTATACATTCGAACAACTTACCATTCTATTTTAAATTATTTTTTATTCATTCAGCTAAAATTTTAAAGAACATGTGATATACAGCGTAGCATCCTGCACATATTTTTTTTTAAAAAATGGATTAAAAACATCCTGAGTCTTAAGGAGTCTCAAAGATAGACCTCATGGATAAGGAGAATATGTCTTATATGTAGAAGAGATTACAGTGCACTAGGGATTTTTGATGAGGCAAAAAATAATTTTTCCTTGGGTTATCAGAGAAGGCTTTTTGAAAGAGCTGTCATTTGAGCTGTGTCATGAAAGATATATCTGGCTTCTATAGATGATAATAGGAGAGGACATTGAAGGGAATATTTGTGCAATTTACACAGGAAGAAAACTTCCAGGTAAATTTAAGGTATTGAAAAGTCAGATGAGTAAGTGGTTCGGCATAGGTGAGAAAGAAGAAATACTAATGAAACAATTGTGAAGGACTACAAATAACTGCTTAAGAGTTTGGATATTAGTAGGTGTAGGGCAATGATTTTCAACCTTTTTCATCTCATTGCGCATATAAACAAATTACTAAAATTCTATGGCACACCAAAGATACATTTTTTGCCAATCTGACAAAAATCGTTATAAGTTCGATTCATTCACATCAGACAGCTATCGTATTGGCTGTTGTCATTGTTTTTATTTGATGATCTATGCAAACAGAGGTCAGTGCCCCTGACTAAATAGTCAGGTATTGCATATTTAAAAAATTCTTGTGGGACACTGGTTGAGAAATCTCTGGTATAGGGGAACAAGTGGACATTATTTTCTTTTCTTAATAGGTAATATATTCACATGATTCCAGAATAAAAAACTCTCCATTCTGTCTTATTTTGTCTCTATAGTTCTCATCTCCTTTCACAACTGAATGCTATTCTTGGTGTCTTAAGTGTTCTATGCACATATAAAAAATAAAAATTTAAATGATGGATTTCCTTTTTTCTGGTAGCGTAATATATGTCCTTTCTGTGCCTTGTTTATTTTTTCAAGAAAATACTTCTTTTTTTTTAGTTTTCTGGAAATTTTATGGTTTTTGCAATTCTCTTTTTTATTGTTGTTCAATTACAATTGTTCCTATTTTCCTTCCCCTTACTCTCCATCACTCTACCTGTACTCACCTCCCACATTAAATCTGCTTCTCATTGTCTTTGTCCATGGGTCCTTTATATAGAAAATAGTTCTTGAAGTGCTTTTCATGCTAATATATCAAGAGAGAATTCTTACTGATTTCCAGCCAAGATGGAGGCATAGGTGGAAACACTGTGCCTCCTCGCACGACCAAGTTTAAAGACAACAAAGTTTTAGTAACAAAAATGCAGCCAAAACACAGAAAATTGAACTGTATGGAAGTCCGACAACCATAAGAGATTCAGCCAGACCAGTAAGAGGGACGGAGTCAGTGGCTGGCAGAGTGGAATCGAGCAGAAAAAAGTGGCCAGACCAACCCAGGTGCACAGGGAGTGGTTGGCAGATCCCAGGTGTGGAGTGGCAATGGGCAGACCCAGTGAGGGCGCAAGGAGGCTGGCTGACCTTGGTCACACATTTGTGTGCAGATAAACCAAGCAAAGGAGCAAACAGTGAGACAGACCACTCAGGCTAGGGCCCCAGTGACAGGAATTAGAGCCTGAAAGCACCAATTGAAAAGACCTTCCAGGTTGAGGTGCCAGGTGAGGCTCCCAGGCTCACAGAGAGTTTGTTGGAGAGACCCACAGGGTCCTGGAGGGTGCACAGGTCCACACACCTGGGAGCCGGCACCAGGGGGGCAAGGTTTGCTTGGGGATAGCAGCAGAGGGGACCGAAATCCAAGAGAGAGTGGAACAAACACCATTGCCCCTCTGTGACCCCGCCCCCACATACAGCATCACAACCCAGCAACTAGGTCGCCCCACCCTGGTGAACACCTAAGGCTCTGCCCTTCATACGTAACAGGTGCGAACAGACCAAAACATTATGGCTCAAGAACAAAAACAGCTCAAAGCCCCAGAGCCAATACTGCTAAGCAACAAGAGATAGCCAATCTATCAGATACACAGTTCAAAATACTGGTGCTCAGGATGCTCACAGAACTGCTTGATTTTAGTCACAAATTAGAGGAACAAATGAAGACTAAACTAATTGAAATGAAGGGAAATGCACAGGAAACCAATAGTGATGGAAAGGAAACTGAGACTCAGATCAAGGGACTGGACCAGAGGAAGAAAAAAATGACCAAACAGAAAAGAATGAAGAAACAAGAATTCAAAAAAAATGAGGAAAGGTTTAGGAACCTCCAGGACATCTTTAAACATTCCAACATCCGAATTATAGGGGTATAAGAAGGGGAAGAGAAAGAGTAAGGGGAAAACTTATTTGAACAAATAATAAAGGAGAACTTCCCCAATCTGGCAAAGGCAATAGACTTCCAGGAAATCCAGGAAGTTCAGAGGGTCCCAAAGAAGGTGGACCCAAGGAGGAACACACCAAGGCACATCATAATTACATTATCAAGATTAAAATGAAGGAGATAATTCTAGAAGCTGCAAGAGATAAGGGGACAGTCACCTACAAAGGAGTTCCCATCAGAAATGTCAGCTGATTTCTCAAAAGAGACCCTACAGGCAAGACAGGGCTGGAAAGAAATATTGCAAGTCATGATATCCAAAGACCTACAGCCAAGATTGCTTTATCCAGCAAAGCTTTCATTTAGAATGGAAGGACAGGTAAAGTGCTTTTCAGATAAGGTCAAATTCAAGGAGTTCATCATCACCAAGCCCTTATTATACGAAATGTTAAAGGGACTTATCTAAGAAAAAGAAGACAAAAATATGAACAGTGAAAGGACAGCAAACTCACAGTTATTAACAACCACACCTAAAACAAAAGCAAACCAAGAGGACAGCTAGATCAGAAGTAGAACCATAGAAATGAAGATCACATGGAGGGTTAGCAACAGGGGAGTGGGAGGAGGAGAAGGGGGAGAAGGTACAGAGATTAAGTAGTATAGATGGTAGGTAGAAAATAGGGGGCAGGGCAAGAATAGTGGGGGAAATATAGAATCTAGAGAACTTGTGACACATGGATATAAACAAAAGGGAGGGAATGGTGTGGGAGGGGTGTGCAGGATGGAGGGGAATGAAGGAGGGAATAGGACAACTGTAATGGCATAATCAATAAAAGATATTTTTAAAAAACTAAGCAAACAACTAGAACAGGAACAGAATCACAAAAATGAAGATCACATGGAGAGTTATCAGCTGAGAGGAGGAAGGGGGAGAATGGGGGAAAAGGTACAGGGAATAAGTAGCATAAATGGTAGGTACAAAATATACAGGGGAATGTTAAGAACAGTATAGGAAATAGAGAAGCCAAAGAACCCATATGTATGACCCATGGACATGAACTAAGGGGAGGATTGCTAGAGGGAATGGGGGTACTGAGTGGAGGGGGGCAAAGGGGAAAAATGGGACAACTTGCCCTGGCTGGTGTGGCTCAGTGGATTGAGGGCTGGCCTGTGAACTGAAAGGTTGCTGGTTCAATTCCCAGTCAGGGCACATACCTGGGGTTCAGGTCAGGTCCCCAGCTGGGGGGTTTATGAGAGGCAACAAATCAAGGTATCTCTTGCACATCAATGTTTCCCTCCTTCCTTTTGTCCCTCCCTTTCCCTCTCTCTAAAAATAAATAAAATCTTAAAAAAGAGAGAGAATTCCTATTAATCTTCTCAGTTACAAAATATTTAATCAAATGGAAATAACATTTACTTAAGTAACATTGTACCCGACATAGGAGCACCAGAATATATAAGAAAAATCTTGGTAGACATTAAGAGAGAAAGCAACAGAAATATAGCCATAGTAGGGGACTTTAATAACCCGCTGAAATTAATGGATAGCTCTTCCAGACAAAAAAAATCAACAAGGAAACAATGACCTCAAATGACCCATTGAATTACATGGATTCAATTGATATGTACAGAACATTTCATCCAAAAGCAGCAGAATATAAATTCATCTCAAGTGCACAATGACCAACAGCATGTTAACACACAAGTCTTAATAAATTAAAAAAATAAAATCATATCAAGCATCTTCTCTGAAAACAGTAGTATGAAACTAGAAATCAAGTACAATTTAAAAACTCAAAACATTCAAACACATGGGGGCTGAATAACATGTTGTTAAACAATGAATGATTTAACAATAAAATGAAGGAAAAAATTAAAAGTTACCTGGAAACAAATGAAAATGAACACACAACAGCCCCAAATCTGTGAGACACAGTGAAATCCTGAAAGGGAACTTCATAGCATTACAGGCTGATTGCAAGAAGCAAAATGTAATCTAAAGTAAACAATGTAATCTAAAAATGTAATCTAAAGTAAACAATCTAACCCTAACCCACAAATTACTAGAAAATAACAAACAAAGCCCAAAGTGAGTAGAAGGAAGGAAATAATAATGATTAGTGTGGAGATAAATGACACAGAGACTAAAGAAAAATATAAAAGATCAATGAATCCAAGAGGTGGTTCTTTAAAAAGATAAACAATATTGATGACCCTTTTACCAGAATCATCAAGAAAAAGAGAGAGGACCCAAATTTTATTTATTTATTTATTTGCTTCTTGAAGTCAGCCTGTAATGCTTCAAAATGAAAGAGGTGAATTAACAACTGACACCAAAGAAATACAAAGGATTGTAAGAAAATACACATAGTAATATGCCAACAAGTTGTACAACCTGGGAAAAGTGGATAAATTCCTAAGACCATAGAGTCTTCCAGAAGTGACTCAGGAAGAAGCAGAGAACCTGAACAAACTGATTACAACTAATGAAATTGAAGCTGTAGAGAAAACACTCCAAGAAACAAAAGCATTGAACCAGGTGGCTTCACAGGTGAATTTTACCAAACATTTAAAGAAGAACTAACACCTATCTTTCTCAAACTATTCCCAGAAATTCACCAGGTTGGGCCAGGAGAAGAAGACTTCCAAGCCCTTTCTATAAGGTCAGCATTATCCTAATTCTAAAACCAGATAAAGACACTAGAAAGAGAGAAAACATATAGATCAATATCCGTGATGAACACAGAGGCTAAAATTCTCAAAATAATACTAGCGAACTGGATCCAGCAATACATTAAAAAGATCATACAGCATAATCAAGTGGGATTTATTCTGAGGACACAAGGTTGGTACAATATTTGCAAATCAGTAAACATGATACATGACATAAACAAAAAGAAGGATATATAACATAAATATATCAATAGATGTAGAAAAAGCATTTGATAAAGTACAGCACCCATTCATGATAAAAAGTCTCAGCAATGTGGTAATAAAGGGAACATATCTAAACATAATAAAGGCCATATACGACAAACTCACCACTAACATCATACTCAATGGGCAAAAACTACAAGCACTCCCCTCAAGATTGGGAACAATATGGAGATGTCTGCTTCCATCACTTTTATTCAACTTAGTACCGGAAGTCCTAGACACAGCAATCAGACAAAAAGAACAAACAAAAGGGATCCAAATTCAAAAGGAGGAGGCAAAGCTGTCATTATTCACATATGACATGAAATTCTTAAAGGCCCCATCAAAAAATCTATTATATCTAACAAATGAATTCGGTAAAGTAGGAAGCTATAAAGTTAATATTCAGAAATCAGTGGCTTTCTGTACAACAATAACAAACTCTCACAAGAGAAATTAAGAAAACAATCTCACTGACCATTATAATAACAACAACAAAAAATAAGGTATGTAGGAATAAACTTATCCAAGGAGGTAAAAATCTGTACTTGGAAAGTTATAGAATACTGAAGAAAGAAATGAAAGATACATATAAGTGGAAGAATATACTGTGTTTATGGACTAGAAGAATTAACATAATTAAAATGTCCATACTACTCAAAGCAATCTATAAATTCAATGCAATTCTAATTAAAATACCATTGCCATGTTTCACAAATCTAAACAAGTATTCCAAATATTTATATGGAACCAAGGAAAACCCCAGACAGCCTCAGCAGTCTTGAGAAATAAGAACAAAGTTGAAGGTATCGCAATACCTGATATCAAGCTATGCTACAAGGCCGTGGTGATCAAAACAGCATGGTACTGGCATAAGAACAGGCATACAGATCAATGGAACAAAAAAGAGAGACTAGAAAAAAACATGCCTTTATGGGAAATTAATATTTGACAAAGGAGGCAAGAGCCTATAATGAATAAAGACAGTCTCTTCAATAAATGGTGTTGGGTCCTGGCTGGTGCAGCTCTGTTGGTTGGAGTGTCATCTTTGACGTTGAAAGGCCACAGGTTCTATCCCCAGTTGGGGTGTGTATGGAAGGCAACTAACTGATCATTGTTTCCTCTCACACTGATGTTTCTTTCTTTCTCTCTCTCTCTCTGTATGCCTACCCCTCTCTCTAGAAGCCANCCGTGGTGATCAAAACAGCATGGTACTGGCATAAGAACAGGCATATAGATCAATGGAACAAAAAAGAGAGACTAGAAAAAAACATGCCTTTATGGGAAATTAATATTTGACAAAGGAGGCAAGAGCCTATAATGAATAAGGACAGTCTCTTCAATAAATGGTGTTGGGTCCTGGCTGGTGCAGCTCTGCTGGTTGGAGTGTCATCTTTGACGTTGAAAGGCCACAGGTTCTATCCCCAGTTGGGGTGTGTATGGAAGGCAACTAACTGATCATTGTTTCCTCTCACACTGATGTTTCTTTCTTTCTCTCTCTCTCTCTGTATGCCTACCCCTCTCTCTAGAAGCCACAAAAAACTATATTTGGTTAAAACTATAATAAAAATTATATTTTTATTATATAAAAAAATAATAAAAATAATTGGTGTTGGGAAAATTGGACAGGTATATGCAACAAAAATGAAACTAGCACACCAACATACACCATAAATAAGAATAAATTCAAAATGGATAAAAGACATAAATATAAGTCATGAAACCATAAAAATCCCAGAAGAAAATATAGACAGAAATATCTCAGACATTTCTTGTAGCAATTCTTGCTGATATAGTAGTCCCAGGGCCAGGGAAACAACAGAAATAATAACTACATGGGGCTACATCAACCTGAAAACTTCTGCATAGCAAAAGAAGCCAAATGTGGATAGGATTGAGCTACAGAGGTGAGGTTGGTGAGGCAGGGGTATAGGGGAAAATGGAGACAACTATATTTGAAAAACAATAAAAAAGAACTGTGGTACATTTATACAATGTAATACTTCACTCCAGAAGGAAAGAAGGAATTCATATCTTTTGCAACAGCATAAATGGAGCTGGAGACTATTATGCTAAGTGTAATAAGCCAGTTGGCAAAAGACAAATTCTATATGATCTCATTTATAATAGGAATCTAATGAATAAAACATACTAACTAGAAAAATAGAACCAGGTATATGGAAACTTGCAACAAACTAAGACCTATATGAGTAGAGGAGGATGGGCTGGAATAATGAAAGGAAGTGGAAAGGATTAGTCAAATAACACATGAATTACTCACGAATATGGACAAGGGAGAGGTAATTGACTGTGGGGGAAAGGGGTAGCCTTTGAGAAGTGTGGCAAGAGGAAAAATTGGGACAATCCTAAAAAAATGAACAATAAAAAATAAAATAGAAAAAAAGAAGCCATTGACAAAATAAAAAGGAACACACTGTACGGAAGAACACATCCAATAAGGGGTTAATTTTCAAAATATATAAAGTTATACAACTCATCATGAAGAAGATAAACAAATAAATTAAAAAATAAGCAACCTGAATAGACCCTTCTCCAAAGAGGACACAGAGATGTCCAATAGACATGTGAAAAATGCTCAATGTCATTAATCATCAGAGATGCAAATTAAAACTACGAGATACCATCTCACATCTGTCAGAATGGCCACCACCAATGAATCAACAAACAAGTGCTGGCAAGGATGTGAAAAAAGGGGAACCCTAGTGCACTGTTGGTGGGAATACAGACTGGTGCAGTTACTCTGGAGAACAGTATGGAGTTTCTTCAAAAAATTAAAAATGTAACTGCCTTTTAACCAAAAGATGCCACTTCTCAGAATTCATGTAAAGAATCCTGAAACATCAAATTGAAAGAATATATGCACACCTATGTTTATTGCAGTGTTATTTACAGTAGCCAAGATCTAGAAACAGCCCAGGTGTCCATCAGTAAGAGAGTGGATTAAAAACCTGTAATATATTTACAAATGGAATACCACTCAACCATAAAAATGAAGGAAATCTTGCCTTTTGAATCAGCATGGTTGGACCTGAAGGTTATTATGCTAAGTGAAGAAAGCCAGTCAGAGAAAGACAGATACCATATGATTTCACAGGTACATGGAATCTAACATGCAAAATAAACTGACAAATTAGAAACAGAAGCATGGATACATGGAATAGACTGACAGCTGTCTGAGGGGAGAGGGAGGAGTCAGAGAGATGAAAGAAGGTGCAGGGATTACCTGGCTGGTGTAGCTCAGTGGATTGAGCACAGGCCTGGGAACCAGAGGATTGAGGTTCGATTCCCAGTCAGGGCACATGCCTGGGCTGCAGGTCAGTCCCCGGCAGGGGACACATGATACATTGTGTGTCCTCAGCAGAGGCAACCATACATTGATATTTCTCTCCCACTCTCCTTCCCTTCCTCTCTAAAGATAAATAAATAAAATATTTTTTTAAAAAGAAAATAATGAGAAAGAGGTACTCTCCTGCTCACTTAAAAAAAAAAAGAAGGTGCAGGGATTAACCAAAAAATGTATATGTACAACACACAGACACAGACAACAGTGTGGTGATGGCTGGAGGGAAGTGGGGCAGGGGCTGGGTGGAGGCGGGCAGAAGGAAAAAGGGGGGGGCATCTGTAGTAGTGTCAACAATAAAATAAAGTTAGAAAAAGTGACTTACATTTAGAAAACATGAATTGCTTGTTTATATACTTGTGTATTTAAACACTTTATTTTTTTCTTTTAAAGATTTTATTTATTTATTTATCTTTAGAGGGGAAGGAGAGGGAGAGAAACATCAATGTATGGTTGCCTTTCATGCGTCCCCTGCTGGGAGTTGGCCTGCAGGGAACCTGCCTGCAACCCAGGCATGTGCCCTGACTGGGAATCGAACCACGATCCTCTGGTTTGCAGGCCAGTGCTCAATCCACTGAGCTACACCATCCAGGGCCTATTTAAACACTTTAAATATTAGAGAAATTATAATACATAAGGAACAAATATTGTTTCTCAATATTGTAGTTTCACTGTGTTTATAGTATTTCTCTGTCATGAATAAGTGTAATTTCAATGTATTCACATTGATCTCATATTTATGTTTGATGTTGTGGCTCCTAGACTTCTAGTCATAATTAGATGGACCATAACTACTCCAAGTTTTTACAGAAAATTTTTCTGTTTTCTTCTAGAGCCCTTATGATTTTATTTTTCTATAGTTAATGTTAAAACAGAGCTGGAAATAATCTCATTAGAAGCAATAAAGGTATGGGTCCACTCACATTATTTTTGCACAAAATGGTAACTCATTTTCTTTCACTGATTTGAAATTTACTGTTTATATGTTTCTAGGTTTTCTATTCTTTTCCATACGCCAACCTCTCTCTTTACATAGTGCAGTTTTTATACCACTTATTTCACTCATAGATACAGACGACAACAGCATGATGGTTAAAGAGTGGAAGGGGATGGGGAGGATGACGATGGTAAAGGGGGTCAGACATATGGCAACAGAAGACTGGACTTTGGGGGTAAGCCCATAATGTGATGTACACATGATGTATTACAAAATTGTACACTTGAAACTTAAATAATGTTATTATCCAATGTTGCCCCCTAATTTTTTTTTAAAAAGCAAAGCTGCTCACCATTTCAGGCTCCTTCCCTTATTTATGTGCATTCTCTGCCAATGAATTATACATATACTTATGTACATAAACTTTTAATAATAAGAATGTAAGTTATTCCTAATGGGACCAGTCTACCTCGATTGTTGTAAACTACTTTTACAATGCTACAGTAAGCATAACTTGCCTTTACAACTATTCTCACAACATTCATGGAGGTTTTGAAAACAATTTAATGAAATACAGAAAATGATTATCTGTATAAAAAAATCCCATTGGAAAGAGCAATTTAATGTTTGGATTTGTTGTTAAGGACTTTTATCTTGCCCACATCTCTATGTTACCCCCCTAGACAGAGGCAAAGCTGTGCTATTCTTAAACATTGTCATGGGAGGGCCAATCTCACAACCTCCCTCGGTGTTACATGCAATGTCATTTACACTCAGAATACTCTCTTTGTGTCTAAATGAAAAGGTTTGGCTGTAATTCAAGACAATCATTTTGTTCCCCTCTCTTCCTCCCCAATTCTCAGCAAAATCCTGCAGAGTTGGTATATTATCTACCCTCCTCCTTTAATTTTCCTTCTTTTTTTTCTGTTTTAAACAGAGATGTCATAGGATACAGTATTCCAAAGATTTTGTTTCAATGGTGAAAATATCTAACCCTGTGGAAGGCCATTAAAAGACAGTTTCACTGTGAAAGCCATTCTGGTATGAGTTAAATCACATGATGGTTTTATTCTCTGTTTTTGCACACATGTGCAATTAATTTATTCCGAGGGAAAACTATTTCCCCTCCCTTGTTCTTTTGTGCCTCAATTTTTGCATTTTCATTTTCACTTTCTTCCTAAAGTATATTTTGAGTAATGATTATGTGGTAGTCTGTTTGAGGACCATGGACTTTATCAAAGAACTTTCACATAAATGATCTCTCGAAACATTTGCACCAGTAAAAAATATGTTAATCACCCAGCCCTATTTCATTAAAGCCATGTTGTGTGTGTGTGTGTGTGTAGGTATTCATCTAACATAGACTATTACTTTCTGAGTGAGTTTGAAATTGCATACTTGTCTGACATACAAAAACAAATGTTATTCTCATAATATCTAGTATATATTTATATTTTTTTTGATAGTGGCATAATTGTAGAATAAAAAATACATTGAAATGAGAATAAAGAAACTTGATTCTGCAACTAAGTTATCATGTGAACTTGACCACATTCATAGTCTTTACCAATGTAAATTTCGGTATCACTAAAATAAAGGTATTTGATTTTATAAAGTTCCCAAAACATCTCTTCTCTGATGGTCTCTGAGGCTCTAGCTGATATTTTGGCCTAGTCTACCATAGGAGGACAGCAGCAGGATAGAAAACTCTACTATGTGCACAGGGAGATTATCATATGATACTCCTAAGTGACTTAATGTATAGAATTCCATTTTTTTGTTCTGGAGATAAAAATGCATATTCCAAAATGGAAAAATATAAAGCTCTTTTTTCAACTAAAATTTACTGTGTGTGAATCATGTCCTCATCAATGAGACTACTTGTTTTGGAAGACACAGGTCATACCACATAGCTTCTTGCCTCAAGAATCTTATCACTTGGTAAATGTAATAAAAAAACTATACAGATAACTGTAAGTAGAAAACATTACACGTCCTGAGTGGTGTATAGAAAAAAGCTAAGAAGGAGGGTTCAAGCAAATGCTAAAATTCTAACTTGGCCCTGATCTCAGACGGTGATGATGGAAGTATCATATTTTTGGGATTATAACATGTACTTTTCCCCTAAATTTGAGAGCAAAGGGGGGTGAGTCTTATAGTCTGAATGTAGTTTGCCTAGCTCACTGGTGGGGGGCAGCAGCAATGGAGCAGAGTCACAGGTTATTGAATATTTTACCACACTTTTTGCTTCAAAAAATTTTCCCCTATTTTCCTCCTCTAAAACCTAGGTGCATCTTATGGCCTGGTGGGTCTTAGAGTCCTAAAATATGGTAAATGAATTGAGCAGGTACCATATGATCTCACCTATAGATCTAACCTAATCAACAAAACACATGAGCAAAACATAACCAGAGACTTGGAAAGAAAGAACAGACAGTGACCAGAGGGCAGAGGGGAGGGAGATAATGGGAGAAAGAAGGGACAGGGGTGCATAAAGGAACATGAATAGAAGACTCAGGGGTATGGACAATGTGGGGGGAATTGACTGTGGGAGTGGAGGGGACAGGGTGGGGGTGAGCAATGTAACTTAACAATAAATTTTAAAAAAACAAATAAAAATTAAGTGACCTGAACTGATTTAGGAAAGATCCATGAAGGGAAAAATCCCTGGGATTTTCCATGGATCTTTCAGTTTTTGAGAACATAATACATTTTAATCGTTCTCTTTAGTGATATGTGGTTAAAATCCCCTTTAATATAGTTATGATAAAGCTTTCATTAATTTCTTGAATTTTTGTCAATTATAAAAGACAAACACAGAATTATATGTCCTATGGAGAACTGTATCCATAATTTTGGGAACGAGGTACGAGGAAAGAGAATCTATGAGCTTTTAGAAACAAAAGATTTCCTTTCTTTTCTCCTACTTGCATTGAGGTCTTTTCTCCTTTAAAGCTTTAAGAAATAGCCTGAATACTAATGTGGCAAAATCAGACACAATCCCCAAATACCGTATTTGCTTAATGATAAATACCTAGTCCTTATCTTTAAAGAGATTTAGACAATCAGTCTGTCCTGTAGCCTTGAGGTAGTCAGAAAAGTTAGGCTCGGTATTTTAATGCTCATTCCTCCTCTATCGCTGCCAGCTATCATTAATCCCTAATGCCTGGAACGGCATAAATTTCTTCTACAAAGGAAGCCCACAGGTCGTTTTTATTTGGAGCACTTTTTTTATGTGCGCCACAATATATTCCGTTATGTATTACCTCGTCTGAATGCAAAACTGTTTTATATGCAGATTTAAGGTAATGAGCACTCAAGTTTAAAAAATGGCTCTGGTATCCTGTAGCTTCTCAATAATAATATACTCTTACATTCCAACAGAGAAGGATAGATTATGGGTTTTTCAATTTGCATCGAGCATATTAATTGCAGAGTAGGGCTTCCACATAAAATATCAATGTACTGGAACAAACTGTTAATGTACCAGAATATGAACACTTACATTCATTTCTGGAACTTTAAAAAGAATCATCTTTCTTTCTTTTCTTTTCTTTTTTTTTTGTTTTGTTTTGTTTTGTTTTGTTTCTATACTTCTGGAGACGATACAATTTTTTAGTCAATTAGTGAGAACTATGTAACCTCTGTTTGTCAAAAAATCCCTAATTAGATTACGTGTAGTAGGGCTTTTCCAGCTATTCTGCTGGGGAAAAATATCAGCCATTAGGGAAAGAGAAAAATATAGAAGATCTGGATGAAACTCATTTTAGATTTGCTGGTAAGAAACATGACATGGGAGTTCAACCCTACGTTGTAGTTGGAGGCCGAGAAGCACACTCAACTTTTGTTTGCATTATATTTCTCAACTGTGAAGAGAATACCTAAGTTAGTAAAACCATAGTTGGAGGTTTTATTGAGCAATTTTTAGCTGAGGTTTTGCATTGTAGGTTTAATTGTAGAGAACTGTGTAATATGGAACTTTATTTCATGGAAGTACTTGAATTATGTATTCTCTTGTAAGCATATAATTTTGAATGTCAGTTTTTTAAATACAAGAATGGAATAAACAAAATGCACCAAACCCTTGTGTTTTCTCTTTCTTAAAAGTTTGATAATATAAATTACAAATACAGATTGTTTAGACTAAAACACTGATTTAAACATTTAAAAATATGTCCTCTGCATTTGATAATGTGAATATGACCCTATGTTACAAAAATAAAATAGCAGGAAGAAACAAAGTTTGAAATTTCAGCACACACACTACATTGTTTTCCTGAAGCCTGTACATAATATGCAAATTCTAAGTAATTGATGAATATTCATTGAACAAGATTCTCATCTATTGTATCCTAAATTGTCACTTCTTTCACACTAATATTTTATTCCACATTGTTTTTGATACTTAATGAAATTTGTGATTTTATTATCCCCAAACAGCAGTATAATGGGGACCCTGTTTCCAAACCATCCTAAGAATGCCAATATTTGAGTTTGCATGCCACAGCTGTAAGCAGCGAATTACCACACTAGAGACAAGAAGAAATACCCACCCATATAAGCCAGGAGACTCGATTCATTTCGTGTCTGGAGCAATCCCTGCAATGTTACAAACTGAAATGAGTTTCTTTTCCAATCTTCAGGTGAAAAATGTAGTGAGAATGCCCTGCTTTCTCTATCAATGTAAATTTCTCTTTCCTAATGCATAAAATCATGTGTGCTTGTGTGTGTTTTATTTTGCACTGGTAGCTTTGACCTCATCATGCTATTATGAGGCAAAGTGTGTCATGGGTTAAAAATGAAGGCAAGATAGACTTTTCTCAGCATTAAAACATAACCTAATCTATGGTAAAGTAATTTTGATACTGTTTTAAGGAAACAACCCCAGGCGACATGAATGTTCTGTTGCTGTAGCATGCTGGCTGGAAAAACTTCACTGAGCGTATACGCTTAGCTATGTGCTCAGTGAAGAGTCTGGGGTAAATCGCTAGCACTAGAAACTGTATCTGTTGGGTGCTAACATTTTGAAAAATTCTGGAAGTGTGTTATTATCATTCTGTGTTACCCATAATGAGTGCATTTTAAACTCAAAAAATTGTATTTCTAGCAAGAAAGCCAAATAGAATGTTGCAACTGAAGGGCAAAGGCCATTCTTCCAATTGAACAACTTTTATTTCCAAAGGTGTTTTTTTCCCTCCTTGTTTGAGACACCACGTAACACAAGATGCTGCCTGCTCTTTGTTTCTTTTTATATTGTGTACATGCATGGAAAGTACGTTCAACTACCTCATTCAAAAATCTTTTTTACTTAGTTCCATCAGTTGAAAAGATACCATCTTTTCCAAATTCGCTTCCCTTGGTAAATATCAGTAACAAAAGTTTCAAGTTTATGAAGGATATCATATATCTCAATTTAATACATATGGCAAAATTCATTTTAAATGAACTTTTACTGTTTAATAAAAATTGCTTTGGGATCATAAAGGATACTTTTAGAGGTAGTAATTAAGTGCACCTGCCCCTCCTCCCTAGACATCTACCTTCTATATTCTCTACCAAATGAAAATTAATCTCAGGTTCAAAGTGATGTTAACTGAATGCAGGGATCTTAGGATGTCCTTGACCATCATTTGACAACACAAGTACAAGTCTAGGATAACTGTTGATTTTTAGTTGTAGTTTTTATTTTTTAATTTTTGTGGGAGAGGGATTTAATCTCTCAGACTTCACTGGTAAATTGCATTGATGAATGCATTCTGACAGGAAGCTTTACTGAAATGAAAGGGGCTCCTGTGTAAGGGAGGGAATAACTATTCTAAGAGCTTTTTCATGGTGCTCGTTGCCAGGGAAACCACTGCTTTGTCTGTACGTGTTTGGAATGGCTGCCTCATTAGAACTCAGGCTCTCAGACACTTTGTGATACTGATGAAATGAAAGGGATGAACCCAGTTCAGTTGATTAACTCCACATTAAGAAAAATAGCATATTTAACAGACAGGCTTCTGAAACATAAAAAATTATGGGGAAACTGTAAAGATAATATTGATTAGGCATTTTTAACCACTGTGACTGGAAGAACAATTTTATTATTTTCTTTCCTTTTGCCTATTTACCTACTTACGGAAAGGTAAGCAAATGGAATGCTTTATAGTATTAGTGTCACAGATAAACCTGGGATGTGATAGATCCTAATATTTGCACAAACATGCACATATCTCTCTTATTAAAAATGCATTTTTTCCTTCAGTCACTGGCCTATGTCACCGCTACAATATCATCACAACAGACTGAATTCACTGACGCGGGGCATAAAAGGTATTGAAAACCTGTGTTAAAAACCTATGTTAGGGTAGTTTTCATTTTCTTGAAAGAACAAAGCCGTGGCATACTCAGAAATTATAGGAGCCAATATTAACAACAGAGAGGGCAATATAACTTTTATTATTGCTCTAACATTTAAAAAAATAGCGAGCAGACATAAAACCATCCGAAGTTCACAGGAGCTCAGGCCAACTCTCCATGTAATACTACCTCTTCCTGCTTTTTACTGTGAGTCAAACTGCCTTTGGCAAGTCATTGGCATTTCAAATTTCTCTTCTTGCCTCATGACAAAGAGATGAAGCAGCCAGTTTATAACCTCTTTTCTTTCAAAAACAGTTTCTATAAATGTCTTGTTCTGTCTGTCTGTATACGTACCAGAATCTTAGATATTATTATCTAATACTTTATCCTGAAGGGAAAAAGGTATACAAAATCCAAAGAAAAATCACCCCCAAGCTTTTTAAAATCAGTATCATTTAACTAAATTATGTTTAAACAAATTGACAATACAGACTTTTGAAAAATTTTACCTGTAGCACTATTTCAGGAAGAGAAATGTCAAAATGATCTGCTGGACTTTGCAAGCCCAGTTTTTATGAGCAATAGGAAAAATTTGGTTTTATATATGTTAAGCTTAAATTAACTATTAGACATTCAAGAAGAGAAGTTATTAAGGAACCTTTTACAAAGGTAGAATGCACAAAATTTGTTCTTTAACTGAGTGTGAAATAAGAAGAAAGTGAGAATAAATTCAGGGTTTATCATGACTTCCAAGCCTAAATGAACAAAAGTCATTAACTTTATACCACTTACTGAGATTAGAACTACCACCATTGGCTACACACAAGCATCATTCGGGGTTTTAAAAAGCCAGTACCTGAAATCCAACTTCAGATATTTGTACTCAATTGATAAGGGGTTGGGTCTAGAATGGTATTTAAACATTGTTTCCAGGGTAGCTCTAATGTGAAGCCAGGTTTGGAACTTTGGCACTACAACTTATTACGGTGCTTTTTAATCTTTCCTGAACATTGGGGCCACATGAAACATTTTAAAAAATCACAATAGACAGGCAGTACCCAGAGTAATTAAATCAGTGTCTGTGAAAGTGGGTTCTGGGCTCGAAGTTTCCCCAGGGGTATCCCATGGGAGTCAGAGTTGAGCAGCATAACACTAGCCCAGGGTGTCAAACTCATTTTCACGGGGCGGGGGTGGGGGGGTGCTACATCAGCCTCACGGTGGCCTTCAAAGAGCCGAATGTATTTCAATTCCTTAACAGGTAAGTAGTTACATGTATACAGTTCTAAAATTATTTTGGCCCTTTGAAGGCCACTGCGAGGCTGATGTGGCCCCCGGTGAAAATGAGTTTGTCACCCCTGCACTAGGAGAAGTTGAGCATCGTGACACAGGAGAAGAAGCTGCTGTTAGAAACACTGGATCTGAATGGGCTCTGGGCTACCCAGCTGTACGTACTTAGATGCTTGAAAAAAAATCTGAACCTACAGAGTGCAAGTCTGGCTCTAAAATGTCAATTATGGAAACATATTTGTACTGGAACACATGGGCAGGTGGGAGTCATTAGGGTCCCTATATTTAAAAAAAGAGAGAGACACAAGAAGAAAAGAAGAACAGGGGACCAATAGCAACAGTTTGGGAAACACCAGCCTTTGAATGAAGGAAAGAGGGTAAAGAACCAGACTGGAAACTAAGAAAAACAAAGGAAGGGATTTGAAAGCTGAGATGCCATGAATCCAGCTTATCGTATTCTGTCAGCTTTCTCCCCACTGTTCGCTTTCTTTCTTCCACTCCCCCTGCCTCTTCATTCCCATCCCCCTCCTCCCTTCCTCTCCTCCTCTCTCTCATTGGAAGTTTACTGCTTTTTTCACTCTAAATTTTATTTTTATCATAGATGTTATTTTTAGTATAGATATTATAGATTTATTATAGATATTATAAATGATAAAATTTCAGATTCTTTTACTTAAATTTATTAATTTGCTCTCATAGTTCACATGAGAGGACCATTCTGTTGGTTGTAATGTGCATGACCATTCTGGCCATTACTTCATCAAAAACGATTTCATATTTGAAATTTCAACATTTTGAATATTCAAATAATTGATATCAAGCAAACTCATGCCAGTATTCTCAATGTTTAAATCTTACATTTGTCCTGAAAATGACAAGTATTGGATCTACCAGTTCTTTTTTCCTCTTCCTACATCTTAATATCAGAATGCTATTGATAAAAATTGCATGCTTTTGTAGATTGTGATGTTCTAAGTCTCACCTGGTCAATATTTGTCAGACCAATTGAATCAGAAAATTATCACCATCATTTACCTTTTTGCCATAAGTTATTTCAAATTTTTATCTATCTCTTTAAATACCATACATTACTGCCACTACTAATGCAGAGGATGAAAATAATCTTAGGGAAAATTGGGGCTATCAACCAGATTCCCTCAACTTTCTATCTTAATCTCCTTATATAGTAAATAGCAAAGGAAAACAGCAGAATTACAAATGTACTCACTTTCACATCTTTTTTTTTTCCAGTCAGCTGTTCCCCATTCTCTTTTTAGGAGTAATTTCTCCACCAGTGACTTTGATCTCTGTACTTCATTTTTCTATATCCTGAATCCTGATCTCAAGCATTTTCAAATTCTCTGCAGACCGTGTTAAGTCTCCCATAATTCCTATTATCATGTCTTTTATTTTCCTCTCTCACCTTCCTCTCCTTTTATTTGCAGTCAAACTGTTGAAAAAGCATTCCATAGGCAAATGATTTTCAAACCTGTGTATTAGGATCACCTGAGGAGTGGTGGGACCACACTGACACACAGTCCTCAGGAATTCCGATTCAATTGGTCTAGAGTAGAAGTCAGATACTGGTCCTTTTTTCTGTAACTCCCCATATGATTTCCATAGATGGCCAGGTTTAAAAACCACTGTTCTACTAACTCAGAATGCATTTGCTCATTTCCCACTCTTTCGCTCCAGCTGTTTTCTACTTATTCACCTCCCCTGGAGCTATTCTCTTAAAGGGCAGAGACATATCCTTAATTTCCAGGTCCAGATAACTGTTTCCAATGTTCATGTTAACTTTTTATACAGAGCCTCTAAAGAAATTGACCATTGTACTTTTCTCAAAAAGCCTTTGCTTTCTATTCTTTGTACTGCTAAAGGGAAATCATGCTTGCTTCTTAGCTCTTTGTTATCTCAGCAAAGGTAATGTAACCACAAAACCAAAATGGTCAGAAAGGCTTCTTGTGTTTAGCAAATATTTATTTTTAAAAAAGACTTTTCTATATGTGTGTTTGAAGTAGTAGTACAGTTACTTCTATAAAGTGAAGCTTCACTTAACCAGACAGAATAATGCTTTGCTTAACAAGTTTAGAGTGATGATGAAATGTTAAGAAATAATATAAATGTTGAAAGAAGCATTACAACAAAACTGTAGGAGTCCAAATTTGATGAACTGTTTAAAAAGTTTCTAAATTATAGCATGTTTCATTATTTAAAATTATTGTCTTCAGTTTTTGTTCAAAATACAAAATGTTGAAGACCATAACAAATACTGACAAATATTGGCAGTCTTATAAAATATGGATTTGAAATAAAAATTTAGAAATAGAAAGGGTAACTGGAAGACCATTTCATTACTCAAAATGTAGACATGAGTCTTTGGATAAAGATCTTGAAATTAAAAGTTAATGGGAAGAGACAAATGTGAAAGAGGTTAAATTGATGAGTAAAGGAACTCAATGATATATTCAATTTTGTAGTCAAGAAAGAAGTGATAAAGATGCTTTAAAAATATTTAGCCTAGCAATGGGAAGAGTTGTATCACAAGTGACACTATGCAACAGTTGGGGAAAAAAAGAACAAAAACGCACGTGCATGCACCATGATTTGGGATGGGGGACATGATTTCCATTTGAGACGTGATTTTGAACTTAGTGACTGGCTGTTTATGTGAAGGTTAGAAGTCAGGGCACTTGATAATGTGAGACTATATTATATAAGAATTGCCAAGACTGAAGATACTGGTTTGAGTGTCATCTCTGCAGAAGGGAGCATTCAAATCATCAGCAAAGATGAGATTTCTAAAAGGGTAAGTATAAATGATGATGCAGAGCCTAAGAATTTTGAGAAACTTTAGCATGAAAGGAATATGCAGTAGGGTGTGATAAGAGAATACCACAGTCTCTGAACCCAGACTGAGCAGTGTTTGTGTTACAGCTTCAGCATGTATTATGTGATCTCAGACATTCCTTTCAACTAGTCAGCATCATTTTACTCATCTGCAAATTGGGGATAATATTATCTCCGTTACAGAATAGTGTGATTCTGTTTGCCTGTGTGTGCATGTGTTTGGATAGAGACAAAGAATATAAATCATTATTCAATGAGGATTTCTTTTTTAGGTTAGATTGCAAATATAAACTAAATAAAAAGTTAAGTTAAGTACTTGAGGAGTTAGGAGGTTAAGAAAAATGCAATGTTTTAGGAACCAGGGGAAGATAGTTTTAATGACAGTGGATAGTTCAACATTTCAACATGAAAAATTATTCCTTGAAGAGAAGTGAATAAATCTATCCATTATAAGATAATATCTGCCTGCTATTATATCTGTTAATTTGTTACTTCTCAAAACTGAAACATGAACTATCTAGTATGCATGTTATTTTTATACACTTTATTAATATATAAAAAGGGAAGCAAGTAATTTTCAGGTTTTTTTCAAGGTTATATATGGCTTTTATTAAAGATCCAAATTTTGGTTGGAAAAGTGATATACGAATGAGATAAAACTTAAAATAGTGCCCAATGAAAGGACTGCTTTCTCTGACCACACATACCAGACTTTCCTCAATAGCAACTACTTTTAGTTTCTTGTATTAACTTCTCACATTTCTGTGTGCACGTAGAAGCATATCTGAACATGGTCATTATCCACTGAGCTATACCAGCCGGGGCTGAATATGGTCATTATCTTTTTTTTAATGGAGTGCATGTATATGTAGCTATGTGAGTACTCCGTGCGCGCTCTCTCTCTCTCCCCCTCCCTTCCTCCTCCCCTGCCATATTTCTCCACAAATTTGGGAATCATTCCCAGAGACATGCATACATTTTTTTTCTTATCTGCTTCTTCTCCTCTTCTGTCCTTTCTTCAAATTGCCTAATATTTCATTCCATCGTATGACAAATTTTATTTAGCTGGTTCCTTATTGATGGACACCGAGGGTCCATCTATTAAGTTTTTGTATTGAGTCATATTATTAACGGGAAGCTTTCATATTTTAATTGTAACTTTAAGAAAAAGATGAATTTTTTTTCTGGCTGTGCCCACAAGCTTAAAGCCAAATAGATTTTAGAACTATCAAGGCAATGTTGAATTTCAAAAAGTAAAGAATATTTTTAAAGTAATAGGTGTTTATGCTCCCAAATTCAGTATAACAACACAGAATTTGCACTGGGAGACTTATTAAAATGTATCTATAATGGACTTGTAGTGCAAAAACTGAGATATGGAACCCCTATAATTGGCAAATTAAACTTGTGTCTTTGGCGTGGGAAGGCATTTGGAACGACCAAAGCTATGTGTGAAGTGGATTTGCTTATCTAGTAACACAGAAAGGCACAGGTGCAACACAAAGACTGCATAAAGTAGGTAGGTGGTGTGGCTTGTTTGTTTGTTTTGTCTGTTTTGGTTTGGTTTGTTTTTTAAGTTATAGTCCCTGTACAAAAGATATATAGAGAGCTTCTGGTCAAGGTGTCAGCACAGGCAAATAGGTTATTCAGAGCCCCCCACAACCACATCAAAAGTACAACTAACTTACATAAAAATCATCATTCAGAACCACCATATATCTAGCTGAACAGAAGTTCTATAACCAATGATATAATGAAGAAGCCACATTGTGACTGGTATAGGGAGCGGAGAGATGCAACAGGCCGGTCCAATACCTGTGTGTAGCAGTTAAAAATTGAGAGGGTATCTAGGCTGTGGAGATCCCGACTGAGGATCCAGGGGGTCTAACCTCAAACCAGGCCCCCCAGCCTGGATTCCAGTGCTGAGAAAAGAAGTCCCTATAACTTTGTGCTATAAAATCCATCAGGGACTATGGCTGAGTGAGATAGAGAGCTGCTGAAGTCCATGACATTCCTCTTAAAGGGCCAGGATGGATTTACTCAGACTCACTCACTCTGAGTGCTAGCAATGGGGCAGCATCTTGAAAGGTACCACAAACACTTGAGAAGGAACTAAATTGTCTGCCTTCAAAATGAGGACTTAGGGGCAGCTTTGTCTCAGACAGAAGTGCTGGCAGAGGCCATTGCTTCTTTTCTGAGTCCTCCTCACCACAAAGCCAACAGGTGGGGACCATATCTGAGTTTTCATCAACCTGGTTAACACTGTTTGCCCTGCCCTGGTGATTCCAAGAGACCTTACCCCCTCAACTTACAGGCCCATCCAAATTGTTTCCAATGGCTTTTCTATAGATATGGCCTGTCTTGGGTCATGATGCAAATTTTCCTAAAAATCTCTCAAACAGGCAGCATCTGGCCTCTGTGGGACTGTACCTCTCACTAAGTGGCCCCAAGCCCAGCACTAGCAGGAGTGGCTTTGGTTCACAGCACAGACTCCCCCAGTCACCTCCAAGACCAACACATGTAACAGCCATCTGTAAATCCCTTTGTAGCTCATGCTGGGTGACCTCAAGCAGTACATAGGCCATAGGTGACCTTGGCCTGTACCCCCAGGGGCTCCCAGAGCCAGCATGTCCAGTGGAGAGCTTCAGACCCATGAGTGATACACTCTAAGTATGGACTTTGCAGGTTCCTGAGCCCCACTGATGTGAGTTGTGCTCTGTAGGGTCAGCCCCTACACAGCAGATCCTCCATGATGGTCAGGGCTAGCCCTTGCAGCCAATTTACCTGAGGATAAATTCCTCCTATTGACATGCCAAGAGCAATGAAGGCCCAACTACAACAGGAGGGTGCACACAACCCGCAAGAGGCACCTGGAGTGCTCAGCTTGGGTGACTGTGGAGGCTGCACCACTGGACCCTGCGGGACACCTACTACATAATGCCACTCTACCAAGTCTGGTGGACACAGCAGTTCTATCTAATACATAGAAGCAAACACAGAGAGGAAGACAAAATGAGGAGACAAAGAAACATGTCCCAAATAAAAGAACAAAACTCCAGAAAAAGAACTAAACAAAATGGAGATGTGGAATACAAAACACTGGTTATTAAGATGCTCAACAAACTTAGGGGAAGAGTAGAGGAACTAAATGAGAACTTCAACAAAGAGATAGGAAACATAAAAATAAAGATAGAAAACATATACAAGAACCAGTCAGAAATGAAGAATATAATAACAGAATGAGGAATACATTACAGGGCATCAACAGTAGAGCAGATGAAGTAGAGGGTCAAATCAGTGATTTAGAGGGGAAGGAAGCAGTTAATACCCATTCAGAACGGCAAAAAAATAAATAAAGGATGGGAGTATAAGGAGCATCTGGGATACCTTCAAGCATACCAACATTTGCATAATGGGGGTGCTGGAGGGAAAAGACAGAGAGAAAGAAATTGAAAACCTACTTTTAAAAAAGTATGACAGAAAATTTCCTTAACCTGGGTGAAGCAAGGGGACACAAAAGTCCAGGAAGCACAGAAAATCCCAAATAAGAAGGACCCAATAAGGCCCACCCCAAGACACATCATAACTAAAATGCCAAAGGTTAAAGACAAAGAGAGAATCTTAAAAGCAGCAAGACAAAAGCAGGTAGTTACAGTCAACTAACTTCTCAACAGAAATTTTGCAGGTCTGAAGAGATTGGCAAGAAATATTCAAAGTGATGAAAAGGCTACAGCCAAGGCTACTCTACCCAGTAAAGTTATCCTTTAAAATTAAAGGAGAAATAAAGAACTTCCCAGACAAGGAGAAGCTAAAGGAGCTCATCACTACCAAACCAATATTATAAAAAATGTTAAAGGATCTTCTTTAAAAAGAAGAAAAAAATCAAAGATATGAATAGTAAAATGATGATAAATGCCTATCTATCAACAATTAATTCAAATGCAAATGAATTAAGAGCTCCAATCAAAAGCCATATGGTGGCTAAATAGATAACAAAACAAGATCCCAACATATGCTGTCTGCAAGAGACTTCAGACTGAAAGACACGCACAGACTAAAAGTGAATGGATGGAAAACAATACTTCATAAAAATGAAAATGAAAAAAGAAAGCTGGGGTAACACTTATACCAGACAAAATAGGCTAAAATAAAGGCTATAAAAAGAAACAAAGAAGGACTCAGCAATTCCACTTCTGGGTATCTATCTGAAGAAACTTAAAACACTAGACCGAAAAGCCATGTATATGCATACATTTACTGCAACATTATTTACAATAACCAAGATATGAAAGCAACATAAGTGTCCATCAGTAGATAAATGGATAAAGAAGTAGTACATATATACAGGGGAATATAATTCAGTCACTGAATTATAAAAAACAACCAGACCTTGCCATCTACAACAACGTGGATGGACCAAGGAGGTACTGCGCTGAGTGAAATGTCAGACAGACCAAAACAACTGCCATAATTATTTCACTTATGTTTGTAGTCTAAAAAAACAAAATAAATAAAAAAGCAGAACAGAAACAGACTCATAGATAGAGAGAACATTTTTGATGTTTGACAGATGGGAGGGGGTTGGAGGGAGGGGCGAAAAAGGTAAAGGATTTAAGAAGTACAAACTGGTAGTCAGAATAGCCATGGAGACATAAAGTACAGCATAGGGAATACATAGCATTTCTAGTCAATAGTATTAATGTAACTATATATAGTGTCAGATGGGTACTTGATGTATGGGGTGATTACTATAAGGGTTATATAAATGTCTTATCACAGGGTTGTATACCTGACACTAATACATTGTACAACTGGTGCAGACACCCGCCTGCAGTGTCCCCGTCATTATGGATGAAATGAGACATTCACAGGTACTACCGAGTCCGGTGGAGGAAAAGGGACAGCATGGCTTTTCTCTCAAGGGGAGCAAAAGCCACGTCCCTAGCCATGACCAGCCTTTATTGTGTTTCTCAGCACACTACCTGAAGGTCCTCATTTTACTATGCACAGGTTGCTTTAGGTGGTTACCTTTTACAGAAAACAAAGGAGCCAGTGCGGATAATCACATCACAGAAGAGGGATATTTGCAAATGAAAAGGGTAAAAGTGGTTGAACTGGTTAGACTTACCCTTGGAAGGTTTAGCATGGATTTTAGGAAGTTACTTTGCAGTAAATGTTTGCCACTGGGAGCTGGGCCCACACCACACAGAATGGTCTCCTACATACAACTGTAAATTTAAAATTTAAATGTATTAAAATACTAGGTTAGAAAAAATTGACACCAGGTTGATTACAGCAACTCGCTCACAGAAATGTGTGAGAAGTTTTCAAATAATCACATATAAAAACTGTTGAAGAAGTTGAATAAAAATCACTGCAACTCCCTATAAATGAATATATTTCTTTATTTATGGCCCATAGCTTTAGTGAGCTTAAATATGAGAAAAATAATTCCATGATTTGAGACACTGAGGATCATAGGATTGGCAGAGAATGATTTGGATTTACATAATTTATAGATATAGCCTCCCGAATATTGATAATGATTTTATTGTCTCATGTTTCTATCTTTAGAAAAACAGATGATTATTTTTGTGAGAAATGATAATTACGAATGAGAATTAAGCTGAATGAAGTTAAAGAGAAACTACAGCATTGAATTTCCTTCCAGAAAAGAGTTGTATTTGAACAAGTATTAGAGAACGTTGTTTGCAATTTTCACTAAGCTAAAATGTATTTCTAGCCCTGGCTGGTATAGATCAGTGGATTGAGCGTGGGCCTGCAAACCAAAGGATTGCGGTTTGATTCCCAGTCAGGGCACATGCCTAGGTTGCAGGCCAGTTCCTAGCAGGGGATGCACAAGAGGCAACCATACATTGATATTTCTTTCCCTCTCTCCTTCCCTTTCCCCTCTAAAGATAAATAAAATCTTTTAAAAATAATAAAATAAAATGTATTTTTAGTTGTATTCATAGATTTGTGTCATCCTGAGGACAGCCACTAGCTATATTCTCATTTTTTATATGAAAATGTTTACTGAGAGTAAATGCCTTTTTGAGGTTTAATTTCTGAATATTTACAAGGTGAGAACTATGTTCACTTTTATTCAAATGGAGATTCTCTGAACTGCATTTGGGCAGCTATTTCAGAGACTGAAGCTCAGAAAAACATAACACTTTTAAATGATGCATTGTAAAAAGACCTGGAGTGTGTGTGGTGTGGTATGTGTCAATGTTGTATAGAAGCCATGTGAATGAATGTATAAAAAGCATACAACCACCCTGACTGGTGTGGCTTACTTGGTGGGGCATCATCCCACAAAGCAAAAAGTTGCTGATTCCATTCCTGGTGAGGGCACATGTCTGGGTTGTGGGTTTGGTCCCTGGTCAGGGCAGGTACAAAGACAACCAATAGATGTTTCTCTCTCACATTGGTGTTTCTATCCCTCTCTTTCTCCCTTCCTTCTTCTATGTCTAAAAGTAAATAAATTAATTAAATCTTTAAAAAACATAAAACCATATGCATATACAACAGGATTTTCAAATAATTAAAAATGTAAGTGTGCCTTCCATGAAAAATAATGTAAAGCAAGTTTTATATGTTAATTTTTTAGTTTCCATATCTGAACATTTTTTCTATTATCTGTTTTTTTCAGGAAAGTTCCTAAAAACTTCAAGTAAATATAAATTTTAGAAATTTTATTTTCATAATAATATTTGACTACTGCCTAATTTGCATATTTCTCAGTAATACTTTTACTAATGTATTGGTTTTTCAATGAGAAAAACATTCTAAAAGACACCAAGCTATTAAATTATCATCATTTGTAATACAAACACATTTTACACAACCTAAATGTGTACTATGTTGAGAATAGTTCAATGGTGATATATATCTATGTAATAAAATATCCTATGAAGATTTCTTTTTAAAAAGATTTATTTATTTCTTTTTTTAGAGAGATGGAAAGGGAGGGAGAAAGAGAAAAAGAGAGAGAGAAACATTAATGTGCAGTTGCCTCTCACATGGCCCCCACTGGGGACCTGGCCCACAACCCAGGAATGTGCCCTGACTGGGAATTGAACTGGCGACCCTTTGGTTCTCAGCCCACACTCAATCCACTGAGTTACACCAGTCAGGGCTACCCTATGAAGATTTTAAAAATAATGTATATCTATTTTGGAGATTAAACCTCTGTCTGAGGTATCATTGGCAAATATGTTTTCCCATACAGTTGGTTGTCTTTTTATTTTAATGCTGTTTTCTTTAGCTGCACAGAAGCTTTTTATTTTGATGAGATCCCATTTGTTTATTCTTTCCTTTATAGTCCTTGCTCTAGGGGACATATCAGTAAAAATGTTGCTGCGTGAAATATCTGAGATTTTCCTGCCAATGTTCTCCTCTAGGACTTTAATGGTGTCATGGCTTATATTTAAGTCTTTTATCCACCTTGAATTTATTTTGGTGTATGATGTAAGTTGGTGCTCGAGTTTCATTTTTTTGCATGTAGCTGTCCAGTTCTCCCAACACCATTTGTTGAAGAGGCTATCTTTACCCCATTTTATGATACTGCCCCCTTTGTCGAATATTAATTGACTGTAGAGATTTGGGTTTATTTCTGGGTTCTCTATTCTGTTCCATTGGTCTATGTGCCTGTTTTTATGCCAGTACCAGGCTGTTTTGATTACAGTGGCCTTGTAATACAGTTTGATATCAGGTATTGTGATCCCTCCTACTTTGTTCTTCTTNATGATCTCACCTCTAACAGGAAGCTAAACAACAAAACAAACAAGCAAGCAAAATATAACCAAAGGCACTGAAATAGAGAACAGGCTGACAGTGACCAGAGGGGAGAGGGGAGGGAATTTCAGGGGAAATAAGGGAGGGATTTAGAGGAACCTATATAAAGGATACATGGACAACAACTGAGAAGGGTGGAAATGGGAGGGAGGGGGGAGGATGGGGGGTGGGATGGGATGGGAGTAATAGACAGAAAACTGTACTTGAAAAATAATTAAATAAAAAAATTGAAAAAAAAAGTATATCTATGTATATTAACATGGAAGAGGTAACTGATAAACTGATTGTTTAAGTGAAAATTGTTGTTTTTTTAAATATATTTTATTGATTATGCTATTATAGTTGTCCCAATTCTCCCCCTTCATTCCCCTCCACCCTGCACACCCCCTCTCCTACCATTCCCCACCTTTAGTTCATGTCCATGTATAATAAGTTCTTTAGCTTCTACATTTCCCACACTACTCTTGCCCTCCCCCCACCATTTATTTTCTACCTACTGTCTGTGCTACTTATTCTCTGTACCTTCTCCCCCCTTCTCCTCCTCCGACTCCCCTGTTGCTAACCCTCCATGTGATCTCCATCTCTATGGTTCTGCTCCTGATCTAGCTGTCCTCTTGGTTTCTTTTATTTTAGATGTGGTTGTTAATAACTGTGAGTTTGCTGTCCTTTCATTGTTCATATTTTTTATCTTCTTTTTCTTAGATAAGTCCCTTTAATATTTCATATAATAAGAGCTTGGTGATGATGAACTCCTTGAACTTGACCTTAGCTGAGAAGCACTTTATCTGCCCTTCTATTCTAAATGAAAGCTTTGCTGGATAGAGCAATCTTGGATCTTTGGATTTCGTGACTTGGGATACTTCTTTCTAGCCCCTTCTTGCCTGTAAGGTCTCTTTTGAAAAATCAGCTGACAGTCTGATGGGAAAAATCATTCTATTCATATAAATAAAACTATGTACCAGGGTTGTAACATTATGCAACTGTAGCAGATATATAATTCTATAGTACTATTATATATGCATTATAGATATTTATGCATAAAATATACAGTGAAGAGAAGTGATTAGCACTTTAAAAGTACATAATGTTTATATTTATATGGAATGAGTTATGGTTGTAAACACTGTAAATTATCAACAGTGGAAACCATTAACAAATAGGATGTTAAAAAGGGTAGAGGTGAGGTTAATTTTGCCTTTCATTTTGCTTTATACAGCTTTGCACTGCTTGAATTTTTCAAGTGAACCTACATTACCTCCATAATATTTTTCTTAAATATAACTATAATTAGAATTCCATGTTTTGAATTTTATATCTGCTTAATTCATGTCTATTCTGTTTAATCAGTTTATATACTGACTTCATAAAAATACCAGAATATCACCAATTAAAGAGTCCAAAAAATAAAAAGAATTAAGATAAAGAAGTAAATAAACATAAGCTAACCTTCTCTTAGAGACATCGCCTTTTGTTTCTGGCCTTGAAACAAGATTGTGTAATATCAAACTTCCCTCCCTTCTGGAAATGTTTGATTTAAATAAGGTCAGGCTCCACATAATGACACTTTGGTCAATGACAGGCCACATATACATGGTGGTCCCATAAAATTATAATGGAGCTAAAAAAATCTTATCATCTAGTGACATCATATTCATCATAATGTTGTAGTGCAATGAATTACTCACACATTTGTGATGATACTGGTGTAAACAAACCTACCTCACTGCTAGTTGTATAAAAGTATAGCCCATACCATTATGTATCGTATATATTACCAGTAATAGTAACCTATAACTATGTTGCTGGTGTATGTACTTACTACACTCTACTTTTTAATCACTATTTTAGTGTGTACTCTTTCCACTTATAAAACAAGAAAGTTCATTGTAAAGTAGTGTGCCATGTTATGCCGGTACAGCAGCCTCATTTATCTTCTGCTCACCTATCAACTGCATCATTTTCTCTGGTATTTGATGTAATCTCATGTCCTTGTATTCAACATGACCCCTAAGAGTACCAAATCAACGGTTACTGTTGCCAGTAAAAGGCCATATCAAGTGAGTAACCTGGAAAAAAATTAAAGGTGATCAAGAACTACAAAGGTGGAGAATCAGGGAGGGTTACTGCTCACCAGTCAGGGGTGCCCCATTCCCCACAGCTGCTACAACCCTGAAGAACAAGAACACAGTGAGGGAAGCTGTTAAAGGATCTGCTTTATTGAAGGCAATGAGACTAACAAAATTCTGAGAAAAGCCTATGTCAGACAGGAGGAAACTTTTAAGTCACCAGAATTGAAGATACAGCACAGGATTGTATCCCTCTCAGCAACATAATGATCGTGACAAAAACAAAAGTTGGTTTCATGCTGAAAGAAAAACCTGGGCCTGACTACGATGTTGAATTTACTGCTATCTCTGAGTGGCTTAAACTATTCAAGAGTCGTTCATTATTCATCGCATTATATGAAAGTGAGTGACAATTATGCAAGTGCTGATGTAAAACCAGAGGAATAATTTTTGGAAACTCTAGATAAGATCAATATGGAGCAAATTACTTGGCAAAGAAAATATTCAATATGGATGAAAACTCCCTATTCTGGAAACAGATGCTGAGAGAACTTCATCCATAAGGAGGCCAAGTCAATATCAGGTTTCCAGGCTTTTAAAGGCAGGATAACAGTCCTGCTTGGAGGTAGTGTTACAGGCTATAAATCAAAACCTTTTGTGATCCACTAGTAGAGAACCCCAGAGCATTCAAGCATGTCAATAAGCATACATTGCCAGTGTCCTGTGGAAGCAGTAAGTCAGGGAGGACCCAACTTCTTTCCCATGATGTCCTCCTGAGTTGCTGTCAATGAGATGGAGAAGTACTGTTTAGAAAATAACATACCTTTCGAGAATTTGCTTATTGTTGATAATGTCCCCAAACACCCTCGTTTTTAGTGATCCTTACTCCAATATCCAAGTGATGTTTCTCCCTTTAAGCACCATCTTTTTGATCTAATCAACAGATCAAGGGTTTATAGCAGTTTTTAAGAACTGTTACCTGAGTAAGACCTTTGCCTAGCCTGCTGCTGTCACTGAAAAAGACTAAGAAGGCACTCACGCAATTCTGGATGGACTATGACATCTACGATTCGTCAAAACCTAACTTGGGCTTGGGGATTCATCAAAACCTAACTTGGGCTTGGGATGATGTATGAAGGAGTTTATGAATGGCATCTGCAAGAAGACATTCACGAAGTTCATCCATGACTTCAAAATATTTGCCAAGGAAGAGAAGGTTGCACAAATCAACATGGCTTAGTTTGAAATGGGAAACAACTTTACCTGGGAGTAGGTGAGGGCAACATTGAGGATCTCCTAGGGGTGGTTCTTCAGCAATGACTAATAAGTTGTTGAAACTGAAACAGGAATGCATAACTGAAGAAGAATTTTAAAAAATGTGGGAGTGGAAAATGAAGACCCCTCCCCCCCAAATTAATAGTAAAGCATTTAGCAAAAGTTTTTGCAGACCTCAAGCACCTCCTTTAAAATTTTGAGAACATGCACACCAATACCAAAATGTTTTCACTAATCAAAAAGAATGTTTATTGTATGTTATCTTTTAACAAGCAATTCTGTGATAAATAAGAAACAAAGCAAATAGATTACCATGAACATATTTCTAAAAAGAGTGACACTCCTCATGGAGAGCCTCAGGCAGGTGCTCAGTAGGTATTCCAGAGGAAGGCAGTGTTATTATAGGAGATGACTGTTCCGTTCCTGTTACTGCCCCTGAACACCTTCCGCTGAGACGATACGTGGAGGTGGAAGACAGTGAGATTAAGGACCCTGACTCTGTGAAGGCCTACACTAGTGTGTGTTTGTGTCTTAGTTTTTAATGAAAAAGTTTAAAATTAAAAAAAATATATTAAAAATAGAAAAAAACTTTTAGAGTAAGTATATAAAGGAAGAAAATACTTTTGAACAGCTATACATTTGTGTTTTAAGCTATTTTATTAATAAAAGAGTAAAAAAGTTTTTAAAATTTGGAAGTTTATACAGTAAAATACAGTATGCTAAGATTATTAATTAAGAAAAATGTTAAGAGAAATTTAGTGTAGCCTAAGTTTACAGTGTTTATGAAGTCCACAGTAGTGCACTGTAATGTCCTGGGCCTTCACACTCACTTACCACTCACTCACTGACTCACCCAGAGAAACTTCCATTCTTGCAAGTTCTGTTCATGGTGTCATATTCAGATATATCACTTTTTATCTTTTATAACTTATTTTTAGAGTACCTTTTCTATGTTTAGATAAACAAATACTCACCATTGTGTTATCATCGCCTACATTATATAGTACAGTAAAAAGCTATACAGGTTTTTAGCCTAGAAGCAATAGGCTATACCATACAGCCTAGTGCTGAGTAGGAGATACCATCTAGGTTTGTATAAGTGCCCTCTCTGATGTACACACTATGACTAAACCACCAGTTGACACATTTCTCAGAATAAACTCCTGTCATTAAGTAAGGCATAACTGTAATCAACTCCAAAGTCTGCAGTGTCCCACAAAGATACCTTTACATTCATTCTAAAATACTAATCTTGAAGTTTTTTCCTCAATATTTCTCCATCTTGTTAGGAGGTCTGCAAGTGCAGAATAATATATTTTTTAAAAAGGAAATTCTAGAGGTTTCAAGATGGTGACAGAGTAGGTGGAAGTTACATTAACCTCTTCCCAGGACCAAAATGTAATTAAAATTGTAGAAAAATCATCCTGGATAACCAACTAAAGACCAGCTGGAGAGAAGGCTTATAGCCAAGGACTTACAGAAGAAACAACATGATGCATCAAGACTGGTAGGAAACATGAGGTGTAAGAGGGCTGATTGGACTCCCACAGGTAGCAGCTGAAATTATGGAGGGATATTTCAGTGGCTGAGGGTTTCCCCCTGAGAAGTGTGAGGTCTACATGCCAATCAGAGCTCCCCATCCTAGAGCACCAGAACCAGGAAAAGTGCCCACATAACATCCAACTTAAAATTAGCAGGGCCCTGTCCATCAGGGGAAAATGGCTAGAGATGCAGAGCCTCTTAACAAGCCAATGCACAAAATTTCATTTGCAGCCACATGCCCCAAGCTCCAGCAGATGGAGTACAAAGTGGACTAGAGCCACGTGAGAGGAATCTGGGATTGGTGGCTCTAGGGAGAGAGCTGAAGGGTCAGCTGCCAAGATCCCTGTGTTAAGTCATTTATCATACTGTAAAAGCCATCTTTCTTGGTCAGAATACTCCCCTCCATGCACCATCAGCTCGGGAGGAAGCTATAGCTCCACCTGTGGGAATCCCTTTCAAGCCACCTTGTAGAGCTTAAGCACTGCTGAGATGTACATCTGGAGACTCTTTGAGTGACTAAGCCTAATAGGCAGCCTGCAGAGAGTGGTGGATCTCTGGTGGGTTTAGGGACTTTGGCAGACTTTCCCTGGGCCAAGTGCTGGTAAAATCCAGCCTTGGTAAAGCTTGGTTTATTCCATGTGCACCCAGGCCTAGGAGAGGGAGCTGCAAGCTGTGAATAGTTCATAGCTTCAAACAGGTTGCCCAGGACAAGTCACAGGCAGTATCTGATATAAGCTGCACTAGAGCCTCTTATTATTGACCTAATACATAGAAAGAAACACAAGGAGGCAGCTAAAATGGGAAAACAAATAAATAGGCCCCAAATGAAAGAATAAGAGAATTCTTTAAAAAAGAGATAAATAAAATGGAGCAAGCAATTTATCAGATATAGAGCTCAAGGTAATGATTATAAGGATTCTCAAACACATATACAAACATATAAATCATAAAAACAACTAGTCAGAAATAAAGAATGCAATATCTAAAATAAATAATATACTGGAAGGAATAAACAGTAAGTTAGATGAAGTGGAGGATCAAATCAGTGATTTGGAAGATAAGATAGAAAGAAGTACCATATGAGAAGAGCAAAAAGAAAAAAAAGAATTTAAAAAAAATGAGGATAGTTTAAGGGACATTTGGAACAAAATTAAGAAAAACAACTTCTGCATCATAGGAATATCAGAAAGAAAAGAAGGAGAACAAGGGATTGAGAACCTCTTCAAAGAAAAAATGACAAAAACCTCCCAAACTGGTAAAGGAAAAAGACACACAAGTACAGAGAGTCCTTAACAAGATGGACCCAAAGAGGTCAACACCAAGACACATCATAATTAAAACGACATAGATTAAATGCAAGAAGAGAATCTTAAAAGTCACCAGAGTAAAGCAGATATTTACCTACAAAGGAGCTCCCATAAGACTGTCATCTGACTTCTCACAGAAAGATTTCAACCCAGAAGTGATTGGCATGAAATATTCAATATTCAATATTCAAAGAAGGACCTACAACCAGCCTACTTTACCCAGCAAGGCTATTATTTAAAACTGAAGGAGAAATAGATTTCCAGACAAGAAAAAGATAAAGGAGTTTACTGCCACCAAACCAGTATTACAACAAATGCTGAAGGCTTAGCCTTCAAAAGAAGAAGAGAAAAAAACCACACAACATAACATAGTTAAAAAATAAAGGGGCAACAAATATATATCTACTGATTATCACTTAAAATGAATCACTTATGACCATTATCACCATTAAGTGATAAAGCTCCAATAAAAAAGAACATTGGGTAGATAAGAAAATATGACATATTATTCTGTCTTCAAGAGACCCCCTGCTAATTGACAGTTACTCACAGACTAAAAGTAAGGGGATGGAAAAAGATAGTTCATGCAAAAGGAGAGGGTAAAAAATGCTGGTGTAACAATACTAACATCTGACAGAAAAGACTTTAAAACAAAGACAATAATAAGAGACAAAGAAGGGCAATGACATAATAATAAAGGGAACAATCTAACAAGAGGATATAATCCTAATATAGGACATTTATGTACCTAGTATAGGAGCACCTAAATGTAAAGAAATTCTTGATGGATAAAAAGAAAGAGATTGACATAAACACAGTCATAGTAGGGGATTTTATCCCATTGATTCAGTGGATAGATATTCCAGACATAAAAGCAATAAGGAGACTATGGCTTTAAGTAACACGTTAGATCAAATGAATTTAATTTATATCTCAGAGCATTTCACCCCCAAACAGCAAAATATACATTCATTTCAAGTGCATATGGAACATTTCTTAGGATAGACCACAAGATAGCACAAAAAGTCTCAGTAAATATAAAATGACTGAAATCATATTGGCATCTTCTATGACCATAATGCTACAAAACTAGAAATCAACAAAAAGAAGAAAAACAATATACAAGAGATGGAAGCTAAATAACATGTTATTAAACAATAAGTAGGTCAAATGTGGTCAAGGAAGAAATCAAAAGACACCTTGAAACAAATGAAAATGAGATCCCACCAACCCAATATGGGGCACAGGGAGAGTCCTAAGAGGGAAATTCAAAGCATTACACGCCTACCTCAAAAAAAAAAAAAGAAAGAGAGAAAGAGAGGAAAGAAAAAGAGAGGAAAGAAAGAAAGAAAGAGCTTAAATGAACAATTTAACTTTACACTTAAAGAAACTGGAAAAAGAACAACAAACAAAACCCAAAAGGGAGTAGAAGGAAAAAGGTAAAAATCAGAGCAGAAATAAACAAATAGAGTCTAAAAAATGATACAAAGATCAATGAATTCAAGAGCTGGTTTTTGAAAAGATAAACAATATTGACAAAACTTTAACTAGACTCCTCAAGAAAAAAATGAGGAAGGACTCAAATGAAAAATGAGAACTAACAAGTGACACCAAAGAAATACAAAGGATTGTTAGAAAATATTATGAATGACCACATACCAATAAATTGGGTGACCTGGACAAAATGATAAATTCCTAGAAACATACAATCTTCTAAAAGTAAATCAGGAAGAATCACAGAATGTGAATAGACAGATTACAACCAGTGAAACTGAAGAGGTAATTTAAAAAAAAACTTTCAACAAACCAAAGCACTGGACCAGATGGCTTTACAGGGGAATTTTATCAAATACCTCAAGAAAAACTAACACTTCTCCTCAAATTATTCCAAAAAATTAAAGAGAAGGGAAAACTCCCAAGCTCATTTACAAGGCCAGCATTATCCTAATTCCAAAACTAGATAGTTGTAGACCCTACAAAGAAAGAAAATTAAAGTCAACATTTCCGATGAACATAAATGCTAAAATTCTCAACAAAATATTAGCAGACTGAATACAACAATATATCAAAAGCATCATACACCATGATCAAGTGGATTTTGCTTTGGAGGTGCAAGGACAGTAAAGTATTTGCAAATCAATAAATGTGATTCACCACATAAACAAAATGAAGGATAAAAACCACATAATCATATCAATAGAGGCAGAAAAGGCATTTGATAAAATCCAGCACCCATTTATGCAAAAGAACTCTAAGAAAAGTCAGAATAGAGGGAACATACCTCAATATAGTAAAGGCCATAAATGACAAACCCATTGCCATCATCATATTCAGTGGGTTAAAACTACAATGTTTTCATTAAAATTGGTAACAGGACAGGGATGTCTGCTTATATCAGTCTTATTCATCATAGCACTGGAAGTCTTAGGCACAGAATTCAGACAAGAAGAAATAAAAGACATCCAAATTAAAAAAGATGAAATAAAACTGTCTTTGTAAGCAGATGATATGATACTGTATATAGATAACCCTAAAGACTCCACCAAGAAATTACTAGAACTGATAAATAAATTCAGTAAAGTAGAAGGACACAAAATTAATATCCAGAAATCAGTTGCATTTTTACCTGCTAATAATGAATTATCAGAAAGGGAAACTAAGAAAACAACCCCTTCACAATTTCTTCAAAAAGAATACAGTATACAAGAATAAATTTAGCAAAGATGTTAAAGATCTGTACTTGCAAAATTGTAAGAAAAAATTTTAAGAAAGAAAAGACTTGCAAAATTATAAGAAAATTGTATGAAGAAAGAAACTGAAGAAGATACAAATAAGTGGAAGCACATATCATGTTCATGGATATGGAAAAATAATATAAAAATGCCCATACTACCCTAAAAATCCACAGATCCAATGCAATTCCTATGAAGATATCAGTGGCATATTTCACAGAACTAGAACAAATATTCCAAAAATTTATACTCAACCAGAAAAGACCCTAAATAGCAACAGTGATCTTGAGAAAGAACAAAGTTGGAAGAGTCATGCTACCTAATATTAAACTATATTATAAGGCCACTGTAATCAGAACATCATGGTACTGGCATAAAAATAGACATATAGATCAATGGAACAGAATAGAGAGCCCAGAAGTAAAACTCTGCCTTTATAGACAATTAGTATTTGACAGAGAAGGCAAAAACATAAGATGATTTAAAGATAGTTTTTTCAGTGAATGATTTTGGAAAAATTGAACAAATACACGCACAAAATGAAATTAGACTGCCTTCTTATGTCACACACAAAAATAATTTTAAAATTGATTACAGATTTAATATTAGACTGGAAACCATAAAAACCTTTGAAGAAAATATAGGCAGTAAAATCTCAAACACTGATTATAGTAATATATTTTTAAAGTATACTTGTATCTTCTTGGGCAAGGGATATAATAGAAAAAATAAACAAATGGACTACATAAACTAAAATGTTTTTGCATGGCAAAGAAACCATGAAAAATTAACAAGTAACCCACAGAATGGAAGAACACACACTTGCACATACATCTGATAAGGAGTTAATATCCAAAATTTATAAAGAAGTTATAAAACTCAACAACAACAAAAAACAATCCATTCATAAATGGGCAAAGGACCTGAATAGACACTTCTTCAAAGAGGACATAGAGATGGCCCATAGACATATGGAAAGATGCTCAACATCACTAATCCTCAGAGAAATGCAAATGAAAACCACGATGAGGTATCACCTCACACCTATTAGAATGATCATCATCACTAAATCAACAAGCAACATGTGCTGGCGAAGATGTGGATAAGAGGAACCCTTCTACTCTCTTGGTGAGAATGGAGATTGTTGCAGCTACCGCAGAAAGCAAGAAGAATTACCATTATTTTTTCAGACCATAAGACGTACCTAGGTTTTAGAGGAGGAAAATAGGAAAAAAATGGAAGCAAAAAATGTGGTAAAGTATTTAATAACATAAATAACATAATATTTCACCAATGTAAATATGAACAGAACTCAATAGCAGCATTAAAAATCATTATTCCTCCTAAATTTGAGGGGGGGGGAGGAACTGTGTGTCTTAAAGTATAAAAATACGGTGCTCAAAAAATTAGAATGGAACTCCCATTTGACCCAGCATTTCCACTTTTGGGTATATATCCAAAGAAATCCAAAACACTAATTTGAAAGAATATATGCACCCCTATGTTCATTGCAGCATTATTTACTAAAGCCAATGTTTGAAAGGAGCCCAAGTGCCCATCAGATAAGTGGATAAAGAGCTATGGTACATTTACACTAAGAAATACTACTCAGTCATAAAAATGAAGAAAATTTTACCCCTTTTGACAGCATGTATGGACATTGAGAACATTATGCTGAATGAAATAAGCTAGTCAGAAGACAAATACCCTATGACTTCACTAATATGTAGAATCTAATGAACAAACTTATATAATAAGCAAAATAGAGACAGACTCATAGACAGATGGACATGGGTGGAAGAGGGTTTAGGGAATAAATGGTAATAGAAAAAATACAATAAAAATGAACCATTAAATAATTAAGAAAAGGAAATTCCTGGGCATAAGTACTGGCTTCTCTTTGATATGTTGAATCCTGTGATAATGGCATTTTTTTAAATGCAGACTTTATATATTTTTGATCATCAAACACAGAAATTGAACCTTTGGTATCCGCTGGAGAACCACAAATTTGCAGACTCCATTTTACACGCATAAGGGAACCTTCTACACTTTTTGTTAACCAGATGAACTATATTTTTCGCTTTGAAAAGATATACCCCTTATGATTTGATGATGAGAAACTGCCCCATGACATTCTTTCACTGTTTTTAAGGTACTATAGTTTCGGTTTCAGAATGTTCTGCAGAAATTCATCGACAATGGAGTGAACAAAAATCTAACAAAGGATCAAATTGTTCTTACAGGACATAATAATCTGAAACTGGCCTTCAGTAATGGAGAGAATCCTCAGTGGGAAGGGCCTTTCATCTTGACACTTTTCTGAGATTTTTCATACATATAATCAGTGAAGGAGTATATGGCTTTATGTTAGATGCAAAGAGTAAAAATATTGCCTCAAAAAGCTGTAGTACTAAGTAATAATGTTACCTTTTTTAAAAAGTAGAAGTAAAAATAATATAAAGGGAGATAATGCCCTCAAAATTTTAGTCTAACCAATTTCCACAAGAATATTTAAAAATCATCTCACAAATTAATTTTCACTAACTATATTCACCAATTTCCCCTCTGCAATGGTCTTTTTTATATAAATAATGTCTCCTTTAGTACATTATATAAAATATCAGGTACATGCAAATTACTTCTGAATTGCTTTGAGAGTAAGGTACTACTACAATATACATGCATTAACACTAACAGCAAAAGAAAACAAAACAAAACAAAACTGACTTTTCTCTAGCTAGACCTACCAATCTCTTATACTTTATATTTGCTTTTATTTGACTACTATTGTGTGAATGTGTAAAACTTAATTTTAATCAAGGAACCCAATGAGCAAACATCCCCTGTTATTTTAAATCTCTTTATTTTTCTATCATTTTTTTTCTGCATTCGTGATTTTGTAAGCTACTATAATGTGAAGCCTCAAAAGATTTCTCTGGGCAAAATATTTAGACTACGTTAGGATTGCTAAACAATGGATTCAAATGCACTTTCATGACTAAATCTTTATTAAACAAGTTTTTTGTTTACCTTTTCCTTGCTCAAATGAAAACTGTTAGAGACTTTTTCTGAAAATAGCATCATCCAGATAAAAATGTCGGCTACATCCCAAAACACATAAGGCTCATAAAGAGTGAGGGAAGCAAGCGTGCCAGCTAATCTAGTTCACTATTCTCATAAAGGGCAATGATGGCACTTTAGAGACAGTCCATCTATTCATTTTCATGGTAATAAAACCATTCCTGAAAGTGACTTTGTCCAGAGTAAATGGCTCTGTGTTATAATATGATTACTTTAGAGGTGAGGTGTCATAGATCACCAAATAATGTGACCATCTTATATCTTAATAAAAAGTCCTCTGTTCATTCAAGTATCTTTTTGCACACTGAGTCTGTATTACCATCTTTCCCAAACTCAGCCCAATGTTTCAGTGGGAAGAGGTTTAATATAAATTCTGTCATGGCCAAAAAAATGGGAAAGGATACAGCTAAAACAAGTAGGTGTTTCTCTGTTTCATATAGAAATGAGTTAAAATTCTCCATTTAAACAACACAGAAAATGACATGCTATAAAAGATAAAATTCTGATGTAAAGATTATTGGTTAAGAGTGAAAATTATGAAAGCAATATTTATATGTATTCAGTAGGTATAAATTGCTCCTTTTGGGGAAGTAGTTTTTGAAAAGTGTATTAATTATAATAACTTTAAAAGTATATTTATTTTATTAATTTTACAATACTTATTAAGCTGTCACTGATATATAAAAATTAGATTTCATTTTTAATATATGTTTATAAAAGAATTTCTCATAGGAATCACAATGTTATAAATACCAATGTTATTGGTATTTATTTATATAACATTGGTATTTATAACATTGTGATTCCTATGAGAAATTATTTATTTATTTGTATAAATATATTAAAGAATTATATTTTCTTGTTATTACATAGGACAATATATTTGTCTTTTCAATAATATTTTATTATAAATCATAAATACCCATTTCACCAAAAGTAAGTGAAAAATAGTAGATAGCTATAAGGGGAAAAGATCAGAAAAAGAGAGATAGTAAAAAGAAATATTCCCAGTGTTTGTATTAAAGTTTTTAATTTTGCTCTTTCTGCTCATACAATAAAAATGGGAATCTACACATCTGTAGCATGAGTTCAGTGTTATACTCTCTTAGATTGAATTAAAAAAAGACAAGGATAGAAAAATCATTCACTGGCAAGAGAATGCTTTTAATTGGGCCAAAGTTTTACTAAATTATTTCCAATATGTAATTCTCACTGTTAATTAAAATACAGTGCTAGTTAAGCTCAGTATTGATGGGTGGTTCAGAGTTAGCTTAATATAATTCTCCAGGGCACTTTAATAGCCACTCCCCTCCTACTTTCTACCAGTGTGCATAGGGGAGCCCCGTAGAAGGTCGTTGCTCTATTCCTCAATTACATTCCTGCTGGTGCATAAATTACATGGGGCATAGACTAGAGGCCCCAATAGACACACTGATAGTCTTTCTGTCTAACAGAGATTTATATGAAAGAGTTAGAAGTGACCTTTCTGGTGATTTGGCTCAAAGGCTTACACATTTCAAAACTTTTAATATGAAGAATTCTTCACAAACTGACACCATAATATTCTGCAACTGTATTCATTCCTGAAAAGGTACCTAAAGTTTTGTTGCTGGACAGCTCAAATGATTGGGTAAGTTTAATATATTCATTTCAAATTTCAAACATGGCTTCAGGTTTGCTTTCTAAAGCAACACTGAGGAATTTGCTTTTATTTTTGACAAGTTAAGCAATCTTTCAGGTATTTGAAGACAAGTGCTGTGGTAGGTCAAAATAGCTATAGTTTTGTTACACCACTTGCTTCATCTTCCATTTCTTTTTTTTTTCAACAAATGTAATTTCTCTTTTTTTTAATTGAAGTGACACTGATTAACAATGTTATAAATGTTTCGGGTGCATAGTTTTATAACACATCATCTATACACTATATGGTGTGTTCACCACCCTTTGCCCTCCAACTAACTCTCCCTCTCCCTCACCCCTGGGCAATCACCACACTGTTACCCCTGTTCATGAGTTCATTCTCTCTTTCTCTCTGTCTCTCTGTCTCTCTGTCTCTCTCTCTCTGTCTCTCTCTCTCTCATTTCCTATACTCCCTACCACCATCCCTGACAGCTATCGGCCTGCTCTTTATCTATGAGTCAGGGTCTATTTTGCTTAATAGTTTATAGTGTTCATAAGATTCCACACATGAGTGGGATCGTATAGTACTTGTTTTTTCTGACTGGATTAGCATAATAGCCTCCAGGTCTATACATGCTGTCACAAAGGGTAAAATTTCTTTCTCTTTTATAGCTGAGTAGTATTCCTTTGTATAAATATACCACAGCTTTTTTTATCCACTCATCTAATGATGGACACTTGGGCTAGTTCCAAATCTTGCCTATTATAAATAACACTGCAATGAACAAAGGGTTGCATATATTCTTTTGAATTAGTGTTTCAAGTTACTTTGGATAAATTCCCAGAAGTGGAATCACTGGATACTAAGGCAGTTCCATTTTCAATTTTTTGAGGTTTCTCCGTATTGTTTTCCACAGTGTCTGCACCCACCTGCATTCCCACAACAGTGCACTAGGGTTCCCTCTTCTATCCTCACCAACACTCCTTGCTTGTTGATTAATTGATAGCCATTCTTACAGAAGTGAAATGATATCTTATTGTAGATCTTTTTTGGAAAGTTGTCTATTCAGGTCTTTTACCCACTGTTTAATTGGATTTTTAAAAGATTTTATTTATTTATTTTTAGAGAGGAAGGGAAGGAGAGAAGGAGAGAAATATCAATGTATGGTTGCCTCTCATGAGTTCCCTGCTGGGAACTGGCCTGCAACCCAGGTATGTGCCCTGACTGGGAATCGAACCGTGATCGTGTGGTTCGCATGCCCGTGCTCAATCCACTGAGCTACACCAGCCAGGGCCTAACTGGATTTTTTTGATGTTGAGTTTTGTAAGTTCTTTATAAATTTTGGATAATAACCCCTTATCAGATGTATCTACAAATATGTTCTCCCATTCAGTAGATTGTCTTTTCATTTTGTTGATTTCCTTTGATTTGCAAAACTTTTTTAGTTTGATGTAGTCCCATTTGTTTTTATTTTGTTTCCCTCATCCAAGGAGTTATATATAAGAAAAAATATTGCTATGAGAAATATTTGAGATTTTACTAACTATGTTTTCTTCTAGGATTTTTTAAAAGATTTTATTTATTTGTCTTTAGAGGGGAAGGGAAGGAGAGAAGGAGAGAAATACCAGTGTATGGTTGCCTCTCATGAGTCCCCTGCTGGGAACTGGCCTGCAACCAGGCATGTGCCCTGACTGGGAATCGAACTGTGATCGTGTGGTTTGCAGGCCCGTGCTCAATCCACTGAGCTACACCAGCCAGGGCTCTTCTAGGATTTTTATCCAAGTCTAACCAACTGTTAGACTTGGTTTCAAGTCTAACTGTTAAGCCTTTAATTCAGTTTGAGTTTATACTTGTGTGTGGTATAAGAAGGTGGTCTAGTTTCTTTTTTTCTTTGCATGTATCTGTCCAATTTTCCCAACACCAATTGAATGAATATCTTTAGCCAGCATATGTTTTTGCCTCATCCACCAAATAATAACTGACTGTAAAAGTGTGGGTTTATTTCCAGGCTCTCTATTATGTGCCATTGATCTGTATGTCTGCTTTTATTCTAGTACCATGCTGATTCAATTACTATAGCTTTATAGTATAGTTTGATATTAGGTAGTGTGAGTCCTCCAACCTTGTTCTTCTTTCTCAAGATCACTTTTGTTATCCAGGGTCTTTTGTGGTTACATATAAATTTTTGAAATATTTGTTCTAGTTATGTGAAATACACCATTGTTATGTTGATATGAATTGTGTTGAATCTATACATTGCTTTGGGAAGTTTCCTTTAAGATCGAGAAGAAGACAGGTATATCAATTTTCACCATTCTTATTCAGTATAGTACTGGAAATCTAGCCACAGCAGTCAGAAGAAGAAATATAAGACGTCTAAAATGGAAAGGAAGAAGTAAAACTGTCATTATTTGCAGATGACATGGTGTTATAAATACAGGACCCTAAAGATTCCACCAAAAACCTACTAGAACTGATAAATGGATTCAGAAAAGTTGCAAGATAAAAAATTAATATCCAGAATCAGTTGTGTTTTTATACACAACAATTAATTATTAGAAGGCGAAACTAAGAAAACAAACCCACTCACAACAGCTTCCAAAAAAGAATACCTAGGGATAAATTTAACCAAAGAAGTAAAAGAGTTATACTTGAAAAATTATAGACTCTGAAGAAAGAAACTGAAGATACACATTAAGTGGAAGTATATTTGTGTTCATGGATACAAAGAATTATCAACTTAAATTTCTTTTAACACTGCCCTTTGAGACAGGTAGGACAGACCAGGTTTTCTCAAGCTCAGCACTATTGACAGATCAGGGCAAAAATTACTTGTTGAAGAATATCCTGTGTATTGTAGAATGTTTAACAGAAACCCTGGCCTCCATTCAGTACATTCCGGTGCACACCCTTACACATTTGTGACAACCAAATATTTCTCCAGATACTTTAAATGTCCCTTGACAGGATAATCGAAGAAATTCTTCCCCACATGCACGTGAAAAGAATTTCTATCAACAAGAAAATTCACATGAAGGAGCCTATTTGGGTTATAATGGCTGGGACAGACATCATCCATTGCCTCCCCAATCAATTCTTTTTTTTTTCTTCTTCTTTTTTTTTGTTTTTTTTTGTTTATTAAGAAAAGCCCAATTGTGTTTGTGGAGATATAAAAATGTTCCCAATATTCTAGGGAGTTAGTAGAAGCTACTTGATCCTACTGTGGCAAATGAAAGGAAATAGAAGGTACTAGGTGATGCTTCTAAAGAAAGCTGTTAAAAACCTAAAATCAAACAAACCTAATCAACAAAACAACAAACAAGTGAAATACAACCAAAGACACTGAAATTGAGAACAGGCTGACAGTGACCAGAGGGAAGAAGGGAGGGGATTTCAGGGGAAAAGGGGAAGGGTTTGCAGGAACAAGCATAAAGGACACATGGACAATAACAAGGGGGGGGGGGTGTTGGAAACTGGAGGGAGGTGGGGAGGATTGTGGGGGTGGGCTGGGATGGGGGTAAAAGGCAGAAAACTGTACTTGAACACCCATTAAAATAAAAAAAATGGAAATACAATTATTCCACATAATTTGTCCTGTGTCCCTCTATCTTCATATAGATTCAATGTGAAATGACGTAAGCCATGAGATCTAAGCAAGACTCTAAGAATATTGGAGTGAGATTTCAAGAGTCTTGGTTCTTGATCACACCCTTGCACAAACCCCGGACTAGCTTTTCCAAACACCTGATTGGAGGAAAGGGTGGTGAAAGGGAGACTAATTCTTTTAATTCACTGGTTTTATTTTGCCTCCTATAAAAGAATTTAAGTTAACATAATCTCTAACTAAGAGTATTAGTTTTGCTTTAGGAGAAAAATAAAACAGATGCCTGAATTATAAATATCCCAGACTCTTCTCATGTTCAAGCAGTTTTCATATATATATATTTTCAGTCATTCCATATTTGCCAGTTCCACCTACAATGAGCAAGGCAACCTCCTGTCCCAGATACAAAGATATAAAAGAAACAATATATTCCCCAGTTTGTTAGTACAGGGAAAACAAAATTATATGGGACTGCTAGGGTTTTATAATCATTTTTAAATTATCAGGCAAAGTATAGGGAAGTATTAGACAAAAAAGAAGGTGAAATTCAATAAGAAAAAAATAGTAATAATACAATGTCAATGTTAAATCATTCAAAATGCATAATAAAGCCAAGTGGCTATTTCAAAAAAATTATAATTTTTATCTATTATTTCATAAGTATATGTAAGGGAATATAAAATGAAATCTGAAATTTAAATTTCCCAAACTCTTTTTTGGCTATCCATGTCATTTGTCTTTAACCACATGTCAAAACTAGAATATTTTCAAGTGCAAATTAGGCTCAATTTTTTTGTTTTGTTTCATAATATATATTCTTTTAACCCCAAAGACCTTTGTTAAGAAACCAAATTGTTTCCCACAGATATGCCATGAGGAATAAGCTTCCTACTGAAGAATCAATCCCCGTTCACATACAAGGATGTGCCTGTCTTCCTTACACGTATCTCCCAGCTTACTGATTACATTTTTCTCACTGCCATCAGAAAATGTGATTCCCTAGCACTAGACTGTGTGATTAGTTATGACTCATCAGTTGTGGCATAATCCTATCAATTCCAGCCCAATGTCTCCTGTCCTCATTTAAATACAAATTTTTCTTCTATTGCCAAGCTATCAAATATGTTTTACTCACTGAGTCTTATAAAAAAGGTGAAAGAGCACAGTCTGCTCTAAGCAGCAAGATTTTAAAAAATAACATTCAAATTATTGCATGCGTTTTTTCAATGTACTTTTCTATTTTTGAAAAGTCTAACTACACAATTATACACACACACATACACACACATATCTGCTGATAGTAATTTGAATAGTTACTTATGAAAAATAACAGAAGATTGTCAGTCATGACAAACTGTTTTTTTAAAAAACTATTTCCCAACCATCTTGAAATTGATAGAAAATGTGAAGAAAGGTCCTGGTGATACTCTTAATCAGTAAGGCATGAATATCAACCTATTAGAATAAGAAAAAAAAGAAATTCTAGAGTTAAGCTGAAAATCTAACACATTCAACATTTAAATTGAATTTATTTATAATGAAATATAATAAAAAGGAAACACAAATTCTCACAGTTTTATTTACAATCCTCTTTTAGTTTTATCCATTTAAGGACCACATTTGGGTTTATCATGTTCTCTGATCATTTTTAAATGATTTTATTAGTACCATTTCACCCACGATAATTTTAGTGCTGAATTCCAATTTCTCAAGAATCTGTGGTATACACATAAATAATATTTATCTGTTGCATGACCTCAGTTACTATTCAAACCTCCAGTAGTGACAGAAAATAAAATTAACTGAATACCACACTTTCCCAAAGAATTTTATTATATAATTATAAAATTTTCATTTATTTAGTTTCTACTGATTGACAAATTGAAGTTCAACTCTAACCAGTTTTAAGAGATAGACCTTCAACTGAGTTACAACACAGGTTGGTTATGATCCCTATTAAAATTATATTTTAATATCTCTCAATACTATTACTAATAACTCTGATAATTCAGCTAAATCTCAAATACTTATATTTCTACATTAAAAAATAGAAAGAATTCAGACAATTAGAATTGGTAAAAATTACAGAGCAATGATTCAATATATTTGAATGAACAAGCCAATCTTTGTAATATCATTTTAATACAACTTCTTTTTTGTCTTTAATGGTTCTATATAATTTTTATTAGGAAAACGTTCATTATGTACTAGATGAAAATCTAGTTCTATAATTTCAATTGTTTTGCAGTTTCTTAAAAAAATTATAGCCTCTTTATTTTTGTTGCTCTTGGTTTTTCCTCTAAACAATCATAAACTAACTGTGATTTCAACATTCCCCTAGAAAAAAAATCACAAAATATATGTATGGAGGTGTCAAAGTAAAACCAAGTCATTAAAGATTGGAGGGCTAAAATACTAAAGAAAAGAGTACATCAGAGAGGAGAGAGCACTGTTTGTTATCCCTGTTCTTTGAAGGATTTTTTATCTGTAAATGTCTATTGATAAACCAAAAAGCTAAGTAAAATGCTAATAATCTTATAGTGCTTAGAGAGATTAAAAATATGGTTCAGGACTCACAAGGCAGAAGGCCTCTTTTAAACACCCAAAGCTTTCATCTGAAACCCCCAAAGCCAAAGAGCAGGGATGGAAATAAAATAGATTATCATTCACAAGAATAGCAGCCCGGCAATAAACCGGCTTCACTGCTGCTGCTCAACAGTGACCTGCCCTGATGCGCACCCCCCACCCCCAAAATAAATTAGTCTTGTGTGGGAAAAGATAATGTAAACCAGATTTGTTAAGCTTATCAAAATATTTTCATAAGCAATGAGATTAAATATGTGTGTGCACATGTGTATACACAATAAATTAATGAAAGATGAGTATGACTAAAAACTAAGGAAAATATTGACAATAAGATCAAACCCAGATCCAAATACTGGAGTTGTCAGACTTAGAATTTAAATACTTGTGTTTTAATTTTAAAAAAATAGGAACATTCCCATCATAAAATAATCTAAATTAAGAAATTAACAAGGTTCTTGTCAGGTATTAGGTTGATTAGAGTGTTGTCCCCATATGCCAAGTTTGAGGATTTGATCCCCAGTCAGGACACACACAAGAACCAACCAGTAAATGCATAATTGAATAGAACAACAAACAAGTCAATGTTTCTCTATCCTTCTCTTCCTCTCTTTCTCTTTTTGCTCTCTCTAAAATCAATAAGCAAAAAGTAAAAAAAAGAAGAAATGAATAGGTAGCCCTAATAGCATTTACACGCAGTAGCATAAGTTTAGAGTTAACTAGAATTAACTAGTAAGTAGAATTCCATCAGATAAGATATAAAAGAAACACAAAAGCCATATTTAAACAGAATTCTTCAAAATGATGAATAATGAAAACTTTCAGCCACACATTCAGGAATGGTAAAATGAAGCAGGATAGCCACCATAAAGCTCCTATTGTAAAACTAAAATCTGATGACAAGAAGACTGTCTTAAAAGTAGTTATAGATATATCGAATGGGATTTTTTTCCTGATCTCTGCTTCTGCTGTTTCACTGTTGGTATACAAAAATGCCTTTGATTTCTGGATATTGACTTTGTATCCCGCTGTTTTGCCAAATTCATTTATTAGTTCAAGCAGTTTTTTGGTAGAGGCTATAAGCTTTTCCATGTACACTATCATGTCATCTGCAAACAATGACAGTTTTGTTTCCTCCTTTCCAATTTGAATGCCTTTTATTTCCTTTTCTTGCCTAATCGCTGAGGCTAAAACTTCTAACACTATATTAAATAGAAGTGGTGAAAGTGGGCAACCTTGTCTTGTTCCTGATCTTAGTGGAAAATATTTTAGTTTTTGCCCATTGAGTATGATGTTGGCTGTAGGTCTTTCATATATGGCCTTTATTATATTAAGGAATGTTCCCTCTATTCCCATTTTTCTGAATACCTTTATCATAAATGGGTGTTGTACCTTATCAAAAGCTTTTTCCACATCTATTGTGGAACTTTCTAAGAAAACTAAAAATGAATGTGCCTTTTGACCCAGCAATTCCACTATTAGGAGTATATCCTAAGAACCCTGAAACACCAATCCAAAAAAACCTATGCACCCCGATGTTCATAGCAGCACAATTTATGATAGCCAAGAGTTGTAAGCAACCTAGATGCCCATCAGTAAATGACTGGATCAAAAAGCTATGGTACAGTTACACAATGGAATTCTATGCTGCAGAAAGGAAGAAGGATCTCCTACCTTTTGCAACATCATGGACGGAACTGGAGAGCATTATGTTGAGCGAAATAAGCCAGGTGGTGAAAGACAAATACCATATGATCTCACCTTTAACAGGAATCTAAACAACAAAACAAACAAGCAAGCAAAATATGACCAATGACACTCAGATACGGAACAGGCTGACAGGGTCCAGAGAGGAGAGGGGAGAGAATCATAGGGGAAAAGGGGACTCACATGAATAAGTATAAAGGACACATGGACAATAATTAAGGTGGGGGGCGAAAATGGGAGGGAGGTGGGGTGCACTGGGGTGGGGGCAGGGCAGGGAATATAAAATAGAAAACTGTACTTGAATAAGAATTAAATTAAAAAAATGAAATAAACATAGTTATAGAAAAAGACACATTACTTTCAAAGGAGTAATAATATGACTTAGAGATGACTTATCAAATGGGATCCAATTGCCAACTAGAATTTTACATGCAATGAATATATTCTTTACCATAAGGGAACAAAAATAAGGACATTTCAGAAAAACAATAAAAATGAGGTATTTGACCACCTCAGCCAGTAATATACTACACTAACATAAATAATAGTAATCTTCAGGCAAAAAAAAAAAATACTCAAGGGTTATAGACATAGAAATTCAGGAACAAACTATTTATTGGAAAGATAAAGTATATTAATAAATCTAAATGAATATTAACTGTATAAAATGCTTTAATGTAAAACAAAAAATTAACAAACCACCTAATAATATCTATGAAAAGTATTCTAAGATCTTTGTAGCTTAAGAAAAGTGATTAAGGATTTACTTTATATTGAATAATAATATGTCAAGGAATCATGTAACAATTTCTAGAGTAAAATCTAAAGATAGCAAAACCAGCCCTGGCCAATGTCACTTGGTTGGTGGAATATTGTCCCATAACCAAAGGGTTGCAGATTCGACCCCTAGTCTAGGTGTCTACAGGAAGCAGCCAATCGATGCTTCTCTGTCTCATCAATATTTTTCTCTTTCCCTTCCTATCTCCCTTCCCCTCTTTCTAAAAGCAGTATATATGCATACATACATATATATGTGTTTATATATATATATTTATTTATATTTATATTTATATGTATATATATAAAAAGTCAAGTGAGGATTAAAAAAAAGATACCCAAACCAGTAAGATAAAAAGGGGGTGCCTGAGAGAAGAAGAATGCTCAATTGAAAAGAAAGCAAGAAAAGAACATAAAATAAGCCCTGGCTGGTGTAGCTCAGTGGATTGAGCACGGGCCTCCAAACCAGAGGATTGTGGTTCAATTCCCAGTCAGGGCTCATGCCTGGGTTGCAGGCCAGTTCCCAGGAGGGGACACACAAGAGGCAAACATACACTGACATTTCTCTCCCTCTCTCCTTTTCTTCTCCTCTAAAAATAAATAAATAATTTTTTTAAAAAAGAACATAAAATGAGTGAAAAACATAGCAACATAATATAATCTAAGTATCTTTAGCTAAATTTAAATGATTTGAATATTCCATTTAAAGAAATTCCAAAAATGCCTTTTAGAAATATGTAAATGCTTGCTATAAAATAAAATATCTATAATGATCAGGAAAGTCTAAGAAAATGAAAAAAATTCCATCACATGAACACAACCAAGAGAAAGCTGGTATAACCATACCAATATGGTTATGATATAAATACATTTTTATGGCAAGAATGAGTACTAGAGATAAAGAAAGACTTGTTAAAATAAGAAGCAGTATACCAGGAATACATGATACTTCTAAATTTGTATGAATGCAACAGGAAGAAAGATTAGGAGAAATATATGAACCCATAATCATTTAAAATTTTATATAATTCTGCCCTGGCTGGTGTAGCTCAGTGGATTGAGCATGGGCCTGAGAACCACACGATCGCAGTTCGATTCCCAGTCAGGGCACATGTAGGCCAGTTCCCTGTAGGGGATTCACAAGAAGCAAACATATATTGTTATTTCTCTCCTTCTCTCCTTTCCTTCCCCTCTAAAGATAAATAAATAAAATCTTTTTAAAATTTTTACCTAATTCTCCTATTAAGTATTGGAAGAAGTACAAAAAATTGTCAGTAAGAATTTATAAGATTTAAATATCTCTATGAAAAATTTTGACCTAATTAACATAAATAGAACATTGTACTCAATAACTACAGAAGGCATTCTTTTGATGTGGAAACTTAATATTTATTCAAATGCACCATATGCTATACTTCATCAGGCAAGTTGTTGACAAATTTTAAAAAATTGAAATAATACATTTCTGACACCAGCTGAATTAAGCTATAAATCAATTAGAAATGACAGCTTAAAAATCTATCAACATTTTAGTTAGGCAATCTATAAAATAAATTTCAATGAAAATTAGAAAACATTTTTAACTAAATGAAAATAACATAATGAAACTCAAGAAAATTTTTAACCTTAAAGGTATATATTAAAAAAAAGAAAAGAGAAGCTAAATTTAGTAATCTGAAAACCTGAATCAACAGTTGAAAACAAAATTAACCCAAGGAACTTAACATAGAGAAGCTAGAAAACAAACAGCAACCCAAATACAATCAAAATAGAAGCCATGTGAAAAATTACGATAATAACAGAAATTGCTACATTATGGAAGAATCACATAATCTAAGAGATTACAAGAAAAGTTGTTCCCTTGTAAAGAAAAATAAAATCACTAATTTGGCAAACTCAGAGGAGCAGAAGGGGAATAGAAAAGAGGAGCACAGAAAACTATGAATGGGAAGAAACATACCTAATTTATTAAAGGCTATCTCCAAATGGATGTAGTAAACATCTTTTCTAATCATAACAGACTGGACGTTTCCTTCCTGATACTGGGAACAAGAAAATTACACCTTCTATTATCAGTTTTGTTCAATATTAAACTTGGTGATATAGCTAGTGAAAAGGGCAAGAAAACAATAAGAAGAATGTAAAAGTAAGAAATGAAACTAATTTTTCACAAAAATGTTAAATAAGAACAGATAAGCTATTTTTATGAGTGAATACATTTACAAGGTAGTTAGGTATATGATAACATGGGAAATTAATTGTATTTCCACTTACCAGAAAAAAGAGTGCTTACAAAAATATGACAAATAGATGGAACTAATAATAAAATCAGAAATATCACTCATTCATCAATCTACTAAGTAGAGTACAAAATCTCAAAATAGAAACCTACAGAGTATTATATAGAAATTTTTGAAAATCAGTGTATTAGTTACCTGGAAAAGATAAGAGAAAATTATCCTGAGATGGAGTTGAATGAGATCCTGAGTTGCTAGTAATGTTTTATTTTTTGACCTAGGTGGTTGTTGCTTACGTTTAATTCAAAATTCTGTGCTCGCTTCGGCAGCACATAGACTAAAATTGGAACGATACAGAGAAGATTAGCATGGCCCCTGCGCAAGGATGACACGCAAAATTCTAGACTACTTTTCTTTTTATATGGTGATATCTATTGAAATTTTTATTATGTGATGTCATTAATACATACATACTTATAATTTGTATATATATTTTCTATAACTGTAAAGAATCAATAAAACATTTATTAAAAAGGAAATTAATAAGTAAGAGGTATTTAGCCATTTTGTGATTTAGACATCCTATATTTCCTGACATGCCATCTATATTTGATTTTCTCATTTAAATACTTTCTTAAAAATATTTTCAGTATATGTTTTAGATTGCTATACCAAGCTAATTGAGGCTAAATGTGTCTGGGAATTTTTTTAATAGTCTCAATATTCAATAGTATCGTAGTTGGATATAAATTCTACAGCAGAGTTGCTTTCTTTCAATACTTTAATAATATCTCCTATTTTTTGCAGCCAAGTTGTAGTATTAAAACTTGATGAAAAGCTAATTTGCATTCTCTCTAGGTGATTTGGCTTTTGTCCTTCTGTTAGAATTTTGTTTTGACTTTACCTAATTTACTTTACTGCAGAAGGCACATTCTTTTCTAGAGCGCACAGAATGTTGTAAAAAATAAAGTGGCCATATGCTGGCTGTATTGCAAGTCTAAGTAAAGTTCAAGGTATTTAAATAATTGAGAGATGTCAACTAGCCAAAGTACCTGTAGAAAAGTATCATATTATATTTATTTGTTTCAAATTCTGAAGAGTATAAATGTATAATTTCTGTTATTTCTGATAAATGTCAGTGGGCGTTAAATTGGACTAGTTATCTGTCCTGTGTCATAGCCTTTATTGGTTTTGTTTTGTTTTTTTGTTTTTGTTGTTTATTTTTGCAAGCCTGTTGTTTTCCTCGGGGCTTAAAATCCACATGTCTTTAAAGTACTAAGTGACATTTATCAAGCTAATATATCCACCTCTCATCATTTCTCCAAACTAGATGGGAGAGAGATAATGCAGACAAAAAGGGGAAGGGACAGGTCAAAGAATGTGAGTAGAGGACTCATGGGCGTGGACAATATGGGAAAGTATGGACTGTAGGAGTCAGGCGATGGGGCAGGGAAAGCAAAAGGAAAAAGGCAGGACAACTGTAACTGAACAATAAAAAGCAATAAAAAATAGTTTTGAAGTCAATATTGATAGTCAATTTCTTCCAGTTGCCATATATACATTGCCTTAGACAGCAGTTAAAAAAAAAACTACTAAAAAGACTATATGTTTGCAATTCAGGGATCAAATGAGGTTCAAAAAGGAAAACAGACAAGCATGATGCCTTCCAACACAATGCTTATTATTTACAATTTAATCATTGATCAACTAAGAGTTATAAAAAACAATAAAAAAGAAATTAAGGGAGTATAGATGTAATCTTTGATTTGACATTGGATTTCTAAACCAGAAAGAATAGCATTTATTATAATGGAAAGGGAAGAAAACTTGATCTTGGGTGGGTGAAATGAGTTTACAGTGCATGTGGAAAGACCAAGCCTTAGGGGATGTCACCCAGACATAAATTAAAAAGAAATAAAATGAGCCAGTGAAGTGAAGATAATAAAAATTCTAAAAACTATAAACTGTCCACTGTAAATAAAAGTCAACTAGGTATTCCATCCCCCAAAAGACTCACTTAGGAAAAAGAAAGGATTGTGATCAGGCACACGGCATGGCCAAGCCACATGTTAACTTCTGCCAGGATAAAGATGAAGTAAGTACTTTAGAGAGTGAAAAGGAAGTTAAGAAAAGGGCTTGTGACAATCAGAGTGCTTAGTTGTAAATAGAGAGGTCTTCCTGCAGTGCTCTCAGGAGATCTTAGGGTGTAAGAACACCTCCTACAAGCCATCCAGATTCCTGCCTAGGTTAAGACCTCTATCATAATGACAATTATGATAAAAGAAAATTGGCAGGTTGCAATGTCACAGAAGACAAAAACATTTCAATGAATGTTGCCAATAGCATATAAATATATATATTTTGGAACATAAATATACTTTTTACTTGGAACATATAAAATTGTTTTGTACAATAATAATTATTTTCTAGTTTATTGAATATTTTGGATCAATCAATAATTTGGGTCTATTGTCATATTTTGGTGGATACTTTTCTCTCTATTTTTTAAAATATATTTAAATCTAGGTGAGATTACTATAATAGTTCTTAAATCTTCTATGATTCTATTAAGTAGCCAGACTTCTATTATTATCTGGTTAGTCAATTAGATTCTTTTAAAGCCAAACCTCTTTTCATGGAGTTCTAATATGTCATGGAATTATTACTGGAGGCATCCATGTAACATTGATAACCCACTTACAAATCACATCTTCTGAATGTTCACTAGAACACATTCATGGATGCTATTTCTTTTTGTTACTGTATCACACCTCTGAAGCTATATACCAAGAGACAGAGTTGTGCACATGTTATTGACACAAGTGAACTAAAAAATAAACTAAATTTAATAATTTTTAAAAAATTATTATTGTTCAGTTATAGTTGTCCCAACTTTTTCCCCATTGCTTAACTACATATCACCAGGAGAGGATTAGGAAGAAAAAATATCTGGAAAAATAAAAATATCTGGAAATTATGGAATTTTTAGCTAGTTTATATTATTATACTGGGAGAAGGTCAATTACCAAGAATAAATAAAGTGAGTTTTTAATAATTAAAAAGAGGCACCAGAGGGAAAAAAGTGCAAAAAGGAAAGCAGGGAAAAATATAGGTAATGAATGAAAATCCAAATTAAAATAACAATGGCATTCTTCTCAGAATTAAAACTAATCCTAAAATTTATATGGAACACACACACACACACACACACACCCAATAGCCAAATAAATAAATGAGAAAGAACAAAGTGAGAGGTATCATGCTCCCTGATATCAAAATATACTATGGAGTTACAATAATCCAAACAGTATAACACTAGCATAGGAGTAGACATGTATATCAATGGAATAGAATAGAGAGCTTAGAGATTAATCCTCACTTATATGGTCAATTAATCTACAGTTGAGGCAAGAATATACTATCTGTAAAGACAGTCTCAGATAACTGAGCAGATAAATGCAAAAAAATGATATTGAACTATTTTCTTACACCATATACAAAATAAACTAAAAATAGATTAAAGATTAATATGCAAGACCTGAAACTGTTAAACTCCTACCAAAAAATACAGGCTGTAAATTCTTTGACATCATTCTTGGCAATTTATTTTTATATGTGTTTCTTTGGGCTAAGGGAAGAAAAAAGAAAAATTAAACTAATGGGACTGTTAAACTAAAAAGGTTTCCACAGCAAAGGAAACCATCAACAAAATGAAAAGATAACCTACTGAATGCATGAAGATACTTGCAAGTGATACATCCCTTAAAAAGTTAATAATCCGTAACATCCAAGAAACAATTAACTTAAAAAAATGGGCTAAGGACCTAGATAGACACTTCTCTAAAAAAGGACATGCAGATGGGGCATAGACATACGAAAAGATGCTTTACATTACATATCATCATCAGAGAGACACAAATGAAAATGACAATGAGATATCATTTCATATCTGTCAGAGTAGCTATCACGAATAGATCAGCAAATAATAAGTGCTCATGATAATGCAGAAAAAAAGAGAAACCTCACACATTATTGTAACTTATTGCAGACACTATGGAAAATAGTATGAAGATTCCTCAAAAAGTTAAAAATGAAGCTGGCATATGGCCCAGCAAGTTCACTTCTGTGTATTTATCTGAATAAAACAGAAACACTAATTTAAAAAGATGTATGCAACCTTATTTTCATTGCAGCATTATTAATGAGAGCCCAGATACAGAGAGAACCTAGATTTCCATCAATAGACAAATGAATGAAGAAGATATGAGATATATGTACAATAAAATAGTACTCAGCAGTAAAAAATAATGAAATCTTACCATTTGGAACAACATGAATGGACCTAGACAGTATTTTACTAAGTCACACAGAAAAAAGATACTTATGAATGGATTCTTTAAGATATCAGCAAAACAAAATAGAAACATACCCATAGATATAGAGTGGTCACCAAAAGAGGTTACCAAAGGCAGGGGGAAGTAGTGGTAGTGAGGTGATGGGATTTAAAAAAAAAGTGGGACCTTGATCCATTGGCTACTGTCAATTGGACCCGCATAGACAACTGATCAATTTAGGTTGATTGCATCATCTTTCTCACCTAGAAATTCTGGTTTAGTTTGAACTGATAACTTGAGTGCAAGAAGTGAAAAAAATCAGAAACTGTGCCAGATTATTATCCTCAGGTGAAATGAAGAGCAGAGAATGTCAGTCTGCAGAGAGAGAAGGAAGAGGCAGAGATGTTGAGAGCAGCAGAAATAAGAGACAGAGATGAACAATTACTGGGAGCGCTCCATTGTGCATTCTAGTCATTTCCTGTATTCCTTTCTCTTCAATCTGTGGTGAAGCTAGAATCCAGTATTCTTATAGCAGCTTAAATTTTTCCCTTAAGCTAATTTGGGTGGCTTTCAGCAAGACGTTGGGGTTAAACAATTACTTACATCCAAAAGCTTATCATAACTTTTAGCATAGATAAAAGTGTGGTTGAGCAAATAACCGTACATTATTTGAAGTGTAGTTTATTAAGCTGTCATTAAATATGTTTTGGAGGACTATGATGACATGTAAAATGTTCAACATATTATGATAAGTAAAACTATTAGGATATAAAATTTTGTGTGCAAAAGAAGAAAGCTATATTGTAGGGAAAGATATAAATTTGGGGGAGAAGATGTTAGTAGGTCTTAGTCTTAATTTTCTGTCACCCAAATGAGAATATCCAATAGATATTAGGAAACAATTTAAGATAAAAAGAACACACATGAGTGTTGAATATGCGGGTTTTAAGCTAACATTGTGCCTATAAAACAGTATTTTTCTAGTGTTTATTGGATGAAAAATAAATGTAAAAATTATATATTTTTTTCATTCCTCCACTTAAAAGAAACAAATACCAGATTCCCAAAGACATTTGGAAACTCTATTAGACTACTGTTAGTACTTTGTCACAATTTTCCTACTTACTCACCTAGCTCATCAGTCTGTCTCTCACTTACTAAATAAGAAAAAAGATTATCTACATATTTTTGAAGGAAAATATTTTTCATATTTTGACTAAAATATAGGAAATATATTCTCACATACTCAAGAACCATGAATACATAGCATGCATATACCCTTTCTGACACAGTGTTTTGAACAAATAATCTACACAATTTACTGTTAATTATAATTAAGAAATTGTAAGATAATTGTGCTATAGGAACATGATGGTGCTAATTAAATGCGTTTGATGTCCAGAAAAATGCATAACTCTACTCTCTTATGAGTTTTGTCTTTCTTCCATCCTATGTGACCATGCACTATAGTATGTCTGCAGAATTTTCCTTAGGGATTTTTTTTAAGTTTATAAACCACATAAAACTGCCAATTTTGTAGGTCTAAAATGGTTAACTATAAGACTTTCCATGCAATTCAACATCATAGAAAGAATTTTTAGTTTCAGTGACACTAAAATAATTTTAGGCACATTTTTCTTTGACCATTGAGGTCAGATTTTAAAAACATATCTTTGTATGTCTATTCTTATACCACCATCTTCTCTGTAATCCATGAATTTTTCTTAATTAGATTTCCAAGCAACCTCCTATTTTTAAGATTAAAAAATAAAAACCTTGCCAGAACAGAATAATTAAGTTAACCTTTCTTTGCTCGAAAGTTCACTTGTAAAAGTCATTGTGATTTATAACATCAGTGTACCCTCTCAATGTTTAACATTTAAATCTATTTTTGTTCTTATCTTTACTTTGAACTAAATTTTAATCACTTTTATCATTCCAGGAAAAGTTATTTTATAAATTATTTCTATATATAGGGTTTCAATCACTTGAAAGTAAACATTCTCAATATAAACACTTTATAATTTATTATTTTGTTTACAAATCCATGGGAGGAGAAAAAGTCATGGCTTATTTAATCTCAATACCTTGCTGTTAACAAAAGATCCTTGTTTTGTGGAAAATGTTGGGAATCTGGCCACCTAAATATACCTTTCTTATCCTCCAATCCCAGCTACAATCTATTTCTCTCTGCCTTGCCAAGATTCTGCTAAAACTGAACTTGAAGTGGCAATACTATTAAGTTTTCAAAGGGCTACCTCTTTAGCAGTCTTGCAAGGGGGGAAGCAGGAGAGAGCAGGGGAAAATTGGGGTGGAGGGATTAGAGAGGGTGGGAAAATCCCAGGAAGAGCTTAGTGGTCCAAGATCTGAGTCTGCAGAGAACTTCCACAGGAATGACTATGTTCAGGTCCTTGACATTGGAAAAGGTCAGGAAATAGCTCAATGGACAGATTTTGTTAATTGTTTAGATTGGATCCATTAGTTTTTGGCCCTTCCTCAATGGGATATTTCACCCTCATGTGTATTACATGGCATTGAGTTGGCTCTGATTCTTGGGTACCCTGTGGGTGAGTGATGTCCACAATGTCCAGTCCTCAACAGCCCTGCTTGGTTCCTGTACTGGTGATTATGGCTTCTACTATGGAGTCAATCCATCTTTTATTTGGTCTTCCTTGTTTCTGAGTGCCTTCTACTTTGTCCAGCATTATTGTCTTTTCCAAAGAACCCAGCCTTCTTGTGGTGTTACTGAAGTGGGACAGACACAGTTTTGTCATTTTTGCTTCAAGGGATGTTTTCAGGCTTAACCCACTTGTTCATCTTTCCGGTGATCCAGAGTATCTGCAGAGTTCCCCTCCAATACCAGATTTTAAATGAATCAATTTATTTCTTATCATCCTCTTTAATGTCCAACTTTTACATCCATGCATAGTAATTGGAAATACAAGGATGTGGATGATCTTAACCTTGGACTCTAATGACACATCTTGCTCTCATTGATCTTTCCTAATTCTTCCATTGCTGCCCTTCTGAGCCTGTCTTCTCTGAATTTCTGGCTGCAGTCCCCATTTGAATTGATGACTGTGTCAAGGTAATAAAATCATTAACAGTTTCCATGCTTTCATTATCTATGCTAAAATTTTGTATTTCTTCTGTAATCACAAGTTTTTTTCTTCGTGTAGTTCAAATACAGTCTTGCTATGACACTTTCTTCTTTCACTTTCATCAGAAGTCATTTCAAATAATTATAATGTTCTGACAATATGATCATGTCGTCTACACATTTTTTAATCCTCATCCAAGGACATTTTTTCATTGCTTTTAGAGACGGAGAAAAAGAGAAAGAGAGAAAGAGAAACATCAATTCAAGAGAGAAGCATTGATTGGTTGCCTTCTGTATGTGCCCAGGGAATCAAAAGTACCCAGACCAAAGATCAAACCCACAACCCAGGTCTTCCTTTGGATATGCTGTTTGTGAAACTTATTGGATCCTGTTCTGGTGTTGTCTGAATGTGGCCACTGGGTGTGTTGGTTCCAGGCATCTTGGGAGAGACCCTGGTGCAGTGCACGTGACTGGGCAGCCTGTTTACAGCTACCAGGAACCCATTGTCTGTAGCTCCCTTTGCTGGGTTTGTGTGTGCAGAAAGGACCAAGTTGTGCACCAAGGCTGGGTTTTATCAGCGCTGTGCCTGGGGGCAGGTCAACAAATGTTTTGATGCACCCCGACACCCACCTCTGCCTGCCTCTGCTTTCTGGATGCTGGTTAGGCTCAGTCATTAAAAGAGCCGGTGTCTGTGCACTGTAGGGAGTAAGCTCCACAGTATGGGATGAGAGGGATTCCAGAGAGTGGAGGGATTGCAGTCCCCCAGGCTGATGCTGCATGGAGGGGCATGCTCCATCCACACAACATGGCTTCTGCAGTATGGGGATGACTCAGCATAGGGATACTGGCAGCTGGCCCTTCCGTTCTCTCCCCAGAGCCACCAACCCCAGACTTTCCTCAAATGACTCTAGTCGACTCCATTCTCCCTTTGCTGAAGCCCAAAATGAATGGCTGCAAATGAAATTTTGTACATTGGCCCTTCAAAACTATGCCTGTGTCTCTAGCCTTCTCTCCCTGATGGACAGAAACTGCTGCTTTTCACAGCTGGTAATTATGCAGGTGCCTCTTTCTAGCTCTGATACTCTGGGCTGTGGAGCCCAGCTTAGGGATTAGACACAGGACTTCTCAGGGGAACCTCCTGAAACCGACATATTCCTCTGGAACCTCAGCCACTGCCCATGGGAGTGGATCAACCGTTTTCACGTCTGTCCTTTCTACCAGTCTCAATGTGGCTTCTGTAAATCCTTGGTTATAAGAACAATCAATCCCACTGAGGAATTTTTAAGATGATTGTTCTATAATTTAGTCAATATATACCACACAGTTTTTTCTTTATCAATGTATTTTAAAAGCTAAATGAACCATTCAGGCATTTTACAAACACATCTATGTAATGCAGTGCATCATGTAAAAATTAGTCACATAATACTTGAATTTTTCTAAAAACTACCCAATTTTGAAACTATTTTAAAACTGATTTGCTATCACCTTATAAAATTTGAGATGTTAAAATGATGGAGTATAGCTGCTTTTTTTGTCACGAACAAAAATCTAATTTAATTTTTGTTCCAGTTTAATTCCAGTTTGGTTCTGGGAATAGGTGAGTGTAGTTTTCACCTACTCTGCCACCATCTTGGACCTCCTCCAGTATCAATTGCATTTTAAACGCCAATCTGCCCTGCTAGGTGGATTAGTTAGAAGCACATGGGCTCTGATGTTTCAATACGTGGGATGAAATCTCAACTTCCCCACTGATTACATTGAATATAATTGTCAACAGAGACCCCCTGGAGGAATGACATTTGAGTAAAACTTTGAAAGTGATGAAAGAGAATCATGCTTACACCCCGGGGAAGAAAGAACGACGTGTATGTCTCAGGCAGCAGGAACAACCACGACAGTGGCACTAAAGTACCTGCCCTTTGGGGGAAGGTCCAGGAGGCCAGGAAAGCTCTAGGGCCAAAGTGGAAGAAGAGGAGGTGGGAGTTCAATATACTCCAAATGACTTTTTGCTCCTCCCCACTCTGATATATTTCTATCTGATATAGAGATATATCTATCTGAGACATGTCTGAGGCATATATCTATATCCCTATATATCCATCGGACAAAATGAACCTCTTAACAAATTTCCTTTTGTCTTAGCTGTGTCCTCATGCCCTGATGCCTTAAGTTGTTCCGTGGATGGTCAAGTGAATCCTCACTAAATGAAAAAGCTTTAACATCGGAGAGCTCTGCATTGGAGTTCTGGCTTTAACTTGGCCCTTATGCAAGTATTTACCCTTTCCAAGCCTCCATTGCCTTATACATAAGATTTAGAAAATCATACTACCTGTTCCATGAGCATTCTCAGGATTAAAGTGGATGTTATTAGAACATAGCATTTAGGTCAAAGTTAGCTCCCACATTTTAACTATTTTCCTGTCATTGTTATTGTTACTAGCATTAGTATTGCCCTGTCATCAGCCCTGCTTCATTCCTCTTTTCACATTATCTCCCACTGTTCTCACACACAGGCCGTGTGCTACATAAACTGGAAGAGACGTGTAGACATATCTACACCATGTTTATACCTCTTTTAATTTTATCTAAACTCTATCTTCATGCCTTATCAAGTCCACGCAGCCGGTTTATGTAAATTTTCTGTATATACTTTCTCTCAAGTATATTGCTCTAGAATATACTTGAAATTCTACAGCACTTGGTATCTATAACCATCAATTTGTACTGGTCAGTTGCCAACATCCATTGTTAGTTTAATTTCATTGTTTATAGCCTGCTCCCTCAAATGTCTTCAAGCTCCTTAAAGACAGGAAAACTGCTTCTAAATGGTTATTATAAAAATGTCTTGTATGTCGGCTCTCCATCAGTTTTGTTGACTTAGTGTTTGAGAAAAAGATACCATATCCCTTTTATTACAAACAGAGTAGAGTTCACAGTTATGACTGGGGTCACTCTATTATTAAAAGAACTACAGGCAGGATGTTTAAATTATGGTTATGCTTCTAATGTATACCACAAAATAAAGTACTACAATTTTGTGCATTGCTTCCTCGTGTGGCCTGGAGAGAGAGGTGGTAGTAAAGCTGTTGGGGGTGATATAAAACTTTTTAAAAACCTGCTGGAAAACTGCAGAAAACAAAGTGGGAACCGGGACTAGAATGGCAGGAGCATAAGTCGAGTGGCTCGAGCTATTGTAAATTAATAAAAGTCTTTCCATCACTAACCCCTCCCCCGGCTGCCTAGGAAGCTCTGCCTTGACTGTGGGCACGCACACCCGAAACCCAGTTGCTCCTGCTGCTGCGACTGTATCACTTACTGAACTTTCACTACACGTTTACCAATGCACATCAAATCTCACAGCAAGCCCTGTATTAATAGTCTAAATTAAAAGCTTGACTAAAAGGTCAAGCATTTCCCCCATATGCATACTTCGAATTTTTCTGGCCATGAAGAGCATTATCATAAATATTGGGGCCTGAACTGATTTAGCCTGGTGTTAGATTTGGAATGGAAAGTCGAGAAATTCAATGTTCGATAAAAGCAAGGGAGGTGGTTTTGGTAAACTTAGTATGAGAGTACTCTCAGGAGTTCTTAATTGTAAAATGGTTTGTTAAAAATATTCAACATCAGAGAATTCATTTTAAAGTTTTTGACAAATAACTAAATTATAATGTATCATGAGTCTTTAATTATTTTACAATATTATTTGGCAAAATGATATCTAGTTTAGAAATATAATATGTCAATTAGTCTTATTTTTAAATGGAGGTCAGACATTTTATAATACATCACTATTGTAGGACCAATTAAAAAGGAGTGTGAATACTTAATGTGACCATATTTGTAAACAAATGATACAATAAATCATTTAAAAAAACTGACAAATAATGGTAGTAGAAAAATACTGATGCAGACTTTCATTTATTTTCTCCCAAGAGAATTAACAAGCAATGTATTGAAGGGCTGAAGGTGGATCATTTAGGCATGGCTTCTGATACCAATTGCATTTTAACCACCAATTCTGCCCTGATCAGTGGTTTAGTTACAAGTACATGGGCTCTGATGTTTTAGTACTCGGGATGAAATTCTAGCTTCACCACTTTTCACCTTTATAAACAGTCAAGAAGTGGGACCACTTCACGTCTCAGTAAAACAGGGATGATAATAGTAGTAACTACTCATGGCTTGTCATAAGTGTGCATGAGATTATGCATTTAAACATTATAACTAAGTGCTTAATATCAACAATTATTGTGAAGATTAAATAAACATGTGAATTGTGACACCTGGCATACAATTTCACCTATTTGTATTTAGGTTTTAAGAATTTCATATGCCTTGTGGATTCTAGGAAATCAAGTTAAGTCAAAATGCTGTAAACAACAGGCCCATAAAAATGGATCAATCTATAATCTAAAGCCAGAGCAAGAACTATAAGATTCAGCAGAATTGGAATGAGATTCAGAGGAATCTTTAGTTTACATAAATTCCAAATATTTTTACTGTTCAGAATAAATAAAAGTGAAGAATAAATAATCAGGCCTTTAATTAATCTACTTTTTCTTCAGAAATATTGATCTTAGCTTACAGAATCAGAATCTCAGTAGATTTTTTAAATGATTTTATTTATCTTTAGAAGGGAAGGGAAGGAGAGAGGGAGAGAAATATCAATGTATGGTTGCCTCTTGTGCATCCCCTGCTGGGAACTGGCCTGCAACCCAAGCATGTGCCCTGACTGGGAATTGAACGTTGGTTGTTTGGTTCACAGGCCCATGTACAATCCACTGAGCTACACCAACCAGAGCTTTTTTTTCCAGTAGATTTTTGTTTGTGACAAAGAGGCAGCTATACATTTTAACATCTCAAATTTTATAAGGTGATAAGCAAATCAGTTTTAAAATAGTTTCAAAATTGGATAGTTTTTAGAAAAATTCAAGTATTATGTGACTAATTTTTACATGATGCGCTGCATTACATAGATGTGTTTGTAAAATGCCTGAATGGTTCATCTAGCTTTTAAAATATATTGATAAAAAATTGTTTGGTATATATTGGTTTAATGCATGTACATTTATTATGGCATGTAAAATTAACTGAAAACTAGAAAGTAAGGCATGGTAAAAAAATATCTGCAGAAGTCCTATAACATATAAAAGAAATTAAATTTTATTTTGTAGCCCTGGCTGGTGTAGCTCAGTGGATTGAGCACGGGCCTGTGAAGCAAAGGGTTGCCAGTTCGATTCCCAATGAGGGCACATGCCTGGGTTGCAGGCCAGGTCCCCAGTAGGGGACACATGAGAGGCAACCACACATTAATGTTTCTCTCCCACTCTTTCTCCTTCCCTTCCTCTTTCTCTAAAAATAAATAAATAAAAATATTTTGAAAATATTTTCTATTGCTCTTATGTAGAAAAAGTGGAGAGGAGAATGTAAAGAAGATTGGGATAAGTGTGCTAAATACTCTCAGTATTAATGAAAGCTAAAAATGTTCTACTGTGAGAGTGGAGAAAGTCTAAAATACAGCCAAGAAATGGCTACAAAATAATTTTGTGAAACGTGCCAATGATGAAACTGGAAGTGAAAAACATTTTTTTTTAATTATAGCTATGCAACAGATATGTGTGTGTGTTTTCAATGGTTTTTTATTTAAAAGTAAACCATACATAAAATATGAATGACAAATGAAACACAGTTTCTAAATAACAAAATATCTTTCTTATACAATGTCTTTTTAATACAAAATTATATGTGCATTTTAAAATCTCAGACACATATTATAACTTGAAAACAAATACTAAGTTAGATGAGTTGGTTAGGATGACCCTGTTTTTAACAATAAATATCCAATTAAAATGTTTTTTGAAACTAGAAAGCTTCAGGACTAAACAAATATCTCCATTTTCCTGGCCCACTTTCCCCTGCCCCATCCACCTCTACCTCCCACCCTCTATCCTCCCCCACTGTCCTCTATCCTTTCTTTGGCTTTGTCCACTGTACTTGAACAATACAAAAATGCAACAACAACAAAAACAAACACAGAAAAAAGATGAAAGAAATGTAGTTATTTTTGAAAAAACTCTGATCATTGTATGGGACAAGATGAACTTGAGTGGAATAAGGCAGCAACAATAATGGCTACAACAATATAAGAATAACATTTCTTTTTTAAAAATCATCAAATGTATCTTTGTTTTTGTTGTTGTTGTTCAAGTATAGTTGTCCACATTTTCCCCCTACTACACACCCCTGTCCCACCCATCCCCACTTTCCACACTTGTACCTATAACTTTTGGCTTTGTTCATGGGCCCTTTACATATGTTCTTTGATGGCCCTTCTGCTTCTTTATCCCATTATCCATCTCCCTCCTCCTCTCTGGTTACCGTCAATTTGTTCTTTATTTCAATGTCTGGTTATATTTTGCTTACTTGTTTGTTTTGTTGATTGGGTTCCACTTATAGGTGAGATCATATGGTATTTGTCTTTCACCAACTGGCTTATTTCACTTAGCATAATGCTCTCCAGTTCCGTCCATGCTACTCCAAGACACATCATAATTAAACTGCCAAGTTTTAAAGACAAAGAGAGAATCTTAAAAGCAGCAAGGGAGAAACACGAAGTAACATACAAGGGAGCTCTAATATGACTAGCAGTTGATTTCTCAACAGAAACTCTACAAGCCAGAAGGGAATGGCAAGAAATATTCGAAGTAGTGAAAAGGAAAGGCCTGCAACCAAGACTACTCTATCCCTCAAGGCTCTCAATTAAAATGGAAAGCCAAAAAAGGAGCTTTCTAGACAAAAGAAGGCTGAGAGAATACACCTCCACCAAATCAGCACTGCAAGATATGCTAAAGGGTGTGCTATAAGAAGAGGAAGAAAAAGAGTGAGAAGGAAAGGAACACGTGCAAAGGGGAAAAGTAAATAATTGCCTATCAATAATAATCATAAGTGTTCACGGAATAAATTCTCCAATCAAAAGACATAGAGTAGCCGAATGAATAAGAAAACATGACCCATGCATATGCTGCCTACAAGAGATCCACCTCAAAACCAAAGACCTACACAGACTGAAAGTAAAGGGTTGGAAAAAATATTTCAAGCAAATGGACAGGAAAAAAAGCTGGGGTAGCAATATATCTGTCAGACAAAATAGGCTTCAGAACAAAAGCCATAAAAAGAAACACTGAAGGACACTTCATAAAACTCAAGGGAAGAATCAATCAAGAAGACATATACATCATAAACATATATGGACTCAACATAGGAGCACCCAAATCTTGGAGGACTTCAAGAAAGATATAGACAGCAACACACTTACACTAGAGAATTTTAACACCCTGCTGTCAACAATGGATAGATCTTCTAAACAAAATATTAACAAAGATATTGCAGCATTGAACAATGCCCCAGGTCAAATATTCTTAACTGATATATATATAGAACATTTCATCCCAAAGAAGCAAAGTACACATTCTTTTCCAATGTACATGAAACTTTTCAAAGATAGACCACATGACAGGACACAAAACAAGCCTTGACAAATTCAAGAAAATTGAAATCATATCAAGCATCCTCTCAGACCACAAGGGCCTGAAACTAGAAACCAAGCTCAAGGAAAAAACTCAAAAACATCCAAATTTGTGGAGATTGAATAGCATGCTGTTAAACAATGAATGAGTTAAGAATGAGTTCAAGGAAGAAATCAAAAAGTTTTAGAAACAAATGGAAATGAACACACACAGTCCAAAACTTATGGGACACAGCGAAGGCAGTCCTGAGAGGGAAGTGCATAGTGACATAGGTCTACCTAAAAAAGATAGAAACCTTTCAAATAAACAACCTAACCCTACATCTGTAAGAACTGGAGAGACAACAACAAACAAAGCCCAGAGCAAGTAGAGGGAAGAAAATAACCAAGATCAGAGCAGAATTAAATGACATAGAGACTAAAAGAACAATCCAAAAGATCAATAAATCCAAGAGCTGGGTCTTTGAAAAGATTAACAAAATTGACAAGCCTTTAAATCAGACTCATCAAGAAAGAAAGAGAAAAGACCCAAATAAATAAAATCAGAAATAAAAGAGGGGAGATTACAACTGATACCATAGCAGTACAAAGGATTGTAAGAAATTACTATGAACAACTATATGCCAAAAATATGAAAACCTGGGTGAAATGGACACATTTCTAGACAAATATAATCTCCCAAAACTGAGTGAAGAAGAAGCAGAAAGCCTGAACAGACCAATAATAGCTGGTGAAATCGAAGCAGTAATCAAAAAACTCCAGGCACACAAGAGTCACATTTCAAAGGTGAATTAGAAATTTGAACTATCTGGATAAGGAAGCAGAAAAACAATGTGCATGGTGTGAGAAGTAATTCTAGCATAATCACAGTGCTGTGAACAGGCCTGCACTCGCTAAGTTAAAAAGACCTTGGAAAACTCAGAGAAGGTTTAAGGACAAGCAATAAACATGATTAATAGCTTGGAAAATAGAATCTCAGAGGAAAGGTTAAGGGAACTAATATTATTTAAGTTGGAAAATAGTCTGGGGAAACAAGTTGTTTTTCAATTACATGAAGGATTATTACATCGAAGGTGCTGATCGGTACGCTGATGCCACAGAGGGCAGAACAAGAATAAGTGAGCTCGAAATGTTGTATAAAGCGTTTAGGTTGGCTAAGAGGGAAAAAAAAAAAAGAAACTTTCATCAGGACTGCAAGCCATTAAAATGGAAAGTACTAAATTTCTTTCTGTATAGACCTTTCAAAATGCACTTGCAACTCATTTGTCTGGGAAGGTTTACATGAAGCCCAGTCCAATAAGTGGAGGAGAGAAACAAGTCTGTTACGAGGGCTATCTTTCCCAGGTTTCCCTCCACTGTCCAGACCGTGAATGTTGTGTTACGGATTTGTTGTGGTGCGCAGCAGAGCCCACAGATTAAAATGTTCGCAACTAGCTTCAGTGTGCACAGGCCCTTTAATACAGAAACTTCAGAAGTGCTGCAACTCTAAAACTTCTCCTGTAGCTGTTCAAGCCGGTCTAACTTGTTCACTAATGCAGGCTCATTAGATTACGAGCAACTGATAGCGTTTTTATTTCTCGGTTTCTCATCTCCCTCTTTGCAAGACAGTTTTCTGTTTTTTATTTTAGAGATGAATCAAACCAATTGGATATTCTTCCATAAGGTAATAAAAGTAATATATTTTCTTCCCAAAGATTTTATTTACTTAGAAAAATAGGCTATTCACTGAACACCTGCACACTTAATTCTCTTAAATTATACAAGAATTCCGTATCACTGATTTCTGAGGCTTGTGCTAACAGAGATAAATGAAAGCAGGGATTTCGATAAAATTTTGCAAACAGTTCTGTTAGAACTTGTCAAATATGCACAAGATATGAGTTCTAACTCCTTTCATTTATGTTTCAATGTTACAAAATTCACTAAATGAAGGTATGGACTAGAGCACACACTCTGTGCGCAAAGGGATAAAAACAAAAAACACTGCAAGCTTTCAACTTTTTATTTGGTGATGGCATTTATTTTCCCTTGTAACTATGTCATTTTCTTTAAAATGTATCATAAATAAATGAACATTTCTACCAAATACAAATAGGCAATATAAATTGTATTATGAAAAAGACTTTTTTTACAGAGTATCTACTGCTTTGTCTGGGAAATGTTTGTCATTAATAATTAATTCTTTAAAATGTCAGTAAGAGTGGATGTGAGTCACAGTTATTATTTCTTCTTCTCAGACAAGAAAGGGAGTGATGGGGAAATGAATTGTCTAATTCACATAACAAGTTATTGGCAAGAGGAAATTGTAACTTTGAGATCTTAAGTCTAAGGTTTTTGTGTTTTGATTCTACAAAAAGACTTGGAAAAGTTGACATAAACAAGCAGGGCACAGTTTAAAATCTGTACCAAAAAGCAAACCAAAAGACAGTTAATCTTCTACCATGTGTAATAGCTGGTTCAGGTGGAAAGTTCTCACCTAGTGGAGAATAAGAATTTCTGTAATGTGCTATTGTGTTCTCTGCAGAGCAAGACCACACAACAAAGTCTCTTCTCCCTGGTAACTAAGGTAACACACGAGGAATAGAAAGCTAATCCCGAAGGAGTGGGCACACATACCATGCCACTGAGAAAAGATGGCACTGCTTGTTATAATTTGGAATTTGTCATATTTGTACAATCTCTCTGAAACTAAAGGACTTTTTCATTATGTTAGCACCAGTCTACTATCTTGGACTTCGTCATTTCCCTGCAAACAAATCTAATAGGAAAGTTACTTAGGAGTTTAGAATTCCCTACAACTATAATTTCTACACCCAACACAGAAGTCCATCAATTTCTACTTGGCATTTATGCAAATTCAGAATGAATGATACTCATTAGAAATCAGATCAGGTTGCTCAATCACAACCATTTGTGCCTATATGCCTCCTATGAGGTTTCCATTAAGTCTGTCATCCAATCCTCAATCCCTTCTTACTGTTCTCTTAATATGCTTACAATTCCAACACTCTTTTAGAAGCGGGGCCACACCAATGACTTGGCTATCCACAAACTTGAGAACAATAACCACAATATTCTCCATATCTGCATTCTGCTTCTTGTATTACCATCCACTTAAAGTGTTGCTCCGTATTGACAATGACTTCTTTGTAATAATTTGTAATTCCACATAGACATCATATAACAGCATTCTTTCTACCTCAGACTGAGTATTATCTATGTTAGTATGACCTAAAAAGACAGATAGATAAATAACGCATTTATATTTGTCTTTTAGAACAAAAAACAGAAGTCTACAATTTTGCCACATAATGGTACAATTTTGATATTTGCAGTTATTTTGCTTTAAAATGAAAACCTCTTTTTTTTGGTCTTCTTTTCACAGGACATAGCTATTATTTTTTGTGAAATATATGAGATGTCTTATCAACTCTTCTTGTGATGTCATTGAGAATCTATGCTCCTGAGGTTTTTCAAGGCATGGATTCCTTTCCTTTCTGTCACAGTGAGACCACTGACAGTCTATGATCGCTAAATAGAGGGGAATACAACTTTACTGGAAAAGCCCTGGACTAAGCTGTATATGAAATACCTTTTGAACAGCATATTTTGAGCTTTCTGGCAATACGCCTTGAGCTTACATCTGCAGCTAATCGTTAAATCTTCTCCTAATGACCTAGGAAATTAATGTCTTCCTGTGTCTGACTATTCGTTGCTCATTTGCCAATGGCTGTAGATTGCTAACTTCCCAAGATGCATCAAGAAGTGTATAAAACAAATTAACATCATCAGATCATTACTTTAAAGAAGTTAGCACCTCTTAGTTTTTACCTCAATGCCTCACATGACAGGATGCTCAAATTCCTTAAACTCAAAGGAATTCACTTTCATCACCAAGTGATGGGACTAAAAAGAAACGAATCATCTCTTCTAATGTGTACAATTCTAGGTTCCTAAGAGTTCTTTCAACTGTCACATAATATAAAATGTACAGTAAATTGGACTTACTTATTCACTCTAAATTTGTCAGTAGTAAAATCATTTTAACTACTGAAGAAAATCATTAGAAGCATATACATAAATCTTGAATTACAGGTAAAATGCCAGTAGGTAATGTACTTTCTATCATTAACCAAAGTTTTCATCAAATGATAGGTACATCCTTAACATAGTGTCTTAAGAGTCCTATACAAGGAACAGGCAGAAAAGCCCAGAGACTAGAGAGAAATACTGTGCAACTGCCCTATATGTCAAGCTCTTCTGGGGAGAAGAAATCCGTGCTCAGAGTCACAAAACTCACAGGAATTTAAAATGGCACAAAGTTGCACTGCTTTCTCTGCGTGCTTCTTTCCCATTGAAATAGGGTTTTCTGCATACATACTTCCTAATCCTATGAGCAAAGGGCTCATTCAATACTGAATAGAGCAGGCTGTGATTTTTATAAGAAAGTATGCAAAACTTGTTGCAAATTGCCAGAAAAAAAATGCACTGGAAGTGACCAATTCTCTTCTTTCAGAACCATCCTAATTTCATTTTTTTCCTAGATTTTGACATTGGCAAGGTGGGCTAAGCTTAGGTATGGAATCATGTTCTCATTTTCCCCCTATGTTTCCTCATCTGGCTGAATGATATAGTAAACACAACAAGATGCATGTTTTTGTGGCTCTCTCATTCCTTATCAAATTCTCCCTTTGAAGAGTTTGCCTTTTAGCACCTAGCACATGAAAAAAGGTTTAAATATTGTATAATGTATTGTTTCCCAAGCTATGTCTCTAACTTCTTCTTTTTCAGTTTATATAAGCAGATCTAGATTTAAGTGATGGAAGACAAATTTTATGCTTCAGTCTTCATGTCCCCTTTGCCTATAGCATTATCTAACCATGTCTGAGGACTTGCTTTCTTTGTATTATTTCATAAAATGTTCATTGAATAAGTAGGAAGATATTTTCTTATGTTAAAGGTGGAAAAAATGGGATAGGGAAATACGAAATAATTTTCTCAAGGTTTCAAACTTTACAAGCAGTGGAACAAAGAGAAATGTAAGGAGTCTGATATGAGTGAACCCAGTCATAGCTGCTACGCACTACTTAAGTACTAGTATGCACAGGTACATCATATATGGTATAATTATACACATGTACAGGCACACATGCATGCAAATACAACTTAAGTGGCAAATGATTATTCCTACTTGTCACCTATTTAATAGTCTATTACCTTTTGAAGAGTATTGCAAAATACAATTCTAACTTAATAGTCCAGATACATATTTTAACTCTCTGGAGTTTGTGATTACACAGAATTGCCTTGCAGTTATAGATGAAGAAGAGAACAGAACTCTATTTGCAATAACTTTTTAAAAAGAAAAGTATTTTTTTTAAACACTGACTTGGACTACCAGTATTTGGGGGTAAACAGAAACTTTAACATCTTGTTTTCAGGTAAAATCAATCACCAAGGTATAGGGAGAATTTTTCAAAATAGTGAATTGTAGTCCATAAACTACATTGCTCTAAACTACACTTTTCAAATATTGGTCATTGTTTTGCAAGGTTCTCCTTGAAGTCAACAGCAATGAATGAGTTAGTTATTTCTACACTGTACTGATTTTTTTCTGATTGCATTATCATATTATGTTACCATGTAAGATAAATAGACTATTATTGAATAAAGCATAATAAAATGTATTAAAATATTTACAGGGATATCAGTAAAAGGAAACAAATTATATTTAGATAATGCCAAATTTAGAGATGAGTAGGCTGTAAATGGATTAAAATCCATAGATAAAAATAATGAAGAGTTATGCAGTGGTAAAAATAAAGTTTTGAAAAAACAGTAGAAAATGGGGCAGTTTGTTGAGAAGTGTTAATTCATACTTTGAGATGGAAAGACACAAGATTTAGTTCATTTCCCATATGTTAACAAATTAGTGCTTAGGAACTAAAAAGACAACGATAAAACATTGCAGATATGAAGTACGCATCTGCTAAAGAAACTTGACCAAATATTTTTTAATATTTTATTTATTTATTTTTAGAGAAAGGGGAAGGGAAGGAGAAAGAGGGAGAGAAACATCAGTGTGTGATTGCCTCTCATGTGTCCCCCACTGGGGACCTAGCCTGCAACCCAGGCATGTGCCCTGACTGGGAATCGAACCAGCAACCCTTTGCTTCACAGGCCCATGCACAATCCACTGAGCTACACCAGCCAGGGCCGAAATTTGACCAAATATTATTTATCTGATGTGGAATCAGAGAGTATATAGAATTATTAAAAATCAGAAGCTTTCTCTGCAACACATAATTATTGTGCCTGTGACTGAAAAAAAAAGAGAAAGCAACTATAATTTAAGAAATGTATTATTTGTTCACATTTGGTGTAGATTATTATACCAAAGCTAGATGACTTTTTGTGTGTAGCAATTTTATTTATCAATATTATATTTGGTAAAATAGTACAACCATGTTTAAGTGAATGATGGCTTTGAATGAGTTTATTATAGTATTAAATGTTTTATGTCTACTTTATGTCAAGAAATACACTGGAATAAATAGAGAAATAATTGACATGTAATCTCTTCATTTTAGTACACAGTAAAAAATAGAAGTGAAAATTATATAGAACTGATGATGGGGGAATACAATATGAAATGGAAAAAGGAATTCAAAGGTTTTACTGAGTAGCTTAATATATGAGACTTCAATAAAGAGTAAGAGTTTCATAGACCCACAAAAAGGAAGGAGAGGCTGGGAAATTCCAGGGAGACATGAAATAAACATCATTGTCAGAATGGAAGTGTAAGTTGCATGATATATTCAAGTTCATGTTTACTATGAGGAAACTTACGATCAGTGATCACAAGGGACTTATAAAAATACACAACTTTAATGGCAGTATTACTTAAAGACAGACTTTTAGACTGACGTTATCTAAGAAACTCTAGATTGATCATATTATCAGTCAAAATGGATACCAATAATGTCACAAGTGTTGAGCAAAGTTATTGATCAAAAAAAGCTAAGCTCTCATCAAGATGTGTTTAATGCTATATTTAGGTGATAAACAGAGAGGTGAAGATGAGGAAGGAAGGAAGGAAGGGGAAGAAAGGTGTTATACAGTCATGTGGCACTTAACAATGGGGATATGTTCTGAGAAACTTACCATTAGGTGATTCTGTTGTCACAAACCTAGAGAGTATAGCTTACTACTGTGATGATATGTGCTATATTTTATATGACTGGTGATGCACTAGGTTTGTTTATGCAGCCATCACCACAAATATGTGAGTAGTGCATTGAACTATGATTTCGGGACAGCTACCACATCACTAGGTGACAGGAGTTTCTCAGCTCCAATATCTTTAGGGGCTACAGTCCTATAGGCAGTCCATTCATGGGTGCATGACTGCACAATACATGCAGAATAAGCATTTGGAGCAATAGTGAGTGGTGAAAGAAACAGAGCCTATTTTTCTCTAACGCGTGCTTCCTGACTGACTCTGGATCTCTTACATGAGACAGAGTGAAAAGAAAGTGGGAGGGAAATAGGGATAGGGACAGGAAGCTGGAGGGATTTTTATAACACCTATTAGCAGCTGGACATATTTCTGCAAATCTGAAGTTACAAAATCATTGCTAATGATTTTCTGCTATCTTCCTGGCATTTGGCTGCTGCTATTGTTTATGATAACTTATTCACAGAATGTTATAGAAACAAAGAATATAGGATTTGGAATGAAAGAGCCCTGAATTCAGAATCATGATCTGTCACTGTTGGAGAAAGTTAACTTCTTCTTGCTTTCAATCTCTCCGTATTCTTGGACATAATCATACCTAACTCATGGCACACCTGGAGGGTGAAATGAGACCACCCGGATTAACGGCTTAGCCTGTCATCAGACACTGCACGTCTGCCATGAGAATGTAACCATGCTGTTTAGGGACAGGGACCCTCTATTTTCCAAGTTTCCTTGTGAAGGAGATTCAGTAAAAGAACATCTAAATTTTTCTTTATCCTTACCTCTACTTAGTAAGGGTGAGTGAAGAAGCTCAGCTTCTTTGCCTTTTCTAGATTCTGTCTTTTGAATCAGCCTACCTACAGAGTAAAAAGGCATTCTGGTCTAATGACCCCTATGTGGAAAAATTAATAACGACTCCTGTGTCTCCTTTCTCAGCTGGCTCCTAAACTTCAATGAGGAAAATGAGGGTCTGTTACTGCCTTAAAGCTGAACAACATGATAGCTAATATTTTATGAACAGCCAGCCACAATTACGCATCACCTCTTCTGTACTACATGAAAAAAATAGGTTATCAGAAATGTCGTTCTGGAAACAGTATATCTGAATAGTAAAACTTAGAGATTTATAACATTAACAGATATCATGGGGTGATAATGACAAAAATATTAGTTATTTATATGACATTGTGTGACAGAGATAGTTAACTCAATTAGACCCTGGTGGTTTTAAAGCCAAGGTCACATATTTAATTTCCACATGGGCCAGTATACTTCTGACTAGGCAAACTCTGTTTTCTCCTCACGGACTGCACCCCTAACCTCAATCTGTTATATCTCAATTATGTGCCATTAATTGATGCAACATCCTACTGATAGTGGGTCATCTGTGCTATCTGCATAAATGAAGGACAGTGTGTCTACCAGGCAGCTGACGGAGAATAACTTGAAGCCACAAGAAAATTCACTAGTTTTCTTCTGCGAAAAACATAGCTTCAAATTTTCTGAGGGAAAAAAACATCCTTCAAAAGTGGGTTAGAATCAACTCACAACCTCTTTCTTTAAAAAATGAGTCAAAGAGAAGCTCAATAGCCCTACAAGGCTGCCTTTAATTTTTGGAGCTTATATTCAACAGATATTTATCTAAGAAGATGTTATCTCATGTAGCATGTTCCCTAACAGTTTTTTTTTTTTAGTTTGCTACTACTGTTTATTTCCTCTGTGCTCTGTGTTCCCTTGTATTAGTTCTGAATCTTATTGAGAACTTATAACACATCCCAGTGCTATACATTCATAAGTATAATGTCCTACAGCATATATGATCAGCAAGTATACTGTAATATGCACAGAATTGGATACTTACATTCGCAACTTGCTAATAAAAGAGCCAAGTTCTACACTCTAGCAGAGAACTCATCCAATGTAATATAATATAAAATCTATAAACTGAGACTTACAGTTTGAACAGAGGCAGGCAAAGACTTCTAAGCCTCAACTTCCATTATTTAATTCTTTTATGTCTTCCTCCTCATTCAGAAGCTCTCCAAATAAGCTCCTTGTCAAAACCTCCTTTAAGAAAGAGATTGATAGAAATCATATAAACTCCTGTTAATTTATGCAAAAAATATTTCATCTATGAGAATAAGAATTTGAGGTATTCTCTATCTAGGAGATAGAAGAATCTGTTTTCTATTGATATATTTCAAGTAGCAGTAAGCAGCTGGAACAGAATTTTGTGTATGTGTTGGTGATAATGGGACCTCAGGACAGCCTACACAAATATTTCTTTAAATCATCTATGTTAGAGGCATTATACTAGTAACAGAGCACTTAACAGAATGTAAAGTTTGAGAAGTCCCATGCTCAATGATTTGGCATCCTAATTGAGTAGAAAATAAAAAAGTGAAAAAAGGAAACAAACAAAAAGAGATAGATCATTATTGAGATGCGAATAAACATGTATAAAAATCACATGATGCTTGATTTTAAATGCTATGGCATAGCCCTGAGCAGATCCCATAAAGGAAAGCAGTATCATTTTGATTCCACCATAATTAACAAATTTCAGAATTTTAAAGTGCAGGTTCATGCCTTACTCTTATCTTTTTTTGTGTGAGTACTTTTCCTCTTTTCAGTCAAGCAAAATTCTCCTTCATTATCAGACACAACTTCTTCATCACCCCTGGAGCATTTCCCTACTACACAACAGAGAAACCTCTCACTGCTCTGATTTCGTAGGTGACCTGGACTCTGATTCTACTGCCAGACTCGTGAGAATCTTCACTTGCCTTTGTGCTTTACCCCTCTTGCTACCTGAGATGGGCAATGCCCATACTGAAAACGTCACAGCCTCTGTCAAACTGGGTCTCTCGATGAATGTGTAGAACTGAATCCAATTGCTACCTTAGAATCAAATTGAACTATTGTGAGAGTTAGAGATAAAATATTACGTTAAAACAATTATACAGTTTTATATTTTTTGTTACTACAGCCTAGACTTCCATAATTAATACAGCCCATAACCACCTTGAATATATCCTGTAAATAAATAACCTATACTTTACCAATGCCATTTTAGAGAGTATATTAGTTTGCATTCCCCAGAAAGGCAGTCAATAGGATTGCTAGCTGGCTAGAGATTTACTATATGAAATTGGTTTGTGTGGTTCAGAGAAGTTCCGTGATCTGCAGTCAGCAAGCTGGAGACCCAGGAAAGCCAAGAATATACTTTCAATTCCAGTCCAAAAGCAGGGGAAGGCAGATGGCTCAGTTTAAAGACAGTCAGGCAGAGATCAAATTCTCCCTTATTCCATCCTTTTGTTCTATGCAGGACTTCAGTGGATTGAATCAGTGATTTTCAACCTTTTTCGTCTCATGTCGCACATAAACTAATTACTGAAACTCTGCAGCATACCAAAATACATGTTTTTTGTCAATCTGACAAAAATAGGTGTAATTTTGATTCCTCCACACTGGCTGGCTGTGGTTGTGTTGGCTATTGTCATTTTTTGACAATCTCAGGGAAAAGAGGTCAGTGCCCCTGACTAAATAGTCAGGTGTTACATGTTTTAAAAATTCTTGCTGCACACCAGTTACAAATCACCAAATTAGTTGAAGCCCATCCACATTCGGGAGGACAATCTGCTTTATTCGGCCTACATGTTCAGATACTGATCTCATTCCAAAACACTCTCATAGACATACCAAGAACACTGTTTAATCAAATATCTGGGTGCCTCATAGCCCAGTTAAGTTGACACACAAAATTGAACAACACTGAGAGTTTGCTCCAAAACTGAGCATAAAACTACAATGGTAACCTGGCCAGTGAACAGTAGATCAGAATTATTGCTTCCTTTATTCTAAAGATTGTATTTTTACAATATAGCTCCAAATTATAATTTTTGGAAGATACATTAACACTGTGTCATGTCTTGTGAGGGCCACACATGTCACATATTTGGTCAGCATGTCATCACAATCTTATTCTCATAGTTTTAGAAAGATAGGATTAAATCAGGATGTTGTAAAAGGTGAGTAGTGTATGTTCTTCATGTTGATTTTTACCCAGATAAAATTTTGAGCAAAGGGATGATTTTACATATCATTTTTGCATGAGCATACAGGACAACATCCCTTTTTCCTATGACAAGATAATAGTACTGGCTGACATGGGAAATGCAGATGGCTACAATAAAAAAATAAATCATAACAACATAAAACAAAGTATCGCCTGTGTTTACATTGTCCAGGCTAAAAAGTGCTGTGACCATCAGTTCATAACTTTGGTTCTAAAGTGTTTCAGGCTTTGCCACTAAATTTTTCCCATTCCAAAAATCAAACAAACAATCCAAAACAGGTCTTATTTTCCTCATAGAACCAATGGAGTGTTCAACTGTGTTCAAGAAACCTTTGGTTAAAGCTGTAAGGCATGGATGAAAGGAGCACATCACAATATCACAAACAGAAAAGACTAAGGTGAATCCTCTCACTGCTCTTGGAAGCCCTCTTCAAAATGGTATCTGGTTTTGGGAAAACACCATTCTTTTTCTACTCCTGTGGAAAGAATGAATGTACCATTGTCTTTGGTTTCTTAGCTCTTTAAAAATCAAACAGAAACCAGTATGCTAGACTACAGTCCATTTTTTAAAATGACAAGATGACTAGACTAGTAAAAAAGAAGTTCAGCAAACCAGGGAACAGAAAATGAGATTTGACAATTCAGAGAATGCTTACAACTCATATGGTAAGAAACTGCTCATTCCTTTAGAATGATGTGATAATCTAATGAACCAAGGCAATCAATGCTCTAGGCTTACAGTCATTAAGTGATATGTGAAGACTGTTCAATGTGTTATAATTTAACATCATTACACTTTGGAGTGTCAGAAGTGACACTAGAAATATCTGTTCTTAAATCCTAGTTATTTTGCTATTAAATATTAGAATTTACTCTTCTCCTTAGTGCTTTAAAGCTCATAGAGGTAGAGATCTTTCTTGATTGTGTTCACTGATGTATCTTGAATACCTACAGTGACCAGTGGCATACAGTAGATGTTTCAGAAATGTCTATTGAATTATGTGAGAGATTGAATGAATTCTTTGTTTGGTTATCACACTGAAGTCACCCTCACCTAGTTTCTGTTTGCAGCATGCCAAGCTATTCCTGGTTTCAGGGTCTTTGTATGAGGTCTTCCTTCTCCTTGAAGATCTGGTTGTACACTAACCCCTTACTCACTGTGTAGTCTCACATCTAATGACACTTTCTCATGAGGCCTTTTCTGAGCTCTGAAGTGAAGACAGAAGGTTCTCCACTGGTCTCTCTTTAATGTAATACTCTACTTTATGTTCTTTGTAGCATATGTGTACTACATTAGAATACGTGTATTGAGGGTAAAGATTACAGCTGTCTTCCTTCCATACCCCATTACCTGGAAGGGTATTAGGGAAAATTAGGCGTTCAAAATACACTGGCAGATTGCTTGAAAGACCACTATATGCCCAACTCTATGCTTACTGCTGAACACGTACTATCGAACAATTTGCTCTCATGGAACTGAACATTGGAAAGTAAATGAGCAAGACACCATTTTCCCCAAAATTATTATAAAAATTATGAAAGAAATGAATAAGGTAATATGATAGAGAATAATAAAGGAATCTGTTTAGATTTTTTAATAAGTAAAGACCTCTCAGCAAAACCAGCAAAAACCTTAAGGATGAGGCAGCAGTTATATAAAAACCTGTGGGAGATCTGGACAAGTACATGCAAAAAAAAAAAATGAAACCTGAGCACCAACTTACATCAGGCACCAAAATAAACTCAATATGGATAAAAGACTTAAATATAAGTCATGACACCATAAAAGTCTAGAGGAGAACATAGGCAGGAAAATTTCAGATATCCTGTGCAGCAATATTTTCACTGATACATCCCATAGAGCAAGGAATACATCCCCAAGACAAAGGAAAGAATAAAAAAAATGGAACCACATCAAACTAAAAAGGTTCTGCACAGCTAAAGAAAACATCATTAAAATGAAAAAGGAACCAATTGCATGGGAGAACATATTTTCCAATGATACCTTGAACAAAGGTTCGATCTCCAAAATATATAAAGAACTCACACAATTCTACACAAGGAAGACAAACAACCCAATTAAAAAATGGGCAAAGGACTTGAACAGACACTTCTCCAAGAAGAACATACAAAGGGCCCAGGGCTATATAAAAGGATACTCAACACCCCTAGTCATCAGAGAGATTCAAATTAAAACCACAATGAGATGCCAGTTCACACTGGTCAGAATGGGCACCATTAATAAATCAACAAACAAGTGCTGGTGAGGTTGTGGAGAAAAGGGAACCCTAGTGTCCTGTTGGTGGGAAGGCAGAGTGGTGCAGCCACTGTGGAAAACAGTATAGATTTTCCTCAAGTAACTAAAAATTGAACTGCCTTTTGATTCAATGATCCCACTGATGGGACTACTATACCCTAAGAATCCTGAATCACCAATTCAAAAGAACCTGTGGACATCAATGTTCATAGCAGCATTATTTATAATAGCCAAGTGCTAGAAACAGCCTATGTACCCATCAGTAAATGAGTGGATCAAAAAACTGTGGTACAGTTACACAATGGAATATTACAAAGCAGAAAGAAAGAAGGAGCTCCTACCCTTTGCAACAGCATAAATGGAACTGGAAAGCATTTATGCAAAGTGAAATAAGTCAGACAGTGAAAGACAAATATACAATCTCCTTTATAAGTAGAACCTAAAACAAAACAAACAAAAGAGCAAAATAGAACCAGAAATTTGGAAATAAAGAACAAATTGACCATGACCAGAGGGGAAGGAGGATGGGGATAATGGGGGAAAGAAGAAGGGGCAAGGAACCTGAATAGATGACTCATGGGGACAGACAATGCGGATATTGACTGTCAGAGTGTTGGGTCGGGTGACAGGGCAGGGAAGAGTAATGGGAAAATGGGGACAACTGTAACAGAATGTCTTTCAGCCTGTCAAGGCCAGGCAGGTTCACTCTGGATTCAGGCAGACAAAGAAAAGACTTGGAGCAGCGGGGACCCTTGACATACCTTTACTCAAAGGTGGGCGATCCACGCATGCTCCAAGATGTGTGTCCCCTGCATGTCCCCCAGGGGGGAGCGCCTACTCCCTTATATACTAAATACAGACAAAGCCAGAAGGGAGCCAGAATATTGTATAACAAAGTAGGATTCTGCGATTGGGAGCCCACTCAATATTATGGGAACCATTTATCAGACCCCGTCTCAAGGCTATGAGAACACAGCTTATCTTAGTTCCCCAGACACTTGGGTGAGGGAGCCAGACTGCTTAGACTTACCCTATATTGAACAATTAGAAAAAAAAAAAAAACATGGGAAGATCTCTATAGGAAGAAGAAAACATATGTATGAAGGCCCAACACAGAAAGCAGCAAAGTGTTATTTGAAAAACTGTAAGAATTCAGGTTCCTAAAGTGAGGCAAAAACCAAATCAGATAGGGAAGGACTCAGAGTAAGAACTTTGCATTTTATTGTAAGATGAATGGAAACAATTAAAGACACATATTTGCTTTCCTTTAAGAAGATTCTTGTATCCATTAAGTAGATAAAATATTTGAAGGGAGTGAGGGGGAAAGTGCAGATAGAAACTGTTTCAGGAATCTGGTTGCTGATCTAAAATGATGGCAGTAGAGATGGAGAGAAGCAGCTGGATTTCAGACACCCTTTAAAGATGACATTGACGGTAGTAATAATTAGTTCTGCAAATATCATAGATGATTGTGTTGCCATGTGGTTTGTCATCTAGATGAAACACTGTTGAAAGAAAAATGGGGTATTAATAATTAATAACTGGATAACAAGAAATTATCCAAGGCAAAGCAGGAGGTCTCACCCTCACATTTTTGAAATATTTGGTAAATGATACTGTTTTTCATTAAAATGGGTACCATTCAGGAAGGAAAAAGGTAATGAACTGAACTAAAAGGTATTGTCTGGTCAATCAAGACAAAGATCTGATCACGCAAAAACACTGATACTGAGACAGCACCACAGACTTTGGACCTGTCAAACAGTTCAGGTGTGACCTAAATTTGACCAGGACATGAAGATATGGACCACTGCTCATCAGATGCTACCATTAATTGTTAATTTGTGGGGGTGCTGGTTTATTACATTTGCCTAAATGTCTGAAAATAATACATTTAAAAGCTAGGATAGTTTTCTAGTTGCTGAAATTAACATTTTAAAGCCAGCAGTTTAATTCCTGAATAGTTCTAAAATAAATCATACTTTTTAATTAAAAATTCTTAGAAATAATTTAAAGATAATCGGATGCTTTATTCTTTTAAAAGGATTTATTTTGTTGAGTTGTTCTTGAAAAAACAAAGGGACTTTATTCATATATTAATAACTATTACAATAAAATATTGATGTAACTTGAACTTAAAAGTTTAGGGAGATTCAGAAAATTCCTACACCTATTTATTCCATAATGTATCTGAATATCTATTTTCATTTGATTTCTTAGCATTATTAGTAGTGAAATAAAAGCCAGGGTTACTGAATTAAGTGGGCCATCAGATTTTTTAGAAACCTATATACCACCTTAGTTGGAGTACAGATGAGTAGGCAAGTGACTATTATTTCAAGTTCAGTCCTCTTGGATAGGGTTTTTATGACTGGGCCAAGAAAAAAATGAATTACTGAGGTTCATTTTTACAGATAATCTATATACTGCAGCCTTAATGTGAAAGTCGGGTGAAAAATTCATATCCCTAGCAAGTACAGTAATGACAATTTTCTCATAGATGAGCAAATATAATTATTATTAAAAATTGTTTCTATTGAAAAAAATGTTTTGATGTAAGAACCCTTATGTAATGAGTCCTACATATTTGTTTATGCTTTACCGTCCTATGTTTTGAAGCACACCTGCTGTCCTGATGGATGGGCTTGCTGCAGACCCAGTATGGTTAATGAAAAGATGGTGCAGACACTTAAAAAGACATAAAGATTTATGAATAAATAAGGAAGGCTGAAATGCTAAGTTCAGAAAATAGTGGGCTAATTGGAGGCAAACATTTCCATTTAATTTCACTACATGAAATGAAAATTTGTGTTTGCTTACAGGATTGAGTTCCAAATGTCACCACTTTTATTCTCTGTTTGGAATCTTCTAGTAGATATACATGACTGAATAGGTAAATGTAGAGAATGTTTCCCAAAATTATTCTGGGCCAGACCTCTCTCTTAAAGTGACTGTATGTGTATATTGATCTGATGCTATATACTCTACTCTTTTCTATTGGTATTTCATCTATTATGTATAACAGAGAAGTTTTATTTATTTATTAATTTATTTATTATTTTTAAATACATTTTAAAGACTTTATTTATTTATCTTTAGAGGAGAAGGGAAGGAGAGAAGGAGAGAAATATCAATGTATGGTTGCCTCTCGTGAGTCCCTTGCTGGGAACCTGCCTGCAACCCAGGCATGTGCCCTGACTGGGAATCGAACCGCGATCGTGTGGTTCATAGGCTCACGCTCAATCCACTAAGCTACACCAGCCAGGGAGAGAAGTTTTATTTTTTAACTGAAATTAGACCATATAGAAAATAATTTTCTTCTTATTACTTTTTATAAAAATTAAGTTCCAATAACCCATCATCTGTAGATGGCATTGTGTGCTCACCACCCAAGTAACCAAATACTTTCCAAAGAAATCAGCATGATGTGAATGAGATGATGTAATTCCCAGTACATGCCTTCTCAATGTCTCCTTATTGGCTCCTGGGTTTGCTGCCACACTCAGGAGGTATCACTAGCTTTAAATAATTCTATGGGCAGGGTGGAATAGAGATTGACCCTTTTCTTGCAAGAGAATAGCAAGTTTTGCCTGTATGATTTTGTTGCATAAGCTATCCCTCTTTTCTGAATGGAAACCATAAATTTTATCATATATCAAAGTCTCAGGCATACTTACAATTATTTGTAACCTCTTTACTGCTCTACTAATATACTTAATTCCTATGTCATAATGTAATTTTTCTTACTTTAGCTTTGTACTCAGTTTTGATAACTAATAATTCACCTCTTATGTCTCTCTTTTAACATTTTTCATTATTCTCAAAATTTTATTAAGTATTAAAACCACCGTATGGTAAAAAACATTTCCCAACTCCTAAAATGATTCAAATAAAATTCTAAGTCAAATTATGTCAAATTATGTTGAAATTTTCAAATTTGACATTTATATGATATTAAACTTCTAGAATATGTGATGACATAGTCAAACAAATCTTGTTTATATCTTTAATAAAATGTTTCACATTTTTATATAGTCTTATAACTTTCATATTAAATGTATTTCTAGTTTTTTAAATAAATTGTATAGTTAGTTATTTATGCATGTTTTAAATTAATTCACAGTGTTAATGTCAGTGTAGAGAAAACTTGGATTTGAATTTCATCTAATTTTTAGAAAAATTACCAACATTTTAAAATTCTGTAATAGGTACTTATAAAACTTGCTTTTTTCTGTGAAACCCAGAATATCCTCTGCAAACGAAACTATGTTTTCCTCTCAGTGTGGAGACCAGGACCAATAAAATGGCATTGGTCTAGTCAAGATAGCATAAATTATACAAAACAAAGTAGCATCACTTGTGTCAACCAAGATGGCTGCCAGCCAGCCATGACATTTTGGTTTGAGATGGAAACTACCCAAGTCATGCCAGACACATCTGGCAAGGAAACACACCTAAGATACGTAACATATGACAATATCTGTGTCTGCAGAGTGGGACCACTCACAGATAGGCTGCTAGGGGAATTCCCCACTCACCATCAGGGGTGCCATGACACTTTTCAAGCAACCTAGAGGGCTGGAACACACAAGTCTCAAGGGCAAAATGGAGGCAGGCTTCAGACCACTGCTAAGACACCAGGGCTCCACATACCAGAGTGCTACTCTAGCAATGCTGATCTTCCTCGGCATCAACAGCTGGAGGCTCTGCTCCACTGGATCCAGACCATATCCTCTCTAACCTGTGAGACCAGTTCTTATTTGCAAGAGCTAAAGGCTAAAGCCTTTCCTGCCTACCATGCTGTCTCCAAGACCTGTTGCCTGAGATTCTGGGACCTGGATTTATTATCCCCCAATGATTGTTGTTTGTGTGTGTGTGTTATATTTCTCTTAGATTGTTAGAATGTGAGTAGGATATTAATATATGAGATCTGTCCAGAAAAAGTCCATCCATTGTTAATATAAGGAGAATGTCTTACACAACATCGATGTAACCTGGCAGCCAAGGGAAGTGAAATATATGCACATGTGTGAACAATGACAACTTCACTCTACTAGTCCGTAGGGGCGGTAGACACTGTTGAGTGAGCATGTGCACTGTGTGGCCACCACATTCAAAATGACTGAACAAGTAGAGCAATAAATCTGCATCCAATTTTGCATTAAGCTTGAGCAATCCTCTGTGGAAACTATTTGGATGACTCCAGAAGGCTTTCTGGGATGATGCAATGAGTGCAGCACAAATAAAAGGGTGGCACAAATGCCTTGAAGATGGTTGAGAATCTGCTGAAAGTGATCCACATTCTGAAAGGCCTGCAACAAGCAGAACACTTGAGACTGTTGAACTTGTAAGGGCTGCAATGGACAAAGATCAGTGAGTGACAGTGGGAGAACTAGCAGCTGAGCCAGGGATCCTATAAACTACTGTGTCTAAGATTTTGATGGGGATCTTGTCACGAAACATGTAGCAAAATTCATTCCATGGCGTTTGCTACCACAGCAGAAGGAGCACCGTGCTGCAGTTGGCAGAACTGTGTGAGGTCCCAAAGTGCCTACTTTGGAGAATGAGGCATCACTGTCCTATGTACAATGTTTCTTGTATTTTGTGTCTTCAACTAATGTCTCTGTCATATTATGTGGCTGGATACTTTCTGGAAAGATTTCATATGTTTATGTTCTACTTTAAGTGAGCTTCCATTCAATAAAAACTGAGTGAATAGAACAGTTACCTCATGTGACTCTTGTCTATTCCTTGGTGCTGGGTTGCTTAGTAGGCAGCTAGCTGAGCAGTTGTCCAGCTGACTTATAGGAAAGACTATATTGTGAAATGGATGCTGATGACACTCAACTATTTATTAGCTAGATAACACTCATCTAACATTGTTATCTTGAACCTACAAAGTGATATTAAATATTTCTGTGTATCCATGGCATATTCCTGATTTTAATGAAAATCTCAAGTTTTAATATTTTTATGCTGTTTGCAGAGATAAATGCACAATGTTCATAAAGTTCAATATGGTATCAAGCTAACACAGTGCCTCCTCATACAACCAAAAGAAGGACAATAACAAATTTAAAAACAAAAACAACCAGAACTGACAGAAAATTGAACTGTATGGAAGTCTGACAACCAAGGAGTTAATGAAGAAACATTCATTCAAACCAGTAGGAGGAGTGGAGATGGGCAGCCAGGCAGAGAGCACTCTTGGCAAGGAGGCAGCTAGAGGACCAGGGTGGTCAAGCCAGCTGGTGGACCAGGCGAGACAGTGACTTACAGACTGGGCGGTCCCATATTCGAGTGCAGATAAACCAGGAGGAACAACTGGAGAGCGAGATAGACTGCACAACCCCCCAGGGTTACAGCAGTGAAATAAAGCCTCAAAGCCTTGGACTGAAAACACCTGTGGGGTTGAGGCAGCAATGGGAGAAACTACCAGCCTCACAGAGAGTTAGCTGGAGAGACCCACAGAGTCCTAAAATGTACACAAAACCACCCACCTGAGAATCAGCACCAGAAGATCCCAATTTGACTGTGGGAAGCAGGGCAAATCCAGCAGAGCAAGCGGCACTGTTCCCACTTGGACCCTCCCCCACATACAGCATCACAACGCAACCACATGGTTACCCTGCCCTGATGAATACCTAAGGTTCCACCCATTACTATGTAACAGGCAGACCCAGACCAAACAAGCAAACAAACAAACAAAAAATGGCCCAAATGAAAGAATAGTTCAAAGCTCCAGAAAAAATTTAACTCGGCAATTAGAGGTAGCCAATCTATCAGATGCACAGTTCAAAATACTGGTTATCAGGGTGCTCCAGGAAGTCATTGGGTATGTTAACAGTGTAAAAAAGAACCAGGCAGCAATGAAAGTTGCATTATGTGAAATAAAGAAAAATCTACAGGGAGTAAACAATGACAGGAAGGAAACTGGGACTCAAATCAATGGTTTGGAGCAGAAGGAAGAAAGAAACATTCAACCAAAACAAAATGAAGAAACAGAATTCAAAAAAATAAAGAAGGGCTTAGGAACCTCCAGGACATCTTTAAATGTTCCAACATTCAAATCATAGGGGTGCCAGAAGGAGAAGAAGAAGGCCAAGAAATTGAAAACTTACTTGAAAAAATAATAAAGGAGAACTTCCCCAATCTGGCAAAGGAAATAGACTTTCAGGAAGTCCAGGAATTTCAGAGTCCCAAAGAAGTTGGACCCAAGAAGGAACACACCCAAGCACATCGTAATTAAATTACCCAAGATTAAAGATAAGGAGAGAATCTTAGAAGCAGCAAGAGAAAAGGAGAGAGTTACCTACAAGGAATTCCCATTAGACTATCAGTTGATTTCTAAAAAAAAACAACACACCAACCAAACCAAAAAAAAAAACCTTGCAGGCAAGAAGGGTCTGGAAAGAAGTATTCCAAGTCATGAAAGTCAAGGTCCTACATCCAAGATTGCTCTATCCAGCAAAGCTATCATTTATAATAGAAGAGCAGATAAAGTGCTTCCCAGGATAGCTCAAGTTAAAGGAGTTCATCATCACCAAGCCATTATTACATGAAATGCTAAAGGGACTTAATCTAAGAAAAAGAAAGTAAAAAGTGTGAACAGTAAAATGACAACAAACTCACAGCTTTTAACAACTGAACCTAAAAAAACCAAACAACTAGAACAGGAACAGAATCACGAGTGGAAATCACATGGAGGGGTATCAATGGAGGAGTGGGAGGGGGACAGTAGGGAAAAGGTACAGAGAATAAGTAGCATAGACGGTAGGTAGAAAATAGACAGGAGGAGGGTAAGAATAAGATAGGAAATGTAGAAGCCAAAGCACTTATATGTATGACCCATGGATATGAACTAAAGGAGGGAAATGCATGTAGGATGGGGTGCGCAAGGTAGAGGGGAACAAATGGGGGAAATGGTGTAACTGTAATAGCATAATCAATAAAGTATACTTAAAAAACAAAAATAAATACATATGGTATCAAGATAAATCTAAATTTCATTTCCCATCCTGTCTCTCAGTTCCAAGTTTACTTTCCTAGGAGAACTACAGTTACCAAATTTGTGTATCATGCCATTTATTTTTCATACAGATTCAAATATATCAGTGCACATAACTCTATTTTTACCCAAATGTTAGCATGATAGACACATGGTTTCTCCTTTTCTACCCGCTACCTAGTACTTAAGCTTGATGCCTCTTTCTCACATCAGCTCTGATTCAGAGACAGAGATGCTTAGGAAGCATGCCACGTACTCTCTTCCATTCCCTAGGCCCTGGCTCTTAGGAAGGGCCATCTAACTGGGATATGGGTGTAGTGATATATTTCACTTCATAGCCAAAGCTTAAAGAAGCTAGGTCACAATCCCAAACTGCATCTTTGTTAAGTCTATGAGTGAGAAAAATACTTTCTTAGATAGTACAAGTTGGAGATATTATACATTGATTTTTTTTACTGTTGAAAAACATTGATAAAAGCCATTAAAGAAGACCTAAATAAGTAGGAAGACACCCTGTGTTCACATGTTCATGGATGAGAAGACATAATATTTTTAAGATGGCAATAATTTCCAAGTTGGTCTACAGATTCAACTCTATCCTTTTCAAAATCCCAGCTTATTTTTTTTTAACAGGAATTGACATGTTGGTCCTAAAATTCTTATGTAACCCAGAATATCCAAAATGAATGAAGAAAAACAAAAACCATCCATTTTCCCCAATCTCAAATCTTACTACGAAGCAGTATGGTACTAGCACAGACAGACATATATATCAGTAGAATAGAAACTAGATTTCACAACCAAACACCTGCATTTATGCTCAGTTGATTTTTGACAAATGTGTCAGACAATTTAATGGAAAAAGAAGTATCTCTTGAACAAATGGTGCCAAGACAGCAGAATATCCAATGCAAATAAATGAAGTTGGATTCCTATTTCAAATACAAAAATTAACTTAAAATGGATTATAGACATAAACATAAGAGCCAAAAAGTATAAAACTCTGAGAAAACATAGCAGTAAATCTTTCTGACCTAGTTGGGCAATGATGTCTTAGATATAACAACACAAGCACAAGCAACAAAAAAAATAAAAATTTAAAAGTGGGAATAGGATTTAAAGAGACATTACTCCAAAGCAGGTTTACAAATGCACTGTAACCACATGCAATCATGCTTAATATTAGTAGTTGGTAGGGAAATACAAATACAAAATTAGTAGGAAAATGAAAGTAGAAAATTGCAATGAGATACCACTTCATATAGTAGAATAGATAAAAAAAAGACAACTACAAATTGTTATGACAATGTGGAGAAATTGAACATTCACTCCCACTTTTGAAATGTCTGGCAGTTCTTCAAAAGTGAAATGTGAACAAAATCCAATAATTCCACTTTAAGTTATATACTAAGAAAAAAAATCTCCACACAAAAATTTGTACCTGAATGGTCATACCATATTTATAGCAGTATTCTTCATAATAATTAAAATGTGTGTGTGGGGGGGTGAAATGTCCAACAAATGACAAACAGAACAAATCTGGTACATTGTAGCTATACAATGGAATATTATTTGTAATATAAAGCAATTAAGCAGTGACCATGTTATAACATGGATACACCTTAAAAACATGCTAAATGAAAAAAGGAAATTTCAAACACAACAGTTTATATTATTCCATTTACGTGAATGTTTAGAACAAGAAAATTCAAACAAACAGAAAAAAAACAAATTTTTTAAAATGGGAAAAACAGGTGAAATTTCAAGGTAAAAATAGGCAAGACACAAAGAAAAGCAAAATAGAAAATAAGCAAGGAATGCATATAACTTTTAAAATTGTATAACCCATTATTGGTGATGAGGTAGAGAATATATTTGTTCAAATTATGACAGGATTTTTCTGAAATAATTGCAAAAACCGCAACAAAGTTCATGCTCTTTGACATCACAATTCTATTCTTCATCTTTAGCCTAAAGAAAATATGAGTTTATGTCTACAAATATTTATACTTTTTGTTGTTCTTCATAGTGTTGTCCAAAATACTTAAAATTATAAAATAGAGATTCTGTCAAAACACAAACTTGCTTTAAAAATCATGGTGTCTCCATGTACACTTGAACTTCAAACAAGGAGGGTCTAGGGGCACCCAACTTCTATGCATTCAAAAATCCACATGTTAACTTTTGACTCTCTGAAAATTTAAATACCAATAGCCCACTGTTGACTGAAAGCCCACCGATAACATAAACAGTCAATGAACATATTTGTATACACATTATACACTGTATTCTAACAATAACATAAGCTAGAGAAAAGAAAATGTTAAGAAAATAAGAGAAAATATATTTACTGTAATGTATGTATTGATTAAACAACATCTGTGTATATAAGTGGACCTACACATTTCAAACTCATGTTGCTCAAAGGTCAACTGTAGTGGAATAGTATTAAGTCTGTAGAAAGAATGTACAATATGAAAATATATTGACATGAAACATCATCGTAATGGATTGTGGATGAAAAGCAGTTTCAAAACTGTGTCTATCAGTTTCAAAACATTGTGTATATGTGTAACAGCTATATATTGTATGCATGCACATTAATGCAAAAACAAACTCACAGTAGAAGAGACAGAGAGATAGATATCTAACCTATTTGCACATAAAGATATTATGGCTTATAGTCACTTAATTGATGAGTCATTTGCCAAGATTTTTTATTTGTAAAGAAACATACACCTATTTGTTTAGATGAATGTATCAATTAGGATATTATAGTTGTCACTTACTTTAAATTACTTCTGAAACAAGAAGTCTCAGCTGCACCCTAGATATTATATCCTCTAAATGACCCCAAACTGGAGAGTTGTAATTTCTGCCCTTCAGAGATGGAGTAGGGCACTCAGGGAAGCAGTGGAGGTTTGTGGGAGCACTGCAATAGTGGAGGGAAGGGGTGTTTTCTGAGGTGGTGATGGGCTCTGCAGCAGAACAGCGCAGTCACCATGGCCTCAACCACCAGTTATGGAATCAAACAAAATAAAAAGGAGTGCTTCAAAATTTCCTAAAGCCACACACACAAGGCTCCTAGGAAATGGTGCTAGCTATAAAACAGTGGTTTTATATATTTCATAGACTAGATTATGAGAAGTAGCAAGTTGAGAAATTTGCAAGTCATTTGAATTTTATTAATGAGTTTTAAAGCGTTCTTTTTTAGTGTTTTTTCAGTGTAACATAAAACTTATTTATAATGTCTCAAACTTGAGCAAATAAGACCGTCTCTTTTAAAAAATAATTCCATATATCACCTATAATTTTATTTTCTTTTAAGAGTTATGTAAATTGAATATGTAAGAAAGAGTATTTTCAGCAGAAAAATATTTAATGCCATTTGGGGAAATAACAGTCTCTTTGGAAATAGCTAAATTAACATAAAGAAAAAATTATAACAGTATGCTAATGTTTATAGTGTATAAAAGTTACCCATTGCACTGAAATGTAGTTCCATACAAATAAAAAAATTTAAAAACAGACATCACTTTTGCTCCACAACTCTCTCTGTTTAAATACTGAAGACAGTGTAATCTGGACAAATGAACATGGGTTTTGTAATTTGAGGAATTTGAGTTTATTTTTGCCCCCACATTGATGGATTGCAATACCTTCAGAAATTTCCTTAGTCTCTCTCAATTTATTTCCATCTATGAAAACGAAGTCAACAGCCTCTACCTCTCAAGGCTCTCTGGAAAACTGAATGAGGTAAGATGATTAAATGGGTGTTAAGTGAAAACATCAAGAACATTATTAGGTATGTTTTTCCACTACAGAACAGAGGGAACAACATGTCTTAAAAGTCTGTTCTTCTATAAAGCCTGTTTTTGGAAATGCAAATTTATTCCAACACTTGGGAACAATTTGAGCATAAAACAAATTTTGAGCTTGTTTATACATAATTTAGTCCAGGAGAAATAGTAGGTGAATGCACAAAAGTGCACTAAGCTGAACCTAGTCACACAGGAAACACATCTCCCATCCAAGAATGGGTGTGTAAGGCACACCCATTTACATCTACGACTTTCTATCTGATTTCAGATAACTGTCTCCACCACTATCTACCACTCACAAACTGCAACTCTTCATATGACTACTTCCACAGCGAACTTAAAGTTTTTTTCAAGGTAAAGTGCCATATTCACTGTAATATGTGTACATTTCCTAATAATTTGACACATGTGAAACTATGTTAATGTTTTCATTATGGCTCATCTTTGTGTGTGTGTGTGTGTGTGTGTTAGTGCATTCAGGCAGCTCTAACAAAATACTGTGGCCTGGATAGCTTAAAAAAAACAAACCAGAAATGTCTCAGTTCTGGAGGCTGGAAGTCTAGGTAAGGGTGCGAGTATGGTCAGGTTCTGGTGGCGGTCTTTCTCTGGGCTGCAGACTGCCATGGGGAAAACACAGATCCGAGGGAGCTGTCTCGGGTCTCTTTTACAAGAACACTAATCCCTCCCATACCATCATTTTGGGAATTAGTACAAACTTTGGGGTAACAGAAACATTCAGACCATAGGAACGCACAGCACAATAAGTTTTAGAACACACTTGTCATTTATACGACAGCGATGGCCTATAGCTACTATCCATATTCTAAATAGCCAACGTCTTTCAAATTTTTCCTATCTTTACCACTTTTTTTTTCAATTGAGCAAATATATCATGAAGTCATGAACACCTTAAGTTTAGGGAGTTAAAGGAGGTTTATTTAACTATGCATTTCTTGAATAATCCCCAGTGGATACTTCTAAAAATAAGACTTTTAATTCTCACAGAATGTAATTATTATGAATGCTGAATACACAGAGACATCTTCAATAAATATGTCTATGCTAGTTATGCTTTCTGCATACAAAATTTGCAGTAGATAATACAGTAGATACATAAATGTACTGCCTACTCCTCATCAAGAAAGGACTTGCTGACCAACTGCAGAGAGGTAGTCAGCAAATGGCCTTTTAGCTGTCAGCTAGTTTAGGATCAGTTACAACGGCAGAGAACTGCCTACAGAGGCCACACCCTTCCCAAATCTATTGAATAAGCAAAACTGAGATAAAACTGGTTGGCCATTTGGCATAATCTGAGGCAATCCGATGGTCATTACATACTCCAGAGTTTCCTCCAGGGCTGCCTCAGTCAGGACAGTATTGCAATCTGACTTCTTCCTCTGTACAACCCTGCTTCTTCCCTTTCCTTCTGTGGATAAATAAAGGAGTTCTATGGAAAGTCACCTCAGAGGGTAGTCTGATTATACATTCCTAACTGGGCACATCACAGTGGGTAGTCACCCCCGAGGCATAGAGCATTGTAGTAAAATGTTTATCTTTGCCTTTAGCAAGACCTGTCTATTGTTTTGTGCATCTAGTTTAACACACTTTTGAGTTAGGCATAGTAACCACCTTCAAGAGAGCACATGAAAGCTCACGTGTGGCAGTGGTGTCTGTGGGGGCTGCCAAGAGTTTGGCATGATGTCTCACACCATTGCACTGGTACAGCCAAACCAAGAGGACAGAAGGCAGGACTTAGGCTCTGAATCAGGGAATGAATGCATGGAGGGTGTTTGTAAAATGCATGAAGAACATATGTAGAGAAAGAATTCCAACAGCCCCTCTACCACATATAATATCAGCCAGTTGCTTGATTTTATTGATGACCTGGCCCACCTCCACTTTCTAGCTCACCAAGCAAATACCCAGACACACCTTATAACAAAGACGGGATTAAAGAGAATACCTATGTGCTCCTTCACAAGCAGGCCCAGCAGGCCAGGAAGTAGTTGCTTTGGAAACATTAGGGAGTTGGGGGTGGGCTTGGAACACACATGTGCACAGCCATATGCAGTGGAAGTTCTGTATTATTAGTATCCTGTTTCCATTGTGGTACATTCGAGCCAGGGTTGATATGTTAGATGAAATATGAGGATCTTGTTCAATCTGAAGGCTCCCGTCATGCCCCTTTTTCTTTCTGTTTTTCTTTCTGAACATTGTTATGATGACTTTGAGAGAAAATTTGGGTTGGTTCATGTTGGTTTCAATACTTTAAAAATTGTTCGTATTTCCCTTATAACATTCACTGTGTTAACCCTTCCTTGAGTTGGCGTGGAGATGGTGGCACAGTTTAGTTATGTCCTAAGATAAAGTCTTAATGAAAGACAAATGAATGTCCTTTAGTTGTATTTGAGAGAGAGAGAGAGAGAACATAACCTTGGTAACCATCCTGTAATACAACCCTGACTTGCTTTCTCCCAACTCCATGTAAATCTTCCCTATATTCCCTCCTTGATTTTGGATGCACAAAAGAAACTGAAAAACTGTCATTATCCAGAGAATTTGAGATCTTGCTTCCTGGCAATTGTCATCAGTTTGGCTCAAATAAACCCATAAAAATTATCTACAGGTTTGGGTGTTTTTACCTCATTCCTCCTCCCCACCCCCCAGCGTGCCATCGCAGCCCAATTCTGTAGAATTCCACCCACAACAGATTACTCTTCACTTGAGGTCAATATTCCCTTTAGTAGAACATTATCATAAGTATATCAACAAATGAATGCATGAAACAATTCATGCCAAAAATAAGGTAGGTTAAAAGTGCCGAAGGGTCCTTTTTATTTGTTTTTAACAGATAGTTCTATTGTCAAGTTTTCAGAATGATTTAGACATGTAATAAATTGCTTATAATGTTGAAGATTTTGCATCACTGATTTTTTCATTTTTCTATTTCTTGTTGACAGTAGTATTGAAACTCAAAGTAAGTTTGATATGAATCATAAAACTTTCCAAGAAACCATTCTGATATGTCTACCCCTACAACTTAAATACAATATCAAATGATGAATGCTTACTGATTTGAACATGTTAAACAAGGGTGTAGAGTGTTTACAAAAGGAATGCTTAAGGCTAAGGCTCTGTATTAGGAAGTGTTTACACAACAAACAAAGATATTTTAGCTGATGGTTTCCTTTTATTTTGTTGCATTCATGCAAATACAAGTAATGTTTTTTACTTTCAACTATAAGTAACTGCAGATCAGAGTTTCCTTCCTGTTTTTAAGCAAGCTTGATTCCTGATAGAAAATTTTCTATGAAGCGTAACTATTTTCCTATTACTGGCTTTTCTTTAGAATGAGTTTTTATCTCATCATTCATCTTCTAAGTGGGGCAGACAAGTAAATCAGTAATGTGTTAATTTAAATTTTTCTACTATGTTGTATAGAAAGACAGTGGAGAAGCACATGAAACTGGTATGTTGAATAAACATGACACATGGATTGTCATCAGAATGCAAATTGATTTTTTCCTGCCATCCCATTACATTTCATTCAGTTGAGAAAACCTTACTCGGCCATCAGATCCAAACCCTGGTGAGCCTGTAACTTTTCTGTTCATGATGGACAGCTCTGCCATCACATTAAGTCAGATTCAGTCTCAGTGAAAAAATTACAATGTTTAGTCCTATAAAATAATTAAACCTCAAAACTTAACCAAATATGGCATTTTTTCCTTTTCCCTTAGCTGGACCTGCTTCATGCCAGAAGCCTGCTGTGGGAAAGAGGTATATAATTTGCTTTCCCTACTTCTTGTCTTAATTCTCCCAGCTTGCTAAGTCCCTCCAGTGCTGAGGGACTGAGAAAGAAACAGGGGATGTTAAAATCTTTTAGGCTAAAAATTTTCTAAGCTGGCTTTACCATTTCTGATTGAGCTGGGTATTTAAAGACTTCATTCTCATGAAAATGTTGCACGTACTTTGTACAGGTCCCCACCGAACTCATCTGCCTTGCACTTCCCTTAGTTCAGGCACCTCACATCCAAGTACTTTCTGCCAAGGTCTTTGTCCATCTGGTCGCTCTACTGGAAGATACTCGAGATGATTTCACACTGGCCCTCTTTCCCATAGGGCACGTACATCCTCCATGATAAGCCATCATAGATCCCTTGTCCCCCAACTCTGGGTGTTGTGAAGCAGCCCTCTTTTGGCTCCCTCACCAAAGCAGTAAGTTAGCTTTCTCGGCCTTCTCAGTTTCCTTGGGGAGGAGTCAGTGCCCAGTCAAGCATCCACTCAGGAATCTCATCTTAGTTTGGCACCATTTTCTGCACTGCTTATTACACCCACAGAAAATACTTTTCAAGGCTCCACAAGGCTGTTAAAGGCACATGGATTAAAATATGTAAAAGCGTGAAGACCCATAAAATATAAAGCTTTTGAATAACTTACCCGTGAATGACTATGTTTTATGTGCAATGCACTGTCTCTTCTTCCACATTCTCTCCAAGCCAGCTCCAGACTTCCGGTTCCCATCCTCCTGATCAGTTAGAACTCACCAAAGTCTAGATCCAGGACCCAATAGGATAGACACTGTAAAATGCAGAAAAGAATAGTCCACACAATGAAATTTAAAGATTCTTCAGAGTAGTCTTAAAAATATTCTTAAAAGGGTTTTGAGGCTGCTGTTGTTATTATAGTTGTCTAATAATCTAAAATAAGATATTGGAAAGTTGTCAAATACAGAATAATTTAAATATCTATTAAAATATTCTAATACACCAGAACACTGATATAAACTTGAAATTCCATTACCACAAGTTAATTGCATACCTTGACTAAGGCAATTAAAATGAGCAAAGAACAAAACCGAAATAAATGATAGCCTTGTTTGTAAACAACAGAGTTGGTCTCCTATGTGCTTGTAGTAGTTATCTCTTGCTGAGAGGTTTAGTACCTCACTGCCATTCGCTGGAGGCCCATCTCCGTTATTGCCATGTGGACCTCTCCATAGGACCACTCCGCATGGTGACTGCCTATCATCAGAGTGACAAGCAAGAGAGCAAGAGGTGGGAGGAAGCAGGAGAGAGAAAACAGTCTTTGTAATGTAATCTTAGATGTGAAATGCCTCTACTTTTATCATATTCTATTTACTAGCAGCAAACCATCAGTTCTAGTACACCCTCAGTGGAGATGACACAAAAGCATGACTACTAGGGAAGGGATATTTAGGAGCTGTTTTAGAAGCTGACTATCATAATCCCCTTCCTGTTCTAAGACTATTTGATCCAATGATTATTTCCTTTCTTATATAGTAGTCCCCTCTTATTCATGGGGGATACATTCCAAGATCCCAGTGGGTGTTTGAAACTGCAGATAGTGCCCAACCCTATATATACTATGTTTTTTCCTATACATACATATATTTTTAAGTTAGGAACAGTAAGGTGAACAACAACGATGAATTAAAAAATAAATAGCCCTGGCTGGTGTAGCTCAGTGGATTGAGCACAGGCCTGCGAGCCAGAGGATCGGGGTTTGATTCCCAGTCAGGGCAGATATGCCTGGGTTGCAGGCTGGTTCCCTGCAGGTCAACTCCCAGCAGGGGACGCACAAAAGGTAACCATACATTGATGTATCTCTCCCTCTCTCCTTCCCCTCTAAAGATACATAAATAAATAAAATCTTTAAAAAATTTAAAAAAATAAATAAAAAATAGAGCAATTATAACAATATGTTGCATAAAATTATACAAATGGTTTAGGGTCACTAATAAGTAAAATAAAGTTTACTTGAACCCAATACTGTGATATTGCAACAGTTGATCTGATAACCCAGTTGCCCACTAAGTGACCAAGAAGTGGGTAGCATATATAACATGGATGTGCTAGTAATGATTCATGTTCCCAGTGGGATGAGGCAGATAGCATTAATGGCAAGTGATTTAAAACCAAAGTGTTGTTTAATTCTGCTATTTTCCAATTAATATTTTTGGGCCACAGTTGACTATGGGTAACTGAAACTGCAGAAAGAAAAAAAAATGGATGAGGAGGCACTATGTGATAATAGAGCAATACCATAGTATCGTGAATTTCAATTCATAGCAACGCTCAAACTCCTGCTGGCTACTTGCTCGCTTTTAGGAAATGTTTAGCTTGGAAGAGTTTCAAGTTTACTAATTTTGTTGACCAATCTGAATAAACTAATTAAAAAGTCAGAATTTCCCCACAGTCTATGGTTAATAAGCACTTCTTTTTTGTTTTAGATTTTATTTATTTATTTTTAGACAAAGGGAAAAGGTGAGAGAAAGAGAGCAAGAGAAATATCAATGTGTGGTTGCTTCTCATGCACCCTCTACCAGAGACCTGGCCCACAGCGCAGGCACGTGCCTGGAATGGAAATCAAACCACTGACTCTTTTGTTCTCAGGCCAGCATTCAATCCACTGAGCCATGCCAACCAGGGCTATATAATTACTAAGCACTTCTAACCAGACCCATTCATAGGAGATATAAACATGAGGAATAAAGAAAAAATAAAAATAACATAGTCATACACATGAGAAAGAAAAAATGAAACCATTCTGTCTCCTTTATCACTACTCTGGTCCCCAGAAAGAGACAAATTGGGAAGAGTAAGGGTTGGGAAGCTGGAATAATACGGAGAGGAGAACACCATAACATTTGAAAACTGATTGTAATTGCAAAGGAGGCTGCGCCTTTCCAGAGGGAGACCTGTTAAGGGCTGGTCTTGGCAAGTCTGAACTATGCAAGCCATGTTTCTTTATTGATATCTTAAGTCCTTCCCAACCCAATGACATGTTTATGTGCCATTTTGAATACATGGAACTAATATTTTGTCAATGACAACAACAAAACCCCTGAAATTCCATACTGGAAAAGTGAGAGTTTTTGCTGTTCTTAAAATTAATCTTTAAAAGTCAGGTACTAAATTTTGACTCTGCATAAACTCTATGCAAAATAGCTTTCTGTGAGAACATCCTTTTTTTTTTTAAAGATTGTATTTATTTATCTTTAGAGGGGAAGGGAAGGAGAGAAGGAGAGAAATATCAATGTACGGTTGCCTCTCATGAGTCCCCTGCTGGGAACTGGCCTGCAACCCAGGCATGCGCCCTGACTGGGAATCGAACCATGAACATTCTTCATTTAGAAGATTCATAGGTTTTATATAGTGATCAAATAAGTTATAATTAGCTGAGTGATTTAATTATCACAAAATAAGTGACCAAATTCAACTTCTTATGACAACCATGCTACACAAGTTTAAGTAAATACTTTTTTTCAAAACAAACATTGTAACAAATGTTTCTTTTTAATTTTTATTGACTTTATTAGGGCAACATTGATTGATAAAATCATGTAAGTTTCAGGTGCACAATGATATAATACATCATTCTGTATACTGTATTGTGTTCGCCACCCCAAGTCAAGTCTTTTTCCATCATTATTCGTTCCCGATTTACCCTCATTGACCTTCCTCCATTTCTCTTTCCCTCTGGTAATCACCATGTTCATTGTCTGTGGCCCTAAGGGTTTTTTTCTTTGATTAATCCCTTCACCTTTTCTACCCAGCTCCCCAACCTCCCTTCCTTCTGACAGCTGACCGTCTGTTCTCTGCATCTATACGTCTGTTCCTATTTTGTTCGTTAGTTCCTTTTGTTCATTAGATTCCACATATAAGTGAAATCACATGGTACTTACCTTTCTTTAAAATAAGACAGAGAAAGACAAATGTTGTTTCTTATAAGTATATAGTTTAGAAGTCACTAATTATTAATCTTTGGAAATTAACTTTTAAAACATCTATTTATGTCTTCAGAAAACTTTTGCCCTTTTAGTAAATGAATAGAAACAAGTCTATGATGAAAAGACACAAAAATTATACATTAATGTTGTTTTTGGATAACGTATGCAAATATTTGCTGACCTTTAAAGAATTACTTTTTATACACATCAAAGGACAAAGCACTTTGCATTCTAACCAGCACTTTTGTCAATAACCTTTTTATGAAGAGCTATGGAAACTTGTTGCCATTGATTTGACTATAATTTTAATTATGACATGCCAAATAATTTGGGGTTTATTATAATTATTTCTGCAAATGTTAATGAGAACATATGTAAAGTCATAATAATTTTTGCTAATAGGGTTTTACATTTAGTTGGAATACTAAACAGAGCCTGGTATTCCGGAGAATGCAGAAAGAAAAACAAAAAAAGAGGCTAGTCTACTTTACAATAAGGTGAGACCCTTTCTTCATTTATATAGTCCTTTATTAATTTTAAAATGTATACATCATACCCATGTGTCATGGTAGCAGCATACTTAGTAGAAGTCCACTTAAATCCCCAAAGTTGAAAATCTTTGTCATCTTAAAAGAGATGAAGTATGAAACTGGAAAAAGCTGAGTCTAAGTAAAAGGATGAAGTTCTTCCCAGAGGACATGTGTTTGGAAAAGGAAATTGCATTTACTCTGAAAAAGATGGAAGAAAGAATTGAACCATGCTGCAAAACGCCTAGATAGAGGCATTTTATTGGGCAGAAAATTACAAGTGACTTTAGTTATGATCATGTCCCTTTAAATCCAGGCAGCTAATTTACTCTCTACTTCTAAAATATAAGTATAGCAAAAGTTTAGAAATACAATTTCATGTTTTTATAGAGCCAGAAACTTCATAGTTCAGATGCTGTTAGCATGGCTTAAATGTATTTTCCAGTGTGCAAATTACAGCAAGGTCACAATACCATGTTAAGAAATAATTATATGCATGTTGGAATAATTTGAACATTGTCTTTCTGATGAGCGTCTGATTTCAACAGGTCCCTCTGAGGAGAATAAATTCCATTCTGGGTCATATCCACCAAGCCTTCTACATCAAAATCTGTGCACCTGCCTCTGGTCTGTCTCCCAGATAGTACATTTTTTAACACATCAGCTGCCAGGGGGGGAAAGATCACAAAACAGAAGCTTGCTTCAAATGAAAAATTTTCGGCTGAGAGCATTGGGAATTATGCTGCCAGTCTGGCAAATGATATTGAAGCATAAATTTGAAACCTATTATTTTATGTTATCTGATTTGAGACACTTTCATTGCCATTTTAACTTTGAATGCTATCTATATATCTGCATATTAATTTAAATAATAACATCAATGCATTTTTTTAATTAAGAAAGTATTGCAACCAGATTACAACTAAATTTCAATTATATGAATTTATAGGATCCATGTGCACGGTAGAATTTTTTTTACAAAAAATAATGGTTTTAGCCTGAAATGCACATGTATCTCCTTAGTTTTTGCCATTGCCTGTTACTTGGTCATTCTTCAACATTCTACAAAATAAATAAACAACTGTCACTAACACAGACATGTCATTTGTCAAACTAGCAGAAGAGCAACCAATTAGAAGGATTAAAAATTGAATCCTAAAATAATTTCAAGGAAATATTTGAATATTTCAAGATATTCAAATGCATATTAATCCAAATTCATTAGGATATGGCATATATCATTCACTTATATATTTCATACACCACTCATTATTGGCTTGGAGAATACATTATTGTATTTTTAATAAAATCACACACTTTTGCTATGACAGGTACTGCTGTCTGAATTACATGCATTCTGTTCCTTATGTGCAGAGACCATTTTCCTCCCCAGAAAGAAATGAATCTAATGAAAAATGCATTTATCACCTTTCCTTGCAGCTAGATTTGACCATATGAGTAGATCAGTTAATGAAACCTCAACAGAAGTTTGCTGGGGGATTCTGGAAAAGCTTTTCTTTCCCAAGATACTCACCAACCCCTTCATATGTTTACTCAGTTTGTTTCTTCCTCATTTCTGCCTGGAACACAGATATGCCAGCTGAAACCACAGCAAGGGTAACGCAACTAAGAAAAAGTCCAGGATAGTCTCAGAGACTGTCGTATCTTGTGGTAATGCTGAGAGTGATGCCACCATAAGACTTCTTGTTGCACAAGAATAAATAAATTCTGTTTCTTTTTATTCTTTTCCTCCCTTCTCATTAAATTACTTATGCATAAGTTACATACCTATCAAGGTACACAAGTCTTAAATGTACATCTTAGTGACTTTGAAAAAAGTCATCTTCACCAGATGATATGTTTATCGATTTTAGAGAGAAGGATGGGAAGGAAAGAGAGAGAGAGAAAAAGATTGACATGAGAAACATCAGTTGGCAGCTTCTCGTACACGCTCCGACCAGGAGCAAACCCCAAACCTAGGTATGTTCCCTGACCAGGGATTGAACCTGCAACCTTTTGGTGTATGGGATGACTCTCGACCAACTGAGCCACTTGGCCAAGGCCGGCTCAGTGGTCTTTATTTTTTTTTCAATATGCATACTCCCATGTAACCACCACCCACCTCAAGATATGTGATCTACACCCTTTTCTACAGGCAATTTCTGTTCTAATATCTAAACCCAACTTCTTAAAACTACTATTTAATCAGTTTTAGTCTTCCTATAGACAAATATAACTTTATATAGTTTTTTTGGTAAGCAAATTCCCTATGATTTCATTTGGTTCACCACACAAACGACACTTTTAAAAGTTTTCCTTTGACAAAGTCTTTTTAACCCTAAATAGATACCAGCATCACCTCTGTTTCAAAACTGATTTTCTAAATTCGGTGCACTTGGAAGTAATGAATTTATATAGAGACTTGATTAGATATTGCAAACTTTTTGCACATAGTTTTCTTTATACCTGAATTTTGTTCCTAATATTTGATAGATACAAGCGAATATTATTTTCTTATGTGATTCAGAGATTTTAATTACCAATGTGACAAAACTAAGTATGCCTAGACAGACAAACATAATCACTTCATGAAAAATAAACACCAAAGGTTACACGGAAATCATTTGAATGATAAAATAGCCCACACATTTAACTATAACTAACAAACACTTATTTCTAGTTGTTGAACATTTCCTAGTGACATTCATGTCTATGCTAGAACTACTGAATTCCTTCAATAATCCACAGTTTAAACAGTTACTTTATGAAAAATTTTAATACTTTCCATATTTATTAAATACCTCTTACTATTTTCTATACCTTTTGTAAAATATTGAAAATTGGGAAATAATTGAAACGGTACTAAAACCTAAATTTAAAATAATAAACGAGGTCATTCAAAAGAATTCGCAAGTCTCCATCTTCTGCAACAGGCCATCTTTATGACGATCATCAAAGAAGAATTAACACTGGAGCCTGTATATGCTTAGAGTGAGTGATTTTAATTCAAAACATCAATCTGTAACTTATTGGCAAGTTTAAGGAAGATTTCTTTTGGGAATTAAGAGGCATTCAATTGTTTGCTGTGATATTTAATGACCCATGAATAATCTTACCTCTGCCTCTATCGTAAATAACCCAATGGTAAGAAATTTAATAACTAAGTCCGTTTCATCAGAGGTAGTCAACCTCTAGGATTTTCATGTAAAACATGTGTGGTGCAAGCAAGGATTTTGCTTTCCTCACCTTGCTTTGTTAATCCCCTCCCACCTAAACTAAGGTTACACTACTCCTTGTCTTATCAGACAGCTTGGGCAAGACAAATGACCTAGAGAAAACAGTAGGACTAATGAAACCCAATCAATTTCCCAGATCTTATAGGTGTGAATTTGAAGTTGAAGTGGATAAAAAGTAAGACTTCACTGTGTCAGTTTTTTTTTTCAAACCAGAGAGAAAAAGCTTTCAAGTGAATTCGGGTCTGATAGTGACTCCTACAGGGTCTTGCTAGGCCTGCAAAAGCCGTGAATAACAAACCAGTCGGGCAAACCAAACTGTGACGCCTGTGGCTGCTGCAGCTGGTCTCTTTCTGCAGCATCACTCCATGGGAGAAGATAAAAAATATAACAAAATTTGGGAAGACACACCACTTAGAAATTGAGACATTTCAGACTAGACTATAACTCTGCTCATGAACCAAAACTTCCTAAGACCTTTTTATAGGTATCATTCCTCATTGTGGTGATACAATGGATTTGTTACAGACATCATGACTGTAAAACCCAAGGGGTGTCTGATATCTTAAATGAAGGTCCTGAAAGGGAAATATTCTGACTATACTCTTTCTCCTGCTCTAAACGGTATCAGTGCTCTCTGCTTTATTTTCAACATTTATCAGTATAAAGGCCTGAATCAATGACTCAACTATTTATAAGTTGGCAGAGGTGACATGCAAATACACAAAAAGATTAAACTTACCGTAGTTAGATAAATATAGGTTAAATGAATACTCTTTTACACCTTAAATGTCCTCTTAACAAAAATTTTAACATAGCCATGACAGTGCATTCTTTTGGTAATAATTGAGAGGGAAATTACAGTAGGAAAAATACTCTAAAAGTTGATATTGCTAGAATTATTAAATGTTGGTCATTTTATTCTGACTATATTACTGCAACAAAAGTATAAAGGTCAGGTGGGAATGCAGATTGGTGCAGCCACTGTGGAAAATGGTATGGACAATCTTCAGAAAATTAAAAATGGAACTGCCTTATGTATGACCCAGAGATCCCATCCACTTCTGGGAATATCTGAAGAAACCCAAAAGATTAATTCAGAAGAATATATAAACCCCTATGTTCATTGCAGCATTATTTACAATGGCCAAACTATGGAAGCAACCCATGTGCCCATGAATAGAAGAGTAGTTAAAAAAGTTGTTACAAATAGCTGGTGTGGCTCAGTGAGTGTGGACCTGCAAATGAAAGTTTCACTGGTTCAATTCCCAGTCAGGGCACATGCTGGGTTGCAGGCCAGGTCCCCAGTAGGGGGCATGTGAGAGGCAACGACACATTGATGTTTTTCTCCCTCTTTCTCCCTCTTCCCCTCTCTCTAAAAATAAATATTTTTAAAAATTGTTACATATATGCAATGGAATATTATTTGTCCATAAAAAAGAATGAGATCTTATCGTCTGCAACAGAATAGATACAGCTAAATGCAGGTGTGCCCAAACTTTTGGTGTCTCTGGGCCACACTGGAAGAAGAGCTGTCTACAGCCACATGTTATATACATTGCGACACATAATCACAAAAAAAATCTCATAATACTTTAAGTAAATTTACGATTTTTTGTTGAGCCACATTCATAACCATCATGAGTGGCAGGCAATCTGTGGGCCACAGATTGGACACCCCAATAGATGGCATTATGCTCAGTGAAATAATTCAGTCAAAGATGATTTTACTAATACAGGGGCTACAAAGTACAAAAAAATGAACAGACAAAATGGAAACAAACTGATGGTTGTCAGAGGAGAGGGGTGACAGGAGATGGGTGAAAAAATTGATGGGATTAAGAAGTACAAATCAGTAGTTAAAAAATAGTCACAAGAATGAAAATAAAGTACAGCTTAAGCTATATAGTCAATGTTCTTGTAATAACTTTGATGCCAGGTAGGTACTGGAAATACCAGGGGATATACTTGGTCAATCATATACTTTATGGTTACAGCTATACACTTGCAACTAATACAAAATAATGTTGAATATAAAAAATAATTAAAAAATAGAAATTAAAAACCAGTGTGAAGGTCAAATATCTATGTCTAAGTGGATTTCTCTTCTGTATGAAATTTATAATACCCTGGATGTCTTATCTCAAACATTTAGACATTGTTTCATGGATATAAGAAACCAGAGGGTAAATTTATAGCATTTGATCCTTGAGTGTCAAATTTCCTCTATAGAATGTCCTTAAAATATAAATATATATTATATAATAAGAATGCTATTTATTATGGAACAGATGACATAATTTGTCTAAATATTTCAGATAAAACATAGTTTTTCAAAAAATATCAACAATGTACCAAGTATTAGTGGTGCTTTGATGAAAAATGTTAACAACCATGGTTATCATCTGTGGTGCAAAGAAAGATATATATTTAGAAAAAGAATGTTTCTTTGTTTAATGTTTTATATTCTTTTCCAGTAAAATTAATAAAAATAGTGGTGATAAATTTTTCAAAACTCAGTGGCTAAAGTAGTTTTCTATGTATTTTACCCAATTTAAAGTTTCTTTAATGCCTTATATTATCTCAAAGAAAATAATAGCTATTATGCTCCTCTAAAAATATTTTAGTCATTCTCTAAATTGGCTTTCTTAGTTTATAGTATTCTCTACACAGACTCAGCATTTGTCACTTATAAAAGAGTTAACACCTCTTTAATAATTTATTTTTCTCATCTGTAAAATATTTTCATAAAATCACATAGATCCACATCAGTTTATATTCATATGTAAATTAATATATCATCTTTCAAATACATTCAACACAATAGTATTGATAATAACAAACTATGATTCTATGTGAATCTGATAAATGAATTCAGCAAAGTAGCAGGACACAAAATTAATATCCAGAAATCAGTTGCATTTTTATATGCCAATAATGAACAAAAAAGGAAATTAAGAAAACAATCCCATCCACAAGTGCTTCAAAAAGAATAAAACACCTATGAATAAACCTAACCAAGGATGTAAAAGACCTGTACTCAGAAAATTATAAGACCCTGAAGAAAGGTATTGGAGAAGATACAAATAATTGGAAGCATATACCATGGTCATGGACAGGAAACATTAATGTAATTGAAATGTCCATACTACCCAAAGCAATCTATAGATTCAATGCAATTCCGATCAAGATTCCAATGATGTATTTCACAGAACTAGAACAAATATTTCAAAAATTTATATGGAACCACAAAAGGCCCCAAATAGGAACAGAAACATTGAGAAAGAATAACAAAGTTGGAGGAATCATACTACCTAATAGCAAACCGTGCTAGTAGACCACAGAAATAAAAGAGCCTGGTGCTGGCATATAAAATATACATCATGTATTTCCTATTTAGTGTCACCACATCATACATCTTCTAATTCTATATTTCCACTGTAATTTTTATTCAACAATGGTGAAAGAAAGGACACATGGACAAAAACTAAAAGAGGTGGAAATGGGAGGGAGGTGGGAAGTGCTGGGGGGGTGGGCTGGGATGAGAGTAGAAGACAGAAAACTGTACTTAAACAATAATCAAGTAAAAAAAATATAAAAAAAACAATTGCGAAAGAAAACTTTTGGATTTTTAGTTGGTATTGTTTGCTTAATTTAAATATGTAGTATTTTTTTATAAGAACTGACGCTCAAAGTGTTTATGCCTCCACACCTGTAAAATGAGCTAATAGAATCCTTGCCTTATACGGGTGTGGATTAATTTGATAAAATACATCCAGCCAGGTAGACTCAGTCAACATTAATTATTATTATTTAAAAATATGTTTAAGATGTTGAGTTGACATTTGAAGAAAGACAATGATGGAAACTATTTTATTAAACCTAGAACCCCAAATAAAATTAGTTAAAATCATTTTCCTGGTGTTTTTCTTGCTCAATTTGATATCATTATTACTATAGGCTTTATTTAAAAACATCTAATTTAAAAACATCTTGGTTTGTTTAATACTATAGGGTTATTTAGTCTTTAAAATTTTAAAGATTAAAGCTGTAAAATAATGTAGTCTATGAAACTGGTTCTGTATAGTCTGTCCATACAATATCCAGCCATGCCATATGAAAAATAGAGACATTTATATTTATTGAAGAAGATACAAGATACAAGAAACATTGTAGACAGGACAATGACACCATGATTCCCTTCAAAGTAGGCACCTTGGTTCCTCCCAGTTTTCCCAGTCTCTATCAGCTGCCTCATATTTTCCTGATTTCACGGACCATCTGAAATCTCTTCCCTTTCAAAGGTGATTTTTGGTTTGGAAAAGCCAATAGTCACAGGGCACAAAATCTCAGCTGTAGGGGGGCTGAGTCAGCTGGGTGATTTGATGTTTCACCAAAAAACTCTGCAAAAGACGTGATGCATGAGTGGGCACGTTGTTGTGACAAAGCTGCCATCCATCAGTTGCCTGTGACTGCAGCCTTCTGAATCATCCAAATAGTTTCTGCAGGGGAATGTTCAAGGTTAACGCAAAATTTGATGTGGATTCATTGTTCTATTTGCTCAGTCATTTTGAATGTGACAGTCACACAGACATGTGCTCACTCAACAGTTTCTACCACCCCCACTGACTAGTAAAGTCGTCATTGTTCACACATGAGCATTCCAGTCCACTCTCCTTGGCTGCCAGGTTATATCAATGTTGCACACACTATTCTGGCGATATGAACAATGGCTGGACTTTTTCCACACAGACCTCATATATGTATGTCTGTGTGTGCGGGGAGGAGGACAAAAGTAGGTTTATAGTTGTTTGTATGAAAAAATTGTATAATGAAAGAATGAATTATAATACAAAAACAAACTTTCACATACTCACAACTGTAAATCTCCTTTTGACCACCCCTGTAAATACACACATACATGTACAACACATTTATACCCTATACTATATTATTTTAATGTACATAGAATTGGGAAGATTACTGCAATTTTTATTGAGCCACGGCATATCCATTCAACAAAGACTACTTTGAAAGCTCTTGGGGATCGGACTGAGAAAGATGGAGACCAGCAATGTCTGCTGCTGGAACAGTCACAGTTTCCTATTCAATTCAGTAAGTCGGAATGAACCGAAGTCATGAAAGTCTGAATGCTCAAGAAAACCAATTTTCCTTCGAATGTAATGTTCTTATTCACCCTCCTTTTCTAGCTTCTCTCTCCTTGGAACTTCTTCATGGAACACTCGGTTGATAGATCCTTGAGTTGTACTTAGTGAATCACACTGAGGAAATGTTGACAAATACATATAAGGTGGTCAGTAAAAACAAAATCTGTTTTATCACCAGCAACGCTAAAACAAAAAGCATTTGTAAAACCCCAAACCCATTCCTGAATAAAAAGAAAACAAGAAAAAGAAATAACAATAAGAAAAACAACAATAAACATTTGTTTGAAGACTCAAAAAAAAGGAGAAAGCTTTTGGTTACATTATGTTTGCTACAATTTGGATGTGCAAGGAAACTTTAAAACTCTGTTTTTTCCCAATAATTTGACCTTTTCCTTCAGCCTTTATCTTGCTGGCTACCAGGAAAAGTTAACTAAATATCCACCCAGCTAAAACTGTCTTCAGAATAATTATTAAAAGAAAATGTATCACTATTTAAATCTTATTATGATGATTATAGTATTATAGTAGGATAATTTTAATAAATTAATAATTATATAATTAATTATAAAATATCCTATTATATTATTTTAAGAGAAAACTTTTAACCTGTACAGTCACTTTTAAAAAATATTTTATTTATTTATTCTTACAGAGAGGGGGAGGGAGAGAGAAATAGAGGGAGAGAAACACCAGTGTGTGGTTGCCCCTTGCACACCACCTACCGGGGACCTGGCCTGAAACCCAGGCATGTGCCCTGACTAGGAATCGAACCAGTGACACGTTGGTTCTCAGACTGACACTCAATCCACTGAGCCACACCAGCCAGAGTGTACAGTCCCTTTTAGATTAAAAATTGCTGTCTCCATTTCTTCTTATTTCTCTCTGTTTTCGAGGAAAACACTTTAAACAAAATAAAAAATGAATAAATAAAATCTAGGAGGAAAAAACCCAACACAAAAGTCTTTTACTATCTAATTCTACCTGTGTAGAATGGGGAATATGGGGAATATCTCTCCTATTCCCTCTGCTTGCACTGTTGCATCTAGGACTGTAATTTGCCAGGGATGTAACATGGTCCTTCCTTGGTCAGAGACAGGGTGAATGTTCCTAGTTGGCTTAGTGGCATCCCGGCCCCTTGCAGCACTGTTGACTTCAGCAAGACGGGGCTATGACTCCTTGTTATTTGGTCCCAGACAGGCAGTCTATAATATAGCCCTCAGTGCAAAGCAACCACAACCCTGTCAGTGTGCTTTCCTTCGACAAGCTCCAAGATGCTTTCTGGTTCAATTCCATTCCTCCCAAGAACTAAAGGTGTCTGACAAACACTAAAACACTAACTTTTAGGACCTCCTATTGCCAACAAAAATCTTATTTCTACTTACTTGCACCATATTAATATTCCTTCGGCAGCTCTGCTCTAACAACCTCACTCTTAGCAACCTGATCAGCCTCAGTGACTCTACAATTCCTAGATCTGGAGAGATGTTTGGTTTTCCCATTATGTCTTCTGTATTGCACCATTTTACTGTGCAACACCACGCCTTCAAGGCACAATTGCTGAAAATGAAAGGGCCACCTCATCTACTTTACAAGGCAGCTCTGCAGGTGTGGTCCTACCCCTTTAACCATGGAAATGTCACCCTGGTATTAAAATAACTAGGAAAATCTTCTCTCAAGAAAATACCTTGCTTTCAATGTTCTTGTATTTACTGCATAATCCTACTTTTGAAGATTAGAATTTTTTTCTACTAATATTCTAGGAAAATTTCTAATCTTCCATTCATAAAAACATCCTCAGACCAATTGAAGTAAATATTTTGTAGTCAGAAATACCAAAGGGTAAACACATTAATAATCTTAAAAATCATATCACTATCGCTGATGCAATGTGATATGATATGATGCAATAGTTTTAATCCACTCCAGAAAAGTATATAATAGGAAAAAAAGTTTATATACGTGTACCCCCATTTTAAAAATTGCAAAACAATAGCCAAATTATAAATAACAATTATTGAATAAATATTTATGCCAAGTACTACTGATATGAAAATATCTCAAAGACATATTAAGTGAAAAAATACATCATATTAGAATTCATATAAAGTGATACAATATTTTATATAAATAAAATGTGTAGTGGAAGAGATATGTGTGCATAATCATGTTTATTAAATGTATAGAGGAAAGAACAAGTTAACACAAACCAAATTGTTAATGATCTGTGGTTGGGCCTGGAAACTGGGAGTGTGTATCCATTAGGAGCCTGAGGTTGGATGGATCTTCATATAGTTTTACTCAGTATAGCTTGAGGGTTTTTTTGCCACAATATATTTACATACTCCTTACATGTATTTTTTAAATTTAAAAAAATGAATTACTTAAATGTATGTTTCAGCGATTTAAAAGGAATATTTTATCAAGATTCTGGAGGGAGAAGATAATGATACAGGTCGCTGAATGTTTTGGTGTCAAAGCTTCTGTAACATTCATTTCTGAACCTCTGCTATCTGACAATTAAAAGCTATTTGCTCAAAAAAGAGAAATAGCACATAGCAAAGTGGCTTGTTGCTAGGATTCCACATTGGACTAATGTAGAAAATGTTGAGGAAATAGTACAAAAGAGGTTCTATTTACACAGCATGAAATGTAGATATTCAAGCAGGGTCAGCTGGCACAAAATGGAAGCTTTAAAATCATTTTTTACTTAAATGTAGTTGACAAGCAATTTGAGGGATTTTCTTAGTATTGAAAATGTCTTCCAAAATTTAATCTAGATTTAAAGAAGCTCAAACGTCTGCATGTTATGAATCATGAGATAACTCTAAAAAAAAAGATACTTAAAGTTATTATAGGTGCTCTTTAATTTGTGATTTTTCTGCTTTATAATAAAGGAAAAAAGGAGATGATGAAATTTCCAAGATATTTATTGTAATGTTATTTTAATATTTTATTTATGAAGCTTCTATCATTTATTGGTGAATATGATTTTATTCAAAGCAGATAAATGGTTTTAAAAAGAGATGCAAAGATCCACAAGGCAGGCTATAAAGGGCATTCTTCTTACTCTTCCTTTTAGGATTCATGAAGTGATTTTATATGTCTTGCAGGCACTTATTCACATAGAAAATACCTCTTGATAGTCATTTTGTGCATGCTATTTTATGTATCCTGATGTATTTCTACCCTAGTTAGATAAGCATAAATAATTTTTAAAATGCTATTTGTATATATCTTTAGGTTTTTTAATTTTTATATACTTTGTAACTCCTTTGATATATATATGACATATGATCTAAAAGTATATATCACATTTCTTTTCATTAACATCTGTTGAAAATGCCATTAAAAATACATAAAGGTAAATGTGCAATGAGGAATTTGTTCACAACTTTAAGTTTATGGCAATTTCAGTGAAATACTACCTATATAAATCTAAAAAAGTGTTGTTTTTCTAACATACATTTTTATTTAGCTTAGTATTCTTATCAATCTATTTCCCTGGTAATTATTATTATTAGCACAATACAGTTTGACCTAGTACACTATTTTAAGAACAACACTATAAGAAATTATAAACATTTTTAAATCTGCTCATTTTCATTAATGTTGGCAATAAAATTAGAGAAGGTAGCTCATTATTGATGGCCTTTATTTTCCTCATAGCTCTTTATCCAAAATAACCTACATAAGATCACTTAAATTTAGTGTACTTGTAAATACTCTGTTTGCACAATAGTATCCTGCACAAGAATCAATTAAAAAAATCAAAACAATAAATTCAAAACACAATAGAATCAACACACTAACTTTTTGTCATTATAATATTATTATTTTTATATTAGGAAGAATGAAGAGAAGCATTAAATATACTTTTGCATGAAAAGAACTATCAACAGATAAAAGGTCATTTAGCCTAAGGGAAGCATCGTAAATATGTTAGTTGCATTATTATTTACTATAGAGCAAATAGAGGAATATTTAAATTATTCCTGGTTTATTCATCTAATAAAACTACATGTAGATGGAGAAATTATATTTGTATACATTTTAACAATATAGATAGTAATTACTTTAGATATGTTAGTCCTTAACATAAAATGCTTTAGACAATAGTATTTAAAATTTATATGTGCATGGAAGGACATTAATTTTGCTTATTCTATGAAGGGATAGTAAGTGAATATACTGACTTAAATATTTTATTTAAAATATTATGTAATAAAAATATAGCATTTTCAATTTCATAAATAGTATTTTAGTCAGATTTCTGATATTTTAGATTTTTTTATTGCTATTCTATTACAGTTGTCCTGATTTTTCCCCTTTGACCTCCTCTGCCCAGCCAACCCCTGACTCCCAGAGTCAATTCCCACATATTTTCCATGTCCATGGGTCATTCATACATGTTCTTTGACTAGTCCCTTTCCTTTCTTTCCACCATTATTCCCCTCTCCCCTCCTCTCTGGTCACTGTCAGTTTGTTCCATGTTTTCATACATCTGGTTCTATTTTGCTCATTAGTTTATTTTGTTCATTAGGTTCCTCTTATATATGAGATCATATGGTATTTGTATTTTACCCATTGGCTTGTTTCACTTAGCATAATACTCTCCAGTTCCATCCACGCTGTCACGAAGGATAGGAGCTCCTTTCTTTCTGCTGTATAGTATTCCATTGTATAAATGTACCATAGTTTTTTTTTAATTTTTAATTTTTTTATACACTTAATGATTTTGAGAGAGAAATGTAGAAGGAGAGTAAGAAACATCAATTTGTTGTTCCACTTATTTAGGCATTCTTATGCCCTGACTATGGGCATAAGGCACATACAAAACCTGCAACCTTAATGTATGGAGATGATGTTGTGACCAACTGGGCTACCTAGACAGGGCTGGATCAATTGGATTTTATGTTTCATGGAATGCTTCATCATTTACTTACCTTATTTCAAACACATGTAATCCACACATTGCTCTCATGTTGTTGTTGTTAAATGTACCATAGTTTTTCGACACACTTATTTACTGATGGGCACTTAGGCCATTTTTAGCACTTGGCTCTTGTAAACAGCACTGCTGTGAACGGAGGGGTGCATAAATGCTTTTGAATTGGTGATTAGGAATTCCTAGGCTACATTCCCAGCACAGGAATTGCTGGGTCAAAAGACGGTTCCAACTATAGTTTTTTTAGGAAATTCTATACTGTTTTTCACAGTGGCTGCACCAGCACAACAAATGCTGGTGAGGATGCGGAGAAAAGGGAACCCTAGCACACTGTTGGTGGGAATGCAGATTTCCGAGTTTAAGTTTGGCAAAAACTTTCACTAATTTTGCACTCTTTCAAATGATTTTATTAGCCAATCTTAATGAAGATATTTTTCATTTTGCTGTGTCACACAGAAAAAGCATTTGCTAATCTCTTTGTAACCTGAAATTATAAACTCTATATAAATTATAGAGGATCACCCATAATCCTCTAAGGGTATTCACTATTTAAAAACTATGATTATATTCTTGCATCTAATCATGTGATTGACTGAGGTAAAAGAGACTTTGTTTTCATATCATAGGCAATGAAATTCATTAAATGGAAAGCAGCTAACTCTGAACATCCTTCACCTCAACATCTAAATCAAATTGAATGAACAGACACCATATTGAAAGGTGAAATGAATATAAAAACAAGTCTAAGGGTATTACTACTGTGCTTCAAGATATAAAAAACAAAAATGATAGGTACTATATACAGATTTTTTGGAGCAGAAAAAGTAAAATACAAACAAAACAAACAAATCAGACTGTTCCAGGAAACCTAATGCTACTATCACTCCTCAAGGTATTTTAATAGAAGAAGTCAGGGTTTTTTTCTCAAATAAATCATCTAAAATAAATTCTAGGTATAACATGTCCTATTTAATTTTGTTTATTAAATGAAATTGGTTCAATTTATCCATACCACTCTTTTGGGGAAGTCTAATGCCTTCTTGAAATTTCTTTAGGTTCTCATGAACTTGTTCTCAAAATGACTTCTGGTTTAATTTTTAGTTTTCCCCGAACTGTTGATCTCCCTTTTGTGTAGATGGTTGTTAGATCATTGTAGGATGCTCTAAACTACTGCCGTTCATCAGTCTTGTAGGGCAACCAAAATAAAGTACCACAGAAAGGGTGACTTAAATAACATGTATTTTTACCATAGTTATGAAGGCTGGAAGTCTAAGGTCAGGGTGCTTGTATGGTTGGTTTGGGGTGAGGCTTCTCTTCCAAACTCAAAGAGGATCAACTTCTTGCTGTATCTTCACATGACCTTTCCTTTGTGTGCATGCAGACAAAGGGAGAGAGACAAAGATCTCTGATGTCTCTTTCTCATATAAAAGTATTAGTACTATTGGATTAAGGCCCCATCCTGATGACCTCATTTAAATTTAATTACCTCTTTAAAGGCCCTACCTCCAAATACAGACATATTGGGGTTTAGAACTTCAACATACTAATCTGGAGATGGAATACATATCAGTTCATAACATGTCTCTCATGTGAAATTCACTCTTCAAAGTTACTGTCTTTAGAATTGCTTTCTTTTACCTCATTCTCCTTCCCTCCTCATCCAAAAAACAAAAACAAAAAATAAAACAAACAAACAAAAAACACCACTCACACAAAGCATTTCGGCATCTAGATACAATTGCTATCTAATAGCCAAATAGTAAAGAAAATGGAAATGATAAATTTCTCTCTATACTGAGAATTGTTTTGTTAGATGCCATTTTCTTCACCATACCCACCGTTGACGATTTCTTAAGTCATCTCTGCTTCCTTTCTTAATGCATATTTTCCTCCTCTGAGCAGCCCCCGAATTCCAAAGAGCTTGTTTTAAAGGGCAGTGTAACTATGCTTTTCTTGGGCTTAGACAATATGTACAAAGCTCCAACATCTCACTTTCATGGAGACATAATTAACCTCTTTAAATAACATTTTTTCTACCTCCCCTATATAGTTTCTAAGGGGAAAAATAGTAAAATATTACATTAAAATATGTTATTCAAAATATTTACATTCTATATCTTTGGTTTATAGAATTTGATGTTTATGAATCCAATGACACATATACACAGTTATCATTATTGTTACATCACAGCCCATAGCACAATACTATTGTTTAAATTTAAATGCCCTAACATTCATAAACTACATATTTGTAATTAAAGTCATCATACATCAATGAATTGTATTTCTGAAGCATGCAAATTTATGCTCATTAGACTGCATATTGTTCACTATTTACCTGACTACTGCAGATTAAGCTTTTCTAAATTTGAAATACTTCAAATGATATACATACATATATATCATTATCAACCATATTACTAGATGATTTACAAATTAAATAATTATGTATCTGGTTCCAGTTATGTATTATTGTATAATAAATCTTTCAAGATTTGTGGTTGAGAACAACAACATTTATTTATTTTTCTTACAAATCTTTAATTTGGGCAGGGCTTGGGAATAGCTGTTTTTGATCCATGTAGGGTCCAGTGGGGCAAGAATGTATTGAAATATTCATTGTTAACTTAGCTCATTCACACTGGAGAAAGACAGTGGTGATACGGGCTTTGCTTGAGTTGATTAACCTCAGTTCTACTCCATGTGAAACTTTTCAGATAGTGCTTGGTCTTTTGTTTCTGCCTTTTGCTTCAGATATGTATTTTTCTCTCTCTAATCTTGTACTGCTGGCATTGCACATATGTTGTACTCTATCGTGCTATCTCGGAGCTCTTAGAGATTTTCTTCTCTTTGAAGACTTTTCTCTTTTTAAGAGGTTATTCATTTTATTTATAGAGAGGGGAAGGAGGAGAAAAAGAGAGTGACAGAAACATCAGTGTGTGGTTACCTTTTGAGCATTCCCCACCGGGCACCTGGCCCACAACCCAGGCATGTGCCCTGACTGGGAATTGAACCAGCGACCCTTTGGTTCACAAGCCAACATTCAATCCACTTAGCCACACCAGCCAGGGCCACTTTGATGACTTTTTTCTGTTCTTTAGATTGGATTATTTCCATTGATATATATTAAGTTAATTGGTTCTTTCTTTTGCCATCATAAAATTGTTGTTAAACATAGTGAATTTTTCATTTTAGTTATTGTTCTTTTCAACTCTCACATTTTCTCTGGCTTATAATTATTACTTTCTTTTACTCTGTTGATATTTCCTATCTTTAATTACTCTTTGCAATTATGATCTAATATTTAAATCATAATTTACTTCAATTTCTAATATAACAGCTGCTTCAAAGTCTATTTCTGCTAAATCCAGTACCTGAGCCACTAAGAATCAGTTTTTATTAAATACTTTCTTGAGTGTGGATCAAATCACAATTTCCTTTGTTGTATTTCACCAAATATGTCAATTATATTTGGAAAAAATTATATATTTTATACCAGCTCTGAATTATTAATTTTATTTTTGAGGGGTTTTTGTTTGTTTAGGTATTTTGCTAACTTGGCTGGATTTGAATTGTGATATTTGTTTCCCCTGCATTGTTTCTCCCAAGCTGATGTCTCTCATCATATTTTATAACTGTAATTTATATTTTTTTAGCATAATTCCTGAGGGACTAGACTTCTGTTTGCATAGTTTAGTGATCAGCCAATACTTTGGCAGATATTACCATTCGATACTTCAAGCTCTGCTGACTAAGCTATCAGAGAAGACATTTAAACGTGCAGCCAATTCTCAAGTATCTCTTGAGCTTCATATTTTGCTGGGTTCTCCTGAGTCTTCCGGACATATGCATAGTTATCCATCGATGTGTGAAGATACTGCCTTAGCCCCAAGGACTTCTTGCTCCTAGATTATTCCTATTATATCTCTGGCTGGTCTGCCAACACTTATAATATTTGTTGTATAAATTATTAACCTCTTCTTTGTGAATTGACTCTTTTGCCAGTATATATTGTTCTTTCTTTGTCTCATCACAATTTTGACTTAAAGCATATTTTGCCTGATATTAATAATGCCATCCCTGTTCAATTTTGGTTGATGTTTACATGAAATAGTTTTTATCCTTTTACTTTCAAACTTTGTGTGTCCTTAGATCTACAGTGTCTCTCCTGTGACAATATATTGTTGGATTCTGAATTTTATTTTTATTTTTTATTTTTGAATCCTTATGGGCACTTTATTCAGCTGACCAGCGATCTGAGAAGACTGTAGGTTTGTACCCTAACAGACCATCTTAAGTTTCATTTTAAAATGGCTCTTTTTATATGGAGAACAAAGTGCAGGTAAGGAATTTGGAATTCCAGGAAAAGTTAATTGAATTAGAAAACTGCAGCATTCTCTCCCTGGGCGGTGGTCTTTAGCTGTGTCCTGGGTGGTGGTGGTGGTGGTGATCTCACTCTGGAGTACAATGGCTCAAATACCATCTTGAATTAAGTAATAGTTAATACGTTTAGTGATGAATGCATGTAAAAGCTATTGTTCCAGGAAATGAAGGTATGACCGACCTTGACTCCAGGAAACCATAAACAGTTCCACATTTTTGCCTCAAGAGGACCGCAAGCAATGGATTCTGCATTTTAAAATCCATTTTGCCAAACTATAGCCTTTGATTGGGTAGTTTCATTCATACACATTTTATGTAATTACTGACAGGGAAGCAGTTACCTCTTATGATTTTGTTTGTTTTCTACATGTCTTACAGATTTTTGTTCACTCTTTTCTCTTATTGCTACATTTTAAAAAATCCTCCCTTAAGAATATTTTTATTGATTTTAGAGAGAGAGGGAGGGAGAGACAGAAACATTGATGCGAGAGAGGAAAATCCATCAGTTGCCACCCCAACAAGGGACCACATGCACAACCTAGGTGTGTGACCTGACCAGGAACGGAAACCACAGCCTCTTGGTGTATGAAGGGTGTTCCAACCACATGGGACACCCAGCCAGGGCACTTCCTTCTTTTGGGCTTAATTGGTTTGTTTTGTAGTGATATGTTTTGATGCCCTTCTCATTTCTTTTTATGTATATTCTATACATAATCTTTGTGGCTGCCATAGAAAATATATATATAACACCCTAATGTTATAATAATCTATCTTAAATTGATAATACAATTTCAATTGCATACAAAAACCTTATAGCTTCATTTTCCCCCTTTATGTTAGGGACTTCACCAAACAGATCTTTATAGATTGTGCTATTAGTAACATAGGGTTTTTTTTTTTTGCCATCTGGAATGTCCTTTTAGATTTTCTTTTTATTGAATTTATTGGGGTGACACTGCTTACCAAAATTATACAAGTTTCAAGCGCACGTCTCCATCACATCACCTGTGCACTGTACTGCATGTTCACCACCCAAGTCAAGTCTCAGTCCATCACCATTACCCCCACATATACTCCCCCAACACCCTCTCCTCCCTTGCCCCTAGCAATCACCATACTCTTGTCTCTGTCCATGAGATTTTCTCTCTCTTGTTTCTTTTTTGCTCAACCCCTCCTCCCTCCTCACCTAGCCACACCCTGACCCACCCCAATAGCTGTTAGTCTGTCTATGGGTCAGTCTCTGTTTTGCCTGTTAGTTCATTTTGTTCATTAGATTCTACATGTGAAATCACATGGTATTTGTCTTTCTCTGATTGGTGTATTTCACTTAGCATAATACTGTCCATCTGTGCTATCACAAAGGGTAAGATTTCTTTTCTTTTTTATGGCCAAGTAGTATTCCATTATGTAAATGAATCACTCATCTACTGATGGACACTCGGGCTGATTCCAAATCCTGGCTATTATAAATAACACTGTAATGAACATAAGGGTGTATATATTCTCTTGAGTTTGTGTTTTGGTTTCCTTTGGATAAATTTGTAGCTTTTCTTTACCTATATGATTTTTAAATGCTATAGAAAATAAAAAGTAGAGTTGCAAACCACAATTACAATAATACTGTTTTTTTACACATGTCTATTTATTTACCTTTGTTTAAAATTACTGTATAGTGTCCCTTCATTTCAACTTGATGGATTCACATTAGTATTTCTTGTAGGAAAGATCTAGTGGTAATGAACTTCCTCAGTTTTTGTCTGGGAATGTCAAATTATCCCTCATTTTGAACAGTTCTTCCAGAGATACAACTTTCAGATAACAGTTTTCTTTTTCTTTCAGCATACCATGTATCTCATTCCACCACCTTTTGGATTGCTAGGTTTCTGATGATAAATCCATTAATAATTTTCTTGGGAATCCCTTGTACATGATTAGTCACTTTCTGCTTTCAAGATCCTCTGTTTTTTGGTTTTTGGCAGTTTGATTATAATGTGTCTAGATTTACTCAACATAAAGTTAGTCAAGCTTCTTAGATGTCTTATTCATATATTCCATCAAACTTGGGAAGTGTTCAGTCACTATTTCTACAACATCCCTTTGTCCCTTTCTCTCACTCGCCCTCTGGCACTCCTACAATGTGTATATTGGTCTGCCTGATGGTGCTGCATTAGTCCCTTAGACTGTTGACTTTTCTTCACTTTTTTTCTTTATTTTTGCTCCACAAACCCAGCAATTTCAAATGATGTTTTCAAGTTTGCTGATTATTCCTTCCATATGTTTGCATTTCCTGTTGGACTCCACCAGTACATTTTTCAATTCAATTATATTTTTCACCTCCAACACTTTTGCCTACTTATATAATTTCCCTTTTTTGATATTTTCATTTTGTTCATAGTTTATTTCCTTCAGGGTTTTTTTTTTTTTTTTGCCCATGTTTTCCTTTAGCCTTTTTTTCCCTTTAGCTTTTTAAGGATATTTAAAGCAGTTGTTTTGAAGTCATTGTCTAGTAGTATGTCCAGAGTATGTTCCTTAAAGACTGTTTCTGAAGATTTGTTTTGTTCATTTAAATGGACAACAACTCTGTTTCTTTGTATATCTTACAGTTTTTTTTTTGTTAAAAATGAGGCATATGGGGGAAAAAAAAGAACAACTATCCCAGTCTTTTCAGTCCTGTGAGGAAGACATTTAACAATTAGCTGGCTCCCAAGCCTTGAAATAAGCTGGCTGTTGTAAATGTTTAAAGTTTTCTCAGGTATGTTCTGGGCACACATCTTATCTGGACTTATGTGTGTGTGTGTGACTGTGTGAGTGCCACCTCTTTTCCCAATTCCCCCCAGGTGCTTTTAAATGAATTCCTCCAAGAGTGACACCAAACTTCTTTTCAGGACCTTAACTGAGCTACTGTATTCCTCTGCTCATAATATCTTGCCCCAGGCATCTGTGGGACCGAGTTCCTCCAATTTTCATGCCTTGCACCAACTGCCACGCCTGTACGGCATCCAGTCTGAGACCCTAACAGCGCTGCCTTTCCCGTATAATCACCAAGTGAGGGAAACAAAACCAGTCTCTCAGGCAACCCTCAGACAGAACATTAGGAGCATTATTTTGACTCTTTTTGTGGTCCGGGAGAAGGAAGGTGGAATTGAGCCACTTCTTCCCAGTGATTCAGTGCTGGGGAGGCAGTAAAGCAAGGGTGAGCAAAAGTGCCGTGAAATTTCCTACCATTTTGAAGGTGACTTTTTCTTACTTGGACATTTGGTTAGTTGCCGTAGATTTTTGACTTGTTTCCAGAGCTCCTGTAGAGTTATTTCAGTCAGTCTGGGGTTATTTATTCAATGTTTCTGTTTGGAAATAAAAGCCTGGGAGCTTCCTGTCAGCTTAGTTTCTCAAACACTATGGAAAAAATTTGGTGACTTCTCATCTTCACTGGATACTATATGTCTGATTCTCTAGTTATACGTTCTCCTTAGGCCAAAAAAGCATGTTAGTAGAGCAAAACAGTCTCTCAACAACTTACTTTGCATGGGGCAATTCAAATTGCTAGCAACTTTATGTTTTCCAATGAAACATACTCAATAGGAGTGCTGGTGTGGTGTGATCTCTACATGTATATGAGCACAGTCTCTCTAGCTACTGGTAAATCAATACTCTCACAAGCAGAGTGCTAATGCTATCTGTTTAGGACTGAAATACCTTTGTCTTTACTCATGAGAAGATGCTTGAAAATTCACACATCTTGCACACTTTCCACAGTGTAGGGAAAATGGAAAATGGAAAATTTCCACAGTCAGTCTCCCTCACCCGGATGTCCAGGGGACTGTGGTGTGGCAGTGTTCATGTGGCCTTGAGTAAGGGGCCACACGCATAGGATGAAGCTCTGGTGTATAACTAGAGGGTCAATATTGGCACTTTGCCGGCTTTGTGTGCACTTCGTATATAAGAGTAGGGACTTCCTGCAGTTGGATTCTCAACTTGCAGCATGTGTGGCTCACCCCCCGCCCTGAAACAAAGGCGTCACATGCCCCCACAGCTCCACAAATTTCCTTCGGTCTGCCCGAATCCCGTGTGAATCTTCCTGGCCTTGAGTGGCTGCAGGACACACAGTCATAAAGATTTAACACAATAGGGTGATCTACTCTAGGTTTCTTTAGTACTGCCTCTTTGATCTTCTGATGGTAGATTTAAAAAAAAACTGTAAAGAATAGCATGAGCTCACAACATGAAATAAAATAAGACATGCTCGGCCATTACTCCATATTAGTATATTTGAAAGTATCTCCTATTTTTAAAGATACATTTAGCAGCTTATTATTACATGTAAACGTCCATTCATGTAACTTTGTTACCATGACTACTGTCTTCACTAGTATATAGCAGATACATCTGAGTAGCAAGAACTATAGAAAAAACGTGTAGTTCATATATTAAACACAGACACATTCAGACGTACACAGACACACATACAAATATATTACAAGGCAACATAGCACAGTGGTTTACACTATGGAATCCGCACCAGTCTTTCCGCACTAGTCTTTCTCTCCCCTCTCTCTACACTTGCTCTTCTGTAATCTCGGGCATTTTACTTAATTTATCTGTTTTTCATTTTTCTCAGGTGTAAAATGCAGATAAAAGTAAGATACAGCAACATTTTATTATTAGAATTAGATCACTTGGTACTTAAAATGCACAGATTATTTCTTGGGATATAGTGCATCCTCAATAAATGCTACATATGGAAATTGAATTTGTCAAAATTAAATATGATGCCTAAGGTGAATTTCACTTATATACAAGGTATATCAACTTTTTTTCCCATTTAACTTCACATTCCACCTTTGCTATATGAATTTTATTTTCAACATATAATTACATAAAAATACCTGCATATCATTAGTAAATGCAGTGCTTGTGAAAATGTAGGCCTTGGCCACTGAAATAAACCACTTCAAGATTTATATGCTATATAAATAGGAATTCTTTCATTGGAAAAGCACATATCAGGAAAATGAATACTTTGAAATAGGCCAAGTTCTAAAAACACTAAGTATTTATGTAATGTGACTATATTTGAAGCATACTAGAGATTTTAGTTAGGACTATATGTCTTGTCCTGAAATCTCTATATAATGTGATAAATAGTATTATTTCTTTGTATCTCAGTTGTTCCATTTCATCCTTGCAGCAGCAAAATCAGGACATACACTGATTAAAGGAATTGTTTTAAATTCTCTGGACCAAATACCTTCCTGTAGCATTAATTTTAGAATGCTTCCCTTTTCTCACTTAGAACACCTAGCTCTAGGTTAAATGATGAATTGGTGATCTTGGAAGAAAGCAAGGTAGATAAAGAGTTATATTCTGTGCTAAATTGGAAAGTTTTATTCCCTATTTTCAGACCTTTAAAGTACAGGGAAAATTCATATTGCTCTTTGTACAGACATATCTCTTCAAGAAATGATCCACTTTTGCCATCAAAATGGAGTAGATGAATTTGACTCATTAAAAAAAGTTGTTATGGAAGAGGTTGTGATGATGCAGATTAATTTCCTAGCTCTCAGTGCTTCAGAAACTTTAAAACATTTATTATCACCACATTTATGTGCTTGTGCAGTTCAGTAAAATGACAGCAACATTTTATCTCAAGCAGTTAGAAAAGAATGCATTTTTAAAATACATTTCTTGTACATTTTACTGAAAATACAGGGATGTAATAATGCATACAATAGAATTATCAAAAATAGTAGCTATAATAAACAACAGTTTAAAAGATTTTACGGGAAGTAATGGCCAAAAAAACAGCTTTCATTGCCCATCTAGATACATACTTTAAAACTGTTAGAGAGTTATCCTTCTCCTATAGTTAATGGAATGTTTGCATTTAACTAACAGAGCAAAAAAAATGATAAAGAATTGCTAGTATGATTTTTGTAAGTTGTTCACATATATTGCTAGCTTCATTTCATAAGCTGTACTGACACAAGAAAGTGAAATGAAACAAAGATGTCACCTAGAGTAAAACAAAGGCTGTTTTTTCCCCTTAATTGATTAGATTTTTTTAAGCAGAGAAGTGTTAACGCTTTTCAAAAATAACTTTCAGATAGTTACATGAACTTGTTGTTCTCCAAAGTGTTAGTGAGAATGAGTAACATTTAGTTACTCTCACAATACCATGAGAATAAACTTGAATTTTTAATATGAAATGTACTGTAAAACATAAGTTTGATTGTTTTTTAAGAAGAGAAAAAAATTTGGATAAGGTCATTTTTAATTGTATGATTTTTAAATAAAGGGGATTGAATAAATATCGTTATATTATCAAATATGAGTATTTAGTTCACAATCTTCATCTGCATTTCTTCTAAAATAGGCAAGAGACTTTATAGGCAAGATACATTAACCTCCCTCATCATAAAGGGCAGACAAGCCACAAGGTTTTAGAACGGGAGGAGAGACACATTCTTCACAGCTCCTCTGAGATTTTATGACCGTGGATGACACTGTGCTTCAGTCCTAGGCATATCCATTTTTTTACGGTCATTAAAAGTTACTGAGTTAACTGCTCATTTTACAATTTAATTTGCACTTTTAGTCCTGATCTACTTTTAGGAAAACTGAAGTAGGTAAGTTAAAATAAAAGTTCTTCCATAACTTTTAAAAATGTACAAAATATTACTCCAGGTGTAAACGTGTTTGAGATCCAGAATAGTTTTCTGGATTTGAGTAAGGTATTTTTTGCTTACATATATTGCAAATACCTGTTCCCAATTCACAGCTTTCATGCATGCTTTTTTTCAAAGATTTTATTTATTAAATTTTTTTTGAGAGAGGAAGGGAGGAAGACAGGGAGAGAAACATCAATGTGTGGTTGCCTCTCACATGCCCCCTACTGGGGACCTGGCCCACAACCCAGGCATGTGCCCTGACGGGAATCAAACCAGCGACCCTTTGGTTAGCAGGCCAGCACTAAATCCACTGAGCCACACAAGCCAGGGCTCAGGCATACTTTTTAAAATGCTGTCTTTGGAGGTGCAATTCAACATATTAATTTTTTTCTTTATGAATAGTGTTTTATGCATCCTTTTAACCAACACTGTATATACCACAACTAAGGAATGTATTCTGTTAGCATTTTCTAGAAATATGAGGGATTTATGTTTCTTTTATGTTGAATAATACACATATAACCCATTTGGAATAGATTTTCAGGATAGTATTATTTGGTAGGTGGGATCAAGCTACACAGATGTAGTTAAAATAATTAAAGGAGGAGGCCATTGGACTGGGGTGGCTCTAACATCATGGGGGCTTTCATAAGCATACCTAAACCTAGGCCACATCCGGTGCGCTCAAATCTGAGAAAGTGAAATGTACAAGCCAATCACAAATGACTAACTAGGCTTTCTCAAACAAAGCAACCTATTTAGCTATAGCCAATCATTCCCTGACTGGCATGGCTCAGTGGGTTGGGCATCATTCCACAAACCCACAAGGTTACTAGTTCATTCCAAGCCAGGTCCAGGGTCAGGAGCCCGGAAGAGGAAGAGGAAGAGGCCACCAATCTCTGCTCCCCTCGCACGTCGATGTTTCTCTCCCTCTTTTTCTCCATTTCTTTCTCTCTCTCTAAAAATAAGTACCTAAATAAAATCTCTTTTAAAAAGAAAGCTATAGCCAATTAAATAATTTTCTTGCTTTGCTTTGAGTCTTCTCTATAAAAAGCTCTCCCTTAGCCTCTGTCAGGAGGTGCTAATCACTTTTGGTTTGGCTCTGCCTGATTTAAATCAATGCATTCTAAAAGTCTTGAAAATATTAACGTGTCCCAGTTTATCTGTTAACAAAATAAACTCATCATAGGATTCTGCTATTGAATAAACATACAGGAATGAATACAAAAGCCTTAAATTATAGCATATCTTGATAGAAAATAGTCAAACACTGTTTGCTACCTCTGTATTCTAGAGATGCAGAAACTTTAATATATAATTAGTTATGAAATAAGGGTTAAAATTTAATCCTATAATTTTCAAAAAGACCGTGTAGTATATAGCCAATTAAGAAAAAAATGGCACTCAATTAATTAATATAAAAGTTTGGTTTTTAATATAAGGAAGCCCCTTATTGCTCCTGTACATAGTGAATCTGTGAACTGGAGAAGACTTACGTGAATTCCAACTACCACAAATTGTCTTTCATGCTACATGTCTTTACCTAAAATTCCTAGGATTATGCCCAATATTCAATATTATGCCCAATATTCTAGATTTTATAATTTTTCAGTGTGACAAACACTCAAATTTACTTAGGGTTCCTCAATAATGTCCTCAAATTATTTCTAACTCTTACTTATATTCTCATTCTTTGATTTCATCTTTTCTGGATTAACTATATTCAATCCCTCTTTGTATCTGTCTCATGCAAGAATTACTCGATCACTCATTTTATTTACTGAAAGACTTTGTATCTTTCAGAAGAGTTTTTATCAATGGACAACTGCATAATGATAATATCATAACAGTTGTTTATTCCCTCCAACATCTATCCGTTTATGTGTATATCCATTTTCCCTATTGCAAGGGTGGTTTGGACTCCAAATACAATGTTAAAATGTGATAAGAGACATTTTCTCTCATTCCTAATCTCAGGAAAAAAACTCTCAATATTTATTTATTTTTAAAAATATTTTATTTTTTTATCTTTAGAGGGGAAGGGAAGGAGAGAGGGAGAGAAACATCAATGTATGGCTGCCTCTCGTGTGTCCCCTGCCAGGAACCGGGAACTGGCCTGCAACCCAGGCATGTGCCCTGACTGGGAATCGAACCGCAATCGTGTGGTTCACAGGCCCACGCCCAATCCACTGAGCCACACCAGCCAGGGCAAAACTCTCAATATTTAAAAAGTAAATCTGAATTTTGGTAGAGTTTTGTAGGTGCTATTAATTAAATAACACAATTTTTCTGTATTTATGATCAGTAGTTTCTATCATGAATAGATGTATATCTTTTGAAACTTATTTTCTCTTTTTTACTGTTGTTCAATTACAGTTGTCCCTATTTTCCCCCATTACTCTCCCCTGCCCTTCAAACCCCCACCTCCCACATTCAGTCTCCCCCACCCCATTGTCTTTGTCCATGTGTCCTTTATACATGTTCTTTAACAACCCTTCCCCCTTTTTCCCCATTATCCCCCTCCCCTCTGGCCACTGTCAGTTTGTTCTTTATTTCCATGTCTCTGGTTCCATTTTGCTCACTTGTTTGTTTTGTTAAAGATCTAATTATTTACTTATTAACTTAATATGGTGACTTACAATAGCTTAATTTCTAATGTTAAAACAATTCTAATATCCTAGGTTAAACACATTTGGTTGTGATTTTTAACTGTTAATATGTTGTCAGGTTTTAGATTTTCTCATCTGTGCTCCTGAAAGAGATCTATTTGTAATTTTTTTCCTGGTGGTATTTTAGTATGGTTTTGGTGTTAAGATAATGATAACTCAATAAAAACAAGTTTATAATTACTTACTGTATTCCTGGTTTTCTAATAATTTTACTAATAATTTTTCTAATAATTTTAAGAAGTTACTAGTAATGCATACCTGGGCCTAGACATTTCTTTTGGGGAATATTTTAAATACAGATTCAGTTTCTTTTACAGATATAGGATTGATGAAACATATTATTGTATTCATGTCAGTTTTGTAAGTTATGTTTTCTAGAAATTTGTCTATACCTTCCAAAATATATCAGCATACAATGGCTTAATATTGAGGAGTTTGGCTTCTGGTTAAATAACTTAGCATGATTTTTCAGGCCTGATTAGACACTCACAAAAACTCTACCTGACAGGCCTCATGGGGGAAGGTATCCACCCCCAATCCCCCCCGTCCCCCCAGCCACAGCAGATTTGCAGCACAGCTAATGCTTTGCAGCCTCTGAAGGAAGCAGCACTCGGGCTGCTTGTGCTGTTTCCCATATTCACAGTGCTAGAGCCAGCACCGTTTTTTTAACTGAGGTTTAGAAGGGAATTCTTCTTCAGGTACCTCTGCTGAGCCGTCCATACAGGGACCAAGGGGAAATATTGAAGACATTGTCTTTCCCTCACTCTGACTTAGTTGTATTTTGCACTCCTGGCCCTCCTCCTTCACACTACTTCCCTCTGCATCCCCATCTCCCCAAGTCAAGGTCCATGAAAAACAGCTGAAGCATTTTGTTCACAGCTCCCTCAACAGTAATATGACCCCCCCCCCCGCCGGCCCAGGCTTCTTCTGCTCTACGTGACCCTCAAGTATATGCCATTGCATGGGGGACAATGGAACTGGGGGAGTCTGCTTTTGCTCAGGAATTAGGCTCTTGCTTACATCAACTCAGTAATGATTAGAGGCTTAACTGTCTTTTAATCATAGAAAATTTATTTTTTAACATTTCATTTATTTCTTCACAATTTGATCTTTTGAGAGGAGATGGTACCTTTTATTATTTTTTGTTTTCTTTTATTTTTAATTGAAATTCATTTGACATAGAACTGTGTAAATTTAAGGTATACGACATGTTGATTTGGTATATTTATAAATTTATTATAGATGATTGCTATTGTAGTAATAAAACATCTATCACATCACATAATTATCATTTATTTTCTGTGACTAGAATAATTAAGATCTCATCTCTTAGCAAGTTTGATCATTATAACATTGTTGTCTATATTCACTATGCTGTGCATACCTTTATTTCCATTATACAATGCAGTGCTATTAACTCTAATCACTGTTTTATACATTAGATCCTCAGTCTTCATTCATCTTATAACTGAAAGTTTATACCATTTTAATAAACCCTCCTATTTCCTCCTCCCCTCAAGTCCTGGCAACAACTTTTCTACTCTCTTTTGCTATGAATTTGACTTTATTCTAATTGCACATATAAGTGATACCATAAGGTATTTCCTTCCTTTGTCTGACTTATTTCACTGAGCATAATATCCACCAGGTTCATCTATGTTGTCACAAATGGCAGGACTTCGTTTCCTCTTTTTAAAGGCTAAATAATTTTCCATTGTATGTACGTGCGTATGAACTTTTTAATCCATTTGTCTGTGGATGGACACTTACATTGTTTCATACCTTGGCTGTTGTGTGTGCAGGTGTGCAGGTATCTCTTCAATGTAATGCTGTTTCTGTTGGGTGCGTATCCATGAGAAATATTGTTTTGCACATGGCCATACAAGTTTACATTCCCACCAAGTGTACAAAGGTTCCCTTTTTTCCATATCCTTGCTGGTGTTTTAAATTTTCCATCTAGTTGATAATAGTCATCCTAACAGGTATGAGGGAATATTATTGGGATTTTGATTTGCATTCTCTGGTGATTAGTGATGTTTAACATGTTTTCATACATCTGTTGGACATTTGCATGTTTTCTTTGGAAAACTTATTGAATGAGATTCTCTACCTATTTTTAATAGGGTTATTTGTTTTTTTTACTATTGAGTTTTATGAGTTCCTTGTATATTTTGGGTATTAATCCCTTAGTAGATATGTTGTTTGCAAAAATTTTCTCCTAATCTATAGGTAGAATTTTTATTTTGTTGATGATTTCCTTTGTTGTGCACAAACTTTCTAGTTTGATGTAGTTCCACTTGTTTATTTCTCTTTTTGCTACATTTGTTTTGGCGTTAAATTAAAAAACAAACATTGCCAGTAACAATGTCAAGGAGCTTATTCCTTATATTTTCTTCTATTAGTTTTATGGTTTCAGATCTTGTGTTCAAATCTTTATTCAATTTTGTGTTGATTTGCATGTATGGTGTTTGATAGAGGTCCAGTTTCATTCTTTTACATGTGAATATCCAGTTTCCCCAACCCATTTATTGGAGAGACTATCCCTTCACCATTGTATATTCTTGGCTTCTTTGTCAAAAATTAATTGGCCATAGATGCATGGATTTATTTCCAGGTCATCTATTCTGATCCTCTGATACACATCTTTTTTTTTATGCCAATGCCATACTGATTTCTTTTTTTAAAAAATTAATATTTATTGTATTTTTTCCATTACCATTTCATTCCCTTATACCTCCATAACCCCCAGAAATCACCAGACTGTTGTCTATATCCATGAGTCCTTTTTCCTTTTTGCTCAATCCCTCCTCTCCCTAAACCTTAGCTATCATCCGCTCTCTGTCTATGAGTCTGTCTCTCTTTTGCTTCTTAGTTCAATTTGTTCATTAGATTCCACATATGAGTGAACTCATGGTATTTGTCTTTCTCTGACTGGCTTATTTTCACTTAGCATAATGTTTTCTAGATCAATACTGTAGCAAAAGGTAAAACTTTCTTCTTTTTATGGCTGAATAGTATTCCATTGTGTGAATGGAATACTCCATTTACTTCATCTTATTTACTCACCTACTTTATCCACTCATCTACTGATGGACACTTGGGCTGCTTCTGTAACTTGGTGACTGTAAACAACGCTGCATGGGGTGCTTATGTCATTCCAAATTAGTGTTTTGGGTTTCTTCAAATATATTTCCAGAAATGAGATCACTAGATCAAAAGGAAGGTCCATTTTTAATTTTTTGAGGCATCTCCATACTGTTTTCTACAGCGGCTGCACCAGTCTGTATTCCCACCAACAGTGCCAAAGGGTTCCCCTTCCCCACATCCTTGCCAACACATGTTGCTTGTTGTTTTATTAATGGTAGCCATTCTGACAGATGTGAGATGGTATCTCATTGTGGCTTTAATTTCCATTTCTCTGATGATTAGTGACATTGAATCACTTTTCATAGGTCTATTGGCCTTCTGTATGTCCTCTTTGGAGAAGTCTCTGTTCAGGTTTTTTGCCTCAATTTTTAATTGAGTTGTTTTTTTGGTGTTGAGTTTTGTAAGTTCTTTATACATTTTGGATATTAAATTCATATCAGATGTATCAAGGAATATGTTCTCCCATTCTGTGAGTTGTCTTTTTATTTTGTTGATGATCTCCTTTGCTGTGCAAAAATGTTTTAGTTTGATGTAGTGTCATTTGTTTATTTTTCTTTTGTTTCCCTTGCCTGGGAAGAAATACCATACTGTTTTGATTATTATAGCTCTCGAATATAGTTTAAATTATTATAGCTTTGGAATACAGGGTCAGGAAATGTGATGCTTCCAGCTTTGTTCTTCTTTAAGCTTACTTTGGTTTTTCAGGGTCTTTTGTGATTCCATATAAATTTTAGAATTATTTTTTCTTCTATTGAATATTTCTATGAAAATTGACATTGCAATTTTGGTAGGATTACATCTATAGATTACTTTGAGCAGTATGAACATTTTATCAATGAATGACTTCTCTCAGGTCACTAGATCATTAATTTAAAAGTATTTGTCAGTCATCTGTTTTGTATTTGGTACCATTCAAGAGCTGGAAAGAAACTATGAGAGAAATATCTAAATCAGCAAAGCTTTCTCCTACCTCTGGATCACCATATTATAAGTCATCTAAACAAAAGGAAATATATGTTAATTTTCCACCTCTTCTAATAGAAAATATACCCAGTGTAATATAAATACATATAATGCCAGGAAATGCAAATAAAAATACATTAGCCAAAAAAATAAGCAAACAAATACACAAAATGTGTAGTACTGAGAAAAAGAATTTGAGAACAATAATATTATACAAAAGTTTATTACTCACTGAGAGAAATGATTGTGAAAATGTTTTATTACAAAAATATTTCTGAAAATGGTTTAATAATTAAATGCATTCTCAATATACTTGAAGCAGAACTACAAGTAAAGAGTAAGGTATGGTGAATGAACCACTTGGATGAATTGAAAAAGGGTGTGAATCCCATCAAAAATAATTTCAAGAAATTTAATAAAATCATAAGAGAATTAGCAATGTGAAATAAGTTTGATGATGGTTCTAATAAAAATACTCCAATGGTAAAATAAATGGGGAAAAACTTGCTCCTGGATATATGGGAAAGTGAAGGAGATATTAGCACTATTATTAACTGGTAAAAATAATGTACAAATATTATACAATGTATTCATTGTAAAATATAAATCATGCTATACAAAAATTAATAAAGTACCTTCATGACAACATTGTAAATAGTTTCAATATTCTATTAAATGCAAATAATACTCAGAATTTTGTGTGTATTTTAAGTAACTATACACTATTAAAATGAGGAAAACCAAAACTTAAAATGTAAAATGCCTAAATGTTATCTATAACCAGATTTCTACCAATATTCCTTGGACCTTTTTAGGATATAGTTTCACTTTTCCATGATGAAAGTGAATTTATTGGCAGAATAACAGTCTATTGTTTTCTTGGGGAAAAAAAGGTTGATTGCAGAAGCTGACTTAACTCAAAATAATTGAGTTAAGTGAGTTATCTTTTGAAAGATAAGCTCACTTACCTTTCAAAATAATTTTTAAAGATTACAAGTTTTATTATTTTATCTACAATTTTTATGGCACCATTCTAATTATTTTGAGAATTTTTTGAATGTAGAACAAGCATAGCTAACAGAAATACAGAATAAAATACAAAATGTTCTTTATATTCTACAGCAATTTCTGGAAAATTAAAATTGAAATATTAAAGAGAAAAATTATAGTGAAAATTCTAATTTCCAATGTTCCCTTTTTGATGGAAATAAGCATATAACTGTGTTATGAATTAAATTAAAATACATAGTAATCAAATCAGCTCAGTGTAATAAAATAATAAAGTGTAAACATCTGGTATAAAATGTTAGTCCCTCCTGACAATAATTTCCAAAACATTAGGAAACCCAACTTAAAGTGATGTTCAGCCCTGGCTGGTGTAGCTCAGTGGATTGAGCGTGGGCCTGCGAACCACACAATCGCAGTTCGATTCCCAGTCAGGGCACATGTCTGGGTTGCAGGCCGGTTCCCAGTAGGGGACTCACAAGAGGCAACCATACATTGATATTTCTCTCCTTCTCTCCTTCCCTTCCCCTCTAAAGATAAATAAATAAAATTTAAAAAATGTTTAAAAATAAACAAATAAAGTGATGTTCACTTGGATATCAAAGGCTCGAGGCCCCAGCTAATGTCAGTGTTCTGCCAATGTCCGCCACCCAAGTATCTGTTTTGTTCAAATTTGGGAGAGCAGTTCACCCCTCCAGAGAATTGCCTTGTACTAAACTGTAGATGTTTTCCCAATGGTGAATAGAGCAAAAATCATTTCTGTCTACCTAAAACTTTTATTCATATCAACTAGATTATAAGAATAAAGGCAAATATAAATCTCTAAATTCTTAAAGATGAAGTTATAAATATCACATTTCAGATTGTATAGTGTATAAAGAAATGCTTACATAAAGTGAAGGTAGTATTTATATTTAAATGGAATATAGTACAAAAATTGATTGGCTTAGAGAAATGGAAAATATGGGAAAGTGTGTTTCTTAAGTATATTTTATTGACTACACTATTTTAGTTGTCCCAATTTTCCCCCCTTTGCCCCTCTCCTCCCAGTCCTCTCCCTTCTCTCCAGTGATCTCCCCCTTTAGCTCATGTCCATGGCTTGTGCAGGTAAGTTACTTGGCTTCTCCATTGCCTATACTGTTCTTAGAATCTCCCTATCTATTCTGTGCCTACCCAATTATGCTCCTAAATACCTAGGCCTTTTTCCTCACTCTCTCCTTTCCTCCTCCCAGTTGATAACTCTGCATGTGATCTCCATTTCCGTAACTCTGTTCCTGTTCTAGTTTGCTTAATCTGTTTTTGTTTTTTAGATTCAGTTGTTGATGTCTGTGACCATTTTAATGATCATAGTTTTGATCTTGTCCTTTTTCCTAAATAAGTCCTTTAACATTTCCCATAATAAGGGCTTGGTGATGATGAACTCCTTTAGCTTTACCTTGTCTGCGAAGCACTTTATCTGTCCTTTTTAATTGTAAATGATAGTTTTCCCAGCCTGAGTAATCTTACTTGTATGCCCTTGTTTTTCATCACTTCGAATAGTTCTTGCCATTTCCTTTTTGCCTGCAAAGTTTCTTTAGAGAAATCAGCTGGTAGTTTTATGAAAACTCCTTTACAGGCAAATGTCTCCTTTTCTCTTTCTGCTTTTAAGATTCTATCTGAATCTTGAACCTTTCGTATTTTAATGGTTGAAGTTTTCTTTCTTCTTTATGTTCCAAGTCAGTGATTTCAATCCCATCTTCCTTCCCTTCCTTGTTGGTTTCTTGTGGATTTTTATTCCCCTAGTAGAGCCCTCATGTCTTCCCTTCATTTTTGCCATATTCTATGAGATCTTTCAGCATTCCCACCACCAGCGTTTTGAACTCCACATCTGATAGGTTGGTTATCTCTGCATCGCTTGGTCCTTTTTTCTGGGGTTCTGTTCTGTGCCTTCAGTTGGGCCGTGTTTCTTTGTCTCCTGATTTGGCAGCTTCCCTTTGCCTGTGTAGTAGGTAGAGCTGCATTGATTCTGCTTCAGTGCACCTGTTAGACTGTATGGGGTGGGGCCCTGGGTATTCACCTGGGCGGGTCAACCACGGCTCTGAGTGTGTGTGAGATGGGTCAAAGAGGAGAGACAATGCCACTGCTGGCTGACTTCTGGAGGCTTCCAGGCCCTCTCCCTACTTCTAGTCACTTCACCCATTTCCGGTATGTGACTGGCACCCCTTCAACTGCTGTCCTGGTTGTGGTTCCCAGGGTGGATGGGTTTGCTTATGTACCAGCAGTTTCTTCCACTGCTCCAGATGCCACTGGGTTTACAGCCAGAAATTGCGTGGCTTTGTTTACCAGTGCTGGAGCCCTGGGCTGCGTGGTCTGGCCTGGGACTGGGCTCACTTGTTCTCAAGGTGTTCCCGTGATTTTATCCACCACACATGAATGTGGGACAGACTTCTCCACTGGCACCCACCTCACCACCTCTTCACCTGGCTTGCTGCTGCCACACTGAGTCCTCTCCACCTGTCTCCCTGGCTCTGCCCCGCCTACCCATCTGGATGAATATAGTTTCTTTAAAGCCTTGGTTGTCAGACTTCTATACAGTTGTAGGTGTTTTTGTGGGGGGGGGGGGAGATTTTCTGGTAGTTCTTGGTGTTTCTTGTTTTTAAGTTAGTTGTGTTCCTTTTTTTGGTTGTGCAAAGAGGCAGAGCACGTCTATCACGCCTCCACCTTGACTGGAAACCTTGGGAAGTGTTTCTTGTTCAAGCATTTATGACGACTTGGATAGAATATCTCAGTTACACATCACAATATTTCTGTCAAGCGCTTATTATTATGCTCATTTCGCTGTTAGGGAAATGCTCTCAGAGTGATTCAGTAATCTGCTCCCTTTCAGACAATAAGCAGATGACAAGCCGGGATTTGAAACCAGTTCTGAATGATTCTGATAGCTGTGTTTTGTGGGTTTTTGTTTTGGTTTTTGATTTCAGTGTGCTCCTATGAGGGTATGCACAGTTCTGTTAGAGGGTGGACTTCAGTGGGAAGCAGAGAGGGGAGAGGATGGCAGATTTAATTTCACCTCAATGACTCCCAGGAAATTTGTAACAATGGATTATAAAGAAATATAAAGAACTATGTCTCCAATAAAGCCCCAAGTAGGGCTTTAATTCTCAAACTCGATATATATTAGAAATAGTGATATGCTTTTGGCATATTGATACTCATATGGATACTCTCATGAATACTTCTATTTAAAGACAGGTAAAATGAGGGCTTACGTAAGTAGCCTGAGCTACACCTAATAATTTCCATGGAAAAATAATGTTTACTTCTAATCACAAACAGGAAAGTCGCCGCAGCTAATCATGTCTTCAATGTCTCCAAGCTACCACAGAAAGAAAGCAGGGAGGAAATAAGGTCCCATTTTAAACACAATCAGGATCTGTGTTTCCAGCATAATGAAGAAGAAAAAAATACACAAACCATTGAGTCCCAGGTTGTCCTAGAACACAAGAGAATACACCATGCTCCTTTCCAGCCAAATCTGGGTTTTCCACGAAGGCTTATAGTGGTAAATGGAGGAAGGTAGTGCTGGGAAGAGACTGGTGAAATGGGGAACCGGTGATGCCTGGGATGGCCTGTTGATGCAGGCGAGAACTCGTGGCTAAATTAGGGAAGTGGCTCAAAAGCAAGGCTGTTCCTCCAGGGAAATAAAACTTCCTCCCGGAAACATGGAGCAAGTCTATATATTAGGGATTTAATACAATTTTAGATATGAGAACAAGAGACCGGGCTCTTTAATCAAGGCTGCACACCAATGAGTTCACCGGCCTGTTCCCGGCACTCTCAGGCGAGATGGACACATTTCAAACCCCGACCCCCAAATCTTAGCTCAATGTGAAAATGTGGAGACGAATTCACTTAAAATATATCAAAGCCAAAGAGCTGTCTCTCTGAAGTTGGAAAGCCTGAAAATCACGGTTAAGTGTAAAATCACTTTACAGTAAGAAAACAAGGCAATTAAAGAATATAAAACAGCGTGGAAGCAGCATATTAGGGATTCGTTCTATAATATGATCATGAAAATTACAAAATGCCCATGAATAATACTACAGAAAAATGCAATGGGAACAATAATTCAGTAAAATAAGCATTCATGAACAAGACAAAAACTTTAATATTAAATGAGAAATTCCAGAGTCAAAGAAATATATCTGTGGCTAAAATAATACTGTTAAAATAACAAAAAAAGAGGAAACAGCAAAGAGTAAAAAAGTTAAGAGTCTATTACAATGAAAAACTTGAAAACACTTTATACAAAGGTTTGATAAGAGTATGGGAAAATAAGTGCTCTTTTATTCTTATTTGTGGCATTATAAATTGGTAGGTCTTTTGTAACTTGAATGTGTACGTGTGACTTGCTGCAACCATTAATCTTATAATTTTACCTGAAATATACTTTTAAAAGCATACCAACTTATTAGTAAGCAGTTTTACTCTAACATTACTTGTTTAGCATCAAATTCCAACCTACAACACATTGGAAACAACCAGGATGTATATAACTAGTGGTCTGGAGAAATACCATGCAACAGCTTAAAAACTGAGATGTATCACCCTGGCTGGTGTAGCTCAGTGGATTGAGCACGGGCCTGCGAACCACAGGATCGCAGTTCAATTCCCAGTCAGGGTACATGCCTGGGTTGCAGGCCAGTTCCCAGCAGGGGACTCACGAGAGAAGCAACCATACATTGATATTTCTCTCCTTCTCTCCTTCCCTTCCCCTCTAAAGATAAATACATTTAAAAAAAAAAACTGAGATGTATCAATATGTCTTTCTGTGTTTGGGGATAATAGGAGTTAAGAGTCAAATTCTAAATAAAATAGAAGCAAAGGTCACAAACATGAATAGCTTTATTCTGAAAAAGGTGAATCAAATGGTACAGCACAACCTCTGGACAGATTAACGACTTTATTCTCAGAAATAAACAGACCCGTGTCCTAACAAGGAACTCTACATAGTAGGGAATAGAGCCTGCCCTAGTAAACTCACTACATTGAGGAACATAGAATAAACAGAGAACAGTCTGCTCCAAAAAGAGGCAGTAGCTGAGACTTATATTTGGAATGGTTTTTTTTTTGGGGGGGGGGGCGGGGGATGGAGCTCCTTGTCATCAACCTGATAATTCTGGGAGAGGAGGACGTGAGACCGCAGAACTGACAAAGTTGTCTTCCTAACTGTGCTCTCTGCAGGAATGAGTGAAACTTCCTTACTCTGCCAGCCACAGTTAGGTATAGTGAGAGAGAAAATATTTACTCTAATGGTGTGAACAAAACCAAGTGTGAAGCAATGTTACCTTATAGACCTCTTAAACGTTTATTTCTCATAAAGTTGATTTCACACCCAATAAATGAAATCCAACTTGTATGTAGGAAATGAAAAAAAGAGGACCATGATTCAAATAAAAAACAAATACTTTATCCATAAGCATACTTTTTACTCACCTATGGGGTGCGTTTGTCTATAAAAACACTGTGAATGAGGTAGTATATCTCGGGCTTTTTTCACCGTTCCATCTCGCTTTCCATTTCTGCGTTTCTCTTCCCAGACCCCACTCTCGTTTTCCTCCCACCCACCTTTCCAGGCATCTTCAGGCTACCAGTATCCTTGAGGTTCATGGGCCCTCCTTACACAATGCAAAGTCTGGTGTTAATTTCTTAAGTCGCCACACGCCCTAGGAACATAGCTCCTTACTAGGTAAAACACAGAGTCTGCAGAAAGATCCAAAGACTGGAATTTGAATTCTGGGGTTTTCCCCTTAGTTTTCTGGATGATATTGAGCAGGTCACTTAAGATCCATTAGCCTCATTATTTTATTGTGTAAAATGCAAATATATAAAATTACCAAATTTTCTGTTATATATAAACTCTTGGAAGAGAGGAACTTCAATTAAATTATAACCATTAAGAAAAAGAGAACACCAAGTAATTTTGTATTAAAGTAATTTTTCTTCCTAGACTCCAAGTCCCCTGTGATATAAGGAAATATTCAAATATTTTTTGAATTCAAAATGCATAACCCACACAGATAAAGTTCAAAGAATGTATATTACAGTTGCATGATATTAGACTTCACTATTTTAATAATGAGGAGGCCACATAGTAAACTAGACATATGCTCAGTTTATAATGTGCAGTTCTAAAGATTTTAAAATATCTATATGATCACCTGTTTTGTTTGCCTCCTCCCCACAAAAACTAACAAATAGAAAAACTATGAAAAGAATTTCTTTCATAAAGCTGAGGTAAATTAATTATTCTTGAGCACTTGAGAGAAATACCCAAATAATCCCAGAGCTATGAAACCTGTTGAATTAGTTGAAGTGGGATGAGGGTGCTGTACAGAAAGTTTCATTCAGTTTCAAACTAATCAGCCTAATACCATTGAGCGCGGGATATCCCTTCTATACACATGGCCCAGAGTTCTGAATCCAAATTCAACAGACTGCGTCAGAAAACAATAGCAAGCACATAAAATATTAGCAGTAATTGTTAAAAAAATACATAGAGTTTGTGACAGATTATGAGTCAAAGCAAGTAAACCTGGCAACAAAATACCACTTGTTTTCATTTAATCTTTTCTTGTCCTCTTGTTTTATTCAGAAATAACTCCAGACACCCGAGAATGTATTATTTAGGAGATTTGTGACTCATTTCCCTGGTGGAGCATATTGACATGTAACCACTGAAGTTATTTGTTGTGAAACGATCTCAGAGACCAAGTGATTCTGTTCTTATATCTGTGTCCTTTATAAACCTTTCCCTCTCTTTCCCTTAAAGTGTGCCGACAAGGCTGACCTTCTGTAAGTGATACTGCAGATGCTCCTTGACTTAAGGCCAAGTTACATACCAATACACCTTTTTTTTTAAGTTGAAAATGAATCGAATACACCTAAGCTCCCAAACATCAGAGCTTAGCTTAGCCCACCTTAAAGGAGCTCAGAACACTTATTTAGCCTACAGTTGGAAAAAGCCATCTCGCTGCCGCTGCCCAACATTGTAAGTAGTATCTTCCTGCACACCATGAGCCGCAGAAGATATCAAAATTCAAAATTCGAAGTACAGTTTCTACTGAATGCGCATTGCTTTCACACCATCATAAAGTCAAAAAGCTGTTAAGTCAAAACAACCTAAGTCAGGGACCATCTGTAGTTACTACAATCAAAGAAATGTTCCTAACGTCAGTCAGCTACGGTTCCATTTTAAATACACATATATACACATGCACATACACTACACATTTTTACAAATATATATATTATATATATATTTAGGTCAATTATTTTGTGATATATATATATATGTATATATGTGTGTGTGTGTGTATATATATGTATATATATATATATATATATATATATATATATAAAATCTCAGGCATAGCACTTTAAATTCTACAGAATAACAGTTTATCCAGTTGTCACACAGCCTGCTGAGGGTAGAAATATCTATTGGCTTCTTCCCACAGCCAACAAGAAAAGAGAAAAAGAAAACCCCTCCTTCCAATGTTTGTCATTTAAGTCCCAACTGTGCTGTAGCCTTTAACTGTATAAGACAGCAAGACAGCACATTTTGTAGATTAAACCAATAAACTCGCAAACATAACAAAAAACAAATCTCATAATTGTGGATTTCAATTAAAGGAAGGGGGATCAAAGCAAACATTCTGCTTGAAATTACACAGCTGCTATCTATACAAAATGAGAAAAACGTCTACAGCCAGCCATAATTTTGCAGAGGGGAAAAAAACCACGAGGCAAGCCCTGCAGTCGGACAGATTGCCTATGCTCCTCACGTCCCAATCAGTAATACAGAAATATTGAGTAATAAATTCCCTGCCTCTCTCGATCTGGAAAGCTCCCACCATCTGTGAAAGACAATTTGTAACGGCCTCAGTATTAAGATTCAGTAAACAATCATTCCCATTGTGCCAAGCAGTGGTTACATTTGGAGAAAAGCATAAAGCAAAACAATTAGTAACACCAAAACCCCTCTATTACAAATTATCCAGCCACCAAAACACGATTTTCCATTGCAGAATTTCCTGTCAGCTGAAGAAGAGGGCAGGAGATTGTGCAGATCCGGCTACCTCTGTGGCCCCTACGTAGGCCTCATCCTAATGTGTTGAATTATTATTGATGGCTGAGGCAGTTCTGCTCTGTTGGTGAACCAATAATGTCAAGGCAGTACCTGCAAGATTAATTATAGGAGAGAATAGGCTGAGGTTTCACGGGACCGAGACATTAATATAGACTGAGCATTAGTTTCAGGGGACTCAACAGACAGCTGAAAAAAAAAAAGCCTCCGACAATGTGATCCACACTAAATCCTGGCAGCTGCACTTCAGCAGCACTTGAAACTTCAGCACAATTGTGCTCAACTGTAAGACACAAGGCATTATGTATAATAATAAAAATCGGAAAATGAAAAATTGACAATTCAACTGGAGTTACAAATTCCAACTGAGTTGTACACACAGTATAAATAGATGACACTATTTCACCGAGAAAAGTTGGTGCTACTTTTTTTTTTTAATGCTTTTGTCCTTGGAACAGGTAAGAGGTGTGCTTCTCATTTACTGTAAATTCTTAGGTTTTGAGTAAGGTGATCATTCTTCCTGGTTTCCCTGAGGGATTATTAAAAGCACACACATTTTATTCTTAAACTGCCCTAGTTTAGACGGTATGGTCCACCAAGTTATGAAGTATATGGAGCCTGACACATCTCTCAGGGACCAAAGCAATCTCTTACCTAAATATCTTACTTGCTTATAATATATGGGTACTTGTACTCTTTCATATGTTGAAAGTAAATTCCATAAAGAGAAGCTGCTGTGTGTAAATACAGTGAAGGAAATGTTTCAGTTTGAACCTCAGTGAAATTCAACTCAAGGCTTCCACTTAATTTTGCCAAATTCAAAATTGGCAATATACAATTGTGTCATGTGTAAGTATACACACATATGTAACATACATGTGAATACACACAAAACACCCACATAATATTAACATGCATTTATTTAGTCCTTACACATGCCAGGAACTTGTTACAGGGCTTTACACATAAAAATTCTATTGATCTTTATAAATATACAGGGTCCAGCAGAAGTAAGGCCTTCTTGAGTGTAGTTGGCAGGGCAATAATATGGGTAAAATAATTTATAGTCTTAATTTGAACACTTCACTTGAAATGTCATATGGCGGACTTCAGTGTGATATTGTTATGTTACAGAAGTATATGCTTGTGATTTTGTAATAAAAGATTTTTTAAATAAAAAAGGGGCACTATTTGTGCCTGACCCTTTATGTTGGTTCTATACATATTTTACTAATATTTATGGCTCAGAAAAAAATGAAGCATAAACAGGTTTGTATGATACTCACAGTTTAAAGTTGAATAAATAATAATACTCAGATTTCAATCCCAAAAGAACTCTGCCCTCAGTGCCTAGTGTGTAACCAGCTGACATGCTGCCGAGGGACACGTGCACGCACAGCTGGCGGACACCAGAGCAAACCGTAGCCACGAGGACGAAACGGTAATGGCCGGAGGCTTATAACCATGTACTGCTGAATTTGTCACTGTAACTGAGAGGTTTTTAAATATTCTAGCACAGAATATTTATCAAGAAATAATTTGTGTTTTGTTGTGAATTTAATGCCACTCTAGACTTTCTCCCTATTCTCCCCCAGCAGCAACCAGAGGGGAAGTGAGTTATCGGGCATCTTCACGTGACTAAACATGAATGTCACTATGAATCCCAAATAGACAGAGAGGAGCGCTCTGCTCGCGAAAGAACGTTAATTCCAAGTAACTGGAAGCATTGCACTCGTATATATATATATATATATATATATACATATATATATATACATATGTATATATACATATATATATATATATATATATATACGTCTAGATCACCTGTCATCACCACTCATAGTGTATTTCAGTAGAAAATTTAGAATTTAAAAGGTTGTGCAATCTGAATCAACCATGTAAATTTGTACAGATTAACGTAATCTTAAAATTATAAAACAATGTCTAATTTTATACATGTTATACTTTATCATAAAGAAAACAAAGGAATAGAGACCATGCTTTCTACTAATTGGAGAAGATAAGGAATAAGAATATGTTCACTATATTTTTCCCCTGGTATCTTAGGTCACATTTAAAAGCGTAAGTTAAGCAAATGTTTCAGGAAGACGATGCGGCTCTTCTAACACTCCATAGCTCTCCTTGCCCACAGAGAATTTCCATGCCAGTGTGTAAAACCATCTCGTTATGTTGCTCTCCATCCCCTAGATGCACCTCAGCTTCGAGGCATCCGTTGTCCCAGGCCCAGCTCCAGACTGGGCTCCATAGCCTGGTACTGAGATGCATGAGGCAGACAAGCTCTCTGTCCACATAGTGTACGTGGTTTGGTGGGCAAGATAAGCAATATACATGTAAGGAGGCAATCTAAAGAACTGGTTATTTCTTCTTTTTACTGGTCATACTTCTCATGCTTTTCTTCTTTTTAGCTCAATGTCATCTCTGACCTCTCATGTTCCTGTATGAGGTGGGGCAAAAGTAGGTTTACAGTTCTGAAACACAGAGTTTATTCTTGTATTATATTGTATTAATTATTGTATTATTTTGCATACGAACAACTGTACATCTATTTTTTTCCCCCACCCTGTATAAATAGCAGATAAGTCACTAAAATCTTTAGGTTTAATATATAAAATTTGAGGCAATTTCCTCATTGTTGTTCTTTTGCTTTCTATTCCTGTGAGATTTTCAGCCACAAAAGTCATGTTTAATACAAACTTTTTATAAATAGTAGCTCTGGAATCTTCGCTCATATTATTTTATATTTATTCATATTTTTTCTTGGGTTTATTTTTTATGTCATAAACTTTCTGAAATGAACTACATCTCTTTTTAGGTTGCTTCTCTTTAATAATGCATGTACAGTTTATCTTTTTTATTTTAGACTATTTAAATTTTTTATTTAAGATTTTTATTCAGGATTTCCTCTGCTTGAGTTTTTATATTAAAATTTGCTTTTAAAGTTGGAATTCAGGTACAGTATGTTGAACAAATACTTCTCAGTTCATGACATATATCATCACTGGTTTTGCCACAAAACTCTCTTGTTTCTATTATCATTATTATTATTAGTCACTTTATTCTCTGGTCCCCATTTCCATTTCTCTCCCCCACATACTACATGAAAGCAATTCTACAATGTTGAATATTAGAACAAATTTTTGGTATATGTATATTCTTTTAAGAAAGCATTTATATTAAGTGCCTGTATTTTAATTTACATGATGGAAACATATAATTGATTTTAAAATAATTCTTTTTTCCCCACTTTGCATGAGGTTTTGAATATACACGTTGCCTTATCCACATTTAGTCTTTTACCTTAGCTGCTGCCCAGTGTTCCATTGTGCATGTCCATCAAAGCTACCGTACACTTGCCTAATGATCTACAGCTTGCTACAACAAATCTCACTGAAAAACCTTATTCTAATATATTCCCTCACACACACCTATGTGATAATGTCTTTGGATATATACCAAGTGGAATGTCAGTGTTTATGGAAGGATGGGGTTAACAGCAGACTTATCTATTTTTTCCAACTATCTGGATGTCTGGGGACAGAAAATGTTCCGTTCAAACCATCTTATAAACATGTGAATGTCTGGCTTTCTACAAAATTCATACTGATATTTCTAGTGGGTGAGACTTTATGTTTAGACACTTATAGAAGTCTTCATCAGATTTTTAGGGCTGCCATAACAAAACGCCACAGGCTGGGTGCTTTAACAGAAATTTATTTTTTCACAGTTCTGCAAACTAGAAATCCAAGATAAAGGTTTTGCAGGTCTAGTTTCTCCTGAAGCATCTCTCCTCAGCTTGCACAAGCCTGCCTTCTCATCGAATGGTCATTTCTCTGTTTGTCTACATGCCCAGTATTTCTTTGTCCAAATTTCCTCTTCTTATGGGGATACCTCATATTGAATTAAAACCACCATAATGGCTTTCATTTTAACTTAATTTCATTTTAAATTAAGTAGCACTTTAAAGGCCCTATCTTCAGTAGAATCACATTCTAAAATACTGAAGGTTGAGGNTTTGCAGGTCTGGTTTCTCCTGAGGCATCTCTCCTCAGCTCGCACAAGCCTGCCTTCTCATTGAATGGTCATTTCTCTGTTTGTCTACATGCCCAGTGTTTCTTTGTCCAAATTTCCTCTTCTTATGGGGATACCTCATATTGAATTAAAACCACCATAATGGCTTTCATTTTAACTTAATTTCATTTTAAATTAAGTAGCACTTTAAAGGCCCTATCTTCAGTAGAATCACATTCTAAAATACTGAAGGTTGAGGTTTTTGTTTTTTTCTTTTCTTGCCACTATATCCTTGTTGAATTTTGTATGGAGGATCTGTCCATTGTTGACAGTGGGGTATTAAAACCCCCTGCAATGATGAAGGCTGAGGTTTTGATACATGAATTTGGGGGAACAAACTTTAGCCCATATACATACTGTGCCTGCTCCATCTCAATTGCTTAAACATGGCATATGTCTAGAAAATGTCATGTTGTAGAGATAATTTCTAGGGTATACATTAAAATATTTCATAACTCACATGTACCCCTTTTGTGTAAGTGATACACTTCAAGATAGCCTAGAATGCATGTCTTAAATCTGCATCAGACACATGCAAAGGAAGTGAAAAGGGTGGTGAAAAGGAAGGATGTAAAGAGTGTTGTTGGCAGTCTTGGACTTCTCCACGGCTCTTTTATGCTTCACCATATCCATGTCCTTGAAATTATTAGTGAGATTTGATATTAAATGAGATTTCAGAGTCTTGTGTGTCTTATTTGTAAAATGATGTTTTGTATTATTCTATTTTGTTCTTATGTTTGCATAGCATTGGTCTTTCTACCCATTTTCATAAGGATTTTAGGATCATAGGGCTTGTTCCAACATTTTTATTTTTAAAATACTTGGAGAACCTATGCTATCCTTGTGCTGTCTTTTTTAAACAACCCATCCAGTTGTTTTTTCGTTTTGATTTTTTTTGTGTGAAAAAGAGATTTGGAAGACATTCATAAAGAGAAACCAACAAATATTTTGCATTAGAGGAAATAGTAACAGTAAAATCTTGGAAAATATGGAAGAAGGCAAGATGACATTTTCAAAAATAAAAGAGGAAATCAGGGGTCAAGACTGGGTGGTGAGAGCCAAGAAGGCAGAGGAGTAAGTGGAAGACACACTAAACTCCTCTGAGGACCAACCTGGAATTACAACTAAATTGTAGAGAAGTCACACTGAATAACCCACTGAACACTAGCTAGAGAGATACCTTATAACCACAGACAGACAGAAGAAACCACTCCACTACACCTAGATTGGTAGGGTGTGCTAAGAATACACAAGAAGGCTGGCTGGACTCCATGGGTGGCAGCTGAAGTTCCAGAGGGATATTTTAGCAGCCATGGGATTCCCCCTTAGTAGTGTGGGCATCCCAGCTCCTAGCACCAGACCCAGAAAAGAACCCAGATAACATCCAGCTGTGAAAAGCAGCAGCAGTTCTGTATGCCAGGGAGACAGCTGGAGAATCAGAGATCCTCTTAAACCACCAATGCACAAAATTTTGTTTGCAGCCACTTATCAGAGGGCTCCAGCAGAGGTAGGCCAGAACGGACTACAGATGCTTGAGGAGTGTCTGGGGTTGGTGGCTCTGGGCAGAGAACTGAAGGAACAGCCACCAGGATCCCTATCTGAATTATTCCCCATACCGAAGGAGCCATCCTTCTCAGACAGAGCACTCCTCTCCCAGTGGCATCAGCCTGAAGGGAAGCGATACTCCACCAGCAGGAATCACTCTGCCCTGGCAGTGGCTGCTAATTACAGCTTGAGGCTATGCCACAGATTGGTTTAAACTAAGGCAGAAAAATACAAAGAATCAGCCAAAATGGGAAGGCAAAGAAACAGGCCCCAAGTGAAAGAACAAGAGAATTCTCCAGAAAAAAGAACTAGATGGAGTGGAGGCAAGCGATTAATGAGAGAGAGAGTTTAAAGTAAAGATTATAAGGCAACTCAAGCATGAAAAAAAGACATAGAAACTATAAAAAAATGTGCCAGTGAGAAATAAGAATGCAATATCTGAAATAAATAATACACTGGAAGGAATAAACAATAGGTTAGATAAAGCAGAAGATCAAATCCGTGACTTGGGAGACAAGGTAGAAAAAATACCCAGGCAAAGCAGCAAAAAGAAAAAGAGAATTTTAAGAAATGGGGAGAGCTTAAAGAACATTTATGACAACATGAAATGTAACAACGTCTGCATCATGGAAATACCTGAAGAAGAGAGTGAGCAAGGGATCAAGAACCTATTTGAAGAAATAATGACTGAAAATTGTCCTAATCTGGTGAAGTTCAGGAATCTCAGAGAGTCCAAAACAAATCGGACCCAGAGAAGCCTACACCAAAACACATCATAATTAATATGGCAAAGCTTAAAGACAAGGAGAGAACCCTGAAAGCTGCAAGAGAAAAGAAGGGAATTTTATAAGGGAGCACCAATTAGACTATCATTTTATTTTTCAACAGAACCATTTTAGGCCAGAAGGAAGTGGCGTGAAATATTGAAGGTGATGAAAAGCAAAGATCTACAACTAAGGCTTATTTACACAGCAGAGCTATCATTTAAAATCAAAAGAAAAATAAGGAGCTTCCTAGACAAGAAAAAGTTAAAGGAGTTGGTTAACACCAAACCAGTATTGCAACAAGTGTTAAAGGGCCTGTTTTAAGGAGAAGAAGAAAAATGGAAAGGAAAAAACATAGAAAGGTAACAATAAAATGATATCAAGTGATACAATGGTATCAAATAAAATTTGATCACTTTAAATGTAAATGGCTTAAGTGCCCCAGCCAAAGGACCTAAGGTAGCTGAACGGATAAGAAAACAAGACCCATATATATGCTGCCACCAAGAGACACATCTCAGATCCTAAGATACACACAGACTAAAAGTAAAGTTATAAAAAAAGATATTTCATGCAAATGGAAAGAAAAAAATCTGGGGTAGTCATACTTACATCCAACAAAATAGACTTTAAAACCAAGGCTATATAGGAGACAAAGAAGGACACTACGAAATGATAAAGGTACAATCCAGCAAGAGGATTAACCCTAGTAAATATTTACACACCCAGCAAAAGAGCACCTAAATTTGTGAAGCTATTCTTGATGGATAGAAAGTGAGAGACAGGCAGAAATACACTTATAGTCTGAGATTTTAACACTCAATTGACTTCAATGGATAGATTGTTCAGGCAGAAAATCAATAAGAAGACAGTGGACTTAAATGACACATTAGATCAAATGGATCTAAGTGATATCTTCAGAGCATTTCATCCCAATGCAGCAGAATATACAGACTTTTCGAGTATACATGAAATGTTTTCTAGGATAGTCCGAATGTTAGGACACAAAACAAGTCACAATCAATTTAAAATGACTAAAAACATCTGTTTCTAGATATGTTTTCATATCACATTTTCTAGAGATATGCCATGTTTAAGCAATTGAGATGGAGCAGGCACAGTATGTATATGGGCTAAAGTTTGTTCCCCCAAATTCATGTATCAAAACCTCAACCTTCATCATTGCAGGGGATTTCACCACCCCACTGTCAACAATGAACAGATCTTCCATACGAAATTCAACAAGGATATAGTGGCAAGAAAAGAAAAAAAACAAAAACCTCAACCTTCAGTATCTTAGAATTTGATTCTACTGAAGATAGGGCCTTTAAAGTGCTACTTAATTTAAAATGAGATAATAAATAAAAGCATCTTCTCTGACCACAATGCTGTGAAACTAGAAATCAATCACTAGAAGAACACTGAAAAACATGTAAAGACCTGGCAGCTAAATAACATGTTCTTAAACAATTAAGTGGGTCAACAATGACATCAAGGAAGAAATCAAGATACCTTGAAACGAATGAAGATGACAATACAATAATTCAAAATCCATGGGACACTGGGAAAACAATCCTGAGAGGGAAATTCACAGGCCCATCTCAAAAAACAATAAAAAGTTCAAATAAACAATCTAATTTCACACTTAAAAGAACTCGAAACAGAGTATCAAACAAACCCCAAAGTGAATAAAGAAATAATTAAGATCAGAGCAGAAATAAAATAAAGTAAAAAATGATTAAAAATCAATTATGAATTCAAAAGCTAGTTCTTTGAAAAGACAAACAAAATTAAAAGACAAACTTGTAACCATTCTCAATAAGAGAAAAAGAGAAAGGATACAAGTAAATAAAATCAGAAATGAAGGAGGAAAAATAGCAACTGACAACAGAGAAATACAAAGGATTGTTAAGAAAATTCATGAACAGCTATATGCCAACAAACTGGACAACCTGGACAAAATAGATATATTCTTAGAAATACAATATTCTAAAACTAAATCAGGAAGAAACAGAGAATCTGAATAGATAGATTACACTTCATGTTTGAAGCAATAATCAAAGAATTCCAACAAACAATACCCTGGACTGGGTGGCTTTCCAGGTGAGTTTACCAAGCATGAAAAGAACTAACATGTCTCCTTCTCAAACTATTTAATAAAATTCAAGAGGAGGGAGCCTCCCAGACTCATTTCCAATGCCAGCATTATCCTAATTCCAAAATCATATAAAATCACTACAAAGAAAAAAGTTACAGGCCAATATCCCTGATGAACACAGACACTAAAATCTTCAATAAAATATAAACAAACTGAATACAGCAATGTATCAAAAAGATCATACACCATGATCAAGTGGGATTTATTCCAGGAATGCAAGGTTGGTACAAAATTTGAAAAAAAAAAAAAGTGATATACCACATAAACAAAATGAAGAATAAAAACCACATGACCACATCGATGGATGAAGAAAAAGCATTTGATTAAATCCAGCACCTATTTATGATAAAAACTCTCAGTAAAGTGGGATTAGTGAGAACATACATAAACATAATATAGGCCATATATGACAAACCCACTGCCCCCATCATAGTCAATGGGTAAAAACTACAAGTGTTCCTCTTAAGATCTGGAAAATACAAGAATGTCGGATTTCACCTTTCTTATTCAACTTAGTACTGGAAGTCCTAGCCACGGCAATCAGATGAAAAGAAAAAAATAAAAGGCATCCAAACTGGAAATGCAGGAGTAAAACTATCATTATTAGCTGATGACATGATATTGTATAAAGATAACCCAAAAGTTTCCACCAAGAAACCACTAGAACTGATAAATGAATTCAGCAAAGTAGCAGGATACAAAATTCATATTCAGAAATTGGTTGCATTTTTATATGCCAATAATGAACTAATAGAAAAGGAAATTAAGGAAACAGTCCCATTCACAAGTGCTTCAAAAAGAATAAAATAGCTAGGAATAAACTTAACCAAGGATGTAAAAGAACTGTACTTGGAAAATTATAAGGCACTGAAGAAAGAAATTGAAGAAGATAAAAATAAATGGATACACACGACGTGCTCATGGATAGGAAAATTAACATCATTAAAATGTGCATACTTTCCCAAAAATTCTATAGATTCAATGAAATTCCTATCAAGATTCCAATGATGTATTTCACAGAACTAAAACAAATATTTCAAAAATGTGTATGGAATCACAAAAGGTCCCATACAGCAACAGTGATCCTGAGAAAGAACAAAGTTGGAGGAATGGCACTAATACAAAACTATAGTATAAGACCATAATAATCAAAACAGCATGGTACTGGCATAAAAACAGATACATAGATTAATGGAACAGAATATAAAGCACAGAAATAAGCCCATATCTTTATAGTTAATTAATATTTGACAGGAAGCAAACACATAAAATGGGGGAAAGACAGCTTATTCGATAAATGGTGTTGGGAAAATTGGATATATACATGTAGAAACATAAAACTAGATCACCTTCTTACACCACACAGAAGAATAAATTCAAAATAGATTAAAGGCTTAAATGTTAGACCTAAAGCCATAAAAGTCCTAGAAGAAAGCATAGGCAGTAAAATCTCAGAAATTGCTCATAGCAATTTTTTTCTCATATATCTCCCCAGGCAAGGAAAACAAAAGAAAAATAAACAAATTGAACTACATCAGACTAAAACATTTTTTAAATATTTTATTTATTTATTTTTAGAAAGAGGGGATGGGAAGGAGAAAGAGTGGGAGAGAAACATCAATGTGTGGTTGCCTCTCATGTGTCCCCTACTGAGGACCTGGCCTGCAACCCAGGCATGTGCCCTGACTGGGAATTGAACCAGTGACCTTTTGTTTCGCAGGCCTGCACTTTTTTTTCCCAAAATTTTTTTATTTAATTATTTTTCAAGTACAGTTTTCTGTCTATTACTCCCATCTCATCCCACCACTGTGCTTCCCCCCTCCCTCCCATTTCCACCCTTCTCAGTTGTTGTCCATGTATCCTTTATATATGTTCCTCTAAATCCCTTCCCTATTTTCCCTGAAATTCCCTCCTCTCTCCCCTATGGTCACTGTCAGCCTGTTCTCTATTTCAGTGTCTTTGGTTATATTTTGCTTGCTTGTTTGTTTTGTTGTTTAAGTTCCTGTTAAAGGTGAGATCATATGGTATTTGTCCTTCAACACCTGGCTTATTTCACTCAGCATAATGCTTTCCAGTTCCATCCATGATGTTGCAAAAGGTAGGAGCTCCTTCTTTCTTTCTGCAGCATAAAATTCCATTGTGTATATGTACCATAGTTTTTTGATCCATTCATTTACTGACGGGCACCTAGGTTGCTTCCAACTCTTGGCTATTGTAAATTGTGCTGCTATGAACATTGGGGTGCATAGGTTCTTTGGGATTGGTGTTTTAGGGTTCTTAGGATACAATCCCAGCAGTGGAATTGCTGGGTCAAAAGGCAAGTCCAATTTTAGTTTTCTGAGAAAATTCCATACTGTTTTCCATAATGGTTGTACCAGTCTGCAATCCCACCAACAGTGGACCAGAGTCCCCTTTTCCCCACACCCTCTCCAACATTTGTTGTTTATTGCTTTGTTTATGATAGCCATTCTCACCGGTGTAAAGTGGTATCTCATTGTAGTTTTAATTTGCATCTCTCTGATAGCTAGTGATATTGAGCATCTTTTCATGTGTCTCTGGATCCTCTGTATGTCCTCCTTGCAGAAGTGTCTGTTCAAGTCCTTTCCCCATTTTTTAATTGGGTTAGTTGTCTTCTTAGAGTGAAGTCGTGTGAGTTCTTTGTATATTTTGGAGATTAAACCTTTGTCTGAGGTATCATTGGCAAATATGTTTTCCCATACAGTTGGTTGTCTTTTTATTTTAATGCTGTTTTCTTTAGCTGCACAGAAGCTTTTTATTTTGATGAGATCCCATTTGTTTATTCTTTCCTTTATATTCCTTGCTCTAGGGGACATATCAGTAAAAATGTTGCTGCGTGAAATATCTGAGATTTTCCTGCCAATGTTCTCCTCTAGGACTTTAATGGTGTCATGGCTTATATTTAAGTCTTTTATCCACCTTGAATTTATTTTGGTGTATGATGTAAGTTGGTGTTCAAGTTTCATTTTTTTGCATGTAGCTGTCCAGTTCTCCCAACACCGTTTGTTGAAGAGTCTATCTTTACCCCATTTTATGTTATTGCCCCCTTTGTCGAATATTAATTGACTGTAGAGAGTTGGGTTTATTTCTGGGTTCTCTATTCTGTTCCATTGGTCTATGTGTCACAGGCGTGCACTTAATCCACTGAGCTACACCAGCCAGGGCGAAACTAAAATATTTTTTTGCACAGCAAAGGAAATCATCAAAAAAATAAAAAGACAACCCACAGAATGGGAGAACATATTCCCTGATATATCTGATAAGGGGTTAATATTGCAAATTTATAAAAAATTTACAACACTCAACACCAAAAAAACAATTCAATTAAAAATTGGGCAAAGGATCTGAATAGACACTTCTCCAAAGAGGACATAGAGATTGCAAGTAGACCTATGAAAAGATGCTCAACATTACTAATCACCAGAGAAATGCAAACTAAAACCACAATGAGATACATTCCCACACCTGCCAGAATGGCTATCACTAATAGATCAACAAACAAGTGCTGACAAAGTTGTGGACAAAGGGAAACCCTTCTGCACTGTTGGTGGGAATGCAGACTGGTGCAGCCACTGTGGAAAACAGTGTGAAGATACCTCAAAAAATTAAAAATGGATCTGCCTTTTGACCCAGCAATTCCACTTCTGGGAATATATACGAAGAAACCCAAAACAGTAATTCAAAAGAATGTAAGCACCCCTATGTTCATTGAAGCATATTCACAATCACCAACATATAGAAGCAGCCCAAGTATTCATCAGTAGATAAGTGGACAAAACAACTATGGGATGTTTACACAATGGAATACTACTCAGCCATATAAAAGAAGAAAGTTTTTCCCTTCACAACAGTATTGATGGACCTGGAGGTCAGTAAGTTAAGTGAAATAAGCCAGTTAGAGGAAGACAAATACCATATGATTTCACTCATATGTGGACTCTAATGAGCAAACTGAACTAACAAGGCAAATGTAGACAGATTCACAGATGGATGACATCTAGTTGGGAGGAAGTGAGAAGATGGAAGGACTGAGTAAAAAGGAAAAAGGGCTCATGGACATGGACAATAACTAGTCTGGTGATTGCTGGGAACAGGGGGGTATAATAAGACTAAATTATAATTGAAAAAAACAATAAAGATGAAATAAAAAAGACTGGGTGTTTAAGCAATCAACTAATCATCAAAATAAACATTTTACTTCATTGAGAAACAAAAATAGAATTAATCATACTGTAGGAAAGGTCTTCATTATTTTTGTCCATGTCTGTTGGACTAAATTGTAAAGCAAGAGAATTAATACAAAGAAAGAAGCAAACAAACAAAAAAAACAAACCAGCTGGAGGCTATCTAGTATATTCAACAGGAGTGTTAAACTTATTTTAAAAAACTGAGCACACTAGCACTAGATTTTTTTAAATATGCAAAAAATGTTCACAACTTACAACACATCAGTTATTGCATTAGAGATACCTTTGTTGCAAATAATAAAATCCCCAGATATCAACTGAAAAAGAGGTTAACTATTTCCTTTCATGCAAAGATGATTCTTCTGCTAGCAACTTGTATTCCAAGTAGATAGAAGAGGGAAAAAAGAATTTTGTGTAACTTTTTATCAGGGAAGCATTAAAACTCTCCCTGAAGCTCTTATAGACTTCCACTTTCATGTCATTGGCCACGACTCTATCACATGATCAAACTTTGCTGCTGAAGAACATAAAAATGGGACATACTTTGAGCTGTTCCCCTTAGTTACTTCAGCTGAGATCTTTTTGGGTGAGATATCTATTTTAAGTTAATACATCAATAACTATGTTTCTATAAAGCATATGGTTGTTAAATTGTTACCTTTAGATATAAAGTTTGTTTCATTCAATTAAAGGAAAACTTAATTGGTACAGCAGTTTTTCCAAGAAATTTTAGCAAACAGTATCAGGAGAAATTTTGTGATTTCTATTGCACAACACTGGGCATATATAACAAGAATCAGAAAATGTAAAAGGAGCCTGGGGTTTTCACAAAACTTTAACTGAGATTCCTTGCAGTAATCAAGGAATCTTTATGCATGTGATCTTCTTGTATAATCTTGACAATAACTACTCTCATGAAGTAATATCTCCATTGCCTAGCATTTTTACCGTCCCGTGTTGCAGTGAGCTCTTGCTACCTTGTTCATGGAGAAGACTTCTTCTTGATTCAACTACACTACAATATCAAGTGTGATTTATTCATTCCCATATCCCTGTATCACCTAGCCAATATTAAACAAAGTATGTTCCTAACATATACTTGTAGAATGAATGAATCTGATGAAAACCAATGTCATTATTCTGTAAACTTGTAATGTTTAAAAAAATTTGTCTGAAGTATGTTTATTATGACTGCTTTATATATTTTACGTGATTTTCATATCTCTGTCACTGTAATAGTGTTGGCATCTATTGATAATCTTTTTTTCATTAAATTTAATACCTTCCTAGTTCATGATGGGTATTTTTATTACTGAAAATTTGACATTTTTGTATTAGCTTATGAGATACTGAGTCATATTTAAACTTTCTTGTGTTAACAGGCTTTCTGTGTCACTGCTCCAACAGAGTAGGAGTTGGGTAAAAGTTTCTTATTCCCAGGTGGAAATAGAAGTCTGGGTTCCCCATTCATCTTTAATTAATACCCAAGGAGAGGGAGCCCTCTGCTGCTAGGTAGAGGTGGGAGTTCGGGCTCCCCTGAGGGCTCCTCTGATGTCGTACTGCAAGCTGTTCTGTTTCCACTGGATGATCGTGAAATTCCTGATTCTTCCTGCTTCCACCTCAGCCTTGAGGGGAAGGAGCCCATTACTGCTGGGTGGCTTGGAAATCTATACCCTTTACGTAGTTTGCATTGGCACTGTGGGATGGGAGGTGTTATTACAACTGGCAATGATAAAACTTTCAGCTTCCTACTTGGCCTTCTCCGGCACCATCAAGACAAAGGATTTAAAGTGTCTTGTAACATTTTGGTGAGGATGGAAGTCAAGACTTCCCACTCAGAATTTTCCAGCATACACTGGAGTGGGGCCACAGGTTTTTGTTTAGATTTATTTGTTTTGGTATTTTGGGATGGAATACAGTGATTATTGTACTAAAGTTTTGTGTCTTGCTAGGCTACTACTCCTAACCTAGTCTTTTGGATAGAGACTCCTGTTTGTTAGAACTTCTTTGTCTATACTTATTAACACTTTCAGGTTTCTGACTTCCCCAGTATGAAGACCGGTATGTATAAGACAAACACGAAACCCAGGGTACTCGTCATCATGGTATTTTTGGCTTCTGAGGTCCCTATCTGGTCCACTTTCTTCTTTGCACCTTAAAAATCCTTCTTACCTATTCTTTATATACAGTCTCTCAGTTGTAGTTGTACTTAGTGGGAGGAAGAACAAAAAGTATGTCTATGCCGTCTTCCCAGAAGCAGAATCTCTCCTGGACAGATGTTTTCAAATCTCCAAGTATCGGGATATTTTAGCAGTCTCTAGTTTACTGATTTCTATCTTTATCCGTTGTAGTTGGGAGCATACTATGGATGCTTTAAGTTTTCTTAACTAATTGAACCATATCCAGCAAATGTTATATTTTGAAGAATAGTTAATTTGCATTTGAAAAGAACGTACATTCTTCTGTTTTTTAAATCCTATATGCATAATCTTTTCTTTGGAGGTAATTGTAGAATTCTGCTCAGAATTAAACATTTGAGTTGTTTAAATACCCACACAAATCTTTTATTCCAAGTAACTGGTTTATATTTACATTTCATTTCAAGAAAGGAAAGCAACTATTTTGAGATTCACAGAAAAATAAATAGCAGTTGAAAAAGTCTAAGAAAATGCTGACTTTTGAAAAAATTAACTTATTTTCCTTAGAGTTCTCCACCCTTCTCCTCCATGATAAAGCCTAGATCATGCAAGAGAGAAATTTAAATTAGGGTTAAATTCTGAAATCAAGCTTTGATGCAAACCCTTTCTCCAAGAGAACAAATTTTCCTGACTTCTCCTTTCCTCAAATATAAGGAAAACATTTGAGATGACTGAAGTTCAAAATCTCAAGCTTTTACCCAGGTTACTTTCATATACCAGGCTCCATAGGGAACCACAGTTTTACCTTTACATTTCCCAGCGGAAGTACTTACCACCAAGGGGCAATGCCACATGTCCCTTGACTAGGAGTACACAGCTTAAAATCTGGTTTCTACTAAATGTGCACAATATTTGGGCATAGCTGGCACTTTAGAAAAAATCAGTAATGACCATAGCAAAGAACTTAACTGGACAGACTTAAAAATAGTTTGCTAACTTTGATATAAAAAGAGCCACTTGTTTAATAACATATTTATATCTTGATAACAACGAACCATTGTGACCTGGAAGAGACTAGAAATTCTTGGGTCAATGATAACAACACAGTGATAGGTTTTTCAAGGTATTTTCTAAACTCAGCAAGCCACTGAGCTCCAACTACTCCATCCACAACCTGATGATCACAACTGAATGTAACAGACATCAAATCCTCTTTCATCATCTGCTGGCATGAGTCTATTTCTGGAGCATCAATGGCCAAAATACATGCTTGAGGTGGGTTAATAACAGCAGAGAACTTCTTAATTCCAAACATTCCTAAATTGAAGATCATAAAAGTGCCACACTGGAACTTATGTGGCTATAGTTTACCCTCTCGTGCTTTGCTGAAGAAACATCATTAAAGCAATGGTTTCCAGTCCCTTTAAATGTGCATTAAATACAATAGGTGTGATGGGTCCTGCAGGAGTACTGACTGCAACACTGCTATCAACAACATGATTTTGTCTTGCAACTGTGTCCAGCCAAGAAAAATTTGCTTCAGGAACTTTTTTTATTTTAGTTTTTTTCTTTTTTTTATTGTTGTTCAGTTATAGTTGTCCCATCTTTTCCCCCACTGCTCACCTCTACCTCTTCAATTCCCACCCCCCATTGTCCATGCACATGAGCCCTCTATTCATGGACTCACAAACAGTCCTCCTTTGGTTGCCCCTCCCCTGTCCCTCTGGTCACTGTCAGTTTGTTCTTTAGTTCCAAGTCTCTGGTTCTATTTTGCTCATTTGTTTTGTTGATTAGGTTCCACTTACAGGTGAGATCATATGGTTATTCGTCACCACCTTGCCTATTTCACTTAGCATAATGCTCTCCAGTTCCATCCATGCTGTTATAAAGGATAGGATTTCCTTCTTTTTTTCTGCTGTGTAGTATTCCATTATGCATACCAAAGCTAAAGCCTTTATGAGGAAGTCACCAACAGAAATACTGCTTTTCCCTTGTAACATCTAATAAGTTCTTTCCGTACCAACAAAACTTCTCCCATATTGACATCAATAGAAAGGTAATAATGAAGTATGGTGTGCTTAGATTGCACTGACTGTTGTGCAAAAACTCGACGAATGTTGCTGATTGGAGTATCTATGAAGACACCTGTAGGAAGTGGTGCCATTCCTGGAGCCAGGGGAGGCACAGCAGCTGCGGGAGCAGGAATGGCTCTAGTAGGCAAAGAAGAGTCGATGTCCTTCTTGATGATTCTGCCTTCTGGTTCCATCCCTTTTACTTGTCAACCCCTTTTTCTGCTGCCAATTTCATTGCAATAGGACTAACAAATAACCTTCTTTTTGGTCCAGCAGGAGGAGCTGGGGAAGAAGCTGATGGTGTAGAGTCTACAGGTTGGGGAATTGGAGGGACAGGGACCCCAGGGGGAGGAGTAGTAGGTGGCAGTGTTTGTGGTTTTAAAAATGTTCCTTCAGTTGGCCTGTAGTCAGTAAATGCTGGCATATCTGCCTCTTTTCCTACAATGATACAGAGCAGTGTTCCTAGAGGGACACTTCTAGTCCCTTCTGGGATCAGAATTTTTGCCAGGTAACCTTCTTCTTGTACTTCAGACCCTATCATGGCCTTGTCAGTGTCTATCTCTGCCAATAAGTCTCCTTCACTTAGTTTCTCACCCACTTTCCCCCCATCTCTGAACTGTGCCCGTGGTCATGGCAGGAGAGAGGGCTGGAAGAACCCCCTGCATGTGAGTGGGATATGAGTTACAGGAGCCTAAGCAGAGGGTGTAGGTGAAGTAGCAGCAGGGGTTGGTGCTGGGGCTGCTTGCGGGGTAGATTTAGCTGAGTCCAATGTATAATTTTTAAAGGCCCCAATATCCTCAGGTTTTCAACTGTGATACAGATGATTAATCCATCTGAAACATCTCTGGTACTTCAGGAACAAGTATTGTTACCTTGTAACACTCCTCCAGGCTCCGATATCCAACAGTGGCCTTAATCAGTTTCAGCCTCTGCAATTGGTTCACCCTCATTGATTCCCCCCCTACCCCGTCCTTTTTCTCCCAATGGGAAATGCTGCCTGTTTGCATTGTGGGGGAAAGGGGAGGCAATGGAACCTTCTGGTGCAGGGCCGGAGAGGGGGAGACTACACCAGTGGCAGCCAGACGATCCCAAAAGCTGCTGCAGAAAGCAATTCTGCTGTGTGGCCCACGTGCTGGGGTGCCAGTTGCAGAGGGCCCGGCCTCTACAATATCTAGTGGGCACGCTGTTGCAATGAGCAGGGAGGGGCTCGACCCTCCCGCCAGTCAGTCTGCAGAGCGGGAATGTGGCCCTGTCTCTCACAACTGCTGCCTCCAGCAGCCCAAAACCAAACTCTTGTGGTTCGGAGTAAAATATTTTATAAATGTCAACCAGGAAAACAGTTGATAATGTAACATAAATTTTCTGTGTCCATATTTTTTCTCTGGAAATATATCAACTACTAAGATATTTTCTGAAACATCAGTCTCAAATTGTAGATTTATCTCTTTTTTTTCAGTCCTCAGTTTTTGCGATATGTATTTTAAAGTTCTGTTACTAAACACATACACATTTAAGATCATTCTGTCATATTGATAAGCTAATTCATTTGTTATTTTAAAATGTCCCTTATTTTTTCATTTCACATACCTTATATAGCTACATAATATTTTTAAAATTAATGATTTTAAGATACAGTCTTTTCTATCATTTTTTAAAATTGTAGTAAAATTATTCTTTAATTTCTGACCTATTTATAATTAAAGTGAATTTCTGGAAGTCAGTGTTAGGTTACTCCTACTTCTGTTTCTGCCTTTTATTTGGAGATTTTAGTAATTTATAATTAATTTACTTTTTTATAATACTGGGCTTAAATACTATATTTTTCAGACAATGAGACACATGTTCCCCCCAAATTTGGGAGTAATAATGGTCGTTAATGCTGTTGAAGTCTGTTTACATTTACATTGGTGAAATATTATGTTATTTATGTTATTAAATATTTTACCACTTTTTTGCTTCAAAATTTTTTCCCTGTTTTCCTCCTCTAAAACCTAGGTAAGTCTTATGGTCCAAAAAATACAGTATATTACATTGTGTTTACTTTCTTTTGTTGTACTTTTTTTTTTCTCTTCCTGGATTCCAAGAAGTTGATTTTATTTTAAAAATCATTTTATTTGCCTTATTGGCTATTACCTATACCTGTTGGCTTTTCTTCAGAAGTTGCTCTAGGACTACACTCATTGAGATCAGGTCTGGGGGCCTTTTGTGCTCTTCAAGACCCTTCCACAGGGTCAGCAATATCAAAGGCATGTTCATAATAACACACCGGTGTGAGTGTTTTTCCTTGATACAACAATCTTGTGTTTATATGAAGCAAAATGCTTCGTGCAGACTTCTCATTTTATCATACAGAATGTAAGAAGACATGTAACCAGGTCCGCATCTCTTAAATCAATGTTTCTGCAGATTCATGAAAGGATTTTAAAGTGAAACTTGTATGTATTTTTCCTCTAAATTTTTGACTTTGAAGAATATCCTGACAACCACTACACTTGGGAGCCACTATCTTGGTGCCAGCAGCTTTGCTCATCATTGCTTTTGCATTACCAGTGTAACTGTCAATCTAGTGAAAGAGATGAATACTGTCTTAATAGCATTATGAAAATAATTTTCACCCACCAGTCTCCCCAAAAGTATGTTGGGGACTTGGGGTAACAGGGAAGCACATTTTGAAAATTGCTGTTATATGGGGAATCCAAAGAACTACTCTACATGCAGCAATATAGCTGGTTTGCACAGACATTCTGCTGAGTGGAAAACACCAGGCACAGAAGAATAAACACTACAGTTGCATTTATAAAAATTTAAAAATATACAAAACTAATATTATGATGAGGAAGTGAAAATTATGGTCACTATTTGACTGAAAGGTAATGTGGAAAATTTCTTAAGTGTTGGTAATATTCTATTTCTTTTCTTTTTTTTATCCTTACCTGAGGATAAAATGCTTTATCCTCAGGTGAGGATACATGCTTACTGATTTTAGAGAGAGGGAAAGGGAGAGGGAGAGAGGCAGAGGGAAAAACATCAATATGAGAGAGAAACATCTATTGGCTACCTTTTTTGTACACCCCATTGGGGGACTGAACCCACAACCCAGGTATGTGACCTACCTGGGAATCAAACCTACGACTTCTCAGTTTATAGGATGATGCTCCAACCAAGCCACACCAGCCAGGGCTTGTTTCTTAATCTGAGTGGAGGTCACATATGTGTGCTCATTTCTTTGTGGTTATCAGTCAAACGGCATATTATGATCTATGCATGTTTTGTATATATTTATGTTAAAAGTATATTATAAACAACTAAAATTTAATTTTTTAATTTTCTGCTTTATCTCAACAGTGATTTTAGGGCATGATCTAAAGAGCAAACCAGGTGTGTTCAATGCACACCATGCTACAATGTATAGGGACAGGTGTAACAGACCATATATTCATAGTAAATAAGGCAGATCTCAAACACAGAACTAAGAAAGGACAGAGTGATGACCAGAACAAAATTTATAATATTATTACATAAACTAAATGAACCCAAATGAACATACACACTTTACATAAACATGTGCAGGCAAAAGGATGTACATTAGATATCTTAGAATGGCTGCCCACAGGGGGAGGAAAATGAGAGAGAGAGAGATGAAAATAAAACAAATAAATAATTTCACACATAAAAAGAGGAACTTACTGTAGACTAATGATATGTCATGAACTAGGCAGTAAGATTCACTCACTGTTCTGGACAACTCTTCACAACAGTTTCCCCTTTCTCTGTGATTTGTCTTTCCACTGTTTTAGTCACCTGTTGTCAAATGCAGTCCAAAAATATTAAGAGGAAAGTCCCAGAAATAAATAAATTTTAAGTTTCAAATTGCCACACCATTCTGAATAGCCTGATGAAATCTCCCACCATCCCTCACCATCCAGCTCTGTCCCACCAGGATGCGAACCATCCCTTTGTTCAGCATATTTGTGCCATTAGCAGTGTATGCTGCCTGACCATTAGTGACTCAGTAGCCATCTTGGTTAGCAGACCTAAGTGCTATAATACTTGTGTTCAAATAGTCTTTATTTTGCTTACTGCTAACTCCAAAACCATTCACATATCTTTTATTGCAGCATATAGTTATAATTATTCTATTTTATTATTAATCTCTTATGGTACTTGATTTATAAATTAAACTTTATCATAGATATGTATGTGTAGGAAAAAGTAGTATACATAGGGTTCAGTACTATCTGTGGTTTTAGGCATCTACTCGGGGTCTTGGGAAGAATGGCCTATAGGTGAGGGGGACTGTGATATGTGATTTTTTTCTGAGTCCTGTTTTTTTACTTTTATCTCTAGATAAAGGTAAAACTGGCAGATTATCCATAAAAAATACAGCAGGCCTTTACATACTTCTTAAGACAGCATCAGTCCTATGAAAGGCTTTTCATTTATTTTAACCTGTGCTTTCAATTGTGACAAAGAATTATAGTTTTCTTTGATTTCTCCTCCAGTCATTGCTTTTGGAAATAACATAAAGATTATGTTCAGTGGTCTGCAGAAGCCTGCATGTAGACCTTAAACTTGGGGAAAGGAAATGGATTATCATAAATATAAAAAAGATGAAAGATATGTAAAACATAGTGGTTACATCAAATAATAAGGGGCAGCTCTGTTTAAGAACTCTGGAAGTTCTTCAAAACAGTTTGCTAGTATTTATCTTACATAATATTATTAAAATAGAGTGTGTTATCTAAAAAACCTAAAGATAAATAGGATATGAATATCTGTTTCTGAAAGACCAGAGTTCTTGCCCTCTACCCCCAACAAAGGTATGAAATGGCATTTTAGAATATATGTTTTGGTGGTTTTCACACTGATTTCAAAGGCAATCAAATTAGTATTTAAATATGACAAAATACACATATTTATTAAACATTCATAACATTAACAAAGACATTCTAATGCACTTTCTAACAGGCTATGGCTGAATACAGAGTAAAGTATTCACTGCTCTGTGATATATTTACAGAGCATAGGCTAAAAAAAATGCACTTGTTCCTTATTTCCATTTTTCATCTTTTCCTCGATGAACTAATGACACTTTCATGCAAGATCATACTGATATATATATATGTAGGTTCACCCCCTCCGAAGTTAAAAATGATATGAACCTTGATAAACTACTTCTAGAAGACCAAACACAAACTGTATTTACAGAACAAAAGAGCCTTTATGCTCATCAACACCCTCACGGACTCCCTGGAGAAGCACAGACTGATACCTTTTTTGATCTATTCAGTATAACCTCATTATCTATTATCTGTGGTATTGAAACGGTCTTTGCACAATTCTCCCTCTGTTGATCTTGAATCCATTTAGCCCAGCTTTAATCATTTTATTTAATATCTAACAGATCTTCCACGACTGTCACCTTCAAACTTATATTGGACTCCTTATTGTAACAGTTGAAACACTGTCTAAGCCAGTGATTTTCAACTTTTCTCATCTCATGGCACTCATAAACTAATTACTAAAATTCTGGGGCACACCAAAAAATGTATTTTTGTCCAATCTGACAAAAATAGGTATAATTTTGATTCATTCACACTGGGCAACCATTGCTGCGTTGGCTGGTGTCAGTTTCATTTGGTAGTCTAAGGGAAAAGAGGCCAGTGCCCCTGCACAGTAGTTAGGTATCGCATGTTTAAAAATCCTGGCCGCAAACCAGCTGAAAATTGCTGGTCTAAGCTACACCTACATTCCATAAATTTACCTCTCACTAATTCATTCATCCTCAACTTGCTCCAGCGGAATTACTCCGTGTAACCTCTGTGTTTTAAACACTTGTATCTACATACATTCTATGCCAAGTCCCCTCTATCTTAACTACAGAGCCCTCTAAACTTTAAATAACCCAAGTCTTTCTTATTCTTAAAATTCCTTTCCATTTTTATATGAAATTACCTCTGGCTTCTTCAATCTAAATGTTCATACATTTATTATTTTTTATTTTGAAATAATGAGAAATTCACAGAAAGTAGCAAAAGGAAAACAAAACAAAACTAGTCCCATGTTCCCTTTATTCAGTTTTCTCCAAATGGTAATTCCATGCAATGATATAGTACAATATAAAAACTAGAAATTTGGTATAATCCACAGAGTCTATTCAGATATCACTAGTTTCACACTCACTCATTTGTTTGTTGTAACAGATGTGTGTAAAGGTCTATGCAATTTCATCATGTGTAGATACATAATTATTCCATCACAAACTGTAAGTTTCCCTCATGTAACTTAGCTCTTCGTATCACATACTCTTGCCCACACCCTATACTAATACCTGAAAAACACCAACCTATCCACTATTTCAATAATTTTGATATTTAAATGAATATTATATTGATAGAAACATACTATATTAACCTTTAGACATGTGCTTTTTTTTTACACTCAGCTTAATTCCTTTGAGATCACTCCCAGTTGTTGTATGTATCAATACTTGACTCTTTTACTGCTTAGTGATATATTCCATGATATTATAGTTTGTTTAACTATTCATGCATGGAAGGATCTTTAGGTTGTTTCCAGGCTTGGAGTATTACAAAATAAGCTACTATGAATATTGCATATTGGTTTTTGTGTGAAAATGTATTTTTATCTCTTTGGCAAAGATGAATGAGCGTGTGATAGTTGGGTCATGATAAGTGCACATTTAGTTTTGTTACACTGACTGTCTGTTTCTCAGAGAGCTGTACCATTTTATCGCCAAAACAGCAATGTATGAATGATCTAGTTTTTCTGCATCTCCACTAGCATTTGGTGTTATTGCTATTTTTATTTTAGAAATTCTGATAAGTATGTAGTGACATCACATAGTTTCAATTGGTGTTTCTCTAATGGCAATGATGTTGAACATCACCTGTACATCCTTTTCACTGAGTTATCTGTTCATAATTTTGCCCAGTTTCTAACCGGATTGCTTAGTTTTTACTGCTAAGTTTGAGAGTCCATTACATACTTTACACATAAATGAATTATTTGTTAGATGCATGGTTTGTAAATAGTATCTTCAACATATATTATTTTACTCATACATTGTGTTACTGACATCACTTTATCTTGTGTTTTAATATTAAATATATGTTTTTGTTTGTCACATAGGACAGTGATTTTCAACCAGTGTGCCACAAGAGACACTCTGGAGTGCTAAAACCACTTTTAAAAGATGCAACATCTGACTATTTGATCAGGGGCACTGATCTCTTTTCTCCTGAAGTGTCAAATAAAAAAAACACCAGCCATACAACAATAGCCATTCAGTGTGAATGAATCAAAATTATACCTATTTTCTTGTCATATAGCCAGAAAATACATTTTTTGGTGTGCCACAGAGTTTTAGTACCAATTTTTTCGGACCAAAAGATGCACCTAAGTTTTAGAGGAGGAAAATAGGAAAAACATTTTTGAAGCAAAAAATGTGGCAAAATATTTAATAACATAAATAATGTAGTATTTCATCAATACAAATGTAAACACAACTCAACAGCAGCATTAACAACCACTGTTCCTCCCAAAACTGGGGGGCGGGGGGAGTTGTGTCTTATAGTCCGAAAAATATAGTAATTATTTTATGTGTGCCATAAAATGAAAAAGATTAAAAATCATTGCTATAGCAATGCAATACACAGAAAGGTAGAACCAGAGCTAATTAATCCTTATATATCCCACAAAAAAGGTATTTATTACATAGAGAGACTTAAAACATATTATTGATGCAGTGGTGAGCAAAGAAATAAATGTATTAAAATATGCATTTCAATCACATACCACCACACAGAATTGTTAAGTTGACATAAAGTAGAACCATAGCCCTGGCCAGTGTGGCATGATTGGTTGGTGATCATTCCACAAAGCGAAGGGTCTCTGGTCAGGGCATGTGCCTGGGTTGCAGGCCAGGCCCCCAGTTGGGGGCATGTGAGAGGCAACTGATTGCTGTTTCTATCAAACATTGATCTTTCTTTCCCTCTCTTTCTTCCTCCCTTACCCTCTCTAAAAATAAATAAACAAAATACTTTTAAAAATCTCTTTAAAATAGAATCATATACTTTCCAAGTGACTATTTTATTTTAATACCTGAATTTTGTATCTTCTATCTTCTATGCAACATGACTGTGTTTAAATTGAAGCTTTTTCCTCATCCTATAAAAACGTGCTATTTTTCACCATATAAGTATTAGCATGATAAAATTTCTCAGTTTACTCTGGCTTGAGATTTTTGTTTTTGTTTTTTTAATTTTACTTATTTATTTTTTAAAGAGAGGGGAAGGGAAGGAGGAAGAGAGGGAGAGAAACATCAATGTGTGGTTGCCTCTCATGTGTCCCCTTCTGGGGACCCAGCCTGCAACACATGCATGTGCCCTGACTGGGAATCGAACTGGGGACCCCTTGCTTCACAGGCCCATGCTCAATGCACTGAGCCACACCAGCCAGGACTGGCTTGAGGTTTTTTAACTTCCAATAGGATTTATTTTTAGCCTACCTTGGAAGATCAAAACATGGAATCTAGATGTAGCTTCCAAATATGCCTTGATAGCTGCATTACCTTCTCTTCTCTTGGTATCTAACACTCAGATGGAGATGCAAGTCTCTGTTTCACTGACTGTAAACTGCTTGCTGTCCATTGATTCCCTCAAGATTTCCCTGCTTGCTCTCAGTAAGCGTTCTAAAGATCACTGCACTACTTCCAATTCCAGGAGAGTCCCGGGAATTAGAGATGCAAATAACCTATTAAGTCACCCTTTTACTCTTTTCACTGGGTATGTTATTCATCCTGGTATATTTTCCTTTTTTGTCCACCTAAACTTTAAAGAGGTTCAGTAGTTGTACCTTCTAATGTTTCCACTCCAAGAATCTCTCTTGTAGGAACAGAAATCATATACTCCTACCAGCATCCAATATCTCCTGGACATGAATTACGATGGTTCCCTCTGTCGTTACTCAAGAGTGTTCTGAGTTTGTGGCTGCAGAGTCAATGATGAGAGCAACGAAACCTAGTCTTCTGCCCGCATTCCCTTCCCTTGCTGCTAACTGCCAGTATCACCAGAAACAGGATGAACAGATCTGTTATAGCCATTACAGTGGTGATGAAGTTAGGCCACTCGTAGGACACGTAAACAATTACCTGTTATTTATATTCACCATGAATTTCCCTTTCCTGAGTCATTTTTCTTAGAGATATGCTTAATTTTCCTATGCAAGTGAGGAAAGCAGAAGCCAAGAGTGATGTATAATTTGACTCTAAATACCTCAGTTGGGAATGGTATAACATTGTTCGCAAGCTACTGTCCAATAGCTTATTATCCTCATAGTGATAAGGTAGAAAAGATGGGTCATTATCCACATTTTACAGATCATTGCATTGAGGTTCTGATCTAGTGATTTGTTTTTAGTTACTCAATTAAACATGTTTCAAACTCAGATTTATTTGCTTTTTTTAAAAAAAGCAACATATGATGAAATCCAGAATTGTAATTCAGGCATTTATTTGTCGGGGCCTACTACATGCAAAATTGGTACAAAAAACTGCACTCATCTGGATTTCCTGCTGTCACACGCTCTGCTCGCTCCCAGTCTTCTTTGTGCTCCCTCCCAGCACATCTTTTATTGTTTCCTTCAGCTTTCACATGCTTGAGAGCAGCAGTTATCCGTTTGGCTGCGTATTTGAATCATCTTTAAGGTTTTAGCTATCACGACACCTAGATCATACCCTATAACTAAAGGACACTATCTGGAGGACAGACCCAGGAGTCAATATGCTAGGGTAGGCAAAAGTAGGCAAAAAAATAGGTTTGTAATACAAATAAATAATGCAATAATTAATAAATAGTAATTCAAGAATAAACTGTTCCATGTACTCACAACTGTAAACCTACCTTTGCCCACCCTGCCTATATTTTCCTTGTAAGCTCTCCAGTTCACGCCGAAGTGTGGCTACGTTGAAGAACTCCTATCTCATATTTCTCTCCTAGGCATTGTCTCAGCACCGTACATTCAATCACACACTGTGATTCCATCTCCACACATTGTAATTTCACTTTCCAGCTGCATGTTGATTTCACCAAGTCCCCGTCTCCACCTGGAACTCTGTCTCCAGCTCCAAAAGCCCCTGTGCTGATATCCTCCTTAACATTAAACTCAATAATCCTCAGACTGAAATACTGACCTTCCCTCAAAATATATTTTTCTCTTATTTAGTACATAGACTATTCTGCTGCAGAAACAATGCTCAATACTTAAGTGGCTTTATTAAAATATAAGAAGATGCAAATCAAGTGAAGTCTTAAGACTGAGAAGCTCTGCTCCTCTCAGCCTCCAGGTATGTTTTCTCGCTCTATTACAATCAGCCCACTGGGGAGGGGACGAGGGGAGTCCAGGGGCACCCACTGAAGGGGCAGTGCTCAGAGTGTGCATGTATTCCACTTCTATCCCATCAGCCAGTTATGATCCATTTAGTCACACCAGTCTACATGAGCAAATGGATGTGCGGTCTTTAGCTAGAGAGCATGTACCTGGCTGAAATGAAGAGGAAAGAATTTCTAACTTTGGACAAGAAGGAGTAACAGGGACCCATACCACCCTCCTGCCTAAACAATAACAGCAACCACAAACAGACAAAATATATGAGACAACAGTTTTAAGGTGCTGCATATGAACAGAAGGACCTAAGAGATGCAAATCAAGGCAAGTCAGCCAGACACCTTCCCTAGCTTACTGTCAGAGATTCCGGGTCACAGTGCAGGAGGGGTAACCTGTCCAGACCAAGGGGGATGCCCTGAGTTGGAAAGGTGGACTTGAGGGAAATGGGAGACTAAAATTTTCTAGGCAGCTAGATCTTGCAAGGCAGATTATTAGAGATTATAGAGTGGCATAAAAATAGACCAACAATGGGCTGCAAAGGATACCCCGTCAGTATTAACATACAAAGAATCATTGCATGTTTATAGAAACGGCCCAGTGCTGGTAATGAACCAAATGAAAGGATTAAAGGTAACAGTGGCTGGTGCTCACAGGGATCAGGAATCGTGCCTATTCTCATCAGCTGGACTAGACAGCCTCATGAGTCATAGAGCATTGGATCACATACACAGAGGGTCTTGCCTCAGACATAGAAAATTAACTTTCCTTAGCCATGTACATACTTACCACAGTTCCAGCTGTTCCCCTAAAAATGTTAAAAGCAGACTTTCAAAGGATAAAATTGTTTTCAAATGTAAACATTAATAAACAGGAACGTCATTTGAAAACAAATTCAGAAGACCAGAAGGGGGAGCTCTCATGCCCTACAACAAGCACTGCGCTCAAAGGAAAGAGGATTTATAGTAACCCCTCCCCCCATGCCTTTCTTTTCTCTACAAAAGAAGCTTCCTCTCCTTTGTTCCTCAGGATTTCCACATAGTTCATGTGGTTTGCCACTAGACTGCACGTCTCAAACTAATTCTCCATTGTTCTTGAATGAACCCATATTTCTGGAGACAGTGGCTATGGATTTGTTTAAGGTCAACACCAGTAATTAAGCTGTATCCCAGAACAAAGCTCAAAAATATGTTAGATTTTTAGAGAAATCCAACATCCAACTACTTGAAAGTCTCAATGTCTTATATTGAATAGAAAATTATAGGCAGCAAAGAAGAAAGAAAATACTCATTATAAGGAAAAAAATTAAAAATGACCCTAAACTGTTACAAATGTAAGAATTAGCAGGCAAGTACTTTTAAACAGGTATTATAACTAGATTTCATATGTTTCAAAAAGTTATACAGACACATAAAATATTCTTTTTAAAAAAGAACCAAACTGAACTTCTAAAGATGAAAACTACAGTGTGAGATGAAAAACGTACTTGATGGAATCCACAGCAGCTTAGACATTGCAGAAAAAGGGATTAGTAAACTCTGAAATATAACAAAAGGAACTATCCAAAATAAAACACAAACGGCCAAGGAGAATAACGTGGTGAAGAGAACATGAATGAGCTGCGAGACAACTTCAAATGGCCTCATGTATGTGCAACTGGAGTCTCCAAACGTTAGGAGTAATCAGACGGAGGAAGGAGGGCCAGGACAAATTTTCAAGAAATAGTGTCCAATATGGTTCCAAATATAGTGCACCAATCTCAATGGCTCTCAAGCACAAGAAACATCAAGAAAAGTACTCCAAGGCGCAACAACATAATCCCTTTCTCAAAAGTAGTGAAAGAAAAATCTTTAAGTAGCCAGAAGGAAAACATCTTCTTAAACGCAAGTGTTTATTTAACAATATAAGTTACATACAAAAATAAAGATAAGGAAAATTTCTTCCTCATATAAATATGCAATTGAGAAGACAACAGAGTAGCATCTTTGAAGTACTGAAAGAAAAGGCTGTCAATGTAGAATTATTTACCTGGTAAAAATATGTTTCAGAAATGTTGAACACAGACACAGCTGAGAGCTCAGGCAAATCTCAGGAGAGGGAAGGGGCCAGGGAGGAATCAGGTTGCCACCTGCGCTCCCTGCAGTCTGAGAGAGTGGTCTGCAGGTGCTGCAGCTGCACCCAGTGACCTGGGAAGAGATGGAGAGCAAGAGGGTGCAGCCACAGTAGTCAGAGAACCACCACTTCCAGACAGAAACACAGAGCCATAGAGACTGGCTGCCTCCCCTCATCCTTCCAGAGCTAGCAATGGGCCCCAGAAGAAGCTGGGGTAGTGAGTGCTCAGCTACAGGGTACATTATTTGCAGACCAGACAACTGGAGAGGTGGAGTATTTTTGATGGAGCAACAGGTCCACTCTGTTGTTAAACCCAGTGAGAGTGTTGAAGACACAGAGGTGAGGTCTGGCAGTCCCCATTACTAGGAGGAAAACAAAGCCACAGAAGTACCAAGCATCCTCTCCCAGCTCATCTCACCCCCTCCCACTACAACTGCACTATTAGTGTCTGGTTGCAGGGGACAGTGTTGGAGTTTTACAGGCTAGGAGTCCCATCACTCACCCCATCTCACCATGAGGGTGGTGCCCTAAGACCAAGGTGACCTGGTCACAGAAAAGATGCCCACCTCCCCAGGAAATACAGGGCACTTTCCACCTCCCTGCCGAAATCCAAGAAGTACAGTAGTGCAAGAAAAAAATATCTTGTGATTCACTGCCAACTATTGGAAAAACAAAAGAAAGACTCGCCCTGGCTGGTGTAGCTCATGGATTGAGCACAGGCCTGCAAATTGAAGGATCACAGTTCGATTCCCAGTCAGGGCACATGCCTGGGTTGCAGGCCGGTTCCCAGGAGGGGACACATGAGAGGCAACTATACTTGATATTTCTCTCCCTCCCTTGTTCCCTTACTCTCTAAAGATAAATAAATAAAATCTTTATTAAAAAAAGACTGATTATCAACATACTAAATAAAGTAGTGCCACTCTTAAAATTAAAGAAAGGCAGATATTATTCCTATAGATTCCTACACAGAGAAGGAATCTATCAAATACCATGAATAAACAAGGCAATAAGGCAGCTCAGAAAGAAAATGAAATCTCCAGGAAATCAGCTGAAAGATATAGGAATACATGATTTAAATTCAAGAATTTAAAGATTGCAATTCAAGAATTCAAGATTGCAATTCTGAAAAACTCAATGAGAATACAAAGAATTCAAGATTGCAGTTCTGAAAAACTCAATGGGATACAAGAAAACACAGATAAGCAGTCAGATAAGCAGTCTAATGAACTCAGAAGTAAAAATCAACAAACTAATAGAACACTTTACCAATGAGATTGAAACTTTAAAAAAGAAACAAGTAAAAATTCTTGAAATGAAGAACTCAGTAAAAGAGATGAAGAATTAAATATTAAGCTTAGGAATAAGAGCTGACCAGATATAAGAAAAAAATGAGCAACCTGTGGTTCATGAACAATCTGTGGTTGTTCATCTACCTGTTGTCACAGATGACATACTGTGCAGTAGAAATAAAGAAAGAAGAAGCAACTCCTACCCTTTGTGACAGGATGGATGGAATTGGAGACTATTATGCTAAGTGAGATTAGCCAGCCACTGAAAGACAAATATCATATGATGTCACTTATAAGAGGAATCTAATAAAAAATAAATTAATTAGTGAAACAGAACCAGAGACATGGAAACAGGGAACTGGTACTGAGAGCTGCCAGAGGAAATGGGGTGGGGGATGATGAAAGGAAGAAGAAGGGAGTAGTCAAAGAACATGTATGAACATCCCACAGACATGGGCGATGAGGTGGGGATGGACTGTGGGAATAGGACACAGGGCGGGACAGAGGAGGGCAAAGGGGGAGAAATTGGGACTACCGTAGTAGAATAAACAAGAATAAAGTTTTAAATTTTTAAAAATATAAAGGATATTTTATAGGATAAAAATATAAAAATCTAGAAATGATGTAGATGAAATAATAGAGAGACATAAGAGGAAAAAATAGAGGAATTCTACTAGAACTATCTGACTGCTTCAGAAAGAACAGTATAATAATGGGTATGCCAAAAGGAGAAGCGAAGGAGTAGGAAACAGAGAGCCTATTCAAGCAAACAGTTGACAAGAACTCCCCAAACCTATGAATAGAACTAGATCCTCAAATCCAAGAAGCGAGCAGAACACATAATTTTCTCAACTCAAAAAGGCCTTCTCCTAGGCACATTATATTAAAACTGTCAAAAATTAATGACAAAGAATTCTCACAGCAGCCAGAGAAAAGAAGATAGTGATGTATCAAAAAATACCCCATCATATTATCATCAGATTTTTCAGAAAAACAAAACCAAACCCTGCAAGCTAGGAGAGAGTGGAATCAAATGTTTAAACTATTGAAGGAATGAAATCACCAGCCCCAAATAGTATTCCCAGCAAAGATATCCTTTATATCTGAAAAAGAAATAAAGACTTTTCCAGACATGCAGAAGCTGAGGGAATTTACCACCACAAGGCCGCCCTTCGAGGAAATACTGAAGAGGTTATTCTACCTGAAACAAAAAGTCAAAAGGATACAAGACCGTGAGTAAGATGACTAGTAGACAGACAGAAGCAGAATAGTGCTACCATTTTTCAGAATAAGGTATTTATGCACTTAGAAAAGAAAACAATGGCTTCTGTAATTTAGGAGTGAACTGACAGCATAAATGGGGATAGTTTATGGCAAAAAAAAAAAACCGTAAAANTTCGAGGAAATACTGAAGAGGTTATTCTACCTGAAACAAAAAGTCAAAAGGATACAAGACCGTGAGTAAGATGACTAGTAGACAGACAGAAGCAGAATAGTGCTACCATTTTTCAGAATAAGGTATTTATGCACTTAGAAAAGAAAACAATGGCTTCTGTAATTTAGAAGTGAACTGACAGCATAAATGGGGATAGTTTATGGCAAAAAAAAAAAACCGTAAAAGAGGGGGTAAAAGTCTGAATTTGCAAAAAGGTACAGAGATAAGATGCATTCAGAAGAAAAAAACCACTATATATATATAAAACTTTCTTTCACATAAATTTAATGGTAGCAACACACAAAAAAATCCAAAACTAAGACATACATTATAACAAAAGAAGAAACAGGGAAAAATTATAAAATGCCTCTAAACTAAAACAAACAGAAACACAAGGGAAAAGGAACAATGGAGACTGAGAGCTACTAGATCACACAAGACAAAATGGCTAAAGGAAATCATCATACATCAATAATCACCTTCAATGCAAATGAAGGCAGGAAAAAGGCAGAGCAGCATATAGGACCAAAAAACATACCCCTAGCATATGCGTCCTTCAGGAGACAAATCTCAGCTGCAAACAAGTATAGACTCAAAGTGAAAGAGTGGGAAATGGTTCTCCACGCGAATGCCATCCACAGAAAGGCAGGTATAGCTATACTTGTATCTGCAAAAGTGGATTTCAAGATAAAAATGTACCAAAGGACAAAGATGAACATTTTGTAGTGATAGGGGAACACTACATCAAGAAGACATAACATATTCACCAATCAAGAAGCACTAAACTATATAAGGCAATTATTAATTGAACTAAAGGAAGAAACTGATGAAATACAATTATAGTAGAGAGTTATAGCAAACATTCAGAGAAGATTTGATACTGATCTTTCTGAAACTCTTCTAAAAATTGAAGAGTCAATACTTCCTACCACATTATCATGATACCAAAACCTGATAATATACATATATATATACACACACTGACATACATATATATACCTAGTAATATACACTCATAAAAATAAAAACTACTGACCAATATCTCTGATTAATACAGATGCAAAAACCACAAGCACAACACTAGCACAACAAATACGATACATTAAAAGGACACACAACACTAAGATGGGGTTCATTTCAAGGATATAAGGATGGTTCAAAATATGAAATTAATCAATGTGATGTACGACATTAAGAATGAATTAAAATAAAAAAATCATACTAATAGATACAGAAAGGGCATTTGCCAAGGTGCAACAGTCACTTATAATTAAAACACTTAATAAAAGGGGTACAGAAGAAAATATCTCAGTATAATAAAGGCTATATATGAAAACCCTCAGATAATACTATTCTCAATGGTGAAAAACATAAAGCTTCTCCTCTAAGATCAGGAATAAGACAAGGACGTTCACTCTCACCACTTTTGTTCAACATAGTACTGGAAGTTCTAGCCAAAGCAATTGTGCAGGAGAAAGAAACAAAAGGCATCCAAATTGGGAAGAAAGAAGTAAAATTGACACTTTTTGCAGATGACAAGATTTCTTATATAGAACACCCTTCAGGTTCCACACACACACACACAAACACCTATTAGAAACAATAAATAGTATAAAGTTGCAGGATACTAAATCAAAGTGCAAAAATGTGCTGCATTCCTATACACTCGAAATGAAATTTCAGAAAAAGCATGGAAAAAAAACAATTCAATTTGAATTGGTGCAACAAAGACAATAGAATACCTAGGAACAAACTTAACAAAGGATGAGAAAGACCTATACACTAAAAACTACAATACATCATCTAAAGAAATTGAAAAAGGCAGAAAGAAATGGAAAGATAGTCCACATTCATGGACTGGTAAAATCAACATAGTAAAAATGGCCATATTACCCCAAACAATATACATATTTAATGCAATCCCCATCACAATTCCAATGGCATTTTTTTAAAAGAAATAGAATAAAAAAATCATCAAATTTGCATGGAACCACAAAAGACTCCAAATAGTCAAAGCAATCCTTAGAAAAAAGAACAAAGCCAACAGTATCACACTCCCTGACTCAATTATACTACAAAATGACAATAATCAAAACAGCATTGCATTAGCAGAAAAAAAGACCCACAGACCAATGGAACAGAATTGAGAGCCTAATAAACCCACTTATAGATGCACAAATAATCTTTGACAAAGGAGCCAAAGTATATAACGGAGGAAAGAAATCCTGTTCGATAAATAGTGCTGGGAAAATTAGAAAGCCACATGCACAAGAATAAAACTGGACTGTCATTTGTCACCACATACATAAATGAACTCAAGATGGATTAAAAACATGAAAATAAGATCTGAGACAATAAATTACATATACTAAAACATGGGCATAAATTTATGGACCATAGTCTTAGAGAGGATTTTATCAATTTGACCCCTAAATTCAGAGGAAGTAAAAGCAAAATTAAATGAATGGGATTATATCCAACTAAAAGTTTCTGCACAGCAAATGAAACCATCAACAAAACAAAAACGCAATAACCAAATGGGAGAAGATATTTGCAAAGAACACCTCTGATAAGGAGTTAATATCCAAAATATACAAAGACTGCATAAAGACAACACCAAACAAACAATCCAACTGAAAAATCTGCAGAGGACCTGAACAGACACTTCTTCCAATAAGGTAGATGAATGGCCAACAGATACATAAAAAATGATCCTCAACTTCACTAGGATATTAGGGAAATGCAAATCAAACCCACAATGAGATACTAACACACCCTTTTAGAATAGCAATTACCAACAAGACAAATAATAACAAATGTTGGAGAGGTTGTGGAGAAAAAGGAACCCTCTCATTCACTGCTTGTGGGAATGTAAACTGGCCCAGCCAGTATGAAAAATAGTGTAAGTTTCCTAAAAAATTAAGAATAGAGTTACCCTATGACACAGCAACAACTCTTCTGGGTACCTATCCCCCAAATTTGAAAACATTTATTCTTTTCTTTCATTCTAGTAATACAAATGTTTTTGTTACATTTCCCATTATCGTTTATCCCCATATCTCCTCTCCCCAATTAGCACCCCACCCCCCAATCACTACACTGGTATATCTGTTCACGAATCCTTTTTCTTCTTTGCTTGGTTCCTCCAGCCTCTAGCACCACCCCGAACTGTCAGCCTGCTCTCTGTGCCTGTCTCTATTTTGCTTGTTAGTGCAGTCTTTCATTAGATTCCACACATGAGTTGAATCATGTAGTATCTGTCTTTCTCTGACTGGCTTATTGCACTTAGCATAATGTTCCCAGGTCCACCCATACTATCACAAAGGGTAAAATTTTCTTCTTTTTTACAGCCATGTTGTAGTCCATTGTGCAAATGTACCAAGTTGCTTTATCCACTCATGTACTGAGGTCACTGGGGCAGCTTCCAAAGCTATGCTACTGTAAATAATGCTGCAGTGAACGTAGGTGCACTATATTCTTTCTAAGTAGTGTTTCTGGGCTCTTTAGGTAAGTTCCAAGAGGTGGGTCATAAAGCAGTTTCATTTTTACTTTTTGAGGTATCCCCACACTGCCTTCCACAGTGATTGCACCAGTCCGCATTCCCACCAATAGTGAAATAGGGTTCCCCTTCCTCCACATCCTCACAAGAATTTGTTTGTTGATTATTGATGTTAGCCATTCTGTCATGTGTGAGGTGATAAACATCTGTTTTAAAAATTATAATGCATTATAGAATTTAAAACAAGTAAAAGTAAAAGGCATGATGTGGACAATAGTAAGAATCTAGGGGGAGGAGAGAGATGGAATGTGATACAGCAATCCTTGAAGATAGATTGTGATAAGATACATACTATAAACCTAAATCAACCATAAAACAACAAAAGCATGAGTTATAGCTAGTATTTTAGCTAACAAAGGAGGTAAAATTGATTTGTAAAATTATTAAATCAACCCAGAAGAATGCAGAAAAAAGAATTGTTGAGACAGTTAAACGAATATTTGTTAAGTGGAACCCCAGAGCATCAGATGAGCCCCACAGAGCCCCACAGAGACCACAAGGACAAGTGAAAGGAGAAGTTTATTATTCATGGGTCCTATACAACATACACAGCATGTCTTGGGCAGCCATCAGGAGGTCAAATCAGATGCAGACAGAGAAGGGCGCATGACTCATCAGGGTCTGTGTATGGAGTGCTTTGCAGTTGTGGGGCTAAGGCCAAAGTGGTCTATTCGATGAGAAGGAGTGGGGTGGCTGGTGGGGGAGTGCAGGTCTCATGCACAAAGGGAAGGTCTTGGGAGGCAGGGGAGACTGTTCATCACAAAGTTATTTGTTGGAGAAGTCATATCAGGAACTTTATTTGTGATTCTGGGCTGTTATCTAAGTTATATTCTTGCATGAGGGATGAAGGTCAGTTTAAGAATCCCACAGGCCCCTTGGCCAAACCAAATAAATTCCATAGCTTTTTGGATAATTTACAAAATCCTAAACATCTGTTATAAGACTCTGTATGAACTAACCCAATCTCTTTCATTTTATATATACCTTCTGTGATGTTCTTCTCTCCCAACAAACTGAAATTCTTTGGTATAGGGGACCATTGGGCGTGGCTTGGGAAATGTAGCTCAGCCCCCACTCAGAAAGGTCAGTGGGGAGTAAGGTCCGGCACACAAGCCCCACGCCCACAAATAGGTTCTCCTGTGGGGAATCAGGCCCGCATTGTACCTAAGCTGCTATGAGGCTTGCTTTTTGCTAAAACTCTCTCACCCTGGATTGCGGCAGCAAATGTTTACTGCATATCTTTGAAGTATCTTCCTAAAATCTGTGCTAAACCTCCTAAGTATGGAGTGTAACCAGTTCAGCTACTTTCCCCCTTGCATCTGCAACATCCTTTTCTTTGAAGCAATTAGCAACATTCTTTCCTTTGTTATCTGTAAAGGGTAATCACCTACAGTGAACTTGTGCATAGTAAATGAAGACCATCCTCAATGTAATGTACCCAGAGAAGCAACAAAAGCCTGTCCAGGCAGGGGTCAGGCCCTCTCTCCCACTTAGAAAGTGGCCAGGCCGTCCCTTTTTCTCCACAAGACTTCCGTAGTCCCTGTGAATTTGTCCGTAGCAGCCACAACACACAGACCCTGCCGGCCAGGGTCTGCATCATTTTGGTTTTACTAAGATGTTGTATTTTCTTTTAAGGCTTACCTTTCCTGAAAGAGTCTTTGTCCTGGACCCTATGTTATAGTTGTACACAGGCGGAGGGTGTTACTGTTGACTTTCTTTAGGATTTGACCCTCCAGCTCTGGACTGTCTTACCTTACACTCATTTCTATATTAATCTGCCCTCTGCCCAAGAGCCTAGAAGCAAATAGGCTGGATAAAAACCTTTTTTATGTACCTCAGAGAACACCTTCGTTTTGTCTTGATCTAGGATTTTAACAATAGAGATGTTAAGTGATTATATTCAATATATGGGGAAGTTGAGCTAAAAAATTGCTGTTGGTTGGATATGGAGGTGAAGAAACACACTGAAGAATGGCTTATCACATTTTATCTTAATTATCTGTTTGCTTAACATCATTCATACACCGCAAATGCCATAGAGTTGAGGAGCACTGGTATCCTCAGACATACTGCCAGTGCAGAGGTGGCATTCATCAAATTTTTTTTTAATTAAAAACTGAACCTTACAACAGCTCTATACACTTGACAATTTCTACATATAAGTGAAGAAATTGATCTTTAGAGAAGTTATGTATCTAGGAGATAGCATAATCGAGAAATGAAGAGTGTATTTCCTGGAATGATACAATCTGAATTGAAATACTTGTACTAACCACTATCAAGCTGTATGGACTTAGGGAAGTTACTTTAACAAACACAATTATAACTTGACTTCCTCTTTCATAAAACAATGATAAGATCATAAACAGGATGTTAGTATGATTATGAGATAACGCATGGGCACCATTAATACATGTCTGAACAGCAGAAAGCACTTAATAACTTTTAACTCTACCATAATTATTACTATTAGCAAAAGACCACTATTATGAAATTTATTATCCAAGGTAATCTAATTAGAAGCTGATCCCACATTTGCACCCAGCCCTTTCTGCTTCTTCCACTACAATTACTACATGATGGTGCACATAAAAAATATTCAGTTTCCAAATTTTATTGTTCCCTTTCTCATTTCTTTTTTTTTCTGTCTATGTTCTCCTTTGGACTCTTCAAGTACCTTGATTTTAACCTTACTGATCATTCACCAACTTGGAGTTTAACTACTTCTTTATGACATTATGGGTTTTTACTCCTCAGATTTATAAGATAGATATTGAACCAAGTCTGAGCCTATGGTGATTATTTTGGGGAATGTTTTATTAATATTAATAAATGACAGCTGCATTATCTTTTCTATGACCTTCAACTTGTTTTTAATCTATGTACTTAGCTCACTTCAAAATCAATTTGAATTGATTTAATAAGGAAGAAACTTGACATACATTTTGAAAGGTTTTAAGTTCTATTTTACAATGTACATATTAACCTTGCTGAATTGCTCTCAAAGAGCTTTAGCCTGAGAACAAGATTTGAGAGAAAAACTAGGAATATTAGTAAATATACATTATTTCACTTAGGATGGGTTTTTATATCTATATCAGTTGTAAAAGATTTTCTCAAACCAGTGCATATGTTATTCAATGGAACTTCTAGAATCTGCATTAACATTTCTAGGCCACCAGGGTGTCAATCAGCAAATTACTATTTCAGCACACTAGCTACTACTTTACTGTCCGGAAAAGACCATACACAGAAAAGAGGAATCATTTACCACCTGTCCGAAGCAGAATTATACTTATGACAAAAATTATTGAGACTTACCTAAATCAGTAACAGTAAAAGTAGTGTTTTACAAAGTTTACTGTATAGAATATTTTATTTAAATGGCAAAAATAAACATTTTCAGCCAGTAGTTTAAATTTTACCTTATGAATATGCCAAAAGGATAACCAACACGTTTCCTCAAATAACCTTCAAGTTAATTTGACCAGACAAATAAACAATAGGTCCAATTATAAGCCTGAAATCAGGAAAAAGGAAACATTATGTTCTGCAACAAACTTATCAGAGATGGCAGAGAGAATTCAGAAGTGATGAACTACCTGAATAATAATGAAAAATCAATGCAGTAAGCCATACATTGTCAAAGCAATTCTTCCAGAGCACTGCTAACATGCTATTTTAATGGAAACAAAGAACAAGTTAGGAAGGAGTTTGTGATTTCTTTCAAAGGGAACCAAAATCATAAATATACAGAATTGAATATCACTTGAAGAGGGGGAGAAGGATGTTGGCAATGAAAGGAAAGAAAACCAGAAATGTATATTTTAATTAGGGAACTCTTTGGAGTGTTTCTTAAGAAAGCTAATCAAACACAATTATTCTGGAAAGATAAACAGTTGTTAAATAATTACAAAGACACCATTCCATATACCAAAGAAGTACAAAGGTAGATATGATTATATAGAAACAGAAGTAATACTACTTAAGAATAAAAGTTAGGCCATGTCATCAGGACAATGAACAAAGTTTCAATTTGATAAATTTAATTCAACCATACTAATTAAAAGTAAATCAACTGGATAATTTGGTTGGTTTAGCATAGAGATATATTATAGGGCATACAAAACAGTTAGTACTTGATATTATAAAATATTTTATAGCCAGCAAATGAATGTTAAACCTTCCTGAAAATGAATGGATTATCTTAATTACCAAAACCATTCACAAAAGCAATGTATAGACTATAAATGCTATAATATCTCACAAATCTGAAATAACTAGAGGAAAAAATATATAAACAATGGTGAAGTATAATTTTACCACAAATAAATACATATTGCTTTCAGGGGTTTGCTGTATTTCAAATGAGAGCATCAAGCTATTGCCTAGTGGAAGGACTGAAGCATTTGTAATTAGCATACATTTTGCCAATAGTTTTCTTGGAAAAATATTTTATTTGCTCATAGAAGATTCCTCTAAGACCTTATTTACATAAGCATATAAATATTTATTTGGCAACAAATAGGGCATAATAAATATCAGCCCATCATGGTCCAATGCACGATACAGCAACAGAAAACAAACATATCTATAACTTTTGTTCTATATCAGCTATTGAGCTAGCAGCTTAACATATCTCTACTAATCATCACAAGAACGATATGCGGTGGCCTGTGCTTCTAAACACATGTAATGTGCACTGTCTGCACCTGTATATGTTTCTTTCTTTATTATGAGTATTTGGTTGAAATGAATTTTTTTACTAAATGTTTGATCAAGTTGCTATAATTATACTTCCTTCCATATCAGGTACAATGGCTAATCACACTAAATATTCTATATTTTATGTGCGTGAAGCATTTACATAGGGAATAATATTATTTAGGGTGCCTTTTATAAGTGGCCAGGAAAATATGTGTGTGTGTGTGTGTGTGTGTATTTTCAATGTAGTGGGGTTTTTATAATTTAAAATTTTATTTTATATGATTTTCTACATTTTCTACATCTTATATAATTAGTATTACTTTTTATAATACTGTGATTTACAATTACAGATATATATATTTGCCCTTCCTCCCCATTTCTGGCACAGAGCTCCTAAACATTTTGGAATTTTATAAGTGATGAGAGTGATTAAGGTATCTTTTGTTATGTTAATACGTTGAACTTGGGAAAACCTCTAAGGATGGGCCGGTTGCCAGTTGTGCCAACTACCTGATTAGAGGGTATGAACTTTCAGTCCCACCCCCAGCTGGGGATTGAATAAACCACCAATGACCAGTGAGTTCATCACCCATGCTTACGCAGTAAAGCCTCCATAAACACTCAGGAGGATGAGGCTAAGAGAACTTCCAGTTAGTGAGTGTGTGGAGGTGCTGGAGAGTGTCATGTCTGGAGACGGCATGAAATCTCCCCACCCTCTCACCACACTTTGTCTTATGCATCTCTTCCGTCTGGCTGCTCCTGAGTTATATCCTTTTATAACAAACCTGTAATCTAGTAGGTGAAATGCTTCTCTGAGTTCCATGAGCTGTTCTAGCAATTTCATCAACCCAAAGGAGGTGGGGGTCCTGGTAACCTTTGATATACAGCCCGTTGGTCAGAAGTACAGGCAACAACCTGGACTTGCAAATGGGGAGTAGTCTTGTAGAATTTAATCCTCGTAACCTGGGGAAGCTGATGCTGTCTCTCGGTAGACATTGTCAGAATCAAGTTAAAATTACAGAACACTCAGTAATGATGTCCAGAGTATTGCTTATCGTTGGTGTGGGGGAAAGCCCTCCCTTTTCTGCACTTTGGAATTGGGCCCAGGATCCCAAAAGACTTATAATCATAAAGAAAAATTAGTATTAAAAGGTACTCTACAATATGACATAAATAGATCCAACAGCAGGCATACCGTACCAGTCTGACAAAATGTAAACTTGAATGGACTGGTCATTTTGAGGAAAGGAGGCCTTATTTTATTTATATATATCATATATATATGATTTTATTTATTTATCTTTAGAGGGGAAGCCAAGGAGAGAGGAAGAGAAATATCAATGTATGGTTGCCTCTCGTGCATCCCCCTCTGGGAATTGCCCTGCAACCCAGGCATGTGCCCTGACTGGGAATCGAACTGAGATACTTTGGTATTTGGTATTCAGGAAATTCAGGCCCTCAATCCAGGGCCTGTTAATATATTTAAAAGGCAGTCTTTACCCACTGCCAGCAACACGTACAGTCAAAAATATATGTCTGTAAAAGTACTGAACACACAGGTCTTTATCATTAACCTAATGCATTAATGCAATCTTCTTCACTAAATATTCAACACAAATTTTCCCTGCTGGAAAAACTTTCAAAAGCTCATTCCTCCTACAACCAAGTTCTCTTGAAGTAAGTTCTTCTTTTTAGAATTAGCCCTTGAGATAAAATTAAGTTCTGCTCTCCTAGTTATCATTCTTCAACTGTTCCAATTTGTCCATGTATAAAGAATAGGATTAGTTGTTAATAAATTTCAAATAGTTTGCTATGCTAAAAGAAAATTTCAGCATCTGATTTAAAAGAACTGGGCTTTCTGAATGAACTGAAATGGCATAGCCCTTAAACCTTGTGATTTTCAGTTTTCAAATCTTTTGCATCTAAGTTAAAAAGAAAGTAAGACGCTTTTGTGAAAGAATTTCAACCTAAAAATGAAAATGGAGGATATGAAATGGAAAATTTCACTTATACACCCACAGGAAAACAAAATGAAAGAACTAAGAGACTGATTTCTCATAAATGCCCAACTGACAAAAAAAAAACTGGTAATACTGAAATTTCTTAAATGATGGAGAGTTCATCATGGGTTAACTCATATTAATCTTGGAAAATTTTACTTTCGGTTTCCAAAGATATGAACAAGAAATGTCCAGGTTGAATTGATCTCACAAAGTAAGGTGAATTGAGCTTTGTGTGAACTGGAATAGTTTTGTCTCTTCAGAGCTTTCCATAGTTGGTTGCCATTTGTTTTTTATTTTAACAGATTCTAATTGAACTCTTTCCTTCTTGCATTCCCTGCCCAGAAGCACAGCCTACCCCAAACTGTCAATGAATTTCTCTGTAGTTTGCTACAATTTATATTTCCAAAATCGTAATTCTCTACTATTCCTGAATAAATTCACATTTTTGACAATTTTCAGCTTGCCTCAGTTTACCCTTTTATTTCATCTGACACTTTCAAAAGAGTTCCAGAAGCATTACTAAGCTCTAAATGACTACTGTGCCTCTATATTCACACATCTACTTAATTGAATTTTTTCCTGTAGTTTCCTCTCATGGCTTCTGTCCTATCCTTTCTGGTTGAATCAATTTCTATTATTAATTCTTCTCTTTACTCGGTAATGATCTGTTCTTGGTCCACCATTTTCATTATCTATTCTTAGAATGATCTATCATCCCTACATTGGCTGTCTGGCTTCTGCATTTGTCCTCCTCTATGCAAATGACCTGGGTTATTTTAAAATTAAATAAGACTAACAAATAGTTTATAAAGTAATAACATAAAAAGTAAACAAAAATGTTTTGTAATGTCTCCTATACATAGATACACTATCATTAGCAATAGGGGTGGGGGTACACTGCATATTTACTGATTTATTTGGGTGTTTATTACGTGAAGGAGTGTTTGCTATGATCATAAGTAAGTATATGTCAGAAGGTACTTCATAGACTCTACATGATTCTAAATTCAGTTTTAGTATTAAGTAAAAATATTAAATAGCAGTTAAAATAATAATAAATAATGAGAAAATGGACATTAACATCTACCAAATTATATAATATTTATGACTTAAAGCAACAAAATTAAAATGGTAGATGTAGGCAACATCTAGGCAGAACACTGAAAAATTTCTGTGTTCTAGAAATAAAAATTTTACATTTAATAATTTAACATGTTACAAAGGAAATATAGACCCATAATCTCACATTAGAAGAAAACAAGCCCTATTAAATTAGAGTTGGAAAGAAAAAAATGCCTATTTGACTTCACATTTTTAAATTAATGCACATATGCCTTATTATTTGGATTCTCACTAACTTAATATTCACTAAGATGACTCATAAATATTTTATTAAAAACTTACTATATGAATATAAAGCTGTCCGTAATGAATTGGTTTGCATGTGCCAGTGAAAAGTGCTTAAGGGATACACTTTTGATTAGCGAAAACACAGTCAAGGCAGTTGCATTTCAGCTGTTTTCCCAAAAGGACCATGTTCTCCTGCGCCGCTCTCGGACATTCGTTCTTTCACCCGCCCCCATCACTATCACGTATCACCCAATATCAGCAGGTAACTGCGGCCTTCACTTTCTTTCCCTTGTTACCATTTGGTCAAACGCCACTTAAAAAAATCTGGTATTTAGGATGGAACTGGAAAGCATTACGCTAAGCGAAATAAGCCAGATAGTGAAAGACAAATACCGTATGATCTCACCTTTAACAGGAACCTAAACAACAAAACAAACAAGCAAGCAAAATATAACCAAAGACACTCAAATAGAGAACAGGCTGACAGTAATTACCATTGTTGGTAATTACCACATTCTCTCCCCTAAAAGAGAGAATTTTAGGGGAAAAGGGGAAGGGTTTACAGGAACTAGTATAAAGGACACATGGACAAAAACTAGGGAGGGGGAAAATAGGAGGGAGGTGGGGAGGGCTGGGTGGGTGGGCTGGGATGGGAGTAAAAGACAGAAAACTGTACTTGAACAACAATTAAATAAATAAATTTAAAAATCTTTTTAAAATAAGAAAAAATAAAACTTAAAAAAATCAATAGCCCCTTTAAAAAAATCTGGTATTTAAATGTTTTATTTTGCTAAATGCTTTCTGCATTCATCATGTATCTTTAAGGTTTTTTCTTTTATTGGCATCATAGTATATGCTCACTGTAGAGTCAAAGAAATCTAATTCACATATGAACACGTTTTGAAATCTGTCTTAGTAAAAAGGTAATTGGTATCTAAAACAACTCAGAGGATACTTTTGATTTTCTAAAACAAATAATACTTAACTAATAGATAATATTCACTCACTTCCCTGCCAAATACCTGACAATTGTATTCATATTAGTATTATCATTATTTAGCTCTTGCTTCTTTTGTGTGACTTTACAAATTCTTGAACATAGATTTATTTCTATCTCAATTTTTCTATAATAAACCCCTATTTTGTAACATAAGACTTTTAGTCAAATCACTGCCTATGTCTTTCCCTGTTCTCAAAACTTTTCTATTTTCTAATCTAGTCCTCATATTCTAAAAGAAAAATCTCTTCCACAGATTAAATGTCTCTGGCTCCACATGAATCTGTTTTTCTCATGTTAAGATGACATCAATCATAGCGGAACTTTTCCACATTGCTTGTCAGAGTTGGAACCACTGTTGCCTTAAAGATAAGTTTTGCTTTTCCTCGGTCAGTGTCTCATTTTGTTGGAGTGATTCTTTATGTAATTTAGTAAAGGATATAGAGAACAAACCTCAATTCCTTGCATAGCTAAATCTATCTATCTACCTGTCTATCATCTATCATCAATCTACATTATTAATTTGATGATGACAAAAATAAACCCCCAGGCTAATTTTTTCCCACAGATTGGATGAAATGACCACATTGTTGTCACTAATATGTATAGCTCCTAAAACCAAAAGAATATAAACTTTCTTTATTGCTTTTTGTTTCTCATTACCAGCTTTTAGATCTCCTTATTTATGATACTTCTAAGTTTTATAATAATGAATCTAAGTGTGTAACTGTTTTTACTCTTTTTTTTGTGGGCCTTTGGTAGACTCTTTAAATTTAAAGATTTATGCCTTCAGCTCTGAGTAAATTCTCTTTAGTATTTCTTTGTTTTATCTTGACCTAATTTTACTCTTCTACTTTCTGGGACTTTTGATAATCAGCAACTGAATCTTTCAGATTGGTCACATATCTTTTCTTCTTTTTTGTATTTTATTTTATTTTTCCACTTTTGAATTCTTTTCCAAGGGATTCCTTCTATTTCTTTCCAGACCTTCTATTTTAAAAATATTTTAGCAATTATATAAATTCTTATAATATTTAGCATTCTTATTTCTTTTTATCTTAATCTTCTTTATGAAATGAGAACATCTTTTTCAGAGCTTTTTAAAATTAACTGGATATAGTAACATGATAACTATAAGATTTTGAATAACACCTAAAGAATTCAAGTTATATCTTATATTTACCAAGGAGATATGGCATGAACCATTCAGCTTCAAGAGTAAAGACAAATGGAAATGTCAGAGATAAAGATGGAGTGGGAAGAAGTTACCATGGCCTTAGATTATTTGAATTTGTAGGCAGGCAACTTTGTTGCTAAAAACTATATTGTAAGTCTAAAGTAAGTGAAATTCCAAAATGACAAACAAAAGTCTACAGAGCTGCAACTTTTTTCTTTTAGTTAAGCTACAGTTATCAAACTGAATTCTGCAAAAATCTGTGGTTTTTCATTGTCTGAGCATACAAGACAGGCTTTTGTCATTAATGGTTCTGTAGGACGTGATTTCCTGCCACAGTCTGTGTTTCAAGCTTTTGGGCTTTGTTTCTTTTCATGTGGTTTATATAGTAAACTCTCAGGTAAAGGAGTTTCCTATTGACAAAAGAAAAGGGAGAAGATATACAAGAAGGAGAAAAGAAAGAAAAGACAAAGAAGCAGGAGACAGAAGAGTAAAAACTCTGCTACTTAATATAGTAGTCAAAAAACATTATGTTAGAACTTTGAATGATTTCCTTTTTGGGACTACAGAATTATTTGTATTTGATTCTCTTTTCTTTTTTCTGAAAATATGTTTAATACTTTTCCTGAGACAACATTTTTATCATTATATGTAGCTAAAAATGCGAAGATCAGTATAAAAAGCCAATCAATATCCTACTCATTCCGTCATGCTCCCTACCAACCTAGTATGTATCTCTCAACTTTTTCCATATTTATACAGACATAAACAAATGTACAGACTTTAAAAGAACCCCAAAGAAGTAAACTCTTATTAAATGTTTTATTAAGACTTTTGCTTTTCTGGCCCCTATGCTCCAATCTGAAGGGATGATCAAGCTCTTTCCAAAGAAGATGTATTTCTTGTATTCACTGTTTTATTATCTCAATTGTCAAAATGTTGTAAAAACCTAAAGTAGGTTGCTATTCATTTTAAATATTGAAAACATCTCCTAAGGAGATTCTTTCATTTTGTATATATGTATTATTTATGAACAGTTCAACTTTTTTCTCCTTGAATATTATAAATACCAGATACTGCAGAAAGCACAAAATGTATCCTGGTCTATGTTTTTGAAAGCTGTCACTATAGATATTATTGACAATTCAATTTTCATAATATAGTATATCCACTCAATGTGCCTGTATGCTCCCATGGGCTCCTGACTCATTTTTTTTGTTATATCCATGCCAGAGGGCATATAATTCTAGTATACTTTTTAAACCAATATGTGACCTATTGTTTTCCATGGCATTAATGAAAATGGGGACAAAAGAAAGGGGTTTCTTTAGCACAGGAAGAAGTTTGGGCCTCTTTCTGTTCAGTAGCAGTGAAGTTGGAGAGCTTGGATCATAATAACTCACAAGTACATTCCCTTTCATTCCCTCTCTCTCTCCCTCTCTCTCTCACATACACATACACACCTATTATACATTCACACATGCACAGTCCAACTTATTCTGTTCCACAAGTTTTCCCATTTCAGAGTGATCAACATCTACATTCTAAAACTTACTTCCCCGCATTTTCTTTTGTTCTATGTTTCAGATACTACAGAGCTTGAACCCAACTTCATTGTTATGGCCTAACCAGCAAAATTGATTCCAGGTGAAAATTTCTTAACTTCAAGGATTCAGACTCTCTAGTGAATAATACCCCATTCAGACGTCCTTCAAGAGCCTTTCTAAAGTTATTTTGTTGAATTAAGATATATCTATGTATATCTAAAGAATATATAATGGCTTTATCAATGTGTATCTCAGGATAGATTTAGATAAAGACTGATAATTACTGTGAGAATATATGTAAATATTTTCCTAAAAACTTTTTGTCTCAAACAAATGGAACTTGCGACTTCTAGGCTGAATGGCTAGTTTTATTTTCCATTTTCAGTTTCTTGACTTGACAATGTATATTAATGATGTTTTTCTGTCTCATCAGGCCTCAGAGGAAATGTAGGTAATGATTCGCAGCCTTTAATGTTGATTCATGATAGGTGCATATATTGAGTAAGAGTTTTTCCCCCAGCTCATCTTTGCTCTAAAGTTTAATATTGTAATTTAATAAAAATGACTTTGGAGCTGTGAAAGCTGTTCCAGTAAAGAAATATGTGTATTTCAAAGCTGGTTTAGGTTCAAAGTTAAAACAAGAATTTTTTTTTCCTTATTGCCATGTCCGTCTTTCTCTACCAAGGGAAATCACCTCTTCAAAGGAAAAGACAGTAAATCTCTAAATCTCCATATTTACTCAAGTCTCAAGACTCTGCAGGGCAAAAGCTGCCAAGTCTATAGATTTACAATGTTTTATGTTTTATGATAATGATTTCCTCCAAGGGCCCATGGAGATGAAAAGATAAATTAATTTATCCACTTCCAACCACCGGTGAAAGTTTAGTCCCCATTCCAAAAGCTGCCTTTAGAACACCTTCTGCACTATATCATTCATCAGCAGTGATTAAAATTGAACACCCTCTGGATATGACCATCTTGCATTGGGCCTATCAAGTGGAAAGAATTGTAAAAAAGAAGATGCGGTTAGAGCTGAAGAGGGCATGATGATGTTTTTTTCTGACCTAGTGATAACTGCTACTACCGTTAATGGTAATAATGACCAGTTACCTGCCACCAGCTCTGTGCCAGGCACTTTTTGTACAAAATTCTCATTTCCTTCTTCCCAACATCCCGATGAAGGAAACTATAAAAACCATAAGGATCAGAGAGGGTAACTTTATAAACAACAGGCAGATACATACCCAGGCGAGACTGATTCCATGTCCTTAAGAAACTTGGTGCTAATATTTGTTATGCTAGAGATTATAGCTACTGAGTTTTGTTTCATTTTCTATGTAAAGAAAATCCTTGAAAACTTTTATGCATTTTTCTGCTTTCATTATTAATGTTTTTCTTACTTTTCTTAAGTGAGTGAACTGGTGAGTTCCCTTCATAGCCAACTCAACATGCTCTATCTTTATTTTTAGCTTATTTTCTATTTATATCTTTCTTGTTTTTAATATCATAAGAAAGTCATATGATTCACCTGACTGGGAACATGCAGTGATCAACAGACCAATACGTGTTTTCAATAACATCACAGCATCTTCACGCCTCCCATTTTCCATTTTACCATTCGAACCACACAGACCTGCCTTCCGTTGTTACTAGAAGCTTTCATTCCCAGTAAGCACTGTCTTCTACTGCCTTGATCATCACCGGAAAACGGTGTCACACATGACAGAAATTAGGAATACTTTAAATTTGGGGGCTTCACCAAATTTAAAGTATTCCTGATACTTTAAATTTAAATTTAAATTTTTGAATCAAAGGCCTGGAAAATGGTGTTATTCACACATTCAGTACAATGCCTTAGGAGGTATTTTGAACCCAAAGTATAGTCACATCAACAATGGTTATTAAGTAGTTGTCATTACTGAAAATTAGTATATGGAAAGCATCTTAAGGTTCATACACATGTATGCTAGTGGAAGAACCATGAACTATTTATGGGAAAGAAGGGAAGAGATGATATCTTGGAACATTCTGCTAATGAATGCCACATAGAGAATATTGCCATTTGTAAACAGAAAGTCAGGATTAAAGCTTTTACTATTCTGTGACCAAGAGAATCATAATAAACCCAAGTAATGTGTGTCAACTTGCCAAATCTGTTTCCTGGCTGAACCCTACAACTTTTTAAACTTTAAAAGGTAAAATAGAATAAAGAATTATAAAAATTAGGAAGTTTCATGTTTCTAGAGGTGAAGACTAAGCTTCTTCTTTGGAACTAAAAGATTTTCTTTAAAAGTAATTCACCAATGCGAACTTTAGTTATACACGTTTAAAGGATTTTTTGAAAGCTATAAGATCAAGTTTAACTTTAATGTTGTCAGATATTATATTTTATTAAAAAATTGCTGTGTGGAAAAGAGAGTAAATTGTGTCTTAAAGCTAATTACTATTTTGATTAAGATATTTGTTGGTTTTTATTCAGTTTTGGAGTGGGTGTGTTGGTGAAGAAAAGTATGGAGATGGACCTTAGTTGAATTATTTTCCATTCCAATGGGTCATTACTTTTGTTGGAGTTTTAGATATGGTTTCCAATACCTAAAGTTTTTCTTACCAAATGCATGGAGATTCACAAAGCAAGAAATACTGCTTCAAGGCTCAACTGACCACCTGGGGCCTCAACCTGTGGAGTGAGTAATTTTCCAAACTTACGTCAAGACTCCAATACTGCTTTGGAAATACCGGAAAGCCTGGCATGTACACTGGTGATCTCACAAAAAAAATATTCTTAGCAGTAATCAAGTTAGATACACTTCCTATAGGTCTGTAGCACAACACCTGCCAAAGGGGATCCAGAGCATGAACTGCAAGAAAATAGAGGGAGGGCCAAGACTATAGTCCTGATAACACGTAGGATACCTACAGGGAGATACCAAGGAATAACTTTTTGACATTATCAATCAAATAGCAGATGGATTAAAAGCCTTGTATAGGAAGACAAAAATTATATATAAGCCTAAAAACTTCTAAAGTGAAAGGTAAAACCTACCCTACAGATTAAAAAAAAAAGCATCTAAATTAGAGAATTTTGGAAGGACTGACATCTTTGTATTGTCCATCCTGGTAGGAGAGAATAAGAGAAGTTTATAGAGAAAGCATTTTGTTGTTGTTATAGGTACTGTTTGCATTTAAGAGTTAATGATGTGACTTAAAAGTTTTGTGGGGCTTTCTAGATCATTTTCTATACTAGGAAATCCAGATCGTCAAGGAATATGTGTGTGGGTATACACACACACACACACACACACACACACACAGCCATCACCATATGCCCCCCTAGGGCAATGTTTTTTGGGGTATTCAAGAAATAGTTAAGACTGAGAAATTAATTAAAATCTCAGTCATATATTACTAGCCAGCTTTTAATGTTTTAACATCCAGCCATTCCTTGGAGATGTTTGGTTTCTGTCCTACTCTTATATTTTATAATTTATTACAAGCTGCTATGCCTTTCACATCCTTCTATCTATATTCTTAAATAAATTATGAGAAAATATTTGGTTATGGTGTGGAGATATCATAAATCTACAACAGAATTCTATTGTATTTTTTGTTCTTTTAACCAACTATAAGTGAAGAAAAACTTTTCCCATGCCCAGTTTCTAGTCCTGAAAAACATTTGCATTTAGCTGTCATGTTCCTCAGTATCCTCTTGATTGATTCAGATCTTTAGTCTTTCTTTGCCTTTTACCTGTACTTTTGAAGAGTTATTTTGAAGAGGCCAGCTATTTTTCAGAATGATCCTTAATTTGGGTTTATCTCAAGTTTACCCATGACTTGGTTTAAGGTATTAATTTTGCATGAGAATGTCATAAAAGTGATACTGTATCTATACTAATGTATCATAGTAGGAAGCTAATATGATGTTAACTTTACCTGTTAGTGGAGTTATTAGTTTTGATGGTTTTGATTCTATACTGCCACACATTTGTAGTAAGAAAAGCCAGGTTTACTTAAGAATGCCTTTAATAAAGCAGTAAAAATTACTTTTTTATAGTTTGACCGTACAAGGACTTTTTAAAAATATTCTGTTACAAAATAAGAAGCATGTATAAAGCACATCTGCAACATACTTAAATATGATGGTAGTTATAAAAAAATTGCTTTGCACCCTTTAATTTACATAAAAATATTTTATATGGAATGCCAATTGAAAGACAAACTACAGTTATTCACACATGGGTATTTGGTAGACGTTGTCTAACAAATGAATTAAAGATGTGAATTCAAGAAGAGAATAATAGAAAATATTTGTTACCAAAGATAATATTTGACCTTTCAAATGAAAGGAAGACTTATATTAGCTACCTTGAGCTTGAGAGCTCTGCAATCATTAAATTCTTTTTTTAAAATGAGACTATTAATAATATTAACAATATGAATTTTTGGTATTTTATAATGAAATGAATCATAATTATAAATATCTGTGTAATTCAGCAAACCTATATTTTCCAGATGACCAAAGTGTAATATGAAAAATTCATGCATAAATAAAATATTCATTCAAAAATGCAAGGTAGGCCAATGAAATTTTATATCGCAGGTGAATAAAAACTTCATTATATGCTTTTACATTCCACATTGCAGAAGATCTTTAAAAACTACCATTGTTGAATTTTGATATACTACCAAATAATAGCCACCATTATCTGAAATAGCAATTAAAATACCTTTTCTTTTCCAACTACATATCGATGTTAGTGAGCCTGGATTTCTTAATACATTTAAAACAAAACAGCGTATTAGATTAGTTTAAGTGCAGAAGCAGATTAAAGAACCTGGCTGAAGAGCATTCCACCCAGGAGGAGCTGGGGAGGAGACGGTCTCTTCAAATCTGAAACCTAAAGGAGAATAGACCTATATAATCAATGGTTTTGGAGATGGGGAAATGGAGCAATCAGACACAAGAAGACTTACCAATTCTATCCTTTCAGTACAAGCTCTTCCTATCAAAACTTTTTCTCTTTCATTTTTATCAAGTTTGAAGTTTATGTCATACTGGGAATTTTCTCAACAGGCAAAAATAAACATTTTTAGAAGAAGAGTCCAACCTAAACCTCTACCCTCTCCATAATTTAAGTAAAACTTATCTTGGAATTCTCTGCAACAGGCCATGAAAAATCCAAATTTTATGTGCTTTTAAAATACAATTTTTATTCTAACATTATAATTACTTGGTACATTGTTATAATTATCTATATGCTTTCTTTTTAACTCTATGTTGTTATATAAGTGTACAACAATGAGACTTTGCAAGAAATCTTGAACATACAATATATGCAAGAAAAATTTTAATATGTTTAGTGGGTCTGCTTGTTTTTTTGAAATCAGAATATCAATATCTATTTGGAGCTTCCAAACTCTGTAATGGGCAATTTCTTAGAAACACAAATGTGGGGGAAAATAACAACTGCAATCCTCCTGCTCCCCAGAAAATAAAGTTACTGCCACATTATGTTGCAGAGGTAGCTGATGTCATCCAACAGAAAAAGAGGCTGAAAGTACTTATCATTTCTTTAACCATAGTCTTCTGGCTATAACAGTCTCTGGAAGGGAAAAAACCCTATTATAATTTTAAAATACCACTCTCAATTTGTTTCTGTTTAATGACATTTAAATGGGGAAAAGTATTCAACAAAGGAAAACAAACAAGCAAAAACTCAGGAAATAAAAAATAAAAGCAAACATTTCAAAGATATTGTAAAATCATATATTTTCTCAAGATGTTCTTGTCGATGCTTGCTTCTATTAAGGAAACCAACAAAAAGTGGAAGGGGGAGAATTAGATTAGACAACTGGGGAATAACCATAAGAGCATCCTTTTTAACAAATCCAACTGCTATTTATTTTGGAATCTAAAACAATATAATGGAATGTTTTTGTCCATAAAAGTCACTCAAGATCCAAAGTTATAAATGTCAACAATTTGCATAAAAGCTCAACTTTAAAGATTTAGTGCTCTGTACAAATGAAGATGAAAATAAGCACAAACATAAGAGCTGCATTTTAATATAGGTATCCATTATCTAATGTTTATGTAATGGAAGTCAAATGACTTCATTATTATCTGTGCTATTATACTGAATACCAAATGAACTCATCATACAGACATGCTTGCTTTACAAATTATCATAGCCCCATCAATAACAGGGGAAACATATATATGCAAACTTCTTTAGATGACTAATTTGATTTTTGTGTTAGCTGCTAATGTATTATTAATCAACAGTTCATTATACTTTTAGATAACCTTAGTTTATTTGTGCTCTATTTGTACACAACTCATTTTTGTAATTTCTTGCTCTATAAAACTTTATACCTATTTAAACAATAACATCCTTAGGTAATGAATACATACATGAAAAAAATCAGATAGAAAAATATAGAGTCTGTTAAAATTATTTGCTTATATCCAAGTCTTAATAAGTGAAATCATTTTGGCATAAAGCCGTTTTTCCTATTAACTTGCTATTTTCAATACAAAATGATTGAGCTCTGGCTCAGACCATACATTCCTATCAACACCTCTCCTTGAACATACTCAGTTTATACTTTCAATTTTTATTGTTCTAAAGTGGTTTCATGGATGAAAATTTAATTTGCTTGGTACATGAATTGTTTTGGTTTGCTAGGTAATACCCCAAATGAAATACTTAAAAGCAGATTTAGATGAGATGATAGCTGAAAAAAATATCAATAGTGAGTCAAACATTGTGAAGTTGTTTTTAAAAAATTAAAGAATGAAAACAGTCACATTTTTATAGATAAGTGAATGAAAGATGATGCTTATGAGAAACAGCATGTCTGTTATGAGGAAATCTAGAATTCAAAAAACCTGGTACTATTACGGAAAGGCCAACTATTAGTAAAGGAAATTGGCAATGGTTTGTATGCTCTTTCAATGAGGCCATTAGAGATATTCATTATAATTCCATATTTGTGTACAAAAATATTCATTTAAAGTCTCTAACCAATACTGAATTTGCTTGGGTATCGTTTTCATGCAATATAAACCCTTAAGTCTTTGTAATAACATGATGGATTAAATAGCATGATGGTTAAACATGTATGACTGGTCTTCTTATAGAGCATTAAGTGACTTATATTGCATCAGGAGACAAATGAAATATTAGTTAAATGTACTTTCATGGAAAATTACAGGGTGGGGTCTAATGCATACCTCTTATGAAAACATCTCAGTAGATACTAGCTAATGTTTATTAAATACTTGATAAAAGTGGACACTGTGTTCCTTGTTTGTATTTAATTATTTAATGCTTATTACAACCTATGAGGTTGGAGAGCTAATCTCCATTTATAGGTAAGGAAACCCTGGCCTGGAGAAGCCACTGGTCCAGGAGCACATGTGGCTGAAAAGAAGCAAGAGATTCAAACCCAGACAGTAGATTCCAGTACTTCAATCCTTTACCATCATTTTTTTACAGATGTTTTAAAATTCACCAATAAATAGAGTCAAAATTAATACCAAATAATTTATAATCTTTTGATTTCTAAAGGATATATTGTGAAGAGATTTGATGACCTGAAAATTTATAAAATATACGTATACACATTAATTTTAATTACCCACTTGATACAGGAAAACAGAACCATCCTTAATTATTACAGAAGAAGAAATATTGATCCCTATTTTATTTAAGCATAAGAAAAAATTAAGACTTACTAAAATTCATTTCGTATATTCCTAACTTACAGGTAGCAGTTGTCCATTCATGCAATGTTTATATTATTAAATATTTTTCTACAGGGATTATAAACTATATTTGTTTCCCTAGAAAATTTTATTTTTTAAGGAATATTACTAGAATATCGGATAGTATTTTTTCTTAAATTCAATGTCGGAACTATTATCTTGCTACAAGCTAGTGAACCATTCAATATTCTAAACATTTTCTGGCATATAATGTACTTTTATGGGAATGGTCCTGGCGAGACTGTGAATGTAACAGATGTTTCAAAAGTTCAGTTAAAATAATGCCAACATTTAGTAGTATTTTCAGGAAAAAAGTTCTTGCAATTTTTACCTCTTTTGCAACTACAAAGGATTAGAAAAACTTCAATGGCTGGCAATAATTCTTTTCAATTTTTAATGGCCTCTCTGTTCTCAAATAGAGCCTTAACAGGGATAAACATATTTCAATTAGAAGCAAGTTGATTTCCCTGTGATTAAGTCTTAGTCATTGTAAACTTCTGCCTAATATTCTAAAGTCAAGAAAAGGGTTTTTTTCATTCTCCTGCTGGAAGATAGACACATTATACTTCATTCATGTAATTTGATTTCATGTATGGAGTATTCATACAAAATAATAAATGCCTGCATTGTTGAATTTAGAACAAACAAATCTAAAATATAAAAATCTACATTCTAACAAGTTCACCGCTATACCCCTCCAAATTGTTGGAAACAAGGGTGTCTACAGATGGTTTTGACAGTCTTAGATGCCACCAGATGGTGCTCTTACAGAGCCAAATAGACAAACAATCACCACAAATTTGAAAAAATATATATAGTTACTATTTCAACTGCAGAAGTCATTATCTTTCACATACATATTCAGAGAATCCCATGATGTCCAATAATCTGTAGTGACATTATAATTCAGGGTCCAAATATTTTTGACCTAACACATTTTTAAAATTTTATTGAAGATATATTTGAGAATCAAAATATCAAATATTGAATATAAAATTGCATTTAACTTTGCAGGACTCTTGAGATCTTCATATATGTAGATTTTTTAGATAGCTATATTAATAGTAAGAGCACAAAATGTTCAATATTATCATTAAATAATAATATTGCTAAAACTTGTATTATCTACTATGTGTAGAAAGCCCTGACTGGTGTAGCTCAATGGATTGAGTGCGGGCCTGCAAACCAAAGGATCAAGGTTTGATTCCCAGTTGAGGCACATGCCTGGGTTGCAGGCCAGTTCCCAGCAGGGGACTCAGAAGAGGCAACCATACATTGATATTTCTCTCCCTTTCTCCTTCCCCTCTAAGATAAATTTTTTTAAAAAGAATAAAAAATATAATACCAGAGGGGAGAGGAGAGGTAATTTCAGGGGGAAAAGGGAAAGGATTTACAGGAACAAGTATAAAGGACACATGGACAACAACTAAGGGGGGTGGAAAAGGGAGGGAGATGGAAATGGGAGGGACGTGGGGAGCACTTGGGGGGGTACACTGGGATGGGAGTAAAAGACAGAAAACTGTACTTAAACAACAATTAAATTAAATACATATATATATATATATAATATGTGTAGAAAAATTTACTGAAATGTTAAATTTACTAGGTACAAACTAGAAACATATATGCAAACATTTAAATGAATATAAGTAATATTTTTGGTTAATGGATTATTTTAAGTCATCTGTGTTCTTCAACATACCCCACATGCAGTGCTCCCTATATATTAGCAACTTCACGCTCAGATGAAAAAGTAAGATTTTGTAGATGCAGGATAAGAGATGGAGAATCTGCCACATCAAATAATGGAAAAATGAGTTGTGAATACACTGGAGAGGAATGGCCATTACTTATCAAAGATGGACTTCAGAGAAATAGTAGTCTAACTGTACCTGGTAGGCCTGTAGAAGTTGGCTGTGCACACACAAATAAAACATCACATATACAATATATACACTCATATATCATATATTTATAGTATACACATTTATGGAAAATAACACAATTAAAATATTAACTTGCTGTGTTCACCCAAATCATTGTTTAATGACAACAGGAAACTCAAAATATATCTGAGAATAAACCTAACCAAAGAGGTAAAAGATCTATATGCAGAAAACTACACAACACTGAAGAAAAAAATCAAGGAAGACACAAACAAATGGAATTATATACCGTGTTCATGGATTGGAAGAATTGACATCATCAAAATGTCCATACTACCCAAAGCAATTTACAGATTCAATGCAATACCTATTAAAGTACCAATGGCATATTTCATAGACATAGAACAAACACTTCAAAAATTTATATGGAACCATAAAAGACCCCGAATAGCAGCTGCAATTTTGAGAAAGAAGAACAAAGTAGGAGGGATCACAATACATGATATCAAACTGTATTACAAGGCCACTGTCATCAAAACAGCCTGGTACTGGCACAAAAACAGGCACATAGACCAATGGAATAGAACAGAGAGCCCAGAAATAAACCCAACTCTCTATAGTCAATTAATATTTGACAAAGGGGGCAGTAACATAAAATGGGGTAAAGATAGCCTTTTCAACAAATGGTGTTGGGAGAACTGGACAGCCACATGCAAAAAAATGAAACTTGAGCGCCAGCTTACATCATACAGCAAAATAAATTCAAGGTGGATAAAAGACTTAAATATAAGCCGTGACACCATTAAAGTCCTAGAGGAGAACATTGGCAGGAAAATATCAGATATATCACACAGCAACATTTTTACTGATATGTCCCCTAGAGCAAGGAATATAAAGGAAAGAATAGACAAATGGGATCTCATCAAAATAAAAAGCTTCTGTGTGACTAAAGAAAACTATTAAAATAAAAAGATAACCAACTGTATGGGAAAACATATTTGCCAATGATACCTCAGACAAAGGTTTATCTCCAAAAAAGCTTACACAACTTCACTCTAAGAAGACAACTAACCCAATTAAAAAATGGGGAAAGGACTTGAACAGACACTTCTGTAAGGAGGATATACAGAGGATCCAGAGACATGAAAAGATGCTCAATATCGCTTGCTATCAGAGAGATGCAAATTAAAACCCCAATGAGATATCACTTTACACAGGTGAGAATGGCTATCATAAACAAAGCAATAAACAAATGTTGGAGAGGGTGTGGAGAAAGGGGGACTCTGGTCCACTGTTGGTGGGATTGCAAACTGGTACAACCATTATGGAAAACAGTATGGAATTTTCTAAGAAAACTAAAATTGGACCTGCCTTTTGGATCCAGCAATTCCACTGCTGGGATTATATCATAAGAACCCTAAAACACCAATCCCAAAGAACCTATGCACCCCAATGTTCACAGTGGCACAATTTACAATAGCCAAGAGTTGGAAGCAACCTAGGTGCCCGTCAGTAAATGAATGGATCCAAAAACTATGGTACATTTACACAATGGAATTCTATGCAGCAGAAAGAAAGAACGAGCTCCTACCTTTTGCAACAGCATGGATGGAACTGGAAAGCATTATGCTGAGTGAAATAAGCCAGGCGGTGAAAGACAAATACCATATGATCTCACCTTTAACAAGAAATGAAACAACAAAACAAACAAGCAAGCAAAATATGACCTAAGACATTTAAATACAGAACAGGCTGACAGGGACCAGAGGGGAGAATGGAGAGAATCACAGGGGAAAAGGGGAAGGATTCACATGAACAAGTATAAAGGACACATGGACAATAACTAAGGTGGGGGGCAGAAATGGGAGGGAGGTGGGCAGCACTGGGGTGGGTGGGCAAGGCTGGAAATATAAAACAGAAAAATGTTCTTGAACAAGAATTAAATAAAAAATAAAATAATAATATAAACTTGAGAAAAGCACAAATTACTAAAAGAATAGGAATCTTTTGATTATTATTATTATTAGTTTTTTTATCCTCACATAGTTCATGTTTACTGACTTTAGTGAGAGGGGAAGGGAGAGAGAGAGAGAAGGACAGAAACACAGACGTGAGAGAGAGACATCAATCAGTTGCCTTCTGCACATGCCCTGACCGTAATCAAACCCACAGTCTTTTGAACCTTTCAGTTGATGAGATGATGCTCCAACTGCCCCACACTAGCCAGGGAAATATCCTTTGATTATTTAAAAACACAAAGTGCAGAAAAATGCAACAGACCAAACAAACATCTGTTAGTCATCTCTATTTAGAGATCCAGGATGAGAGTGTCAATATATCTTCTTTCAAAACCAACTTTACTATCAGTACTTTCCCCATGAAGTTTCAAAATTAGTACATTTTATCTATTTTTGCCTTCACTCATTTCATGGATTTTTCCCTTGGACAATTTAGAGTTTTGGGCAACACCTCAAATTTATAAAACAGTAAGGATGGAGGGCAAACCTTAACAACTACCTGTTTTAAATCCTGCCTCATTCACATAATTGTGAGATCTGGAATGATTTATTATTTTGGGAAGGTATTATCTAGGACAATGCACTGTTATAATACATTAAATCTCCCCATGCCTTAGAGTTCTCCTCTCTTAGATGTGATGATTAAATAGTACCTGTGTTGGACCAGCCCTATGTCTTTGAACTTAAACTATGTCACATGAGCTGCTTAAAATGAAGGGCAAAGCATCTTGGGTGTTTTTACATTAGACAAGTGTACTCTTTTCCTTGTGCATGCAGTCCTCCTGGACTGGATTTTTCACCTGGGCTCTAGAGTGGGGCCTGTGGACTTGTGAAGTGCAGGGTTGGAGAGAACTAAGTGCTTGTTATCTAACATCACCCAAGTCTTGATGAGGAGGTCCTTGGGGTTATTGGAACATGAGTTGCAATGTCTAGAGAAGTTCTCTGAGTGGAGTTGCATTTAAGCTGAGTCTCCCAGGTTTTTTAAAAACACTTCTTTTATCAATTAATAAATGCTTATTGTAAAACAAAAAAATAAATAGCACCTGTGTTATAGTGTAATTGTTTTTATTTTCTCTTGAGGAGTAAACGGATGAGTATATATGTACATGTGTGTAGGTATCTTAAACAGTTGCATGTATGATATATGCTTCTAAATATTAACTATCATCACCATTATGGTTGTTGATGTTAATGGGTCCATGGTGGAATAATACAGTAACAATAATATGAGGTTTTTATTTTTAAATTATTTTACTGTAAAGAATCATTATTAGGTGGTTATGGCTTTTAAACAATACATAATATCCCATCAATATCACTAAGTAAATATAATATTAGACAGTAGTTTTATATAAAAGGGTTATAAGGTCTTTTAAAACAATACCTAAGAATATAGAATAGTAAGTGAATGCACATCTCCTTTATCACTTTTATTTCCGGAGGTGATTACAATTACAATTTTTAGTGCTATTTTAATGGTCTGTCTTAAAAACCTAAAATATTGGCAGTCTTATTGGTTTATAAAAATAAGTTTGAGGATCTCTAATAGATTCTGTCTATAAATGTAGACAGGAATGCTCTTTCTTTTTTCCACACCAATAATAAGGGATGGGATGGGAGTAATAGACAGAATACTGTACTTGAAAAATAATTAAATAAATTAAAAAAATAATTCTTTTAATAGGAGGTGGATGAAAGGAGCTCATATTCTCCCTTAATTCTACTATCTACCTATCTACTTATTTNAACTAAAATTGGACCTGCCTTTTGACCCAGCAATTCCACTGCTGGGATTATATCCTAAGAACCCTAAAACACCAATCCCAAAGAACATATGCACCCCAATGTTCATAGCGGCACAATTTACAATAGCCAAGAGTTGGAAGCCATCAGTTGGTACCCATCAGTAAATAAATGGATTCAAAAACTATGGTACATTTACACAATGGAATTCTATACTGCAGAAAGAAAGAAGGAGCTCCTACCTTTTGCAACAGCATGGATGGAACTGGAAAGCATTATGCTGAGCGAAATAAGCCAGGCAGTGAAAGACAAATACCATATGATCTCACCTTTAACAGGAAGCGAAACAACAAAACAAACAAGCAAGCAAAATATGACCAAAGACACTTAAATACAGAACAGGCTGACAGGGACCAGAGGGGAGAATGGAGAGAATCACAGGGGAAAAGGGGAAGGACTCACATGAACAAGTATAAAGGACACATGGACAATAACTAAGGTGGGGGGCAGAAATGGGAGGGAGGTGGGCAGCACTGGGGTGGGTGGGCAGGGCTGGAAATATAAAACAGAAAACTGTACTTGAACAAGAATTAAATAAAAAATAAAATAATGATATAAACTTGAGAAAAGCATAAATTACTAAAAGAATAGGAATCTTTTGATTATTATTATTTTTATTAGTTTTTTTATCCTCACATAGTTCATGTTTACTGACTTTAGTGAGAGGGGAAGGGAGAGACAGGGAGAGAAGGACAGAAACACAGCCGTGAGAGAGAGACATCAATCAGTTGCCTTCTGCACATGCCCTGACCGTAATCAAACCCACAGTCTTTTGAACCTTTCAGTTGATGAGATGATGCTCCAACTGCCCCACACTAGCCAGGGAAATATCCTTTGATTATTTAAAAACACAAAGCGCAGAAAAATGCAACAGACCAAACAAACATCTGTTAGTCTTCTCTATTTAGAGATCCAGGATGAGAGTGTCAATTTATCTTCTTTCAAAACCAACTTTACTATCAGTACTTTCCCCATGAAGTTTCAAAATTAGTACATTTTATCTATTTTTGCCTTCACTCATTTCATGGATTTTTTCCCTTGGACAATTTAGAGTTTTGGGCAACACCTCAACTTTATAAAACAGTAAGGATGGAGGGCAAACGTTAACAACTACCTGTTTTAAATCCTGCCTCATTCACATAATTGTGAGATCTGGAATGATTTATTATTTTGGGGAGGTATTATCTAGGACAATGCACTGTTATAATACATTAAATCTCTCCATGCCTTAGAGTTCTCCTCTCTTAGATGTGATGATTAAATAGTACCTGTGTTGGACCAGCCCTATGTCTTTGAACTTAAACTATGTCACATGAGCTGCTTAAAATGAAGGGCAAAGCATCTTGGGTGTTTTTACATTAGACAAGTGTACTCTTTTCCTTGTGCATGCAGTCCTCCTGGACTGGATTTTTCACCTGGGCTCTAGAGTGGGGCCTGTGGACTTGTGAAGTGCAGGGTTGGAGAGAACTAAGTGCTTGTTATCTAACATCACCCAAGTCTTGATGAGGAGGTCCTTGGGGTTATTGGAACATGAGTTGCAATGTCTAGAGAAGTTCTCTGAGTGGAGTTGCATTTAAGCTGAGTCTCCCAGGTTTTTTAAAAACACTTCTTTTATCAATTAATAAATGCTTATTGTAAAACAAAAAAATAAATAGCACCTGTGTTATAGTGTAATTGTTTTTATTTTCTCTTGAGGAGTAAACGGATGAGTATATATGTACATGTGTGTAGGTATCTTAAACAGTTGCATGTATGATATATGCTTCTAAATATTAACTATCATCACCATTATGGTTGTTGATGTTAATGGGTCCATGGTGGAATAATACAGTAACAATAATATGAGGTTTTTATTTTTAAATTATTTTACTGTAAGGAATCATTATTAGGTGGTTATGGCTTTTAAACAATACATAATATCCCATCAATATCACTAAGTAAATATAATATTAGACAGTAGTTTTATATAAAAGGGTTATAAGGTCTTTTAAAACAATACCTAAGAATATAGAATAGTAAGTGAATGCACATCTCCTTTATCACTTTTATTTCCGGAGGTGATTACAATTACAATTTTTAGTGCTATTTTAATGGTCTGTCTTAAAAACCTAAAATATTGGCAGTCTTATTGGTTTATAAAAATAAGTTTGAGGATCTCTAATAGATTCTGTCTATAAATGTAGACAGGAATGCTCTTTCTTTTTTCCACACCAATAATAAGGGATGGGATGGGAGTAATAGACAGAATACTGTACTTGAAAAATAATTAAATAAATTAAAAAAATAATTCTTTTAATAGGAGGTGGATGAAAGGAGCTCATATTCTCCCTTAATTCTACTATCTACCTATCTACTTATTTTCTCAGTTCTTTTACTTTTAGTCCAAAATATTTATTGTAGTTAACGATATCTCCTGTTATTCCTGACTTTGGGTAGATAATAGGTATTAAAATGCTATGCCTTAAATATATATTTATATGCTTTCATAATTAACTACAAAATATACTATTTATTATATAAGTAATAAATCACATAAGAACAAGAGTCCAAATCACTGGAGTAAATTATTAGAAATATTAAAATTATATTCATGGACTATTTTTAAACTTATATCCTGTATGTTAGTAGACACTAACTACATTTCCTCAAGATGTCAGTTTCTTTAGGTTTTTTTAATAGCGTCGGTTGGAAAAAATATGATTAGTAAACACTCTTACATTCCCTGACAACACAACGAAAGCCTTACTTTAAACTGCAGTCCCCTTCATACTTAAACGACGAGGCCTAACTGTCCCTGTGTGAGCAGTTACACTTCGCAGAAAACCTGACGCTTTATTAGAGCCTCCCATATTTTCAAACCTCTTTTCTTATCCAGAGTATTAGCAAAATGGTCAATAGTTGTAATAATGACTAATGCGTATTTTCCTTAATGATTTATTTCATTGTTTGGTTTTCTCCAGTGGAGCTGATAATAAGCAAATGGCTGGAGGCCAGGGATTCCTCGATGTGCAGGAAGTGGGCTTTGCTGATTCCCGAGGGGTCAAGAAAAGAGGCAAATAAAACAATAGTGAATAAACAGTTCCTAAACAATGAGAATGTTTGCAAATACATAATGCAACACCATGCTACAACACAGAGATCGGAACATTACGGAACTTTAACCATTAAAAAACAATTTGTCTCTGAATTATGTGTTTTGCCAGGCTAAAGTGCAAAGCTTCCAAAAACATTTTCTCCCTTCTGCTCGTATTATTGTCCTTCATCTTCCTGAAATACTGTCCTGTCCCTGATTTGTGGTTTTACTCCAGTTTTTCTCACCCCTGTGTCTCCTGAGTTTCTCGTTCCCACCAGCACTTTAATATGAAAACAAACCATAGTTATTATTTTTCCAATGAAGAATTCCTTAATTATCCCAACTGTCTATATTCCCCTCTTTTGAATAAGTTATATCATAAGCCTGCATACTATACAACTTATTTTCTTTGCTCTTACTTTCAGGTCTATCAGATTTTGTTTCCCAGAACATCCATCACTGAAGGAGACAGGACTTGACTGTTTGTCTATACTCCGCAGCCCACCCCTGGCGCTTATTCAGGGAAGACTCTACAGTGGATATATTACAATGCATAACGTCCTGAATCTCAGTATCTCACACACTGATTATATACTCATCTCAATATAGTCGAGATATTTTCCCACCCAAACTTTAGGAAATATATGGATATAGAAAAAAAAGTGGTATTAGTTCTACATAATTGTCGAAGAAGGTAACTTGCTCATATTATTTTATAGCTAATTTTGAAAACTGCTAAACTAAATCCTACATTTTTAAATATTTTCTCCTTACCTAGTAATAACGGGGCATGTATTAGGAGCTATAAGACGAATCTAAAAGCATGATTATGAGTTTGGGTAAGCCGTGCAGGATGGTATCTCGAGGCTTCCACGAAGCACTGCCCCATGTTCCCCAGGACATGGCGTATCCTACTGGAACGGAAACTGTTGCTCCAATGTCCGAGCATCCACAATCAGACTCCCCAGTCCTTTTAGAAATGGGATTAGAAAAGATCAGACTAGTAGAGGAATGGAAGCAGCAACAGACGAGAAAGGACTTAAATGTTTTTTTTCTTCCCCTGGATATTCCTTCTCCTCTGAAAACCCATAAACTCCCCCACCCCCACCACTGACACACACACAACACCTCCGTCAACACCAAAACTGCTACCATCACTCCCACAGTCAGTTTCTCTGTTGCTTGAGCTGAGATGTTATTCTTTAGACAAAGAATCTCAAGTTTCCAGCTAACAGGAAGAGATAGGGTACGTATAAAGAGTAGGGAATCCACTCCCATCCAAAACATCTTATCTTTTTAAATTAATGATAGAGTACAAAGTCTAGAGTCACTATAGAGTTGCTTTACTTGTTGTAAGTTAGAAAAAAAGTAATTTCTAAATATTAACATGCTGAATTTTCTAACTAGACTTCCTTACCTTGCATAGTGTTTATTGTGATTTCTTTTGGAACCATTTAAAAATCTATTCTAAGAACATTAGCACCCTTTCCTCGAACTATGTGTGGCCAGATTAAATGTTACTGACTGTTCAGAGTACAGTAACTATACTCTAATGTAGCAATCGTCAACCTTTTTTTATCTCATAGCACATATAAACTAATTATTAAAATTTTGTGGCACACCAAAAATATTGGGCTGGCCAAAAAGTCTGTTACATTTTTTTCCATAAAATAAAAGACACATTTTTTCATTTTTAACAATAAATTTATTGATTTGGATATTTTAAGTATGCTATCTCCTGCTATTGGTTTCTGATGGGTAGAGGCTAGGAGTGCTGCTAAACACCTTCCAATGCGTATGATAGCCCCACAGAAAAGAATTATTTGGCCAAAATGTCAATAGTACCAAGAAACGTCACAAACCACTTTTGACACATTCTATCAGTCACAGCACTGTTTCCATACACTGCATAAATCTTTTTTTGTGTTTCACTTGCGTTTTTACCTTTCTTGAAATAGTAAAGCATAATACACAGAAAGTGTTGCATATCTTCTTGCATCTTAAATATTAAAATGGCTGCACAAAATTCACCTATTTTTATCTTTTTTTTAAATGCATGTTGATTTGACAGCTGTCACAATATAATCTAAAAAGTTGTTTCAAATTAAGTGAAAGACAACTAAGCACTATTAAAGCCATCGTATGGAGGAAAAAAACATAAAGGACCTTTGCTGAACCTAATATATTTTTTGCCAATCTGATTAAAAAATAGATATAATTTTAATTCATTCATACCAGGTGGCTATTGTTGTAGTGACTGTTATTACTTTTTAATTTGACAATCCAAGGGAAAAGATGTCAGTGCCCTTGACTAAATAGTGAAGTACTACATGGTTTTTTTGTTTTTTTTTAAGATTATATTTATTTATCTCTAAAGGGGAAGAGAAAGAGAGAGGGAGAGAAATATCAATGTATGGTTGCCTCTCATGCATCCCCTGCTGGGAACTGGCCTGCAACCCAGGAATGTGCCCTGACTGGGAATTGAACCTCAATCCTTTGGTTCACAGGCCCACGCCCAATCCACTAAGCTACACCAGCCAGGGCAATGAAAAAGTGAGGAAAAGCCTACAGCACCAGTATCCCCAGGCAGCCTCCCATCCAAGTACTGAGCAGGCCCGACCCTGCTTAGCTTCCAAGATCAGACAAGATCGGGCGCGTTCAGGGTGCTATGGCCATAGACTACATGTTTTAACTGTGCTTGGAGCACAGGAGTGTGCCTCTTGTGGCACACTAGTTAAAAATCACTGCTCTATAATATGATTGTTTTTCATCATTTAAGCAACTATGTAGTATATCTTTTTATTTAGTTTACTGATTATTTTTTCTACAAATATATTAAAGGAAGACATAATTCCTTTTACAACAATTCATGCCCAAACGCATGAAGTAAATAAAATGAACTAAAGGATGTTTAAGTGATTTGTTATTCCTACAATTAGTTATAAAATTATATTACAAAAATTTTAGAAACATGTTTTGTTCTGTATTTATTCAGTTGAATCAATGAGTATGTGTCAACAGAGCTAACAGAAGTAAAAACTAGGCAATTTTTAAACTTCCTCATAGGTCCACATCTTTCTCCCATTTTGTTTTCTCTTTTTCATGTTTCTCCTGTACCCACACTAATTACTTGATACACCTGACTATTGTGAGCCTTTTCCAAATTCCATATTTCTGGAAAGAGTCCAAACAGAAAATCACGTACCAGGCAATCTACCAGTATATGAGGGAAAGTACCGAATGAGTTATACCTAGTTCTTGTCCTCATGCATTTTCTGATCAACTGTGTGGAACAGAACACGTATATACACACTAACACATTGGAAAATACTTTCAACAAAGCATGAGAAAGGTAAACAAACTTTTAACATTTCAATGGATGGACAAGTTCTCTCTGGTGGGAATTATTTGCTAGAGAGCATTAACCATGTATGTATTTTATTTCGAAACTGTTCTCTTTTGATAAATTGATTAATCCAAACTGATAATGTATGTTCACAGAGATTAGAAATAAATCAATTTTTCGCTAAAAATAATTTAATGGTAAAAAGTATTAAAAGTTTTAAAAGAAGAGAATACTTAATACCCATCTACTGCAAACAGGTCTGCTTTGCTGTATGATGAAAAGGTATTCACAACAATTTATTACTGATTGGCAAAAGCCAAATTTTAACCATAGTAGGTCCCCACAGTTCAATATTATTTGAAATGTGTAGTTTTAGAAACCTGATTTTTTCTCAGCCAAAGACCAGAAATATTTTTCTCAAAGGAACAAATTAATTAACATATTCATAAAGACTGATACATATGTAAGAGCAATAAAAGATATAAATGTGATAACAATATTTATTACTGCCCCACTTTCCAACACTGAACCCTGGGGTTTATCTACCTCCAAGAAAACTTCTGTATACAACTTTTCCAGTTTCTCTACCTTTTGGGTAGAGAGTCAACCTGAGTCCTAAAATTTTGTGATGGATACTCAGAAAACTAGGGTGAGGAGATAGAATTAGAAAATAAGAGTTGAATGTATTATTAAAAACAAACAAAATTTTCCTGACTGGTGTGGCCTAGTGGATTAAGTGCTGACCTGCAAACCAAAGGGCCACCAGGTTGATTCCCAGTCAGAGCACAAGCCTGGGTTGCGGGCCAGGTCCCCAGGTAGGGGCACACGAGAGGCAACGACACATTGATGTTTATCTCCCTTTTCCTCCCTCCCTTCCCTTATCCCTAAAAATCAATGAATAAAATTTAAAACAAACAAACAAACAAGATTTGCCCTGACTGGCATGGCTCAGTGGATTGAGCACCAGCCTGTGAACTGAAAGTTTGCTGGTTCAATTCCCAGTCAAGGCTCATGGCTTGGTTGTGGGCCAGGTCCCCAGTTAGGGCTGTGTGAGAGGCAACTGATCAATGTTTCTCTCGTGAACATAGATCTTTCTTTCTTTTTCTTTCTCCCTCCTTCCTTCCCCTCTCTCTAAAATTAAATAAATAAAATCTCTAAAAAACATGAGACTTATTTACAAGAGCAAAAAATATTAAGATCAAATGAAAGAGAGAAAAGTTGGGATATTTTACTCTTAAAGTTGAGAAAAGACATTTTGACAGTACTGAGAGTAACAGGTGAAGAAAAGAGTTTGGGGAATATTGAGGCTTAGAAAATCTTATACTATGATTTGGATATCCTTAATGTTCTTTGGAAATACAAGTAAATGACTAGAAAAATTAGAAATACTTATATAACCTTGGATAGCAGGATTGTATCTCTTTTAATGTTCTTCTGAAGAATACTAGCCCCATAGGATCCTGGGTATTACTTGGATTACGTATAAAAATCATTTTAATTTATAATGTAATTTATAAATTTTAAGTTGACCTGATAATTACACTCCCTTGCCAGTAGGGTGGTTTTTTGTTGTTGTTGTTGTTTTGCTTAAATAAATGGCACTATATTTCTAGTTAAATTACCAGAAAGATTTAATCAGAAAGATTTAGTGAACTTCAGAATTTAATAGTTTTACTATGAACTATAGTATAGTATAAAACTTCCCAAACCTAGATACAACCAAAGTTTTTCTTCACTTGTTACTCTCGGTATTGCCAAAATATCTTCCCTAATTTTAAGACGACAAGATCCCAACTTTTTTCTTTTTCATATGTACTTAACCTCATTAGTTTTTTTGTTCCATTATTCTTCAAATTGCCAACTACTTCATTTTTATTAAAATATTGAAAATTACAGTCATAGTATTAAATAGTTTACTGATAGAAGAAACTGAGACAAGAAGTAATAATGAATATTATTATCTTTTTTAACCTATCATGATACTTTCTGATTACAGGACATAGCCATTTATTTTTTAAATTATTTTTCTTCCTCATTAAAAAGTGTAAATAAAGGGCATCTCACCCTTCAAACTCCACATTTCTAGTACTTTTAGGTATTGAGAAAAAACTGTAATAAGTAGCTTTTTTGGTGATCAATGAGTCTGTTTGCTGAGGTACATATAGGCAAAGTAAATTCACAAACACAAGTCTTCAAGTAAAGATGATATACTGAGAAATTCACCTATATAAAAATTTTTATTTTTAAAAGTGAGGATAAAGTTCTCAGTCTACATATTGTACTGGTTCTTTCTTGCTGACTCATTATCATATTAATTTTTAGATATTTTCAGGGGGGAAATACCTGGGCAATTGCATTATTGCCAGCAAACTTTGTAGGTGAGCCAAGATTAGAAATCTCCATATGAATTATCTATGTATCCATCTTTCAATATATTTACCTATATATCCCAATCCACAGCAATATCTAATTTCATTGGTCCTAATCTAACCATAAATTAAGTCTCTCCTCTGATTGAGTCTAGTCAAAAACAATAGTTTGCAGTTAATATATCTATGTTGGATCATATATACTCATACTGACATAAATTATAAGTAAATTTGCAATGATAGGGATATCCAAAGAAACTATTACTAAAGTTCTGATTTTTAATTTCACTAAAATAAGGATTTTTTAAATAGTAAAATTGTTTGGAGAGACATAAATGAAATGGTAAAGCTTTGAAATATGCATATATACACACACAAATATATATATGTGCATCTATATATATATGTATGTATCTGTATAGTAATATTTCTATGACTTTCCTAAAAATTATAAATTAACTGAAGAAAAATATAAAAGAAGAGGGACATAGTTCAGATAAGTGTTTTACAACCGGTGCAGTCAATCTGAAAATAATCAAATCCATCTTTCAGAAGTTTATTCATGATGACTTTTTATATTGTTTTACATTGACTTTCTCTCTCACTTCAGAGATAAGCAATTCAACTTTATGGAAAGGTGGGCACAGCCAGCCATCAGCTCAGAAACGGAAAATTGTAATAACTGTATTTTCAGACATAATTCACAGGTTAAACCTGGTGGGAATTGCTTTCATCTGTGTGGACTTTTAAGGATGATGCATTCTACAAAATGTGTATTGCTTTATTTATTTATTTATGTGCTTATTTATTTATTTATTTATGGAAGATCACTGGCTGCTGTGAGATGCCGTTATGGCACTGGAGATGCTGTAGACCTCCACTGGATTAACAACTCTGCATTTCATTAGCAATCTGTTGATATAGGCTGACATTCATGTCATTTTTTTTTCTTTTCGTTGGAAAATATAATTTTTAATGGTTAAATGAATTTCTCTCCACACATTGACTAATAGTAAATCTTTTTATATCTCATTCAGTTTTATCGTTCCCTCCGGCAGTTCAGTTGTTGGCTCAGATTTATTGAGGTCTGACAGAATGCAATTGAAATCTCCGTTTGAAATAAAGTTCCTTGCATGAAAAAAAAAATCCATAAAAGCCTCATCCTTAGGACAGCAACTTTTATAGTGCAGAAATGATCTGAATAGCTCTCGGATGTTGGCCTTGGGTAACAGTTCAGATTGCATTATTGGGTATGCACCTGGCACTCTGAGTCTCTTCTCTTGCTGTTTCCTTTACTAGCACACCCACACATACTCACTCTTGCTCACTTGCCACACAAAAGAGAATCCAACCTTAAATTATATATAAAAACAATCTCACTTGTGCTTTTTCTTCCATAATTCAACAAAATAGTATCCAGGAAACTAGTCATATCGCTAATCTGATGGTAAGGATTTTAGAGTACTTTATTCATGTTGCCCTTTTTCTCATGCACATATTGGAATGTGTCCTTGAGATTAGATGAGGAAGCACCAAAATTATTTAAGTAATAACATTATAAAACATTTCACCAGTCACTTAAAACAATAATCAGTTTGTTTATTTTACATGGATGTTATATAATAAGACCTTCCTTTTCTCCCTTTTTATTGCATTTATTGGAGTGACACTGGTTAACAAGAGTATGCAGGTTTCAGGTGCATAATTCTACAGCACTCATCTGTACACTGTACTATGCTGTCACCACTGCACGTCAAATCTCGGTTGATCACCATCTAACCCCACTGTTCCCTCCTCCACCTCTCCCTGGCAATCACCACTGTTGTCCGTTTCCACGAGTTCTCTCTCTCTATTTTTTAAATAAGACCTTCCTAAAGATGTAGGGCTTCCCTGTGGCACAGCCTTTCTCTTGTAAGAAATGAGAATGGATAGCTAACGATATCGAGCATCTTTTCATGTGTCTCTGGATCCTCTGTATGTCCTCCTTGGAGAAATGTCTGTTCAAGTCCTTTGCCCATTTTTTAATTGGGTTGCTTGTCTTATTTGAGTGGAGTCGAGTGAGTTCTTTGTATATTTTGGAGATTAAACCCTTATCTGAGGTATCATTGGCAAATATGTTTTCCCAAGCTGTTGCTTCTCTTTTTATCTTGATACTGTTTTCCTTAGCCATGCAGAAGCTTTTGATTTTGATGAGATCCCATTTGTTTATTCTTTCCTTTATATCCCTTGCTCTAGGGGACGTGTCAGTAAAAATATTGCTGCGTGGAATATCTGAGATTTTCTTGCCAATGCTCTCCTCTAGGGCTTTAATGGTTTCACAGCTTATATTTAAGTCTTTTATCCACCTTGAATTTATTTTGGTGTATGGTGTAAGTTGATGCTCAAGTTTCATTTTTTTTGCATGTAGCTGTCCAGTTCTCCCAACACCATTTGTTGTTGAAAAGGCTGTCTTTACTCCATTTTATGTTATTGCCCCCTTTGTCGAATATTAATTGACTGTAGAGAGTTGGGTTTATTTCTGGGCTCTCTGTTCTATTCCATTGGTCTATGTGCCTGTTTTTATGCCAGTACCAGGCTGTTTTGATTACAGTGGCCTTGTAATACAGTTTGATATCAGGTATTGTGATCAAATTAAAACCACAATGAGATACCACTTAACACCAGTCAGAATGGCTATCATAAACAAAGAAACAAACAACAAGTGCTGGAGAGGTTGTGGGGAAAAAAGGGGACCCTAGTTCACTGTTGGTGGGATTGCAGACTGGTACAACCACTATGGAAAACAGTATGGAATTTTCTAAGAAAACTAAAAATGAACGTGCCTTTTGACCCAGCAATTCCACTGTTAGGAGTATATCCTAAGAACCCTGAAACACCAATCCAAAAGAACCTATGCACCCCGATGTTCATAGCAGCACAATTTACGATAGCCAAGAGTTGGAAGCAGCCTAGATGCCCATCGGTAAATGACTGGATCAAAAAACTATGGTACATTTACACAATGGAATTCTATGCTGCAGAAAGGAAGAAGGAACTACTACCCTTTGCAACATCATGGATGGAACTGGAAAGCATTATGCTGAGCGAAATAAGCCAGGCAGTGAAAGACAAATATCATATGATCTCACCGTTAACAGGAATCTAAACAAACCAAACAAGCAAGCAAAATATGACCAATGACACTCAAATATGGAACAGGCTGACAGGGTCCAGAGGGGAGAGGGGAGAGAATCATGGGGGAAAAGGGAATGGACTCACATGAACAAGTATAAAGGACACATGGACAATAACTAAGGGTGGGGGGGCAGAAAGGGGAGGGAGGCGGGGAGCATGGGGCAGGGGGGCGGGCAGGGTTGGGAATATAAGACAGAAAGCTGTACTTGAACAAGAATTAAATAAAAAAATTATATTAAATAAAAAATAATAAAAAATAGGCAAGAATCTAAATAAACACTTTTCCAAAGATGGAAAAAAAAAAAGAAATGAGAATGGAAACAACGTGTGGTTGCCTCTCGCATGCCTTCCACTGGGGACCTGGCCGGCAACCCAGATATGTTCCCTGACTGGGAATGGAACAGAGACCCCTTGGTTCACAGACCAGAGCTCAATCCACTAAGAAACAACAGCCAGGGCTATAACCAATTTCTTACTGCAGAAAGAGAATCTATTCTTGTTAAAATCCTCTGAAGGATTTTAGAGATACAGGCATGCCTTAATTGTAAAAAAAGAAAACACAGACTCTAGGCTGATTTCAGAATCAACTCTCATCATCATACTAAAGAACTGGCTTTCGGAGAGAACTTGTCTCTGCCGTAGCAAGACGTACTGATCATAGTTCCGAACATTTCTTTCATAAAAACTCCAAAGATTTTTGTGTAGAAATTAGCTGGGGAAACCAGTTGCATATTTCTTTTTGCTAACTTCCGCAATTATAGAAGTAGGCAATAATATTTGTGGCACCTATGACTTTGACAACAATTAAAATGTGGAGATATTTTATACCACTCTAGTTGTTGAAAATTTCTAAAGATATTATCACATGGATTATTACTTCAAGATTTTGGTGAGTAATCAACCTACACAATCATGTTATTTTTTAATAATAGACAAATATATAACTATATTGTAAACTTTTAAAAATATTTTAATGCTCTATTTCTCTTTCCTTTGTAATCCTATATATATAATATACATATAATATGTAATATACATATATATTATGAGCAGCTTTAGGTTCACAGCAAAATTTGGCTGACAGAAGAGACAGTGTCTGTATACTGTCTATGCACATACATAGCCTCTCCCACTGTCAGCTTCCAGCATCGGACGGGTATATTTGTTACCTAAATTGACAAATAATTGCCACCCAAAGTTCATAGTTGATGTGAGGGTTCACTCTTGGTATTTCACATTGTATGGGTTTTGACAAATGTGTACTGAAATTTACTCGCAACTATAGTATCGTACAGAGTAGTTTCACTGCCCTAAAAGTCCTCTATGTTCTACGTATTCAGTTCTCCCTTCCCACCTAACTTCTGGTAACTACTGATCTTTTTATTGTCTTTATAGTTTAGCCTTTTCCAAAATGTCATGTAATTGAAATCATATAGGGTGTTTTAATAGCTTTTTCATAGTATCTTCTTTCACTTAGTCATAAGCTCTTACATTTCCTCCATGTCTTGTCGTGACTGAATAGCATATTTCTCTTTATCTCTGTAAATGTTCCACTGTCTGGATGTACCACAGTTCATTTATACCTTCACCTAGTGAAGGGCATCATGGTTGCTCCCAAGTCTTGGCAGATATAATTAAGTGGTTATAGACATCTATGTGCAGAATTTTGTTTGGACATGAATTTTCTACTCCGAATAAATACCATGCAGTGCGATTACTGGATTGCATGGTAAGAGCACGTTTAGTTTAGTAAGAAAGTGACAAACTGTCCTCCACAGTGGCTGTGTCACTGTATATTTCCATCAGCAATGAATGAGTCCCTGTCACTCCACATCCTCTCCAGCATTTGGTGCTGTCAGTATTTCGGCTTTTTGACATTCTGCCAGGTGTACATTGGTTTAATTTGCAGTTCCCTAATGATTTATGTTGTTAGGCACATTTTCACATGCTTATTTGCTATCTTTATATCCTCTTTTTTGAGGTTTCTGGTATTTTGACCACTTTTAAGCCAAGTTTCTAGTCGTTCACAGCGCAGTCTTAAAAGTTTTAAAAGGTGGTTTTTGTTGTTGTTGTTTTTTTTAATCTTTATGGGCACTTTCCTGAGATGGCCAGGGATCTGAGAAGACAGTGAGGTTTGTACCCAAACAGACCATCTTAAATTCCATTTTAAAATGACCCTTCTTGTAAGGAGAACAAAGTGCAGATAAGGATTTTGGAATTCAAGGAAAAGTTAATTGGATTAAAAAAGGCTGGTCATCCTGACCCCAGGCGTTGGACTTGAGCTATGCCCCAGGTGGTGGTCAGCTCACTCTGGAGTACAATGGCTCCAATACCATCTTGAATTGCTTGCAGGCCCCCTGAGGCACAAAGGTGGGACTGCTTGTGTTTTTCTCCAGTCGGGGTGGGTCATACCTTCAGTTCCCGGCACAGTAGCTTTTACATGCATTGATTACTAAGTCATAAGCTACTGCTCAAACTAAAATTTTTCAACTTTCCAGGCCCCTATCATTCCCCCACCATTAGTTTAAACTGTCTTGTACCTGTGACATCAGTTTCGTATAGAAGTACTCATTTTGCTATTGAACATGTATCTTAGCATTACAGCGACTGGTAGGGGGTTTAGGAGTACACCTGCGTGCAGATCTACATAAGGGGGCACACTGGATGCAACAGCAAGCTATGATACTGAGAAAATGAAAAATAAAAATAAAAACAACAATGTCTGTCTAGGACCAGTAATACTAGGCAGCCAGGAGCTTAGTTTAGACAAATTAATACCAAAGAATCATTTTCTGTTTCATGTTGGATACTGCTTCATTCACTTGCTTTATTTTATGCTCTATGAGCTGTGAATTATCAGAGTTTTAAGAGTTCTTTATATATTTTGGATAACAGCCCTTTACCAGATATGTCTTTTATAAATATATTCTGCCAGTCTGTAGCTTTTTTCTTATTCTCTACACAGTGACTTTCTCAGGGTCTTTTCAATTCTAATGAAGTCCAAAGTATCAATTGTTTCTTTCATGGATCATGCCTTTGGTACGGTATCTAAAAAGGCACGGCCACACCCACTGCCATCTAGGGATCCCCTTTGTTATCTTCTCTGATTTCACAATGTTCTGTTTTACACTAGGCTTATAATCAATTTTGAGTTAAATTTTTGTAAAGGGTTTATGGTCTGTGTCTGGAATCTTTTTACTTTTTTATTTTTTATTTTTAGTTTTTGCATGTGGATGTTAATCGTCCCAGCACTGTTTATAAAAAAAGATTCTCTCTTCTCCATCACCTGTGCTCTGTTTTCAAAGATCAGCTGACAGTGTTTCTGCAGATCTATTTGTGGGCTCTCTATTGTTTTGTGGAGCCATTTTTCCAGTCTCTCACCATAAGTGTGCTGTCCGGTCTTTGAGCTGGGTAGTGTGAATTATCCAACTTTGTTTTCCTTTGATACTGTGTTGGCTGTCCTGGGTCTTTTGCCTCTCTATATAAACTTTAGAATCAGTCTGTTGATATACACAAAATAACTTACTGGGATTTTTATTGGGATTGCATGGAATTTGTAGATCAAGTTAAAAAGAACTGACATCTGGATGATATTGAATCTTCTTATATATGAATATAAAATGTCTTTCCACTTAGTTCTTTGATTGTTTTCATTAGATTTTGTAGTTTTCCTCATATAGATTTTGTACATGTTTTGTTAGAGTTATATTGAAGTATTTTATTTGGGGGGCCCTATACAAATGGTAATGGGTTTGTAGTTCCAAATTCTATTTTTTCATTGGTGACTTACAGGGAAGCAGTTGACTTTTGTATATAAACCTCGTACCCTAAGACCTTCCTATTATTGCTTACTAGTTCCAAAAGGCTTTGTGTTGGTGGTGTTGATTCTTAATTTCCTAGACAATCTGGAAAAAATATTTTTATTTTTTTCTTCCCAGTATGTATACATTTATGGTCTTGTCTTACTACCTTAGCTAGGACTTCCACTATGACTACATATTTACTTTATATTTTGAAAAAACATTATTCTAAGGAGGCATCCATAGGCTTTGTCAGATATTCAGCAGTCTTTGGCAAACATCCGCACAGATCCGAAGTTAACCGCTACCATTCTAAAAATATAAATACTGTTAGAAACCGGACCACTGCCTCTGCCATGATCCAAGCCAGCAAAATGAAGGATGTAAATTCTCTTTTAAGTTATATTTTGGGGTTAGTGCAACTGATTAATTCTAAATTAGTAAGCAGTATAGTTAAAAGGGAAAATAGGAGCTGTAGGAATGCTTTGCTTGTTTCTTTTTATTTTAGGTGTGTGATTCTCATACTGTGTGCCAAATCATCCCAGGGCACTGCGGTAAGTTTAGAAAAATGTCCCTTAATAGTCTAGGTACTCTAGGGAAACACGATGGTGCCCAGCAACTATCACTGTGTGAAGGCAAACTTCAGATAGTTCAAAACTTCAACACTGGATCACACTGCCTTCCTTTTGTTAACATCACATCTTTACAAGGTTGGATTTACAAGGTAATTGTAAGAAAAAGCAAGCACTAAGCAAACTTGATGCGGAACAGAAAACAAGGGTGGTATAGAATAATCTGGGTCCAGGCTGTAAGAAATTGTGTGGTACCAGTTGACACAGATGTCATCTGAGTGAGGAATTGTGGTTACTTAGAAGATTAAATTAAAATATTAATCTTTTTATTTTATGTGTATTATTTTATCAAACAGTTACTAAATTGTTAGAACATGAATACTTAATAGGTCATTTACAGCTGTCTTTTTAATAAGTAAATCTTTAAAGATTATGATTATCTATCTTTCTTCTATTTATTGTTTAGGAACACTGAAAGTTTCTAAGACACTAATGTCACTAAACTGAGAAAGTTCAGGAATCTCTGTTTTAGATTTCACATTGAAAAAGTAAAATTGGCATTATGGAAAACAACGAAAAATTGGAAAAGCAATACACAGACTTCAGGTGGCACAGTTTGCTTATAGGTGATGTAACTTCATTTAGGCCAGTTCCATAGAACACTGGGATGTGCACAATGTAATTGTAAAACTGTGGATTTTCTAATTATAGGAAGTAACAATTTTTCTAAACATTATATTGTAAACAAAATATTTTAGGAGTCAGTGAAGATTAAAGGGAGGAACTCTAATGGCAACAAAAAATAGCTAATTGCCTAATAAAATTTTTAGTTTGAAAATTGGGAGAAAGTAAATTAAGGCCATTTGGTAGGTATAGAAAAGGCCAGAAGAAATATTTTTGAACTGAGAGGCTAATTTGATGTAGGAAATAAAGAAAAAAATTGAGTGGTCTAATAATTCTAGCTTTAATAAATGGGTCAATAATTCTACTGTAGGCCGAGTTGCTAATACAACTTGGAATGTTAGATTTTCTCACTTAAAACTTTATACTTACAAATTTAAAATTCCTAATGACAGACATTTGGAGAGAGTAGGTAGTAAGTTGAAATTAACTGTTCGTGAAATCCTGAGTATGAATGAGGAAACATAAGCTGAAACAAGGTGGTGTTCTAATAATAAGAGAGGGAAAGAAGTGGCTAAAGAGACTCAATGTTTGAAGAAAAATGTATAATAACTGTAAATAATACCATGGAAACTAAAGGGAGAGGGTTTTACAGATGGCACGTGTCTTCTTTGTTAATTTTTATATAGATTTATTTCCCCCCCACAAAATGGCCATATTACTCACTGTACCTCTTCATTTCTGAATGGGTCAGTTTCTGAATGAAACTAGAAAATCCTATGAAATAGAAGTGAACAAGCTTTGAAATGATGAGTTTGCATCTCAGCTCCACCATTCATCTGGTACGTGACCACGGGCAAGGCACTTACTTTATCTGAAAGTCACATAAAATTAAAATAATAGTGTTTACTTCCTGAGGCTATATAGAAGCATTAGAAATTCTATACACAAAGAATAAGAAAAGTGCCTGGCATATATTATTGTAGAGATTGAATAGTAAGTAAACTGTCCTAGTTTTCACCATGTAAGTCAGCAAATCAGTTAATACATATTCTTTTTGCATAATCTTATTTAAATTTTTTTTATTGTTGTTCAGTGACAGTTGCTCCACATTACTCTCCCTGCCTTGCCCATCCACACCTCCCACATTCAATCCCCCCCACCCCGTTGTCTATGTCCATCGGTCCTTTATACGTGTTCCTTGACTGGACCCTTCCTCTTTTTATAAATTACTCTTTTTGTCTAAATTTTATTTTCCATCAGAGCCCTTCATCCATGGATTCTAATTAATTATTTTTATTTTCTTTTATTCTCACCTGAGGACATTTTTTCATTGCTTTTCAGAGAGAGGGAGGGAGAGAAACATTGGTATGTGGGGAAAACATGAGTCGTTTTCTCCTGCATGCACCCAGACCAGGGAGTTTCTGAACCTGACCTGGGATTGAACCTGCAAACTAGTTTTGTGCCCACAACCTTTCAGCTACCAGGCAATGCTCCAACCACCTGAGCCATACCAGCCAGGGTCCTAATTAATTTTTATAATCACCCAGAGTTGGCTATTGTTTTCTTACTGTTATCAATAGTATGTTACACTGTACTATGTCTCTTTATCTTCTAAGCATTATCTCTCTAATTATGCATTTAAATAACTTTAAAATTTTATTTTCATCGAATTTTCTGAGACCTTTTCTGATAACAGCTGTTTCCCCCTCCTCTTAGTTCCTTCTTTTAAATTTTCTTTATTTTGAATTCAAACAATTAACCAGCATATATGAATTTATTGTGTGTAGAATTATTGTGCTACCCATTCATTTTCTTGATGTTTCTTTTAAAAGTCATTTCAATTGTAGAATGTCACCTGTCTTCCTGTAACCCTGCTTCTGCTCTCAGTGTTAGATCCACTTTCCCCAGGCGCCTGCATCCCCCCCTCAGTGCCCTGGCTGCTGCTTCTGCTTTTCATTCTCTTGTATCTAATTCATCACTAGGTCTTAACAGTTTCCCCGCCACACCTCTAGTTCAAGCCATTATAATGTGAACGACCACCACTACAAAGAAAGGTGCTAAATTCTCTCAAATAAAAGGTGGCACTATAATTTCAACCATACCTTTCACTTATTTTATGAAGACAAAAAAACAGCCTATAGATAAGAATACAGTTGTAAAATGTTTCAAAATATTATGCACCGTTGAAGTAAATAACTGCAGTGTATGGATTTTTCTCAGCACAGGCTTGTTGGCACTTTTATCTTGGGAAAATCATTATAATGAGGCTCACTTTCCTCGTGTATGAAAATGGGAATAAAATACAAATGGTTATTGTGAGGAAGAAATGATAAACTGAACATAAAGTGAAGAATGGCAAGTGCACAATAGACCTTCCCATTTGTTTCTAGAAGGAAAAGCATAATTTATTTTGCAGCTAAAATTCTGAAAGCCCCTGAAACAACAAGTATTACTGGTTTTTGACAAGTACTATCTCAGCCAAGACGTGTGTATTTCCAAATATGGGTCCCAGGCACGTGGGACTGGGGTGAGAGATGGAAGCAGGAAGCCCCAGACCAGCCCTACATATACAGATCAGCAAACCACCATTTCGGAATCTTTCTGATTATTTCCCACCTCTTTCCAATTATTCCAACTGTAAAGGTTGTGCACTTCAGAAACCATACCGGGCATGGGTGACTCAGACAGTGTCTAACGCAGCAGCCATGTATATTATTTAATATTACTTTTTCTGAGTTATTTTCTGGATAATTGTACCATAATTATCCCTCCCTCTTCTCTCTGGACTGTCAAATGGATAAGCCAATCGCCTCCAAGTTCTATGAAATTGTGAACCATATGCTTCTCCTTCAGCTTAAAGAGAACATGCAGATTTGAAAGTAGTATTAATATTTTAGTAAATTTAAAACCTTTGCCCTGATCCAAATGGATTAGGAACATTTACAGTTAACAAAGAAAGAAAATGAAAAGGATTTAGGCAATCTCCGACTTTTTGACAGCTCATTCTAAATTGACCCCCAAATTGTTGTTAGTTTTTATAACACATATTTATCACTTTTAAACGTGTTAATTGTGTTAGGAGCACTGCAGCTGGGATTAATTTAGGGAGTTTGAATTGCCTTCTCTACAGCTGGTGAACACTGAAGCAAAACTGTGAAATAAGTTTTGCTAAAAGAATTAGATAGTTTGCACTGTTAATTACTCAACTCTTTCTTTTGGAATTCTTTCTAAGCAGTCTAGTCCTAAAATATAAAAGGAATTGTTTTTCCCTCATTCTATAAACAGGATTATAACATTTGGTTGTTTATGATGCTCGTTTTATGTGTATACTTCTAGTTTAATGTCCAAAACTCACAAAAATTTTGGAAAACATGATGGATTTCAAAAATAAAGTAGCACAACAGAAAACAGTCTATTACTTCAATGTGACCCACCACACAAATACATGGGTGAGAACATCTTTAATATGTATGTACGTATGCATGTATGTACTTACATATTTAAGACTCTTTTTCATGTTTCTTTATGCATAAAACAGACTATTCTGGAAGTCATTAGCTTTAAAGTCTCAATCCTCTTCACTCTGTCCCTACACACATCTATGGATGTATAAAAAGCATAAAATGCCCGCTTCACGTATCTGAAACTTAAGACAAAATACATATTTGTGTTCACACTTCGTTCAGTTGTGTTCACTCTTCTTTAAGTAGTAATACATGGCATGGGTAGGGAAAAAGTAGAGGTCATAGGTGGTCTCTGATAGCACTTCTTTTTTTTTTAAGACCTTATTTATTTTTAGAGAGAGAGGAAGCAGGGAGAAAGAGAGGGAGAGAAACATTGACTCATATCGATTGGTTGTCTCTTGCACACCCGCCACCAACCCCGGCATGTGCCCTGATCGGGAATTGAACCAGAGACCTCTCGGTTTGCAGAACAACCACCAATCCACTGAGCCACACCAGTCAGCTGCATTTCCTCCTTAAGTTAGAATCTCACAAATACAATCCTGAAATTGAGTATTATTTATCCAGAGCAAAAATAGAAATATTTTTCTCAGATATGATTTAATCTCTGATTAGGTCTGACCACATACAATAAAATTTAGTTATTTGAAATTGAAGAAAATTAGCTAATGTACAAAATAGTTTAATGACATAACATATAAAATTGCCAATAGCTTTAGCATATGGTCTTAATAACTGCCTACTCTTATATATGTGTGTGTGTGTATATATATATATATATATATATCTTTTATATTTACTAAGAGAAATTTTAAACATACATCCAAGCAAAGACATTAACCACATGTATCCATCACCTACCTTCAAAATTTACCAGTTCATAACTCATTTTTAAACTATAATCCCTTTCATTTCTACTTTTTTCTTATGGTTTTTTATTGTTGTTGAAGATAACAGGTACTTCACCATGCGGCTATCTACAATCTGGATTTGGCCAGTGGCAGAAATATGTTAAGCTATTTCTTCAACTCACAAATTTCCTATAAATTGGAAGCTATATTTGAACAGTTGAGCTGAATCTATATTTTTCTTTGTTTGCTTGTTTTATGATTGAATCCCTGTGGCTAATTCAGTTTATTTGTTACTATCCTACCTATCATGTTTCCCCCTTTGCTTGAGTGGTTTCTTTCTGAAGCTTTTTCAAAATTGTAGATTGAAATGATCCACAAATTAAGGGGAGGTATATAGCCTTTCATCAGAAATGTGTGACCTTTTCCTCACTGAAATTTCTATTTAGGACTCAGTCTTGGCCTACAGTAGGATCTTCACGTCTGGCTGGTTGATTAGCAGGTTTCTCCATGACCATTTGCAGTAACTCAGTGATTTAACAAGTGAATAATTAGATTGACCTATGCTAGCTATTGCTTTAAGTTGTGGGGGTTTTAAACGTGCAATGAAAGCTTAAGGAGCTTATTTATATTCCAGGACTATTCATTAACTATCTTGAAATATGTCATTACTTACCAGGAGATAAAAAGATTACAATGTGGCCTTGCCTAGGTGAGAAGCAGTTACTAAGAAATAATTATGTGTGAACTTTAGAATCTAGACTTAGCAATATTCAATTTGTGGTTTGTATTGTAAGTGTCTGGTCTTATTTGCACATATTTCTTCAGACAAGTATATTTGCCCACATTTCTGGGCAAGAACCAACCAGCTTTACACTTTGTTGATCAACTCATTTCATTACACTCACTCATCTTTCTATTTTTATCAGTTCAACTTTTTATTTGAATTTTTCCATTTTTACTATGATAAAGTACATATATAATTACAAACCTAACAATTTTCTTTTTTTAATTTTCATTTCTTTTATTTAAAATTTCCCCAGGTTATTGAGGTATAATGGATAAGTAACCATGTAATGCATTTAAAGTATGCAACATGAATATTCGATATATGTACACATTGTGAAATCATTTCTACCATCAAGCTAATTAACATATCAATCACCTCAGTTAGCTTTGATTTACTTTTGTTCAGAATTCTTAAGATAGACTCTCTTAGTAAATTTCCATTTTACAATATACTATTGTCAACTGTAGTTACCATGCTGTGCATTGTATTTCCAGGGCTAAATCACCTACATAATTGAAATTGTGTACCCTCGGACCTGCCTCTCCCCATTTATCCCACCTCACAGCCCTGGCAACCATGACCCTACCCTCTGCATTTGAATTTGGCTTTTAGATTCCACATAATATGATATCAATGCAGTATTTATCTTTCTGTGTCTTATTTATTTCACTTAGCATAATGTCCTCTGGATTCATCTATCTTGTCACAAATGTAAGGATTTCCTTCTTCTTTTAGGCTGAATAATCTACTGCATATGTGTATATATATATATATATATATATATATATGCAACTTAAATGTCTATTGATGGCTGAATTGATAGCATTTATGACAGCATTTTCTAATCAATTATTCCATTAATGAACATTTAGGATCTTGGCTGGATCACAGATTGCCCTATTTTTTTCTTTTCCTTTTTCTCTTTGATTTAATCTTTATTGTGTTTTTTTCATTACCACTTAGTCCCCTAAGGAACCTCCCTACTACTTTCCATACTCTCTATATTAGTTTATATTCCTATCAACAGTGTACTAGGTTTCTCTTTTCTCCATGCTGGCCAGCATTTGTTATCTCTTGTCGTTTTGATACTAGACATCCAAAAATGTGTGAAGAGATATCATATTGTGCTTTTGACTTTCATTTTCCTGATGATTACAATGTAGTTACACATTGACCATAGGTATATGGTCATATGTTCATATACCTATTTACCATAGGTATATGGTCATATGTTCATATACCTATCATATGTTCGTATGTCTTCCTAGGAGAAATGTTTATTCAAGTCTTTGCCCATTTTTTTAATTAGATTGTTTTTGCTTCTTTGTTTTGTTATGGAGTTTTATGATTTTCTTATCTATTTTGAATATTAACTTCTTATCAGATATGTGGTTTTCAATTTTTTCTCCAATTCCATAGGGTGACTTCAATTTTGCTGATTTTTTTCTTGTGTGTGTGTGGTGCTTAAGCTGTTTAGTTAGGTGATTTAGTCCTGGAAATACGATGGTTTTTCTTTGTATTTGTTCAATTTGGTTTGCTAATATTTTGTTGAGGATTTTTAAATCTATGTTTGTCAGGGATATTGGCTTGTAATTTTCTTTACTTGTAGTGTTTATGTTAGAGTTTGGTGTCAAAATAATGTTGGCCTGTAATTTTTTGGGGGGGATCTGTAGAAAAAATACATGAATTACAAATACATTTTACCTCTGAGACTCAAATTTTCATCCTTTTAATGGTGACTTTTGATAAACAAGTTTTCAATTTTAATGGAGTCCAATTTACCCCTTTTTTTCATTATGGTTGGCATGTTTGACACCCCATTTAAGAAATCTTTCCTAATCAAAATCATGTTTAATTTTACAGCTTTATTTATTTGATTGTCATCTTGAGGTCTTTTAATCTGAGCAAATTAGAAGTGCCTCTAGTATTCCTCCTTCCCCACAGGAGCTCTCAACAGTTGACTGACTGGAATAGAGCCTGTGCATAAACACCTCAGTTATCTCCATCCACAGGTAAGATAACCCCAAGCTCCGTGTTATATACTGCACTTCAGAGTATTCCCGGTGGGGTCATTCTAATTGCTAAAAGTAGTAACTGACTTGGTAAGCCATGTATCGTTATATGCCTTCAATTTTCTTTTCTTACATACCCATTCCCCACCAAACTTACTTTACCACCCAATTATATTATTTGTAATGGGATCCTTGCTTTATGGTTTACCTGTGGAGGAGACAAAAATATGACAGTTATGCCAGAAGAGGATGAAGATCCTCAGGACAGGATACTGGAAACTGATTACTTGTTGACCAGAAAATAGCAACTGCTGACAGCATGTAAAAACTCTTGGTGTGCTAAGTCATACCCCCGTGGTGAAAGACAACTCATTGCACCTTTTAGTTCCTGCCTTTAAGAAAAAGAGACAGCTTTCGGTAGCCTTATTTAAATTTTGGAGACAGCACAAAACCAATTTGAAAATTCTAATTTTACACATTAATTAAATAATTCTAAAGGCTATTTTGATTGGTGTTCAGAATAAGAGCACGATCTGTATTAGATTCAAACTGCAGTACAAATAAGTTTGCCCCCTGTCCTGTACAGCCTATTATTTCTCACGATGCTTATAGTACTGATAATAGGTTAAATAACTCTGTGGAATCTCTGACAAGTCCCAGTAAGGGACTTTTAGGGCTCCATAGTAAGTCCACACTTTCTATAGCAGAGAGTCAATTGTTCAGTGGCAGCTCCTGGTATGTTACTGTGCCCTAGTAGACCTTACATGCCTGCTTATCAGACATCAAGTGGCTATCTTGCCAGAGTACCCTAGCGTAGATTTATTATCAGAGCCATCAAACTATAACGTTCCTATACACAGTGGCAAGTCGTCAAATGATTGAAATGGTGCATTCAGAAGAGAGCTCGAACATGTTTAGAGGGAACAAATGAGTTACATAAATACATGGCTTAGATTCCTTCGTAACCTGTGACTGTTGCACCAAATTCTCTCCCTCCACTCGTACTATGCCTTGAGTGGGAGGGTGTTTGCATATGACTAAGTGATGAATACTAACAAGTTCGAGGCCTGATTTAATCAGGATATGGAGAAAAACCCACATGCAATATAAATGGTGCAAAAAGAACGTAATTCTATAAAATATAATAACATGTAATAATGATATGTAATAATAATAACATGTAAACACTGTGTAGGGTGAAAAAGAAAAGAACTAACATCAGTAAAGTTGGAAAACAGTGTTTTGACCACCTTTGTCTATGATGAAAGAAAAAAGTACTTAATTTACTTAATATTATACTTTAGTTCATAAGTTTGTTTTTCACTAAGGTATAAATAAGCAATTCTGAAATTACTTTATGAATACTGTAGGACTGAGCATATAAGTAATATGCATAATAAGATGTAAGTTCTCACTCTCAAAGAGAAGAGTTACAAATAGAAAAAGGGGGAAAATTACAATGAATCCTGTGGTGTGGGGTTAGAATAAGAGTTAACAGTATGAATCCATGGTTTTATACACACACACACACACACACATACACACACACACAAATAGATAGACATAGCAATCTCTCTTTCTGTGTGTGTGTGTGACAATAAATATATTGGGAGGCTTGCAGTTAGAATTTTGATTACAAAACAAAGATATGGATAGAGAAAACTGCAGCAATTCCTAAGGCCAATGTAGTCATGAAAGAAGTTGGGTCCCAGGTCAAATTGGATGAAAGCCTGTGTAAGGTAAACCTACCTTTTCAGTTTCTATTCTCTAACGTTCATAATTCTTTTAGGTCCCAGACACCTTTGCAGGAGAGGAGGGGAAACAAGTGAAATACACAGAGTGTTACCAATAACTTGTTTCCTCTGAAACAATTTTAATCTCATAAACTTAGGCAAAGTAGGTCCACGGAGTATAGTTAACTCCATGATAGTGACTACAGTAAGAGCTTGTGGTAAAGGGTTGCTTGTTTCCCCTCTGCAACATTGTTTGGAAATTTATGATCTTTGGGTGGTTCAAGAGGAAAAGTGATTGCTTTGTGGGCAGTTTGGCGTCTTGGGTATGCTAACCTATGTTCTCTGGAATTCTTAGGTGATTATTTTGAAGTCACCTAAAGTACATCGGTACATCAGCACACTCTTCCAGGCTACGTGAAGTTGTCACTGGCTGTCGGTTCATGTAAAGAATGGAAAAATGGGTTTAAAAAATAGCATTGCAGAGCTGATTGTCTCTGGCAAAAGCCTTTCTCTTTTTCTATTTGCTTTGCCTTTGCCCAGTCTATTCTTTCTATTTTATTCTGATAATGTTAATTTTTTTCATAGTCATTACAGACTATTAGCTCAGAGCCAAATAGATGTGGGTGTAAATCCAAAGTTACCCACTTATTTGGCCCCCGGCTGGTGTAGCTCAGTGGACTGAGCGTGGGCCTGCGAACCACACGATCGTGGTTCGATTCCCAGTCAGGGCACATGCCTGGGTTGCAGGCCAGTTCCCAGTGGGGGACTCATGAGAGGCAACCATACATTGATGTTTCTCTCTTTCTCTCCTTCCTTTCCCCTCTAAAGATAAATAAATAAATATTTTAAAAAAACAAACAAACAAAAAAACCCCACAAAGTTACCCACTTATTTGATATTCTAAGTTATGTTGAAGGAATGAATTATTTCTACTATAGTAATGATCAGTTGGAAAAGGGAGAAATGATATTATATTTTAATATAATCACTTTTAATAAGAGTTAATAGTTACTTAAACTTACTTTATATCAGATATTTTGACAATAATTTTAATATAAAATTTCCCAAATCCTCAAAATAAATATAAACTAAGTATTAAACTCACACCCATTGAGCAGAAGAAACTGGTTATTAGAAATGAAGTAACTTACTCAAGGTCACATTGAGTTTTGAAACCTCAGTGAAGTGTGGCTCTGATTGCTTAACACAGTCAATAATATATTTCCAAACTTACTAACTTATTCAGGAATTCATTTATTCCTTCAGAAAGAACATTTAATGTCAGAACCTTGCTAGATGCTTTCTACAGACATATTACTTGGTTTTGTAAGAGTATTAACCTCAATAATAATAAGATTTGCAAAACTGTAAACATAACATTGTGAATTTGTGTGAATAAGAACATACAAATAAAAACTATACATGGGACTCTTTTCATTCTTCAAATTTCAAGAAACCTGTTTCAATGAAAATTATTTTTTTTGTTTTCCATTTCAATGTGAAGTATTACATAATCCCTTAAGAAAAATAATGTAAAATAGCATATATATATGGTTTGTTGTGATCCTTCTATCATGATTCAAATGTCACAAAATTTTTATTTTAGAAATTAGGTCATTGTTAAAAAGGAAGTTAAGAGCTGTCACTGTCACAAATGCAGAGAGACCTAGATAAAATTCTTCACAATTTCTGGGATAAATTCTAATACTGTATATTCTCTTGATCTCTAAAAAGTTGTCATTTCACTTGTGCATCTATATCTGAGAGAATATACCACTGTAATATATCCTCTATCACTGGCTATTGACTAGACCTTGAATTTTATGCATTTACAGTAAATGGAGATTTTACTTGCACAAAGATATGCTCAGTGGATTGTTTTATTGAGGGATACTGACACACAAAGAACATAAAAAATAAGAAACACCAGTGAAGATTTTAAGGAATGGTCAATGAACACATGAAGAAGACTCTGAATAGAAAAAAATTAAGGTTTATCTTGAATAAAGGATATTTAAAGTAGGTTTTTAACTTTTTATTATGAGCAGTTAATTAAAGAAAATAATAAAGTATGATGAGAGAAATAAAAAACATAGAGTATAGAATAAAAGAAATAGATGGTAGAACTAAACAGATTAGGTAAATAAAGAAAAAAGTGACAGTAAGAAGCACGAGTTAATTGTAAATATAGATTTAAAAATAATAATAGGTATGAGGAGAAGAATAAAAAAATAAGAAAATAAAAAGCTGCCTGTGTGTTCAATAAAGTTTATGGTATTAGTATAAACCATTAGTATTAAAAACTAATATCATAATTAGTTTTGGAAACTCCACTGAAGTTTCCAAATATAATTACTTCACATCACTTCCCTTTATGAAACAAAATATTTCGGTAGGAATTAGACAGTTTTTCAAATATTTTTATCTAAAAATATTTATACATGTCATCTGAATGTGTCACACTAGGCATGTGCTATTATATATATATAAGACTATACTACAATGATAAATTGAATGATTACAGAGTTGAGTAGGCCCTAATGCTTGTTGCCATAGAAGCAATGCAAACTGTATATGTTATAAAACTGTATATATTATATAAAACTGTATATGTTATAAAACTGTGTATAACATAAGTTTTGTGTTAAAGCCTCTAACAAGGGACTCGGCCCAGATGAGTCAAATCTTACTCCCGCTGCCTGCTGAGGGAGCAGTGGAAGACCCCCACAGATCACCCGCAGGCTCTGAAGGGCATGTGGCGCTAGGGTGGGAGCACAGCCCACCCAGGACTTGGTATGGCTCCTTGGGAAAAAACAAAACCAAAAAACCTGTGTTTTCTGGGCCAGTGTCCCCTGTATCATTGCTCACCTTGTGCCTGTCATTACCTATCCTCACCTTGGTGGGCTATTGAGGCACAAGGCATGTAGAACAATGTTCAAATTCTTATGAAGCAGAAAAATAGAAAACATTTTACCCTCCCCTCACAAGGCATATGAAGAGGCCTCTATGCTCCCAGACGAATGCATAACTCCAAGCCAAGGTGCCAGCACTAAATGCTACAGTGCTTACTGCTGGGCTGAGTTCATTGCTGAGATTCACAGGCCTAGCAGCGTTCTCTAGAACCACAGCCACCGCCGCTCTGCTGGGCGGGGTGCTGACTCCAAATCCTCCAGGTCAACTGTGAGGCCCCGACACAGAGGGCAGATGGCTATGGACAGGCCCCTGATGGACCACCAGGAATTTGTCTGTAAACCAGTTATGGGCAGACAGGAGACTAAAACAGAGAGTAGAAATTTTATCCACCTAGAAATACAAGCAGCTTAAAATTTTTTTTAATCGAAAAAGACAATGAAAATGCAACTGATACCTGGGACAAGGGGGCAACCTGTGCTGTCCCAGGAAAGGCTGCTATAGCTCTCTAAATATAAATCACAGTCCCTGTGAGGTGGACTGAGAGGCCTTGGAAGGAAGGGTTCTGTTGGCAACATACTCCTTTTTATATTTTTTCTTTATCTCACTGATGCTGTTATTTACAAAACTCTCCCTTAAAACAGGGACCCTCCAACAAAAGACTGTAGAATTTATAAAAATTAATATCAATAGACATTCCTGTTAATGTCCTTAGAATGTTCTGTACCGCAGAGGTTTTGACAACTTCTGCCAATGCGCTTTGGAGTCTATGGATGACCATAAGTTGTCCAAGGGCTTCTGATGCAAGATGCCACCTCTATAGCCCTACACCATCCACCATTAAAAGAAAACTTGCTGGCATACCAGACTATCTCAGAAACGAAGGCTCTCCAAGACCCCGAACCTGTGATATTCAGCTGTCCATTACTCCTTCAATCATGTAGGAAATACCTAATATGCTCAGCATGGCTCCTGAGACCCTCCTTAACACAGAATGGAACTAACCCTAAGGCTTCTGGCATACTCCACCTGCAGGAAGAGGCAGGCTTTCTATCATTAGTCTTTTGCCAGATGTCATGAGGCTTAAGAAGATCTCTTTCCCCAGAGCCTTCGGCTACTTAGAGCCCTTGTGGTTAACTGTAATGGGAGTTACAAGTCTGCACAGGTGACATTGTCACCAACCATAGTTGGAGCTCAATGGAATATTGCTGCTTTCTATCCCTCTGCCAGAATGTCCCTGGCCCAGGACCAACACAATTTGCCAAAGTTCAGGCAGTTGTCTCAGCACTGGATGCTCTGGCCAACAAATGGCCACATCTTCACATTTAGTCTAAACTGTTCGTCCATTAGGTAAGAGTTCAAACTTGGAAATTTCTGGGATCACAGATAATGATGGTCTTATTACACATTTCCTTTATTAAACTCTAATCAAATGGACCCCTAAATGGATCTCTATCCTGCCACAGGCATTCATCTCTCTTAATTTAAGGCTCCTTGGTGGGCCCACACTTCACACCAATTTAAAAGAAACCTTCCTAAAGCCCTTTCTTAACTACATGTAAAAGGAATATGTTTCTCTTCCATATAAGTGAAGGTTTGTTATATGTGAGGCCCTTTAATAATGTCTCTCCAATTTTTATAAATTTCCTGTCTTGTCCCTAACCTAAGGGTTGAAGGCCAGATTGAGATGCACTCTCTCATGAAACCCCTTAACCATACATAGATTGCCCTACACACTAGGCAGCTGCCTATTTGAGATGGGAGCATACATTTCCATCACCCAGAAAGCTTTCCTGAATATTCGGATTATAAGAAGTGAACCTAATTAACAAAACAAACAAGCAAGCAAAATATAACCAGAGACATTGAAATTAAGAACAAACTCACAGTAACCAGAGGGGAGGTGGGAGGGAATAATGGGGGGGGGATTGGGGAAAGGGTTTTCAGGAACAATTATAAAGGACACATGGACAAAATCAAAGGTGGGGTAGGGTCAGGATCAAGGGTATGGGGTAGGAATGGATAGGATGAGGGGAATAGTGGGGGGGGAGTGGAGACAACTGTACTTGAACAACAATTTTTTTTAAAAGTTCAAAAAAAAGCAAATAACTAATCCATGTTCTCCTTCTAATCCCCTCCAGGAAATGAAAATTAGTATTACAGGGCTATTCCACAGAGAGTTTAGCTCTGAAAAAGGGAGACAGAAAACTCTACTTAGTAAACAAAAATCATATTCTGAGATAATAAAACCAATACTATATTTCCTTAATGATGAAACCAGACAATGCATCCTTGAATATAATTCGTGCTAGAAGCAAATCAACATTAAGCAGCAAAATCTTGCCAAGCACAGCCACACATCATTCTGTTGTCCATTGTCCTTGTCACTCTTGGTCTGACTGCATTCATTCATTTGCAATCCTGAGGCCCAAACCACCCAACCAAGCTGTTCTTTCAACCAATACAGAATGCAGCCAAACCGAAGACTTCGGCCATACTCCACCAAAAAAGTCAACCGAACACGGCAAATGCTAAATCTGATGCTGCCAAGTTTAGCTAATTTGAGCCTTATTGGGCAAAGACCTGTCTGCCTTGCCCACCACCAACTAAACCAACTAAACCAACGAATGAGGCACAGGGCCCATACTATCTGGGTACATTAGTGCTCTGACTGCAGGCTAATGCTAGAGTTCCAGACCCAGTCTCCTAACACTGCAGAACCATAGGAACAAGACCCACATCAACTTGAGTGGATACACACTTGGAAAGGACACCTTAGTCCCATATCCCAGATGACACGACCCAATTCAGGACCTCACTGCTGGAGATGACACCACACAAGATGACACCAGTCCAACCCAAAACTTTGGGATCTCCCACTGGAGTTTTTTCTACAGAGACTAAAACCTTTGGCCCAGCAACACCTGCAGACTGTCTCTCCTAAGATGCTGACAGATTGGACACAGGATGATTATTGCTATCCTTCCCTTGATGTTAATAATTCTATCATGTTTCTTGAGTTTGTTGTCTGCTTAGGTCATGATCATGTTATATTTGAGCCAAATTGTACACTCCTCTACCTCCATGCCTAACAGGAAATAGGATAGAGAATACTGCTCATTATATTATCCTAAAAATTAATGAAGACTCTTGCTTCCCCTGGAAGTCATTTGCCCCATACAGTCACCTGTTGAACCTCTAGGGGAAGGACTACCCCCAGTGCTCTGTCCTTCTTAGTCCTACAACCCACTGTCTCAACCATGGGCATAAATACCATCCCCTCTCTTTGATCACACACAAATACCACTAAACTTTGCATATACCTTACTAAACCATTAGTTTATACCATCCAAAAATGTAACTGAAAGACCTGCACCTCAACTTGAGATATTATTGTCAACTTGATAGAGATACAGAAATGTCATACTTTTAGCACACTTTATAACCCCACCAATTTATGGTTAGAGATTCTGGAAGTTTCACATTTGTTTTCATGACTAACACTATAAAAATAAGAAACTTGGTTATGGGACAGCATATAAAGACTCCTTTAAATTCTATTCATGTTTTTCCCTTTTAGTCTCATAATAGAATGTTGTCTTTGTTTAAATCAACCAATGTCCCACTATCTAAAAGTCTCCTTTGTGGTTAAGGCCATTCAAATACTCAAATAATCTATATCTGTGAAATATGTCATTGGTACTCTAATAGGGATTGCATTGAATTTATAAATTGCTTTAAGTAGTATGGACATTTTGGTGATATTAATTTTTCCAATCCATGAACATGGTACATACTTCCACTTATTTGTGTCTTCCTTAATTTGTTTCTTCAGTGTTGTGTAGTTTTCTGAGTAGAGGTCTTTTACCTCCTTGGTTAGGTTTATTTTTAGGTACATTATTTTTCTTGTCGCTATATCAAATGGGATTTTTTCTCTGATTTCTGAATACTGACTTTGTATCCTGCTGTTTTGCCAAATTCACTTATTAGATTGAGTAGGTTTTTGATGGAGTCTATCAGATTTGGGCAGCATGGATGGAACTGGAGAGCATTATGGTAAGTGAAATAAGCCAGGCAGTGAAAGACAAATACCATATGATCTCACCTATAAGTGGAACAAAACAAAAAAGCAAACAAACTATAACCAGAGACATTGAAATAAAGAACAAACTGACAGTAACCAGAGAGGAGGTGGAAGGGGATAAAGGCGGGAAAAAGGGGAAAGGTTGTCAAGGAATATCTATAAAAGACACATGGACAAAGCCAAATGAGGGGTGGGATCAGGGGTGGAAAGTGGGGATGGCTGGGGTGGGAGAAATGGAGACAACTGTACTTGAACAACAATAAAAAATAAAAAATAAACACCTGAACACTCAAATAATCAAGCTCAAAACTAATATGAAGCCATCTAGGGGACAACTATAATGCAGTGTTTTACTGTTTTTAAACATGTTATTTATTTATTTTTAGACAGAGGGGAAGGGCAGGAGAAAGAGTGGGAGAGAAACATCAATGTGTGGTTGCCTCTCATATGTCCCCTACTAGGGACCTGGCCAGCAACCCAGGCATGTGCCCTGACTGGGAATCAAACCAGTGACCCTTTGTTTCACAGGCCCACCCACTCTCAATCCACTGAGCTACACCAGCCAGGGCTGTAATGCAGTGTTTTAAAACACTATCTTGACCCAGTTTTGAGGTCCTGGCTAGCGGCCAATCATTTGTGTTTTCTGAGAAGCTGTAAAGTTCCATCAGTGTGCCTTTCTCACCTTCCCTTCCACCTCTTCACTTCTGCCTCTGCCACCCTGAAACAGCAAGACTAATCCCCTTCTTCCTTCTCATCCTCAGCCTACTCAGTGTGAAGACAACAAAGATGAAATCCTTTAGGATGATCTACTTCCACTTAACGAATAGCAAATAACCATCATGATGTATAGTGAGCAAACTTATCTGTTGATTATGTCTGTGACGGTCTTCATTTGAAAATCTGGTAACTGTACGGCAAGAGCTGTATGAGACGTTCTTGTGTCATAATCATCATCTTCATTAAACTCTTCACTGCCTAGTATTGATAGTATAGAAAATCATGCACAGAACGTGTGTGGATGTGGATAGACGACTTTTACACAGATACATAGTGAGCGATATTTAATATAAATGTCATAATATGCTAGTTTTATTACTATTTTATAACTTTGCTTTCAAAGACTTACATTACCATAGAGTATATCTCTCTCTCTCTCTCATAATTGGAGAAGCTGCATATTAGCCTACTGGTATAGTAAGTGGATTTAAAAAAATGTTTCCAATACTGTATTATAAATTTTATAATGATTCATTCATGGACTATAGGCTAGGCTAGTGTGTAGGTATTGTATCTATTATAATAGGCTCCCATAAAGCAATCATGTGACTGATTCTTTGTTATTAGTACTTAAATTGATATACTGGTAAATAAACAGGAATTTTTTTTCACATTTTATTTTTACTTTGGATGTCTAGTATCAGTAGTGAACACAATATCTACAGTGTTAGGTATTATATAAGGCAATATTGATCTAGGTATGATAGATGACTCATAAAGAAGCAGCATAAACTTACAGTATCGATAAATGTATTTGCTGTTCCTTATGATTTTTCTAGTAACATTTTCTCTATTAGTAGTTTTGGAATCAGACTAGTTTGACATCTAAAAGTGTAAATGACATATACACTAGTTTGACATATAAAAGTGTAAATGATCAAGGACAGCCAGGGAAATTCTGAATATAAGAGCATGTGGTGATAAGAATGATAGGTCATAAAACATATTGTAAAATCTAATTAAAATACATATCCATGCATGAATAGCAAAAACAATTGATGGAGAGAAACAGACAATAAAAGATAGTCTAATGACAGTATGCAATTAAAACCAAGTTTTAAGATAATTCAGAAAAGATAAATTTATTTTAAATGGCACTGGGGCACTGGAATAGACATAATAAGTAATGAATTAAAACAGATGTGTTCTCTCACCATCATACTACAGGATTAATTCAAACAGATCAGAATTCTAAATTTTAAAATATTGACAAGTCAGGGTCATAAAACAAAATAAAGCATAAGTAAATTCCTGGAATCCTTTAATAACCTCATTAAATTCCTTTGAAAAAGCAAAGGTAAGATAGTCAACAATATTGCAATAATTATGTATGGTGTCAGGTGGGTACTTGAAATACCAGGGGAAACACTTTGTAAAGAATATGATTGTCTAACCACTATGCTATACACCTGAAATTAATACAAAATAATGTTGAATGCAGACTTTAATTAAAAAATTAAAGAAAATAAATTAATCACCCTTATTTACAGTTGAAAAACAATGACCTAGGACCTATGTCATGACCACTGTCTTGTTGGTAGGTCGTTGATAGTTGAATAAAGTCAAACCCAATCTCAATAATTAAAATCCGGAGCCCTTTCTGTTATAATAGTCCAAAAGAGTGAAGTACATTAAAGTTGGATATGATATTGGTTGTTTAATACAAAAATGTGAGCACAGTTATATAACTACATACAGTCTTAACCTACTCTATCATAACTGGGTATGAGGTTTTTTCCCCACTAAGAGTTATTATTCTCTTGAGTCATAAAGTTGGTTCTCATTTACCTCATTTCTTCCTAATCATCTGTCTTATCTTTATAAATTCTTCTTTTATTAAAAAGTTTTTGAAAATATTTATTCACATTTTCTGTACTAGCAGGAATTAACTTTATATTTCTTCTTTTGAAAATTAATCAAATTTTAGCCTGGACTATTGATAGATTTCATTTTTCATTATGAGACGCACCAAGAGTTCCAATATTGTGTACCATCAAATAGGGTTTTTATTTATTCATCACTTTCATTATGAGTAATCTTCATGCTCAATATTTTAGTCATCTGAATAAATAGCAAAATTACACTGCACAATGTCAGGAAAATGAGGTTAGTCTATGTACAAGTAAAGTGAAAAGATTTCCTCTCATCTCAACTGAATTTGTGAACTAATAAATAATGTAAGAAAGAAAAGATTGGCTGCTGAAAATCAATTTCACTATCTAAAGTATATCAATATGTTGAAAATATAGAGAAATTCTAATAAGGCAAGTCACTGCAGAAGTCAGAGGAAAAAAACTGCAGTAGGGTGCAAGCTGAAATTTCATTATGCATAATGTCACTGTGTCACATTTGGTCAAAAGATCATGATCCAAGTTAAACTTTCTAACAGAAGGCATGAATTTCTAAGGGGCATGTTATAAATAAACCTATCAAGTAAGATCTGAGGATTCTTTACAGGTTCGGTACAAACCCTCTTTAATTTGCTGTCTGGGAAGTCTCTCATACTGTAACTTTATGAAATAATACTTTCATTACATTGACTATCAAATGAAAAAGTTCAATATGTTGTAATTTTCTCAATGAAAAACTGCTCCATTAGCTAATATCAAACTTGTTTAGGAGGAACAAAAACATCAGTATTTTCTCTCGATGCCAAATCTATTTTTGTAACTTTGGAATTTGTATCTGTGACCATGGCTCTCCTCAAAATTGTGTAAAGATGGATAAAAAAAACACCTCTGAACAGAATATCAAATTGCCTAAGTTTAGTAGAAGTGAAAGGTTCAATATCAAAGTAAAAGATAATTTATTGACTCTGTTAACAAAAATTCAAGTTAGCAAAAATTTAAATGTAGAATATGAGGATAGTTTTTCAAAGCCACAGACATTCATTTTCAAAGAGGAAAAATAAGATCATGCACAGCCAGTTATTTTCACTATAATATATGAAATAGTTATTTTTTCTTCTGCATATATTTCATAATATATGAAATAGTTATTTTTTTCTTCTGCAAATACTTGATTTTGGTAGTCTCAAAATCAAGTATTATTCAGCCTTTAAAAAATTAGGTTAATATTTCAATGAATTATATAATTTGTACTGACAAATGAATAAATTAAATGTATACAGATCCTCAACAACAAAGACAAAAAAAATTTTAATGGACAAAGGACTTGAGCAGACATTTCTCAAAAAAGAATAGAAAAGACTTACTAATGGTCAATAAGCATAAAAAATGCTCTGTATGACATGAAAATGACTCCAAGAGTCTTCACACATGGATGCAACACAAAGGTTAGTACATTGTACAGTAAAGGAGCAACCATGCTGTGTCCTAGGTAAGTCATCTTCATTAACCCTTAATACTTTTGCCTTCTCAAATAATAATCTTGTTAATGCACCAAAGGCTTTCCTTATTTTAAAATCTCTTCATATCCATCTCAGAATCACAATCATTAATATCATGCTGCAAATCTGTTAATTTTACCACCATTTAATATACTCTGACCCAAGCCAAAAACCTCTGAGTCACTCTTGAAAACTTTCTATGCTGCCTTTCTCGCTGTCATTTTTGTCACTCAATTCTGTTTTAACCATCTAAATTTTTCCAAATTCATACTCATCATTCCATCGCCATCGCCACCACACTGGTGGCTTAAGCTTCCTTTTATTTAAAAAATATGTACTTAAGTTTAATTTACAGAAAATGTGTGTGTGTGCATGGTGTCACTGTATGAAGCAAGATAAGAAAACTTCCTAGTACTCTAAGAAGATCCCTCATGGCTCAGCAGGATACAACATACTTCCTCCCCTTAAAGTCAGATAACAAACAATTTGATTCTATCACTAAAGTTTAGTTTTGTGTGTTCTAGAACTGCACCTAAATGAAATCATAGAGTGTGTAACCATAGAGTATGCACTCTTTTTTTTGGTGTTGCTTCTTTTTTCCAATAAAACATTTCTGAAATTCATCCATGTAATGTACATCAGTGGTGTGTTATGACATTTCTCAGTAATGGCCCCTTATATGAATATTATATGAAATTGTATTAAAAGTTTGTTGGGCTTTTGGGTTATCTAAAATGATACTTATTTAAATGAAGTTGTTATGATTATTTGTGTACAGGTTGGTTTTTTTTGGACATTTCATTTCTCTTTAGTAAAGACCAAGGAATAAAATTGCTATTTTATATATTAGGCTCATGTTTAAGAAACTGTGAAACTGACTTCAATTCTGGCTCATATAAAAATACCTGGGAGTGGGTGTCCTGCTTTAAGCAATTAAAACACAAGGAATAAATTAAATAATAGTTTTCAGATGTTGGAAAATAGGCATTACAGGACTGTGATTTCTGAGAGAAGATTAAACAGATGAGTTGAGTCCAACAATCATGCCATCTTACTGGGATATCCTACTTTCAAGATAAAAAAAATTACATTTTTAAAAGGATAGAAAAAATTGGAATATAAAAATAAAACCAATTAAAAAGGTTTGCCAGTATCGTTAAATATAGAAAGAAAGCAGGAAATAGTAAATTAAAGACATTCATTTTTTTCCTGGATTTTCCTATCTTATCAATAGATAACCAAGTTCTGCTGCTTCCAGCTCAAAATTTCTCAGGCGTGGATACGCTGTGTCTGATAGGAAGTCGAGAGATCACACTCCGAGGATGAGGCACTCTCAGCTGGCAGGTACAGGTGAGAGCCTGGGAGTATCTGTAAGATTGAATGTTGATGGTGGCTCATCAAAGGGGCCAAAAGTTAAACAGTATTTAAGTTTTTATCAATTTGGTGATACTTTCTGAATATACAGGATGTACTACTTGGCAAGGACCTCAGGGGACAGGGCAAACTTGCTGCGAGGATGACTTTAACAGCCAGGAGTAAGAATGGCCCATACTCAGTGAAATAGAAATGTCGAATTTTTTCTTCAAGATTATAGAAAAAGAAATAAGGTTCTGGGAAGTGGGCATGCTAGAAAGGCTATATAATGGTGAGTCCAGAAGACCAGGACAACCTGTCAGAGGAGAGCCCACAGGACACACTGTTGCCCAGAGGCCATCAGTACCATGCTGTTGAGAGCAGCACCTGCACTGGCAAGAAGTTTAGAAGCCACTCTCCTCGTGGGTCTAGAACTGAGTCATCACAGAGCCAGTCTCAATGTACATGGGACAATGGGATGCTGAAACGACAGAGGCTACGTGGTGGTGCATAACCAGGGGATTGAAATGACTGTAAAGACAGGAAGGCAAAGATGGAAAGGTGGCCACAGGAGCGAACACTCAGGGAGATCAAACTTGGTAACACTGATGGAAAAAACTGATGATTAGTCAATGAAAGTGCTTTTTGAAATTCACGATGAAAAGACCGGAAATGTAGGAAGCTGAGTGTGACTGTGTAGATAAAATATAACAATAAATGCTCAGTTCCCAGATCTGAGTCAGTACTTAGATTAGGAACAAAGTGACATTAGAAGTGGACCCTACAACATTATGGCAAGCTTATGCTATAAAGATTCCCCTTTCTATCCTCGAAGTTACCTCAAGTAACTGTACAATAGGAAAATGGGAATGTGTAGCAGCGGAGTGAATACTGATGCACAGAGTCCTGAAGTATCCATCTTGGGCCCCCAGTAAGAATGGAGCACAAATGGGAACATACAGGATGTAGTGGTAAACATAGGAAGCAAGTACCATGCTGTGCTTGGCTAAAGTCTGATTCAAATGCACCCACAGAGCCCTGGCCAGGTGACTCAGTTGGATGGAGCACTGTCCCATGCACTAAAAAGCACATGTGGGACCAGAGAGGGCACATACCTAGGTTGCAGGTTCGATCCCCATTTGGGGTGTATACAGGAGATACCAATGTTTCTCTCTTATATGAATGTTTTTCTTTCTCTCTTTTCCCTTCTCTTTTTCTCTCTCTCTCTCCCCCACCTTTCCTCTCTCTCAAAAATCAATAAACATATCCTTGGGTAAGGATTACAAGCAATAAAATAAAATACACCCTCTGGACCCACACACTTTTCCAGTGGCCATTTTCCCAGTCTATCAGGGCAGATTTCAATGGCTGCGGGGGAAAGCCAGTAGGATTCTCAGAAACTGCCCTATTTGCCTACCAATAAAATAGTGAATTGACTCTATATCTTCATATATTTAGGTAAGAAAAAAGTAAGACGTTCTGTACTTAATGCTAGACAAATAATTACAACCCCATAACTAAAATGGCATTCTCTGTAAATCTAAAGATCCAAGGAATTTATCACTCTTAGCAAGTCAGAAAAAGTTAGCCTATGAACACTGTTCCTATTCTGCCATAGGTTCAGTATAGGTTTATAGTATACTATACAAGCAAAATCCTTATCAAAGATGGCAGAGATCATTTAAGGGCCTGCTCAGGAAAATAGGAAAATGGGAATGTGCTCAGGGTCAGGGAGAACATAAAATAAATGAAACATATAAAAATATTGAAAACATCACTTTAAATAATAACCATTAACATTGAGGTAGTACTAATCAAACAACCACTGTGAATATTATCATTGATTAAGCACTCAGTATATTCCAGCTACTCAATAAATTTCAACATTTTAATTTTCCAAGCAGTACTTTTATATAGTATTCTTAGGCTATTAATTTCTTCCAATTTACAGACAAAGAAACAGGGCTTCAGAGAATTCAGATCACTTGGCTAAAGCTACCTAGTTGTCAGTGGGAGACCACTTTTAAACCTGTGTTTGGGAATTTTGTACTTTTTTCCTCTCTCATATTTCAGGACTAGAAAGTTAACTCTGCGAATGCTGGGATCTGTCTTGTGTGTGTTAGGGAGCATCTGCGGGAGACGCCCAGGACAACAGCTTCCATGATAACACACACTCACAGGACACTGCCTGCTCTGTCCTCTGCCTAGGAAATTCAGTATGTGCCTTAGCATATTAAAGGTCTAGTGAAGTTCTACAGTAAACAAACAAGCAAAGCAGAAAATCAACTAAAACTAACCAACCCACCACACAAACAAACTTGAAGTAGACAAACCAATTTGGCCATTTACCACCTCTCATAAAGAGAAATCGTAAGTGAAGCAGCTTCTGAATTGAACAATCCAAAGGACCAACACAATGAGGAAACGCACAGGATGCTTTCTCTTTTCATCTTGCTAGCATCAATTTTTAAATTATTTTTTAATTTCATACCATATAATGTATCAAAATACGCTTGAAATACTTTTCCCTGACATGCCAATTAACCCGACATGCAAATTTAAGGGAAATTTTCCATTAAAATGAGTTTCATGTAGACATTTCTTAATTTGCAATTTTTACTTTTAATTTGATGCCTCATTTTTCCTAATACAACAAATATAAAGTGAATTTTGTTAAAGAATTTAAAAATAAACTGTCAGCAGTACATGAAAGGAGTAAGATTTAAATAACCAGGGGTATGTATTACTTAAATATTTAGTGGTAGAGTTTATTTTCTGTCTTGATTAAAAATTTAAAACTAATTTTGCATTTCTTAGAACAATGCAGAATCACGACATCAGTGGTTTCATAATAAATAGCTGTATTTTGAAAACCCTACTGTAAATGAAATTTAGGTTCTTTTTATTTTTTTCCAGAAAGTTAAAGAATGATGGACTTTATTTAGAACTACCTCAGGCAACAAGTACATAAAAAACAATAACAACCAAATTGCCATTTATTTGTCGACAAGTAGTTTGTTCATCTGGCCTACCAGGCTATCAGGGATCTAGGCTCTCTCTTCCTTTCTAAATCACCAACCTTGAAGTACAAGTTTTTCTTTTTCTTAAACATTTGTATTGCATTTCTCCATTGCCATTTAATCCCCTTACACTTCCTACCCCCACCACGCAATCACCACACTGTTGTCCGTGTTCATGAGTCCTTTCTTCTTTTACTTAATCCCTCCACCTCTAACCCCGGCCCAACCCTTAGCTGTCATCCTACTCTCTATGAGTCTGTCTCTATTTTGCTTGTTAGTTCAGTTTGTTCATTAGATTCCACATATGACGGAAATCGTATAGTATTTGTCTTTCTCTGACTGGCTTATTTCCCTTTCCCCTCTCACATCATGAATTTTCAGTGCAGATATATGGTAAGAATGTGACACAGGGATAGTGCTAACTTCTTTGTTTAACTGGGAAAGAAACACTTTTCCAGAGGCATCTGTAACAAACTTGAACTTCCTTGTCCAGAATTAAACTACCCACATCTGCAAGTGATTCTGGGACACTGAGGAAGAGAACTGTTATAATTCTTTCAGATCAATTATTACCAAGTGCCTAGACTGGTTCGCATATGCACCACCAAAAAACAAGGAGATTTTGGGGGACTTTGCCTTTGTAACACTGTCTGGAATAACTGCCTACTTTCAGAATCTTCAGGTTTTATAAGAAAAACATATGAATAGACTACTGAGTCCCAATCTGTTTGTTCCCTTTATTGGTAAGGTGACCTTGAACAAATAATGAAGTTATAAGGATGCTTCAAAAATTGAAACAATAAGAAGAAAGCTTTCAAGACCCCACCACGACATGCTCTCATCCTACTTCCACACCTGCCCGCAAACCCTCCCCTACTGCCTGACAACATCCGTGGGTTACCCGTGCTCCCATCTAAATCCATCTCTCCCTTTGTCCCCCAGCTCTTAGCCCTTTTTATCTGTTCAAGGGTGTGTCACTTCAGCAATCCTCCCAGCCCTCTTCTGTGACATTGACTGTCCTATTCACTGGACCTTTCCCATCAGCATCCAAAATCTTTCTTCCATCTTCACCGTTTTGTAAGCTTACATCCCATTCATTTGTTCCCCTTTGTAGTCAGCAGTCTTTGAGTCACCTTTATTCACACAAAATTTGCATGCTTGTTTGAGAGAGACACTGGAGGAAACCGTTCTGCATGGAGTGAGCCCAGGTCCCGCTGGGAGATGCACAGGACCCACGCCCACAGATAGATTCTCCCGTGGGGCATCAGACCTGCTATGTATCTAGGCCACTTTGAGTCTTGCTTTTTGCTAAAAACTCCCTCACCCAGATTTGTGGCAACATTTACTGCAACGTAACTTCCTAAAAACCATGCTAAACCTTCCTAGAACCAGTGTAACCAGTTCAACCACTTTTGCCCGTTTCATTTGCAAATATCCCTCTCCTGCGATGTGATTAGCCCCGTTGGCTCTTTGTTTTCTATAAAAGGTAACCACCTAAAGCGAACTTGTGCAAAGTAAATGAGGACCATTATGTAAGGTACTGAGAAACCCAGTAAAGGCCTGTCATGGCAGAGGCCTAGGCTCTTGCTCCCCTTGAGAGAAAAGCCATGCCCGCCCTTCTCCTCCACAGGACTCAGTAGTCCGTGTGGATGTCTCATTTCATCCATAATGACTTGGACACTGTGGGCCAGGGTCTGCATCAAGACACAACCATTGCAAAATGATACGTTGTCACAACAAAGTTCAAAGAGAGAAAAAGATCATCTCTTCCTCTGTGTTTTAGAAGCAAGAATACGTTTCTCCTCATTCATCACTGCCAGGATTTTATGACACCATGATGACTAAGCAAGGAGAATGGGACCACACGAATTCAATTAAGCCAGTCTTGGGTAAGCCACATGTTTGACACATGTGGTAGATGACAACAAACCTTGGGAAAAATCCAGAATTCTTCTCATGAAGGAGGAAGGATGGATATTGCATATACAGCCAATGCTGTCTGTGTCACCTGTTGTCCTTCTAATAGCCTAGTTGGCTAGATAATAAATATCAGATACCTATTAACACCTGGCCATAGACATCGTTGCAGGTAAAGCATTAGTTCCTTTTCAGCATATCAGTTAATGTCCCACAAGACACTTATGTTCTGTGAAACACAAATTGGACAGCAGCAATTGGACAGGAGCAGAGAAAGAAATATGATGACTTAGAGAAGTCTCTAAGGAATAATCAGTTTAGTTGAAATATAAACATATTTCAGATTTGAAAATACAGTGAACACTCAAAACAAATAAGATACACTAGGAAGAAAAATACACTAAAAGTAACAAAAACTAATACTCTGAGAAACATCTCCATGCCCTTTTGAAATTCACGAACAGTGGCTCTGATGTGTCATTTAAAATAACAACAAGAGCAACTTTTAAAAGTACTTAAAAGAGTCATTGAGATAATCATAGGTTCATACTAATGCAGTTAGTCGTCCGTTTTAGCCATACAAGGTGCAATTTACCTGCACTGCCAGCCTTTTCCACATCCTAATTCACACAGAACAAGCTAGAAGGAAAACACAGTTATGGCATAAATGAACATATTTAACCAACAGGAAAGTAATCCTGTGATGCCAATGGCTTACTCAGAGGTGAGATTCACTTCCAGGTTTCTGATGATTTTGTAGCTATAAACAACAGAAATGAAAAAGGAAAACAGATGAGCGAAGAACCAGATTCTTTTTATCAGCAATTCTGCTCATGAATGCTGACCACGTGGACTCCACGACTGCTTAGATCTGTGATGCTTCCTTTTCTTTGTTTGACCCACCTTCAGAGAACATATCTAACAATAACACCTGGAGGGCAAAACTGGAAGAAAAGAGACAACATTTTTCTAGAGGTTCTATTGGTGATCTGTTACTCTGAGGTGGGAATCACATACTTTTCATTGGAATAGGATATAAGCCATGATTCTCTAAAATGTACATATAATTTGGCTAATATTTTCCAGGGGGAAAATGGAAAAGAGCTAAAGCAATTGATAATGATTTATTCTCCTTCCAATGCCCTAATTAGTTGGGAAATAAATATAAGATGGCTATTAAAACAGAGTAAAAGTGTTATTTCTAGTAGAACAGTTAAGATAATATGAGAGGGATGAGGTTTTGAAGTAGGGTTTCTTAGCCTCTGCTACCCTGGACTGAACTAAGTTAAACTGCAGAAAAAGACAAAACTGACCAGACACTGGTTTCCAAGCTCCAAAGCTGGCACAAAGCAAGTTGTGATTATTTCATGGATACTAAACTTGAAAAGAGATATTTTTGAGGACATATCAAAATAGGGGGAGAGAAAAGAAGGGGGCAGGGAGGTCGCGGGGGAAGGAAGGAAAGGAGAAAAGTAGCAAAGAAGGAAAGGAGGGAGGGAGGGAAAGAGGAAGGAAATAAAGAAAGAAAATAAATGTTTCCCCATAGACTGTAACCCCCATGAAGGATCTCTGTTTTGCTCATTGCTGTATTTCCAAGCACCTGAAACGCAGAGGGTGCTCATGGGAGAGTACTATACAGAGTGTCCTTCACAAAACTGTCACCAAGACATGGAAACGTATCTCTGAGATTTGGAAGGGTCTGTCAGCTAAGCAAGAAAAGACTATTCCTTAATTAAACCTCAAATAATATTCTGCAAGTTTCCATTTTAATGATCAGCAGCAAGTGTATCTATTCTAACTGAGGGTTAATTCTCTTACTAGTTAACTCCAGCTTCCAAAGTGTGTCCTCTGGCAGCAGAAATTCACATTCTGAGTTAGGCAGAACAAGCCATGTGCTGCACCTGGAAACAATTAAGCACCAAGGCCATTTAGGAGCGCAGGTGTTCTGGCAGGCAGAAAACTTCCACTCTCTGTAACCAGCTGAAGATCCTGATTAATGGACTTGATTTTAAGCTCAAGTAATGTCCACTGAGTTGCTAAAAGAAATGATATGACAATGAACCTCAGTTCTTTGGGAGAAGAGCCACTGCATGTTTGTGTAAAAATAAACCTAATTCATCTTAGCGGAACGTGTGGGAAAGATATTAGTATTAATAATTCTTTGGATTGTATGGGTACTTTTTCTCTGATTCTCAGTTGACTTCAGTGAAAATAATGGACCTTATAGTAGAGTGGTTAAAATTCTGTTTATTTGAGGGAAATGCAATCAGTGCAATCATCTTTTTTGGAAAAATTAATATTTTCCTATATCCTAGAACTCATTTTTTTCTTGTACTGTATGGTAAGGAATTAAGGATGATGCTTCCTGGGAAGGGAGAGTGGTATAAGCGTAGAATTAATGTATTGATGATGCCAAAACAATTATTTCCTTTTCTGGACAACATTCTTTCGCTTGGACTAATTATGTACAGGCTAAAAACCATGATATTCCTGCTTTGTGGTTAATGGTAAGCTAGGAGTGGCAAAATCTTTAGTAACATAACCCACGATGATTGAGTGACCACAAATGTTTATTTTAATCTTGCTTGTCCCTGAGTCTAGATCCGAAAGCTTTCCAGAGCTGCTGATACCAGCAGGAACCAGCTTCTGCAAATTAATGCATATGGCTCTGTTCACATACAACATACTTTTAAAGTACATTTCAGGAACTGCTTGTCCATTTTTCTCCTCTCTTTTGCCTTTCAACCGTCAACAACCATGGAAATAATAATATGCAACTCTTATTTTTTAATAATTTGGATGTTTATGTTATCATCTAGCAACTAGACGAGGTTTGGCAGAATAATGTTTCAGATGAGTAAACAAAATTAATCAAATGCTATTACATTTCTATAAAAAATAAAGAATACAACTATGTCTGTAGTTAGCAAAGAGGTACATTTGAATGCCCATCCTATTTCCTGTGACTTCATCTCTGAAATTTTAAAGTATATGAATAGTGCTTTCTGTCTACAGTAGGAAGTAAGAAACTGTTTTAGACACTAAGAAATACATGTGAAAGGTGTGAGGCCTTTAATAATTAAAAAAAACCTATATTCTTTATATTGGTCTTGCGTGTCCTCATTGAGCCAGCTCAGTGTGCTGGGAACTCTGATGCCACAGCACTTCCTGGTTGCCTCCTGTATTACCAGTCACCCATTTTACACATATAACTTTCTAAACTACACTGTATTTTCTATATATTTTACTATTCCTTTTTATTGTTCCCTCTTCATCCTTGAATCTAAGCTTCAGAAGCTATAATAGTGTCTGATAAGAGGTCATAAATAAAAATTTCTTGTATAAGTGTGTAAAGATATTCCAAACGCAATGGCTCAACATTAATACTGCCATTTGCTAGTCGTACGACAGTTGACCCGTCATTTAATGTCATGAGTCACAACTGGCTATCTAAGGAATCAAGATAATAGGCATAACATTATCATTAGTTGCAGCTATATATTGGCCATTTAGTAGGCATCAAAAAGTATACTTGCACAGTATAATAATGATATAATGATATCACTAGTGATATCACTTATATCTTTGCACCCATTCTGATGGTAAGAAATGTGAAAAGAATATTCAAGTAATTTTAAAAATGTCACATAGCTAGACAAAAAAAAATAGATGCACAATTCAAAGCCTGATGTACACTGACCATGCACTTCTGATGAATAAGTTCCCAGAAATATAAACATGAATATATTTTGTAAATTTAAAAGCAACACACAAATGTACAAAACAAGCCAACTTCCTTTCAAATTCTTTTTTGGCGCCTCAGAATAACAGATGGTGTACATTAATAAATAAATTTTATGATCTTGGCATATGAATTGCCAATGGTTCCAATGATCTATCTGCTCACTAAAGAGAAAATCAATACCAACTAGAGCTCGCTTCTCCACCTAGAGCCTTGAGGGGTCAGAGGCTAAACTGCAGTGCAGGGGAGAGAATGTAAAGGGAAACAAAAGGATCGGAGATACTCAGTTGCTTCCTCTTCTATCCTTTAGTAAGATAAAAGTCATTAAGAGAGATTGGTGCTTAGGAAGTAATTGTAAGAAGCTGGTGAAGTCATTCAAGTCTGTTTAGTTCTTACTTGGTATGGTGAACACATTGGAATAGCACTACAAACACTACAATTTATCCTGCAGCACAAGGTTACAGTACTCTACATAAAATTAATTTTTGTTTATAGTGTTTACAATAGTTAAGAACTTTTATGAAGGAGCTTCATATTATTCACCCATTGAGGTTTTGTGCTATTCCTTGATAAGTGCATTTTTAATAATCTTGTTCATGTATGAGAGGTTCAAGTTTTTAGTGGGTTTAAAATTACAGAAAAATTTGTGACCCCAAATATCAAATAATAACAATATAGTTCCCAGATTAAAAATAAACTTTTTAATTTTTAGATTTTCAGAAAAATCACAAAGATACTACAGAGTTTGCATATATGTCAGGTTCCCCTTTGATTAGCATCTTACATTGGTATGGAATGTGTGTTACAATTAATGAACCGATATTGAAGCACTTATTACTAAGCCCATAGTTTACTTAGATTTCCTAAATTCACGGCACATCATTTTTCTGCTGCAGGATCTCATCAAGGATACCACACTCCACAGAGTGGTCATTTCTCCTTAGGCTCCACACGACTGTGAGAGTTTCTCAGGCTTTCCTTGTTTTTAATGGCCTTGATCTTTATGAAGCACGCTGGTCAAGTATTCTGTAGAAAGTCCCACAGTTGGAATTTGTCAGGTGTTTTCTCATGTTTAGACTAGCACTATGTGTTTTTGAGAGGAAGATCATAGAAGCAAAGTGTCACATCATATTAAGGATACATGTTATCAACATGACTTGGCACTATTGACATGGACCGTCATACCACCTGGTTAGGTTTATCACTATAAAGTTACTTTTTCCCTGTTCCTTCACATACTGTGCACTTTGGAAGGAATCTCCACAGCTCACATTTAAAGAATGGGAAATAAATGTCCCACCCTCTCTAGGGCAGAGTATCTAAATAAACCACTTGGAATTCATCTGCAAGAGGGTAGATTACCTGTTCTCTCGAGAGAATTCCCTTTATTAAGTCATTTATTTATATTAGTATGGATTCATTGGTTCCTGGACTTTTATTACAAAGATTTTATTTGATTTCACTATTCTCACTAGAAATTCTTCATCTTCTTTCATCCTTTTTCCTTCAGTAAGGTCTACACAGCCATGCCCTTACAATCGAAGTTAGTAAATTTTTTCTGTAGGGGGCCATCTTTTTTGTGTGTGTGTGAGCCACACGGTGTCTATTACAAGTAGCCCCAGAAATGTTAAAAAAGATTATTGTGACTGTGTCCAATAAAACTTTATTTAGAAAAAGCAGATGGGACAGATTTGGTTCAGAGGCTATGGGCTGCTGTCCTCTGCCCTACAGCATTCATTTAATGTCTCTAAGATCTTTACTCCATGATGGTTCTATGCTCTAATGACCTCTTTCCACTCGTAATTTTACTTTTGTGAGTTCTTTATTGCTTTTTGTGTAAATAGGCATTTTTATGTTTTCCATGCAATTTTAAACTTTGATAGAAGAGAAGTTGTACATAACTTGAAAAAATACTAACCCTGAATTCAAGAATTTGGAGAAGAAATGACAGATGCTTTCTCTTCACAGACATTGGTTTAAGTCAGAGCTAAACATTCTGGGGCAAGATACTTGGCTCTATTTGTTACAAACATTCCTGTATGTCTTCCTCATCCAATGATACGTATACTTATCATTTGGAGTTGGGGAAAGAAGAGAGGCAAATGGAAGATAAACTATCTTTGAAAACCAAGTCTTGGTCAATTTCTTATAGACTAAATGATTTTTGAACACCACTTGCACAAATGCACACCACATTTGGAAACTCAGTTATTAAAAATAAAATCAAAGCAAAATGAAAAAATACAAAGATTCATAATGCACACTGAGCAATAGTTTGAGAGATACTTTTCTTTCTTTTCATAGCAAACCTGCATAGCGCCCGGTTAACACCACTATTGTATTAATGACAAAGCGGCTACAATACAAGTTGATTAGCTACAACAGCTCCTGTCTATTCAGATGTGTGAGTTCTGAAGGGGCACGGCTGCACCTAATTTGATTTCCCCCTGAGCAGTACATGATGTGTTATTTGATGCCCTTCAAAGGACACGATTAGCGGAGCTATAAAGTGTCTGATTTTATTAGCTTTGCTGGGTTTTATCAGTTTGTAAATGTGTTATTTTCTCCATTTATTGTGCCTATGGGATCCAGAGATAGAGTAAGCATCAAGTTAATATGTTTTGGGGAGGCAGCGATGGCCATACTTTAACACTTACGCTGGGCTGTGATGACATTGAAGGTGGAGTCATGGAAACTGTAATGTCAGGGCCATTTATCAAGGCAATTCTTCAATGCTATAAACCTCAGCTCTGACATTGAATTCAACAGTAGGCTTTTGTTTTAAATAGAACCAAGCATTTCTGGGCTGCACTGCTAACAATCCTCCTTAACTGAATAACAAGTAGTCAATAACAAGAAAATAGGCCAGGCAGGTGGGCAGGTGGTCAAAGGAGGAAAGGAAACAAAGGTGTTGGCCTAAAATACTGTTTGCATTTTTTTTTTGACTAGAGAAAGACAGGATTTAATTTTAGGTATTTAAGTAAGAAAGGGAGTACTCCACAAGGAAACAAAAATGTCACCAACCCTTTGCTTTTAATCGGGATAGAAAACACAGTATTCCTATATAATTAATTTGCTTGGCAGGAAACAATTTCAATGCCATGCATTCAATGGGTGCCAAACCAAATGACACAATCAGTACTGATGATGTGCAGAGTAGTTAACAGGTGTTTGCAGCTTCAAGTTCCTGCATTCTTTTCAGGCTGCCTTCAATTTAGTTTTCTCAGTGCTTATTGAAATGATTTGCCAGTGCATCAAAAATGAACACTGTATTTACTGTTCATGCATTTAATTCATTAAAGATAATGCCTATACAATGTCTCCATTTTTCACAATCCTATAATTAGTGTTTTCTCTAAGTCTGGAATCCTGAAGAAAATCTGAGATCTTCCTCTCCCACTCTGCCAAACAGACATACCTATTTCCTTCATTGGTTCATTTCTAGCCACTAACTTTACAAAGATGTGAATATGACCTGTAAGTGATTTAAGCGATATCCATGAACAGAAATAATAATTACTAAGCATTATAAGTTTGAGTACCTAAAAGCCACTTAATGTATGTGTATGTGCACACAAGCATCTATTGTGTTGAATGTGTTAGGTGAAAAGAGAGACGTATTTATTATATACCAGTGTCATTCTAAGTACACTTTCTGGATTGTGTGTTAGATACTACCTTCTACCACAACCTCATGAGATTGAAACCATTCTTATCCCAACCAACTGATGTGACAACTGAGGTTAAGGGAGGTTAAGCGATTTGCCTCACATCTCCACAAGTGAGTAGTAGAGTAGGAATAAAGCAACTGTGAGACATTGTGAGGGGAAGTCTAAGATACCCACAGAATGGGTAATTTAAACGATGTATCCAAATAGGCTGTAAATTTTTCAGTTGAAAGTTCTACATCAGCAATTCTCTCATTCCTCTCAGGTTTCTTCCCCAGCACCCACTCATCCCACCTTATCTTACATGTAACCTTCACCTACAAGGTACAGACTCTGACCTCTATTAGACACTAGGTTGATAAATGAGTACTCAATATCATAGTTGAATTAAAAGACAGAACTATATGCTTATACTAATGCAGTATATCTTTTTTCCACCAGAATAGAAGCAACTGAAGTTAGAATTTTTTTGTTTGTTTGTTTCCCCATGGGGCAGGGCATAACATCTCCATAAAGAGATTTTCCTATACATTAGTCATTGCATAACCTATTGTTTTACATTAATTTTAGATGGCATCCTTTGACTCTATAATGGCTCATACTGTATTTTCATAATTTTAAAGTCTGGATATATTACTTGAATGGATATATTACTTTAAAGTCTGTCTATAAAGTCTGGATAAATTACTTGAATGTGAAGGAATATATCAAAGCCTGTATCTATTATCTATATGCCCATCTTTGTCTTGGACATGGCTAGAGTTATTTGTGTTTTTCAAGATTGACATGAAATTGCAAAAGGTTATTCTGTGCATAAATTATTTTATATTACACTGAATCAAAGCTCTTCAGCACACATGCATGCATGTATGCACACAGACACACATACACACTCAATTATACTGATTCAGTTCATTTTTTAAAATGTTGCCTTTCACTTGTAATCCAAGCTGAGATGAAAATGGGAGTTAGCAATCTAAATGTTGTGGTACCCTAGAGAAATGTGGGCATTTAAAACAACGTATGTTTTTTCTAATTAATGTTATATTCTTAAAACCTCGAAGCACTTGGTTTGGAAAAGAAGCACCCTACACATCTACAACCCGAAATACCATTGATGGACACTTCTGTTCCTTCATAAAGACTTGGAAGCTATAAGACCATATATTCCCATCTCCCTGGACATGCATTTAGCACATATTAAACTGTAGCCTAATATTTTGAGTACAAATTCTAGCATTCTTACTCTAATATACTGTTTTATTAAAAGGAAAGTGTAATATAAGTGTACTAATTTTCAAAGGAGGTTATTACCCTGCCAAACAGTCACTGGAAACCAAATGGTGGGCTACTACAATCCGTTTTTCTTAAATAATGAAACTATGGCTCATTAATAAAACCAAAAAAACCCTTTATTCTTCAATTTTTTTAGTATTCTTTTAAAAATAAGTCAACTATAATTGTTATATATACATTATTTTCCTGTAAGCATTAACTATATACTCTCCAAATAGACATCCTTTCAGATTTCTGCATTTTCACTTGGCTAAGAAGTGTGCATATGCACAATAATAATTTTTGACACCATACATATATGTGTACACAACTTATAATTATGTATGCAGTGTATTAGTAAAATGTATAACATATATATGTGAAGTATATATATGAAATACTTTATATTTTTTATTCGTAAAGCTATGATGGGGAAAATAGGCCACAAAAAAAGGAATTACAGATTTTAAAATGTAAGAAACTTTTCATTTTCCTGTAATGAGAAATAACATAAAACTCCAGCATTTCAAGCAGGCTTAAAAACATTAATGTAAACATACAGCTAATGTGCATTATAAACAATAGCTACTCCTATTTTCAAATTATTTTAGAGTTATAAAAAAGCAAAACAGAAATAGCCCTAAGACTTCCTGTTTAGTGCTTTTCCAGGTCCCCAAAATGTTAACCTTTGCCACATGTGCTTCACCATTCTGTTCTTCCCTGAAATGCATCAAAATGGGGTTTAAGCATAATACCACCTTATCTGAAAGCATTTCAATATGTGTTTCCTAAAAGGAAACATCCTTATGTAAGTCAATATAATTATAAAAATCAGAAAATTAATAATGATGCAAAAAGTCTTATTTAAATAGCAACAGTATTTAACTAATATGCTATATGGCAAAAGAAAAAGCAATGGATTAGTCAACAATTCAATCCACCATCATCCAAATTATGATACATAATTTTCATGTCTCTTCATTCTCCTTTAATCTGGAATAGTTTCTTGGGTATCTTTCATGACCTTGCCACTTTTGAAAAGTGTACAGACCAGTTATTTTGTATAATGTCCCTCATTTTGAATTTGTCTCATGTTTCACCATGATTTGATATAGCTTCTGGGCCAAAATAGCACAGAAGTGATGCAGCCTCAAAGTGTACCATATCAACAGTCATATAATATTGAGCTCATCTCCTCTCAAGAATACATTGAATGTACACCTATATTTTGACCATTTCCTCCTGAGAGCCAACTGAACAGTATTATACCAAAAACAAACAAGCAAACAACAACAAAAAAAGCAAGACAGAAAGAGAGCAAGAGAGATTGTTGGGAACCATGTGAGCTCTTTTGGAGTTATGAGAGCAATCCAAGGTTGAAGGAACTGTTAACAGCCATCGTTTACATTTCTCCTGCTCTTGGGCAGTGAGTAAGAGCTCTATCCAGGCTCTCTGGCCAAGCTACAGGGCCACAGTAGCATGTTCCCAGCCAACGCTCCTGGAGCTAGATCCAGCAGGAACAGGAAGGTGCCACTGCATGCATACAGGGGCTCCTCCACCTGGAGACTGACCCAGTTGGTAAGACAGGGTGCTGCTATGCATACCCACTGGGCTGCACATGCACATGCAGGGTCCCTGACCTGGGAAGTGTTCAAAGCAAGCAAAATAATGCAGTATCTACACACATGGTTGCCCAGTCCAGAGAAAATGTAGAGATAGTGAGGTGCTGCTACATGTGAACACAGAGCTGGCAAAGCAAGATAAAGTGTGGAGCTAGCAAAGCATTGGAGAACCTGCACACAGAGTAAGTGGGTGTACAGCTCCATAAGTATATGGGCTGCCCTGCCTGCACAGAGTGTAACTAGCAAAGTGTGCTGGTGTTCACACTTAAGGCTACCCCATCCAGAGATGGTGTGGTAATAGTAGGGCATTGTCATGCACACATACAGATCAGCCCAACCCAGACACTGCTGGGATTACAGATAACTAAAGCAGCAGAGCAGGCAGTACATGAACTGGGAAGCCCTGCCCACAGTAGAGAGCCCCACCCAGATAAGAAAGACAGTAAATGAATACATACTAGGCTGACCCACCCATAAACTCACTCCTACTGGCCAGAAGAGGCACTGCATGCAACCACCCCAATGATGACCAGCCTATTAAAACCATCCAGCAAACAATCTACATATAAATCACATTCTTAAGAATGGAAGAGGTAGTTATTTCATCTAACTCATAGAAAGAAACACAGAAAGTAAAATAAAATGGGAAGACAAGAATATGCCCCAAGTGAAGAAACAAGAAAATACTCTAAAGAAATGGTCATAAGGATGCTCAAGAAACTTGAAATAAAAATAGAAAAACTTAGAAAACACTTCAAGAAAGAGTAGGAAAGTGTAATAAAGAACCAATCAGAGATAAGGAATATAATAACTGAAATGAAGACCATATCATTATAAAAAATGACATCAGTTTATTCATACAGTTTATTCATCAGTTTAGTAATACTGAAGAAAAGATTAGTGACCCTGAAGACAGGATATTGAAAATAACACAATCAAAACAGCAAAATAAAAAAAGAATTAAAAGCAGAGAGTTTCAAAGGAGATGAACCCAAAACAGCCCACATCAAGACATACTGTAATTAAAATGACAAAAGTTAAACTGACAATCTTGAAGGCAACAAGAAGGAAACAACATGTTGCATACAAGGAAACTCCATGAGGTTACTAGCTGTTTTCTCAGCAGCAACTGTTGAGACCAGAAGGGAATAGCAGGATATATTTAAAGTGCTGAAGGAAAGAAAATAGACACTAGAATACTGTATCTGGCAAGGTCATTACTCATAATTAAAAGATATTAAATAAAGAGTTTCCCAGAAAAGCAAAAGCTAAAGGAGTTCATTCGCTATTGCTAAACTGGCTTTATAAGAAATGTTGAATGGTCTTCTTATGCAGAAAAAAAGACTATGCCAGAAATAAGAAAATACAAGAAAAAATACTCACTTGTAAATGAAATATATATAATAAACACAGTGAACTAACCACTTAAGTAGCTAATAGGAAGAAAAAAAGACAAAAGCAGCAAAATTACCACAACTAACATAAATGGAATATACAAAACAAAAAGATATAAAACATGAAGTCAAAACCATAGAGTGGGAGGGGGAATCAAAATGTAGTGCTTTTAGAATGTGTTTAAACTTAAAAACATATCAGTGTAGAATAGGCTGCTATATGTATCTGTCCAGTTTTCCCAGCCCTGTTTGTTAAAAAGACTTTATTTCCCCATTGTATTTCTCCTCTCCTCCACTGTAGATTAATTGACCATATAAGCAAGTTTATTTCTGAGCTCTCTATTCATTCTGTTTACCTGTGCGTCTGTTTTTGTACCAGCACCATGCTGTTTTGATTATTACAGATCTGTAGTATTCAGTTTATTTATTTATTTAATTTTTTAAAAAGATTTTATTTCTTTATCTTTAGAGGGGAAGGGAAGGAGAGAAGGAGAAAAATATCAATGTATGGTTGCCTCGCGTGACTCCCCTGTTGGGAACTGGCCTGCAACCCAGGCATGTGCCCTGACTGGGAATCGAACCATGATCATGTGGTTCACAGGCCTGTGCTCAATCCACTGAGCTACACCAGCCAGGGCTTGTAGTATATAGTTTAAATTCATGTAGTTTGAAACCTCCAACTTTGTTCTTCTTTCTCCACATTGCTTTGGATAATCATGTTTTTTTGTGGTTCAATATAAATTTTGAGATTATTTGTTGTTGTTTTGAGAAAACAAGAAGAGGAGTATAGTCAAAAATACTGTGGTAAGTTTGCACAGTGACAGATGATTACTAGAATTGGTGAGGTGATCACATTGTAAGGCATACAAATGTCAAATTACAGTATACCTGAAACTAATATAACTAATATAACATTGTGTACCAACTATACTTAAATAAAAATACAATTCAATAAAATAGATTGTCATAGATATAGTTGGTTGTATATAAACCTTATCATAAGCACAAACCAAAAGCCTACAAAAAATACACAAAAAATAAAGATAAAGGAAGCCAATCAAAATACTAAAGAAAACCAGCCAATCAAAAGGAAAGATGCCAAGAGAAGAAGAAAATAAGGGAGAACAAACACATAAAAAAATCCAAAATAACAAAATAGTGGCAATAAGCATATTCCTATCAATAATTACTTCAAATGTAAATGGAGTAAATGCTCCAATCAAAAGACAGCATGGCAGAATGTAGGGTAAAAAGGCCCATACATATGCTACCCACAAGAGACTTTATATCAAAAGACATATGTAGACCAAAAGGGAAGATACAGAAAAAGACAGTCTGTGCAAGGAGAAATGAAAAAAAATATGGGATAGCAATACTCATATAAGATGAAATAGACTTTAAATCAAAGAATGTAAAAAGAGACAAAGAAGGACATGGCATAATAATAAAGTGGGTCAATCCGAGAAGAAAAAATAGCAGTTTTAAATATCAATATACCCAACATAGGAGCACCCAAGTATAGCAAATATGAATGGAAATAAAGGCAGAAATTCACAGTAATACAAAAATAGTTGGTGAATTTAATATGCTATATACCTCAAGGACAGACAGATCACTCAGAAAGAAAATTAATAAGGAAATAATGGCTTTAAGTACCACATTAGACCATATCAGCTTAATAGACATTTTTAGAGCATNTTGTAGTATATAGTTTAAATTCATGCAGTTTGATACCTCCAACTTTGTTCTTCTTTCTCCACATTGCTTTGGATAATCATGGTTTTTTTGTGGTTCAGTATAAATTTTGAGATTATTTGTTGTTGTTTTGAGAAAAAAAGAAGAGGAGTATAGTCAAAAATACTGTGGTAAGTTTGCACAGTGACAGATGATTACTAGAATTGGTGAGGTGATCACATTGTAAGGCATAAAAATGTCAAGTTACAGTACACCTGAAACTAATATAACTAATATAACATTGTGTACCAACTATACTTAAATAAAAATACAATTCAATAAAATAGATTGTCATAGATATAGTTTGTTGTATATAAACCTTATCATAAGCACAAACCAAAAGCCTACAAAAAATACACAAAAAATAAAGATAAAGGAAGCCAATCAAAAGGAAAGATGCCAAGAGAAGAAGAAAATAAGGGAGAACAAACACACAAAAAAATCCAAAATAACAAAATAGTGGCAATAAGCATATTCCTATCAATAATTACTTCAAATGTAAATGGAGTAAATGCTCCAATCAAAAGACAGGATGGCAGAATGTAGGGTAAAAAGGCCCATACATATGCTACCCACAAGAGACTTTATATCAAAAGACATATGTAGACCAAAAGGGAAGATACAGAAAAAGACAGTCTGTGCAAGGAGAAATGAAACAAAAATATGGGATAGCAATACTCATATAAGATGAAATAGACTTTAAATCAAAGAATGTAAAAAGAGACAAAGAAGGACATGGCATAATAATAAAGTGGGTCAATCCGAGAAGAAAAAATAGCAGTTTTAAATATCAATATACCCAACATAGGAGCACCCAAGTATAGCATATATGAATGGAAATAAAGGCAGAAATTCACAGTAATACAAAAATAGTTGGTGAATTTAATATGCTATATACCTCAAGGACAGACAGATCACTCAGAAAGAAAATTAATAAGGAAATAATGGCTTTAAGTACCACATTAGACCATATCAGCTTAATAGACATTTTTAGAGCATTTCATCCCAAAAGTGCAGATTACACATTTTTCTCAAGTGCATATGGAACATTTCCAAGACCATATAGTATGCTACAAAAGCAGCCTCAATAAATTCAGGACTGATATTATATCAAGCATATTTTTTGACTGCAATGGCATAAAACCAGAAATCAACTGCAGAAAGAAAACTGGAAAAAACACAAACATGCTTTCCCAATGAATAAAAATGGAAATAAAACAGAAAATCAAAACTACCTTGGGGCAAATGAAAATGAAAACTCAACTTTACAAAATTTATGGGCTGCAGTAACAGCAGTTGCAAGAGGAAAGTTTGTGGCTACACAAGCTACCTCAAGAAGCAGGAGAAATCCCAGATAAACAGTGTAACTTTTCCCCTGAAGGAACTGAAAGAAAAACAAACTTCAAATGAAGTAGAAGGAAAGAAATAATTAAGATTAGAGCAGAAAAAAACAAATAGAAACTAGAAAAGATTGATGATATTCAGAGATGGTTCTTTGAGAGGATAATAAAACTGACAAACCTTCAGCGAGTCATAAAAAAAGAGAGAGCCCAAAATAAATAAAACTAGAAATAAAATGAGAGAGATTATAAATGACAACACAGAAATACAAAGGATCATTAAAGAACACTATGAACAATTATAGGCTAAAAAATTGGAGATTCTAGAAGAAATGTATAATATTTTAGAAACATACAGACTTCCTACATTTGTACTGAAGTATATCCTATAACAATACTCATAATATTTATCATTAAATCACATTTAAATAAGGGGACAAAAGTAGAGTATACATGGGGCTTATGTATGACTGTACTCATTTCTTTACTTTTTTTGTTTCTTCTTCCTTTTTTATGAATGTTTGTACACTGGTACTTGATTGGGGAGGAGCTCTCCTCAAACCTGGGGCTGCTGGATCAAAGAATATGTGCATGTCAGCTACAAAGCATAACAATAAAACAAACCTTCTGGAAACCATGACCTCACATAGAAGGAAAACATTTCTAATCCTGTGGAAACCACCAGAGGTTCCTCACTGATCCATTCTCCCTGATCCACAGAGGTGCCCACTCTTCTGAAGGTTATGTACATAGTCTAGATAGATTAAATACAGACAGATACATATATACATACCATATTTTTTGGACTACAAGATGCACTTTCCCCCCTGCCCCGCTCCAAATTTGGGAGGAATATGGTTGCTAATGCTGCTGTTGAGTTCTGTTTACATTCACATTGGGGAAATATGTTATTTGTTATTAAATACTTTATCACATTTTTTGCTTCAAATTTTTTTCCTGTTTTCCTCCTCTAAAACCTAGGTACATCCTGTGGTCCAAAAAATACAGTAGGCACATACAAACATACATACATACCCACACTGCCAGACAGAGAGTTACCTAAACTATATTATTTTGTTATATTTATTCCCTTTTTTAAAAATTGCTGTTCAAGTACAGTTGTCTTCATTACCCCCACCTGTTCTCCCTACCCCAGCCATCCCCACCTCTCTCCCCTGATCCCAGCCCCACCTTTGGTTTTGTTCATGTGTCCTTTATAGATGTTCCTGAAAATCCTTCCCCCTTTTGCCCCATTATCATCTCCCACTTCCCCTCTGGTTACTGTCAGTTTTTTCTTAATTTCAATATCTCTGGTTATATTTTGCTTGCTTGTTACCTTTAAGACCCTGGGAAACAAGGTGGCTTCAGTGTCAGCCTCAGATTAGCACATCCAACCACTGTGATGCATCTGTGACCTACGTTCACCTTTAACAAAAGGCAATGAATGAGGTGGCTGAGCTGTAGCAACAGTGATAGAACCCCACCCCAGGGAACCATCATCAACACCCAAGATGTACAACCTTGGCGATTTCTTTAAAATCACAAAAACAGGAAGCAGGGAAGGTAATAATTTTTTTTAAAGATTTTTATTTGTTTATCTTTAGAGACAAGAAAAGACACTGACAAAGAGAGGGAGAAAAACATTAAAAAAGAAAGAAAGAAACATGCAAACTTCCAAGACTAACCCAGGTAGTAAAATAATTGTGAACAGATCAATTACTAGTTATAAAATTGAAGCAATGATAATAAAACTCCAAAACAAAGCTCAGGACCAGATGGCTTTCACAGGTGAATTCTACCAAAAAATTTAATGGAGAATTAATACCTCTCCTTCTCAAACTAGCCCAAGAAATTGAAAAGGAAGGAATGCTTCCAAAATCACTCTACAAGGCCAGCATTAATTACCCCGACACCAAACCCATAAAAACAAAACCCGTAAAAAAAAAGAGAAAGAACTACAAGCCAACATCCCTGATGAACAAAGATGTAAAAATTCTCACTAACTGAATTCAACAAGACATTAAAAGGACTGTCTACTATAATCAAGTGGGATTCATACCAGGAATGCAAGGGTGGTTCAACATGTGCATAAAAATTAATGTAATTCATCATATCAATAAAGCCATGGATAAAAATCTTATTATCTCAACAGATGCAGAACAAGCATTTAACAAAATGTGACATCCATTTACAATAGAAACTCTCAAAAAGTAGGTATAAAGGAGATTTACCTCAAAATGGCAAAGCCTATATGTATCAAACTCATGGCTAATATCATAATCAATGGTGAAAAGCTAAAAGCTTTTATTTCTAAGTTTGGAACCAAAACAAAGATGCCACCTCTCATTTATGTTTCAGCTACAGAAATCAGATAAGAATAATAAAAGGCATCTAAATTGGAAAGGAAGAAGTAAAACTGTCACTACTGGCAGATGACATGATACTATATATAGAAAACACTAGAGTCCACAAAAATTTATTAAAATTCATAAATGAATTCAACAAAGTAGCAAGATACAGTATCTGCTGTGTATCTATACACTAATAATAAATGAATAGAAGGAGAAATTTTTTAAAACAACCTCATTTAAAATTGCTTCAAGAAGAAAAAATAACTAAGAATAAATTTAACTAAGAAAGTAAAAGACCTGTACTCTAAAAATTGTCAGATACCAAAGAAAAAATTGAAGAGGATACAAATAAATATAAGAGTATAGCATGCTAATGAATTGGAGGAAATAATATTGTTAAAATGACCATACTACTAAAAGCCATCTACATATTTAATGCAATCCCTATCAAGATTCCAATGGCACTCTTCTCAGAATTCTAATAAATAATGTTACAATTATATGGAATTACAAAAGACAATGAATCCAAAAGCAATCTTGAGAATAAAGAATAAAGTTGGAGGCAGCATGCTCCTGAATTCAAGCTGCAAAGCTATAATAATGAAAACAGTCACATTAATCAATGGAACAAATAGAGAGCTGAGAAATAAACTCTGATTTAAATGTTCAACTAAACTACAACAAAAGAGGTGAGAATATACAAAGGAAAAATTACAGTCACTTCAACAACTGATGCTGGGAGAAGTGAACAGATATGAAAAAAATAAAACTGGACCACACTTTTATACCATATATAAAAATAAATTCCAAATGGATTAGACTTAACAGTAAGATCAGTAACTCAAAACCTCCTTGAATAAAATATAGGCAGTAAACTATTTTACATCAGTCTTAGTAATATCTTTATGGATGTGTCCCCTCAAGCAATGGAAACAAATGCTAAAAACTGTACCCTTGAAACCTGTATAATTTTATTAGCAAATGCCACCACAATAAATTTTTTAAAGATTTTATTTATTTATCTTTAGAGGGGAAGGAAAGGAGGGAGGGAGAGAAATAACAATGTATGGTTGCCTCTCGTGCATCCCCTGCCGGGAACTGGCCTGCAACCCAGGCATGTGCCCTGACTGGGAATCAAACCGTGATCCTTCAGTTCGCAGACCCGTGCTCAATCCACTGAGCTACACTATCCAGGGCCACCACAATAAATTTAATTAATAAAACATAAAATTAAAAATAAGAAAACAATAAACAAATGGGACTTTGTCAAAACTAAATAGCATTTGTACAGTGAAGGAAAACTTCAACAAAGAAAAAGACAACTTATTGAATGGGAGAATATAGAGGGGAGCAAAAGTAGGTTTATAATTTTTCATAAGGAAAATAATACAGTAACTCATAAGTAATAATAAAACAATAAACTGTGCTTCATGTACTCACGAATGTAAACCTACTTTTGCCCATCCATGTATTTTTGAGTGATATATCTGATAAGGGTTTGATGAAGAAATCAGCCCTGGTTGATGTAACTCAGTGGATTGAGCGTGGGCCTGTAGACCAAAGGATCGAGGTTCAATTCCCAGTCAGGGCACATGCCTGGGTTGCAGGCCAGTTCCCAGCAGGGGACGCAAGAGAGACAACCATACACTGGTATTTCTCTCCCTCTCTCCTTCCCTTACCCTTTTAACATAAATAAATAAAACCTTTTAAAAAAGAAATCATTGAACTCAATAACAAAAAATAAGCAATCCATCAAAAAATAGACAGAGACTATGAAGAAATATTCTTCCAAAGAAGACATACAGGTGGCCAACAGACATATGAAAAGATGCTCAGCATCACTAATTATGAGGAAAATGCAAATCAAAACCACAATAAACTATCATCTCATACCTTCAGAATGATTATTATCAAAAAGGTAGCAAATAACATGTGCTGGTGAGGAGGTACTGAAAAGGGAATACTTGTGCACTGCTGGTTAGACTGCAAATTGGTGTAGCACTTATGTAAAACATTATGGAAAGTCCTCAAAAAATAAAAATAAACTAAAAGAGATTTACCATGTGATCCAGCTATTTCACTTCTGGGTATTTATCTACAGAAAACAAAAACAAAAAGCCCATCAAAAGATGAATAAAGGAGGTGAATTATTACCCAGCAATAAAAAAGAATGTAATCCAGCTATTTGTTATAATTTTCCATATTCTGTTTAGAAGCTATCTAGCCATGTAATGTGAAAGAGAGACCTTTATTGGAGACAAGATACAAGAGACATTGTACATAGGACAATGACCCCTCAGTCCCTTTCAAAGTAGGCACCCTGGGACCTCACACAGTCCTCCCAATCACCAGCAACTGTCCTGTAGTATTTTCCTCAATCTCATCGATAGTCTGAAATCTCTTCCCTTTCAAAGGTGAAGAGATTTCAGGAAAATCTCTTTTTCAGGAAAGAGATTTCAGGAAAATGAAAAAGTGGCTTTTTCGCTTTTGGGAAAAGCCACAAGCCACAGGGTGCCAAATCATCTGGGTGATTTGATATTTTGCCAAAAAACTCTGCACAAGATGGGTGCATGAGCAGGAGGGCATTTTGGTGATGAAGCTGCCAGTCACCCGTTGCCCATAGCTGCAGCCTTTTGAATCATCTGAATACTTTCCACAGAGGAATGTTCAAGCTCAACGCAACATTTGATGCAGATTTGTTGCTTTACTTGCTCGGTCATTTTTAATGTGATGGCCATGTGTGCACATGCTCACTCAATGGCACCAACGCCCCCACTGACCAGTACAGTGAAGTTGTCATTGTTCACATGCATATTCCAGTTCACTCTTCCTTGGCTGCCAGGTTACATTGATGTCTTGTAAACTGTTCTTACTATCTTAACAATGATTGAACTTTTTCCAGACAGGCCTCATAAATGAATCTAGAGGGTTCTATGCTAAGTGAAAGAAATCAGAAATAGACAAATACCATATAGTTTCACCTATATGTGGAATCTAAAACAAAACAAAACAAAAGCAGACTAGTAACAGATACCAAAGGCATGGGTGCCAGGCAGGGAAGGGAGGATATAGGTGAAAAAGGTGAAGAGGAATATAGTCAACAATTCCGTGATAAGTTTGCATGATTATTACAGATGATTAGTTGACTTAGTATGGTAAACACACTATTAGGTATATAGATGTCAAGTTGTTATACTGTACACCTGAAACTAATATTGTATGACAATTATATTTAAAGTAAAACAAAAAGAAAGTAAAAAGAAAGTGGTACATGCTCGAAAGCTATTGTTCCAATCTGGACTCTTGTGGTTGTTCAGTTCTGTTATATACTATGTCTCCTCCACCTCCTCCATAGCTACTTCAATTGCTTGCATATTTGTATACATCTACTACTGGATTTTACCCAAAAGTTCTTTGATAGCAGAAACTGCACTTTAATCACTTCTATGTTCTACCTCCATGCTACATACTTTCTAAGGTGCCTGCCACAGAGCCACTTTGTCTTGAAAGTTCAGTGTTTGCTAGAATCACTCTAGCTATGTATCTACTAATTTATCTATTTTTCCGTGTATCTACTCTTGTGAGCTATTTAAGTACAGAGGTATGGTTGCTTTAAAATGTTAATTATACGCCTAATAAAAGCTTTAGAAAATTGGAGCTACTCTGAAAATGAAATCAGTCATTACTGTGACATATTTTTTCCTATTTAATAAAACTGGAAGGTAAAACTGTAAATATTTAATTGGACTATTCCTCTTTTGCAAAGACTTAAGCTCTGTGTTACTCCAACATAACTTATCTTTTTTTTTCTAGGACTATGTTCTGCAATGAAATAAAGTGATTTACATTTTTTTTCCTTAAACCACTTACAAAGTTAGAGACCTCATAACACCATTCCTCTCTAAGCCTACGCACAGCCTACCCCTGTACCATCATTATCTACTACAAATAGGAAAACAATGTGGGAAACACTGTGGAAGACCTGCCATTCTATTCTTTCCCTGATTCTGCTTTAACTCCATTTTTGATAGATTTGCACTCTCGTTAGGCTCTATCAAACCTGTTTGAGTTCATTGGTTAGATGATGATGCCCTTTTCTACGGCCTCCCTCTGGAGAGAAAACAAGACAGACTGACCGCACCAGTTGGCAGAGCAGCTCCTACGGATTTGATATGAGGGCCGTTCCTCTTTGTTGCGGCCGCTGCTGTTGTTGTTAACTGAACAAAAGCTTGAAATTCACTTTTAGGGAGTTATTTGTGCATTAGCTCATCTTGTCTAGCTGGGATGATTCAATTGGGTTACTTTACAATTTGGTTGAAAACGGTTATTAACATAGAACCTTGCAGAAATTTGAACAAGGGAAACTGAAGAAGTCCTTCTGTTCTGAAAATTTGTTTGGGACAATCCCCTACTATTAAGGTTGTTTTATTTTGACAATAAGATGCCCTTTGGATGGGTAATAGATGTTCTCTCTCACATCCTCTCATAAGTGAGTTTATTAGAAAGAGACAGTCTTAGTTGATTGGGTAGAAAAGATGCTGAATATGGTGAATTGGAAAGTAAAGGCAGATGTCAGCTGTATTTCCGTAGCGGTGAGACTGCTATATCATGTTATTGCGTTGTGACCTCTTCCTTAAAATGACTGACTGCCAAGAAAGATCTGAAAGGTTTACAAAGAACAATGCACATAATACTCCCCAGTCATGTGTGATGTAAACAACATTGTGTTAAACTGAGGATCACATCAAAGAGCTTAAAATATCTATATGAGCTTCCTTGGTGTAGATGCTTTTCCTCGTCTACCACATTATCTTTTATATTCCTCAGTACCTGGCAGACAGTACTTGTTAAATACTTATTAATTGAATATATTGAGTTATTTATGCATATATATGTTAGTCTGTTTAGTTTTTATAAGTTCCATGAATGCTCCCTCTGAAAAAAGCTTTCTAAAGATTCATAAAAACATAAAGTCTACATTGGTGTAAGAATTCTCAATGTTATAAATTAATTTGCATAATTCAAATTAGAGTTTTAGAATCAAGAAAACATATTTTTATCATCACTATTATTTTGTATTATTTTTAAAAAGGTGTTTATTTGGTAAAGGTGACAAGTTTCTCAATATGATTACTTGGAAAAATTTCCATGTATATATACTCTAAACAATTTTTGAATTCTTATTTCAAAACATTTAAATGTTAACTATATCCTGCTAATCTTCCCGGTTGTAATTTTTAAACCTGAAATATTAAATGAAACAAGGAAAAATACCAAAAATTATGTTATTTTTCCATGTGCTTGCTTCATTTTCAAAATGTATCTTAATATCTACAAAGAACAATCATGTACCTTTTTTAAAAATGCTGATTCTGCTTTATATAGTTACTCTGAATTTGGAAGAACTGCACATGCAAATATTCAGCAATTCAACATCTTCAATTTAAAACTTCATTCTATAACATGCAGTGTTGATAACCTTGGTAGCTAAGCTTTAATTCTCCTATTTTCTGCCTTTGTAATTTTAAGTTTTGGCCTAAAACTTTCTTCAGTGCTCCAGCATACCTATTATTTCAATATATTATGTTTTTATGTTCTCTAATGGAAGCAGCTATTTATGCAGAAGCGATAAATTGTGAGTATTCTTACCAGCTGCTTATAAGGAATTATTGGGAATGCAACTGGGAAATTGTGTTCTTCAAATTAAAAATACAGGTTTTCATTATGACTATTACCATGGTAATAGGTATTAGTTTTTAATTGAACATAACAAATTATTGCTTGAAAACAGTGTATAATTTCAATTAAGTATTGCATGCATATTTTTGTATAATCAAAGAAATGTACAGAATTATATAAACCAGATTAACAGTGACAGCATTAGAAAGTCAGGTATGCAGATGGAAGGTGGGTGAGTTGGAAGGGGGATAAAAAAACTGAAGAGATTTTTCTCAAGAACTTTTGCCTTATGAATTGTTTAAAAAGTATTGATTTTATAATATCAAGTTATGGAGTCAAATTCAACGTTGCTATTTTAAAACAATGGGGGAAAAGGGAAATTTAAAGAGAAATACAGTCAAATATCTTAGCATATTGTGCTTAAAACACAATTCCCATATACATTTTTATTACTGTCATAAAAGTCAGGTTTTTTCCAAACATAATGGGAGTTAATGATATTCTACAACTTAGAATTTTAGAGGGGAAAGGTATTTCTACATTTCTACATTTCTCATTCCATTACCAGTAGACAGCCTGGAGACTCTGTCCATTGGTCAATATAGCAGCAGGGAGAGGTTCTCACACTGAGTTCTTGATGTTAGCAAGATAATTGGGTAGAGGGAAAAAGCCCTCCTCCCCCACTTCCAGTACCAGATTGGGCTGAGACCAGGGCAAGGCAAGCACATGTGCCACAGAATTCACAGTGGTGCAGAGGAGGAGGAGGTAGACCAAAGAGGCCTGTCATTGTAGCCTGAGGAAAGGAGGGATTGGTTGCGAGGTGGACCCACCTGAAGCCTGTGAAAGTTTGGGAAGTTTATTGGTCATTTTGAGAAAGCACCTGGTGTATCCCACACCCAAGCCAATGAATCCCAGGGGAACAAAGAGGCTCTCTGGTTCCTGACTCTCTCTAGGTCTGTGGCTTACTAGACCAATCAGGACAGTGAGCTCACCAGTTCCCCCCGTGGGCCACATGGCCCGTGGCCCATGGCCTCCGGGAGGGAGCCTCTCTCACTCTCTTGCCCACCTGGTGATACATTCAGCAGTGCATTCACTCCCTCTCTCCTGGGAGCATGTGACCTTGTGGCCCTAGCAGCTGCATGGCCCAGGTCCATGTGGGCTCCATACGCAGGCTCCGGGAGGGAGCCTGAAATGCACAGCAAGCAGGAACAGCTACACTACCTGGATGGGGACTGGGACTGTTCAGCAACTGCCTGTGTGCTCCATAGGACTGTGCTTTGGAACTTGAGAAAAACTCTGGATACTGACCTTTGGCTTGATCTTGTTGAGGACAGGAGCTTCCAGACAAGAGTCCACCATTCTCCCAAATCTCGCTACCCCTGATTAAAACCTCTTTCCTTGAACACCAGCATCTGACTCACAAGTCTGGCATTTGTGACTACAGGCAGCTGAACCTCCACTGTTTTGTTCAGTAACCTTCCTAGTGGATAGGTGGTATTACAGTAAATGTGAAGACGTAGAAGTCATGAGATCAGCATGATGTTTTGTTTTCAGTTTCAAACTTTAAATTATATAACAATGATCTTTGTTTCAAAAACTCAGAGATGTACCCTTGTGCTTAGGCTTAAATGAGTTTCTAGATTATAATGTAGAAATTTTCATTACACTATTCATGATACATACATATTTCTTCACATGAGATATTGAATATTATATCATTTTATACAGTATCATTACTATAACATAATTACTATGTTACTCTACAAATTTCTCCACACTCAATTCAGTTTCATCCTTCCTATGGGATATAAAATTAAGAATGGGCTCATGGTACAATGTCACATTTAATTAACTGTACTAAAACCTTCAACTGCTTCCACATGAGGAAACAATAGACAATGTATCTTCAATCTTTACTTGACTAAAAGTGTATTTCTTACATATTTTTCTCCAGTTTATAAAGCTTACTTTGATTTTCTATTCTTAAATTATCAGGTTTCATTTTTCAGAGTCCTTTTAGACTCAATGAACATGTAAGTGTTAAATTTCACTTACATGTATTTTATTTTTAATCAGAATGATTACCCTTTGCAAAATTTCACCCATGTCTTCTTATCAGTCTCTCTTGTCTTTTATTTTTTTAATTAACTAATTTTTTTTTAGAGAGAGGGGAAAAGAGGGAGAAAGAGAAACATCGGTGTGTGGTTGCCTCTTGTGTGTCCCCCACAGGGAACTGGCCTGCAACCCAGGCATGTGCCCTGACTGGGAATCAAACTGGCAACCCTTTGATTTGCAGACCAGTACTCAATCCACTGAGCCACACCAGCCAGGGCTACCTTTTATTTTTTTAATTATTTTAAAAATTTATTGTTATAGTTGTTCCATTTTCCCCCATTGCCCCTACCCTACCCACCCCCCCCCCCCACACACCCTTGCCTTTTAAAAGAAATGTGATTTTAGTACCAGTCCACATGAAATAACCTAGGGAATCATTCTACAGTATAATTCAAAGTGACTGCCCAAGGCAGAGTATTCGAAATCTGAAAACTGAAGACAATAAAACTAAAGAAGAACCTCTCACCTTGAGAAATAAGCCCAGGAATGCTCCATTGTTGATGTAGTGAGTACTTGTATTCACTAAATCTCCCAAAGATTATAGGATGTAGAAGTATAATTAAAAAAATCATATTTTAAAAATTTGTTTTCATTTTTCTTGATGTTAAATCATAGAAGATACAGGAATAGATTAGTTACAGATTGGTGATCTTATAATTACAAGCTTGATAAATGGTATTAAAATAAAAATTTTGATTGTCATTCCCTTTATGAATACCTAGAGGTATTCATTTTGAATGAATAACTTTTATTTAGCACCCAATACATAACAAGCTCTGAGCTAGGCACTGAGGTCCTGGCTGTAGAGGAATGAGGACCTGCTTCTTCCCCCAAGTGAATAATCAAATATGAACTCAAATGTCTTGGTGAGGACATTCTAAAATATTCTAGGAGTTGAATTGTGTTTGTTACTTTGATGGTTATATTGACTACAAATTATTCTAGAAAAAGTTTAATACTTATACAACAGAATATGATGGATAAAATCATGGCCTAAAATTGAGAATGTCCAGTATTAACTAATATATGATTAGTATATAATTCAATATTATATTATATTGAAACCAACCAAATTAAAAAATTTTTTTCATTAAGGGAAACTGTCTTCTATGCATTGTAGAAATGTTTTAATTGTTTGTAGGAACTGGGAAGTAAGTGAGTGAAATAAAGAATAATAAGTACAAAGATGGCATGACAACAAACTCAAGTGAGGAAGTGATATCAAAAATCTTTTTTCTTATCCTTAAAGGTGTTTCAAGGTCCAGAGGAGTTATTGTGGTTTAAGTAGTTTGAGAATGTCAAGTGATGGGATGAATATTCTACAAGTTATCTGATTTCTCTTTGTTTTTGTTGTTTGCTTTGTTTGTTGCTTTTTGCTTTGTTTTGTTTAAGGAAAATCAGGAGTGGCAGAGAAAGAAAGGGATAGATACTGCATAGTGTGTATGTAAGTGCTCAAAATATGTACAAAGGTGAAAGTTTTGTTCCCATACACAAAGTGATAGATAATCTGAAGAAAAAGGTGGTTTAAAAAACACATACAAATACACATTAATGGAAATGAGTTAAACAAATAGGTAAAAGTTTGTAACAGAATGATATATAGAATAAAACTTTAATAAAATTAAATGCTAGAATTTCAACAGAATTATAGATTTATACAGAATAACTATTTATGAAAAGTAATAATATAACCAGTGATGTTTTATTTATGCCTTAATGCTTTTAGAAAAGGGTAAAAATAAAGAGTATAGAAAAATGTTATTGCACATTGCATTATATTTTTTGTTATTTTTTACTTTTTAATTCTTTAAAATATTTTTATATATTTTAAAATAATATAAAATTGAGAAATCATTATGCCAAAGGTATATTTTATTTATTCATTTTTAATCCTTTCCCAAGGATATATTGTTTATTGATTTACAGCCAGAGGAAGGAGAAAGGGGGGTAGAGAGAGAGAGATCAATCATTTGCCTCTCATATGCACCCTGACTGGGGACCAAACATGCAACCTACGTGTGTCCTGACCAGGGATGGAACCTGCCCCTTTTGGTATATAGGACGACCCTTCAACCAACTGAGCCATTCACCCAGGGCCCAAAGGTATATCTTTGAAACATCAGAATATGCAGTTGGCAAAGTCAAAATTTTTCAAGAAGTAAATTTTGAAGTAAGATGAAAAATTAGAGTACATAAATAGTACCAGATGGCACTTATCAAAAAATCCTAAAAGAATGAAAATATGAGTTAGTGGGAAGATTGACAAAAATGTGTAGTGAATAAATAAAAAATCAGTATTTCTGAAAGATTAGAGAACAACATGTTGCCTAGTCTTTAGAAAGAATTAAAGTTATTGTCCTTGAAGTTTTGAAAAAGAATTCACCCTTTTAAAAATAAAATGCCATATTATTTTGCTGCCAATGTGGATAGAAGTTTTAATGTGGTTTTCACATTCATTCATGTCTCTGACTAAAATTTACTGAGCACATATTATGTTTCAAATAAGCATAATGCTCTGTATTGACAACTACAATGGATGATGAGGATAATTAAGACACAGGCTACTTATAATAACAATTATAAAGTACTATATATGGATTGCCACAGATATCAGTATCTAGGTGAAGCAATTCCTATTTAAATGGCAAAGAGGCTAATAATTACAGGATTGAATTCTTTACTTTCATAATTCTAAGAATTATGTATATAAGATCAACTAATTTTTTTACAGAAAAGGTATAAAATCTTAAAAATAATTTAACAATAGCTTAAAAAGAAATACTATAATTAATAAATGCATTAAAATCACATCTTCCGATATTTAATTTGGGTAAAATGACTTAGGTACATCTTTTATTTCAAGTTTATCTGCCTTGTTCAGTTAACACCAACATGAAGAGAGGAAAGAAAAAACAAAACTGCTAAGCAGATGTCATCCAGTAACCAAGCAAAACACATCACAAGATCTGTTCATTAGACCTGTGTTTCCTGTGTATTGGCCACTGAAGAAGTAGGGTGTGAAATAGTAGCATGTCTCAAGAGATCTGAAGGTTCTGTTAGATCAGCACATTAATAGTGAATATGAATGTTCCTAAATAGAAGAAAACACTGAGCAGACAGCCAAAAAACATTGGTAAGGACTTCACAGTTGAGTAAGAGATACAGTAAACAAGGTCTTGATCAATATAACCAAGGGTATAACAGAAAATCGCAAAAGACAGGCAAGGCACCAGTCAGGGGAGGTCCTAGCACAAGAATTAGAATATATTTACTTATATATTTGAATATTTGTTGTGCAAGTACTTCATGAACGAAACTATACATACTACTATTATGAAAATGTTTAAGTTTAACCCTTGCTTGTTGTGGATGGAACCTGTTGAGTAGAGCTTTGTAAGAGGAAAATTCATTATTTCCCTTGACTATCTTTATTTCCTTTTACCTGTTTAAATTTTTTAAAATTCCAAACTAAGAGGAGGTTTGAGTTCCTTTGGAAAGTTTCCCAGGCTCGTGTTTCAGCTCCCTGTGTGTGCTTCTGAAAGGGGTCCAACATTCCCATAGAAAATAGGGGCAGAGATACAAATAAATAAATATAACTTTTCTGAATTTCTGAGATTAGGAGTCTATAATTATTTTTCAGTACTATTAATTCTTTTCCTTATAGAATCTGTAGTTATCTTTATTGTGTAATTTTTCACATATATTTCTCCTCACTTAAATGTATTATACTTATTATACACATTAACACACAGATTTTTCTTCTGAGTTATGGCACTGTAAAGGGTGTATTATATTAGGTATGTTTGGCTACAGTAGCCAATCACTGAATGAGCAACACAATGACCAGTAGTTCATCATCCAATGCCAGTCACTTTTATTTATGAAAGCCATATACCCTCATGGGTAGAGAGGGAGACAGGATTTTTAGGATGAAGTACTGGAATACAATAACCAGGTTATGAGCACAGTGTGTGGTTATTGTTGGTTCCTAGTGTTGATTTCCAGGTTGTATAGTTTTCAGTCAACACTGTTCAACAGCAAATGATATTGGAGCCAAGACTCCAAGAGAAAAAGTTATCTGGATATTATATTCTATTAACATGCAAGAAAAATTTGAAGCATCTGGTGTTGAGTTTGTCAAGGCAGAAAAATAATTGCCAGAAAATATGGTGACATTAAAGATTTGAAAGGGCATCATTCATTGGCCATTGATAATGTGAAGGTTAGCACCTGAGAAAAGACTTTTTAAAGTTTTATTCTATGTTACTTATTTGCTTAAATTAGAGTTCTATCTATCATCTATCTATCTGTCTATCTATCTATCCATCCATCCATCCATCCACCCACCCATTCATCTATCCATCTCTGACATTCAGAAGTAAGATATTTTTGTAATTAGAAACAGCTCAGGAGACTTGAAACTGCGGTCCCTCCTACCCCAGTAATTTATTCTTCTGCTAAAATTTTACTTCCCTCATTTTAGTGCAGCTACACAGAACGAAGAGCTTCTTTGTATTGTTCATTCAGATAAGGTAATTTCTGCTTGCCTGGAGCCCTCTTCTCCAGATCTTCAAACGTGGACCCATCCCATTAATCAGTTTTCAGTTCAAATGTCATCTCTGCAAAAAAAGGCCTGCTCTAAACACCGTTCAATGTAAGTCTTCCTTCCCTTTCTCCCTATCCAATTACCCTCTCTGGTATCTTCCATAGCACTCATCTCTCTCTGAAATGATCTTCTTTATGCGTTTGCTTACATACTTATGTTTGCCAAGAAGACAAGGAGCTTGTTTTGGTTGTTTCTAGATGCAGCTGAAGTATACATAAGTGGCCTAGCACAAAATAGGTGGTCAAGCACTAACTGGTAAACAAACAAACAAACAAACAAATAACTATAGTAAGTGAATGACCATATTTGCTTCTTTATATGCATGTATCCTCAGATTGTACATTATTCATTTGAACTTTGCAGATTTGTGTTCTATAGAATTTTCTATGCAGTTTAGAATCTCCAAATTACAATGAATATGCAGGAAAGCAATGAGCTGATGTCCTGGATATAAAAATTAATGTTTTACCACACCCAAATTATAGATCTCAAGGTCCCAGAGTAATATAAATTAAGACAGATATTTTTTTAGCTGACAGAGTAGTAAGTAGAAAAGTTGAATGACCTATGGCTTAAGAAATATGATGGGAATAAGAACATATCTGAATCTAGTACTCATTCAGTTAAGTAAGTTTTCTAAAGATTTTATGAAGGATTATCTCCAAATCCCATGACATCTGCCCTTTCCAAACATAAGAAACAGCTCTCCATATAAAGTTACAAGATGAAGAAGGCACATTTATTTCATCCTTTCAAACCCCCCCTACCATCTGGTCTTTGTGGGGTTTAATTACCTGTAATTTTCAGTAATACTGTGGAAGAAGCTGGGCTTCCACATACATTTTAGCACTTGGGTTCTTTCCCTATGTCCTGTGCACAGGGAAATCAAGTCAGAGATTATATATAAATACATATACACACATACATATACATTATATCTCTCTCTCCTACCATCATCCCCCAACATACCACACTCATGCAGGATTGCACACACACAAAAAGGAAAATATCAGGATATAAACATTATGTGGTTCTTTTTACAGATCAGAGAATTGATTGAAGAGCTTAATATAAATTCGCTCCTAATCCTGGTGCATATGTCCAGATTCACAATGCTTCCCCAACTTATTAAAAGCATTTTACTAAATATGTGAGGAACTATAGCAGAAAGTTTTTTATACATTAACTCAATTCATTTCATGTCCATAAGAACATTGTAAGAGAGAGCATGATCACCATTTGACACAGGAATAAACAGGGCTAGAAAAGGTTACATGACTTGCTCAATGTCACAGCTATTATTTAAAGAAGGAGATTCCTCTTACTCCAAAATGATGCTGTACCCACAATGAAAGCAGTCCTTCACTGAAGAATGGTCACTGTAATTTCTGATTACTTGGGTCATGGGATAGAGGTTCATTAGTACATTATTTATTTTTCTAATTCATGAAGGAACACATATCATTGTCATATTTTGTGTTAGATGTGTGTATGTGACCAATGAAATGTTACAAATATCACTTTAGAACTAAAAAAAATCAATGTTTAATTATTAGCAATCAGGTTCCTTCATCCAATGCCATGTTGACAAAAGGCATCACCTGTTTCAATTAATACACCCACAGAATGGTGACGCCTCCACCAAACTAGGAATCGTATTATGCCATGGAGACATTTATAGGGAGTTGGAAAGGCCTAAAAGGAGTGGGAATGAGCAATAAACCTTGGCTGTATTAAGCCCCTAAGATTTTGGAGTTATATGTGAAGTACATAATCTTAGCTATCCTGACTAATCAAACTCAAATAGGATCTAAAACTTAAACTTCTTAACAATTCCATAATTGATGATCACTCATTCATTAAATAAAGGTTAAACTTATTAAGCATTATTAAGTTGTAATTGCCACATAAAGATGTAAGATATTTAAAGTTTACAACATGATGATTTGATAATATATATACTATAAAAGGATTTTCCCAAGTTAATACATCTACCACCTCATATATTTGTCCTTTCTATTGTTGTGGGACCATTTATATTTTACTTTCAGCAAATGTCAATTATGTAATACAGCATCATGGACTATGGGCATCACATTATACATTACATCCTTAGACCTTCCTCGCTTTATAACAAAGTCCGCGCCCTTTTACCAGCCCCTCCCTACCTTCCCCACCTCGTGGCAACCACTTTCCTACTCTGTTTCTGTTTGTCTTTGTGTGTGTGTGTGTGTGCGTGTGTGCGTGTGTGTGTGTGAACTTAGATTCCACATATAGATAATATCATGCAGTTTCAGTCTGTCTTTGTCCCACTTATTTCACTTACCATAATGCCTTCCAGGTTCATTCATGTTGTTATAAAAGACTTTACTTCTTCTTAAACGCTAAATAATATTCCATTGGTATGTGTGCATATGTGTGTGTTTATCACATTTACTTTATCCATCTGTCCACTAACACTTTGGTTGTGGTCGTACTTGACTATTGTGAATAATACTACAAAGAATGTGGGAGCATAGATATCTTCTCAAGGTCATGGTTTCATTTCCTTCAGCTACACACCCAGGGGTGGGATTGGTGGATCTCCTGGTAGTTCTACATTCAACTTTTTGAGGAACCCGTTCTCCACAGTCTCTGTATCAGTTTACAGTCTCACCAAGAGTGTGAAAGGGTTTCCAGTTCTCCACATCACCACCAACATTTGTTATCTTTTTGCTTTCTTGATAATAAAAATCCTAATAAGTGTGAAGTGGTATTGAACTGTGGTTTTGACTTGTATTTCCCTGAGGATTAGTGATCCTGAGCACCTTTTCATGTACCTGTTGGTGATGTGTGTGTCTTTCTTGGAGAAAATATCTATTCCGGTTCTTTACCCATTTTTAAACTGGGTTATTTGATTTTTTTTTTTTTTGCTGTTAAGTTGTATAAATTTCATGTATATTTTGGATAGTAATCCCTTATCATACATATGATTTCCAAGTAAGTTTTTTTTTCTTTTGAACTACTTTGAGACATACAAAAAGGTGGAAATATAGTAATGATATTTTCTTTATACCCATCCCGATTTCCCTCAGATTAACATTTTATAAAATTAACACAGAGAATTAACATTGACATGATGCTCATATTAAATTTTACAATGTTTTCAAATTTTACCAAATTGCTCCTCTAAGACCTGATTATCATTTCAGGGTTCTAGCCAAGCCCTCACACTGCATCCACACTTAGTCTCCTGCAGTTGGTTGTGGGTCCACAGTGCTCCCCTCTTCATTATGACTTTGATACTTTTGAAGAACACTTTGAACTAATTGTGCAGAATTCCCTCAATATGGATGAGTGTGGCGTTTTTCATGATTCAACTGAAGTTATGAACTTTCAGCAAAAATACTACAGGACTGATATTGTGTTCTTAACGTATCATATTACAAGATTCTGAACGCTAATTTGTCTTTACTTGTAATGTTTGGACATTAAAATTTTAGTTAAGATGATTTCTGGTTTCTCCACTATAAAGTGGCTGTTTTTACCTTTGTAATTAGTAATTATACTATGCAAATCTTCCTTCTGAAACCTTTACTAACATTAGCATCTATAAGTGGATCCTGTTTATAAGAAATATATCTGTGATGTTTGCCTAGTGAAGACATTTTTATTTTTTTAAGTAATATATTTATTGATTTAACTACTACTCTTAGAAGAGCTCCCCATTTTCATCCACTTATTTATTTACCTTTTATCCATATGGATCATAGATATTTGATTTATACTCTGGATTGTAATTCAATAATATCATTTATTTTGTGCTCATTTTTCCCCAGCTTTGGGAATCTTTATTGGATCTTATGTTCTGTTGGTAAAAATAACAAAAAAGTCTTTATTTTCTGACACTACAAGAAATTTCAGCCTCATCTAGCACTTTCTCTTCTCTAAAAATAACCATGGGAATTAAGCATTTTTTCTCAAGTACCTTATTACTTTTATTGAATAGTGGTATTTAAAACTAAGTATGCTATTGCTGGGGTGTCACTGCTTCTAGGCCCCTCAATGAACAGAGCTAGGGAAAATGTGAATGTATAATAACCTATGCACATAATCTATATTTCTATATATTTCTCTATCTTTTGCACAATTACCAGTATAATTTAAAATTATGAGTTTTTTATAGAGGTATATAAAACTCATTAAGTTATTGGTCATTAAAAACCAGGTCTACCATACTTAGGATCTATTCAATGAGACACAAGCAAAGTTTTGATTAAATACAGAGCTATCAAAACCAAATATTTAAGAGTAGAAAGCTATCCAGGTGAGTTACCACAAAAGAGTAATTACACAGACCAAGAATCTCCACTATAGCAAACAACTAGAAATTGAACATTCAGTGAGTACTTAGTCTATGCTGGGCATTCTGCTAAGTACTTTAGACATACTGATTTATTTAATTTTAAAAGAAACCTATTAGCTAATATCTTAGTTTAGGCTGCTATAACAAGTATCACCAACTGAGTAGCTTATAAACAACAGAAATATATTGCACACAGTTCTGGAGCCTGGGAAACTCAAGGTCAAGTCACAAGCATGGTAAGTTTCTGGTGATGGCCCACTTCCTGACTTACAACTGTTCCCTTCTCTCTGTGTCCCCACATGGTCGAAGTGGCAAGGGATTCCACTGGAGTTTCTTTTATAAGGCACTAATTCCATTCATGAGAGTTCTGCTCTCATGACCTAAGCACCTCCCAAAGGCCCCACCTTCTAATACCATCATCATTGAGGGTTATTAGCAACACAGAGATTCAGATCATAATAGCTACATACCATTGTTATCTCCTTCTTATAAATAAAAAGCTGAGATGTGGAGAAATTAAGTAAATTGCCAAAAGTCAAACAAAGATTTAGTGGCAGAGCTGAGGTTTGAACAACGGTGGTCTAATCCAGATTCCAGTTTTCAACCAGGGAAAGTGCAGTGATAGATTGGGCGTGGCCTGAGGTAAATTCAACAACACAGCACATACAAGGTAGTCAATGGTTTGAATACACTTAGAAGAAATATCTGTGATAATCTCATACCAGTGTTTAGTTATTGACAATTCATTTCCAACTTTCTAGGCTCATCCTACAAGGACCTGATGCCTATCTCAGGAAAGAAGGAAAACATATGAAGGTTGTTTAAATTATTATTCAGTTATCACGTGAGTTTATAAAGAAATGACAGGACCTTTTAAGTCTGGGGCCAAGCATAAGCAGACTCCTCTACTCTGCTATAGTTATTGTTCTACATACCATTGTGATCTGGGGTAAGATCCTTTTCAAATTTGTTCATACTTTTAACTATATATGGTATATGCATATTCAAATACAACATGTTTAAGTGCAGCGTACAATCAAAGGCAACACTTTCGAAAAGGCTGAGCCTTTTATTTTAAGGAGGAAGAGCATTTGAATGATATTCCATATTACAATTCTTAAGTGATTCATTCATCCCATAAAGTAGTTATCCTGAATTGCAATGCTCTGTTATTGTAAAATATAGGCAATAGCATGAAAGAGTTTTACCTTAAAATATAAGCTGTAGTGTACTTATTGAAATTACAGTGTATTACAATCTTTAACAACATAAAATGAATAGAACTTATTAAATATGTATACTTAGCTAATCTTAATTATTATTGCATTAGAGTATGTTTGAGAATTATATATTATCTTAAGTACTCTTAGTTTATAGAGAAAATAATTATAAAATCATATGGATATTTTGAAACTATATATGAATTTGGTTTAAAGGTATTTGGTAAACACATAAGTACTCATGGTGATTAAATAAATCCATACCCATATACTTATATGAGTGTTATTCAAGAACTGGTAAGATCTCATCCCTTATTTCTTAACAAAAGTTAATATCTTTAATATGAGAAGGGGAGTTCATATTGGATTATTACCATAGAAGAATGAAGCAGGATGGGAATACAAAAACAATTGTTAGACAAAAGAAAATATCTTGTCACACAAAACAAATGTTTTCAACTAGAGGAAAAATTATCTTATGACCAGTGAATAATAATTCTGAATAGTAGTTAGAATGCTGACTATATTCATCTACTGCCTTAATATTAGTTTATTAGCAATTCCTAGAATATATTAAATAGTGGCAATATAAGCAGTAAATAAAGCTAAATTGTTTGAACAGGCTGTGGTATCATAACAAAAAAATAAATTGTGCTTATTATATACTATTTATCATTACTACAATTTCAAAGGAGATTCATTTATAGCAAAACATCCTGACTATCTAAATTGCAGTTAGAATAAATGGCAAGTACTTAATACACCTATTTAGGTACAAACAACAGAATAATTTAGGATCCACATACAAGTGACCTAGGTTAGTGTGACCATAAAAAGTTGCACTAGTCCTATACCAGTTCAGCTACTCAAAATATGTGAAAAACATGTAATTCACTCATTCTAATCTGAGATAAATTTCTATAAGAAGAACACTAAGTTTTCCCCTTGGCATCTTCCTTTGAAGAGAAAATAGCAATGAACAAAAATTCACTGTAAATTCTACTTCATTTAATCAATTATGTATTTAGCAGAATTTCACACTGAGGTGTTAAAACTGATCTGAATAAAAAAGCAAGATACAGTTCCCCTATAACTTTATGAAGTAACTGATAATCAACTCAATTGTCAAACAGACATTTCTTCAATTGGCTTAATTTGCCCTCTATCCACATTCCGTAAGACTAAGGTTCACACCTAACATGTGACATCTAGTTTCCTAATTGGTCCATGGAAATATTAAGGCCTCATAGAGAACTCTTCAATTTAAATATTTAAAATGTTAATATTGATGACCTTGTGTTGCTTCCCTTAGAGATAATGTATTTAGTTAAATTTCAGGCATCCCCCATAATATCATCCAATACCTCAAGGAGACCAATATCACTAATGTGCTAGGAACTTTAGAGGTATAGAACACAGACCCACAGTAACCAACATCAGGTTGGCAATGGGCAAATGCTGGTGAAACACTTGCCATGTCCTCTAGCTCTTCCATATTAACACTAGTGGAAAATAGTCTTCCTTTCACAGATGCAAGGAGGATGTTGCTGCCCTACATGTTTATTACACATCTCTTCTGTGCTTATACCACTAGTTCCTTTCAATGAGGCTGTTTTAATATTTTATCTTGGTTTGATTCTTTTCTTTTAAAGATTTTATTTACTTATTTTTAGAGAGGGGGGAAGAGAAGAAAGAAAGGGAGAGAAACATCAGTGTGTGGTTGCCTCTCCCATGCCCCTGACTGGGGAGCTGGCCCGCAACCCAGGTATGTGCCCTGACTGGGAATTGAACTGGTGACCCTTTGGTTGGTAGGCTGGTGCTCAATCCACTGAACCACATCAGACAGGGATGACTCTTTTTTCTACTTACTCTAGGTCTAATAGTATAGTCCTAATCCAGTCTCTGGTCTTATCAAAATATGCCTTTTTACTGCAACCTATCATTCATTCAATATTTAACAATAAGTATGAAAAACTGACATATGGATAGACATTATTTTAGGTTCCAAGGATACAGCTAGAATAACGATCCCATTTATGAGTAGTTTATATTCTACTGGGTGTTGTGTGAATAAATAAATATCAGCTTATAAGTATTTTGTTGAAAGTTAAAGAACCCAGCTATACATGATTTTATTTTAAATGAAATGATGAGGTGAAGGAGGCAGTGTGAAAGCTGTGGACACAACAATAAGGATATAGCAACCAAAGATCAAGTTACAGGACATTCCAGGTGAAGGGTATAGCTTATCCAAAGTATTTTGAGGTAGGTACTAGCTATGTGTGTTTATGGAATTGGAAAGAGAATTAAAAAATCTTAGTGAATCTGGGTATAGTAGTATAGCAGATAAGAGAAAGCATGTGCAGAAGTTTTAAAAGATGCCAATTATTTTCTTAGTTCTAATATCATCATTTTATTTTTTGTGTAGACGTGTGACATATATTTTTAAGTGTTAATCTCTTGTGCTGAGAATAAACCATAAAGAAGTGGGCCAGAATGGAATCAAGGAATCAATTAGGAAACTACTGCTTTGTTTTGTACAAGAAATAAATACAGTTTGGACTACATTGTCAGTGGTAGCGAAAAGAGAAATAGAAGAGGGTAAAGTTAAAAAAAACAAGGGAAATAAGGATAGCACCCATATTTCTGGTTGAGATGGATTGCAAAATCATTTACTGAGAGAGAGAGACCTACATTAGAGAGAAGACTAAAAGAGATGAAGGCTTCATTTTGAATGTGCTAAATTTGAGACTTCAGATAAATATTAGACAACAAAATTATTTGCCAGAGTATATCCTTGGATATATGAATCTGAAATTACAGGGAGAAACTAGAACCAATCAATCTCTCAATTTCTCTCTCAATATCTGTCTTTCTCTCAATCTTTCTCTCTCACCCTCCCTCCCCGCCATTCCCCATACTCCCCATCTGTAGGTACATCGCTGTGTTAATTTTCACTTTAAGCATTGAAGTAAATTAATCTATTCAATCATTATATTTTATTCTTTGTTAATGAAGTCTCGATCAAAATAATTTTATAGTTTCAATAGTTGACAATGTAAGTATTCCAGTTTTTGCTTTTTTCTTACAGAAAAAATTTTATTGTTTATAAAATTAAACTTCTTGGGGTAACATTAGTTAATATCTATTTTTTTGCTTTTTTCAAATCTACCATTACTATTTTGCTCCCTTATATTTTCATATCAATTTTAGAATTAGCTTTACAATTTCTAAAAATATAATGTAGATGTTTTACATATTTTTCTTATATTAATTCCTAGGTACTTGATATATTTGATGTCATTTAAACACAGCAGAATTTTATCAATATACAAGTCTACCCTGAAATTGTTCAGCTATTGTTAATGTAATGAGAATTGTTTGTGTGACATTGATGTAACCTGGCAGCGAAGGAGAGTGGACTGGAATGTGCATGTGTGAACAATGATGACTTCACTGTACTATTCAGTGGGGGCAGTAGAGTGAGCATTGAGTGAGCATGTGTACTATGTGGCCATCACATTCAAAATGATTGAGTTCAGTAGAGCAAAGAATCTGCATCAGTTTTGTGTTAAGCTTGAACATTCCTCTGTGGAAATTATTAAGATGATTCAGAAGGCTGCAGTTATGGGCAACTGATGACTAGCAGCTTCATGACAATACACCTGCTCACCCATCACATCTCATGCAGAATTTTCTGGCAAAACATCAAATCACCCAAGTGACTCAGCCCCATACAGCCCAGATTTGGCACCCTGTGACTTCTGGCTTTTCTCAAAACTAATGCCACCTTTGAAAGGGAAGAGAATTCAGACCATCGATGAGATTCATGAACATATGATGGGGCAGAGGATGGCAACTGGAAGAACTACATGAGGTCCGAAGGTGCCTACTTTGAAGGGAACTGAGGCATCATTGTCCTATGTACAATGTTTCTTACATCCTCAATAAATGTCTGCATTTTTCATATTGCATGGCTGGATACCTTCTGGACAGACCTCATCTACCTTAAAAGAAATTACATACGCTAATTAGAACTTAGGCTTATAAATAAAAGGTGTTTAAAGAAAGGTGTTTAAAGAAGGTGTTTAAAAGTTTGTTTAAAATAGACAAAAACTAACACAGTCCTGAAGCATGTAGCAAAGGTATTCAAACAATGGCATAATTTTAATAACACTTGTCCTCCCTTCCTTCAATGGCCAGAGTCCACTCTCAGGTTTAGTGTGGTGCCAGAAGCTGGGCCTTCATCTACCTCAAATGGGACATAAAAGTTACAGGCTCATTGTAAACAATTTGGAAAATCCAAGAAAGATAAAAATTCTTATATTCTCTTTGATGAAATATAATAACATTTGACTGTTTGTTTTTCTACTAATGTGTCTATCTTCTGATGTATTTTTACATGTTTCTATCATTACTAAAGTAAAAGACTTTCCAAGTTAATACGTGAATATTCTAATTTTCCTTTTACACTTGAAAGCAAATGTTTGACCTACAGCTTAGTTTTATTCCAGATGCATGGTTCTTACCCTTCATCACTTTGCTTCCAATCCCATACTCACAGGCAGGGAAAAAGATGAGCATCTTTTTTTTCTGCATAAATTATACAGACTTACATAGGGTTGTCTAATATAAGGATAACACATCTTATACAATAAATAGCATAGTGGAAATGGTATTTTCACCTAACAGGTAAGGACATATGGCTGAGAGAAGCAGTATAATTCCCCTAAAGTCACAACAGCTCTGGAACTGGAGCACCTGTTATCTTCACTAGAAAGGCATCCTCTTTCCATTCTTCTAATAGATTTTCTACTTAATCAACATCCTTTCTCTGCAAGAGACAATACTAGAGGCCTCTTTGAAAAGTATAACTAATTTTTACACACACTCCATGGGGAAGCCAATTCCAAGCACAATTTTATTAATCATGAAATTTTTGTCTGTCATCAAAGTTAGTAAATCTAGGCCTGGCACAATCCCTGAAGACTCCCATAGTAAGTGATTATTTATATGCTATGATTTGAAAGGTTTTGAGGAGTTCCTTACACAATCTTCTCCTTTCCGTATGCTGCTGTAAGGATGATAATTTAACCATTAGACATTTATTATTTGGGCTAATTTCTCCCTAGGATGAGAAAAGTTTACTATGGAGATAGAGATTCTTATAGAGCACAAAAAAGACATTTTTGGAATATAGGATCCAACATTTAGAGGATTAGCCTAAATGGGAAGCCCCAAAGGACAGCTCTAGAAAACCAGGGGCCAGCAGAAGTCATGGCATTGTTGTAGGAAAAATATTTAAGAATAATTACTTGAAAAATCTACCTAGGAATTCACATTAGTACAGAATGACTAGGAAGTAAAACAAAAATATAAATCCCCTCAGTTTTACAGACTGGATGAAATTATCTATCTAATCTCAATTTACAACTGTAATGTTATACGTACAATACTTCATCTGAAATATCCTAAATTCCCCTGATTTCTAGATAACCTTTTTGTTACCCCTGACTATGTGAAGACATTTATTTTCATATTAAGTATGACATATTATTTAGAGAATAGAAAATACAAACATTAAATGTTTTTAATACCAGCAAGTGTCAAATCAGGAACTAAACAAAGTTTACAGTCTAGAAGCATAAGAAGTTAAGTGGTCAGTTAGAAAAAGCGTCCTCCAGGGACAAGAAAGTTTCAGCAGTTCCATTTCAAAGTTTTGCCTACATGCCAACAACCCTGCCATGGCCGATTGCCTTGATGCCTTTTATCTGGTTTTGATCTCTTCCCCATTAATGTACAGAGTAGATCAAAATCAGGCACCATTCCATTTGGAATTTGTTGGGTCTTTTTATTCAATGTGGGGATAGAATGGGAAAGACTTGGCAATAAGACTGACACAATATTGAGAAGTTTCACATCTTTGACTGGATGTCAGCCATCCCAGCAACACTCTCCACCACGGCATTATAAATTCGGGAGGCAGCTATCTAGCAGAAGGCTAACTGAGATGATGAAGAGACAACTGTTTGGCTCATTATAAAGTCAGATGTGTTCTTTGGCATTTGAGTGGACAGCAGAGGCTTTGACATTAACACATGGCTCATTAGGAATGAATCTGAGGTTGGCCTTTTGTTGCACTTAAAACAAAATATCTAATATAGAGAAGCAACTCATTGAAAATGCCGATACAATCTCTTAAATATACATAGCTCTAATTTAAAACAAAGGTGCTGTTTTTCCAGGCATTTGCTATTAAGATCACAGTGCATGTCTTGAAATTGTGAAGAAAACAATGAAATGGTATGAGATCATGTTCCTTTTATCTTTCTTGTTCCTAGTGACAAATAACACTGACTTTTCCTGTTCCTCTTAACTGTTTGTCATGTTCTAGAGCAGGATGTCTCGTAGCTTCATGACAGGGTCATGTTTACAACACTACACCGTAGTTAATGGTCAGCTACAACTTTTTATGATAAATTTGATTTTGCAACTCGAATTTATGATGGTTCAATTTGCAGCAAGCTGAAGACTGAAACAAAGAGCAGGTTACTACCTTGAATCCAACGAACAGAACACTCTTTGATATTAAGGTAGCTTAGCAATGGGGACCGAAAGCCGTATGTGCACTATTAGCACAAATAACGTACAGTGTTTATCAGCTCTGCATCTCTTCTAACATAGATATCTGTTGTTCCAAATACTTTCAACTTCCCATAATAAAGTACAAAGTGTTTCATTTTCAAATAATTTGAATATAATTTTCATTTAATTTTGAATAAGTCTATGTTATAATCTGTTTTGCTGCTCTGTGAATTTAAAATTGCAAACAAATAAATGCCACTTTCCTAATTTATGTGTATAAAAAACACACACCAAGTCAACTGAGGAAAGTGTGCCTCCCGGTCCTGTCAGTGGTGATGAAAATCACAAATTCCGTATAGTCTAAGGTATGTTTGTGGGAGCAATTGTGATGCTCAGGGAAAAAACACAGCTGTCATATATTTCACGGACAACATGACACGACTAAACGCTTCGGCCCTAGGTAATGCTGAAATGTATAACATGGCTTCACATATTTTAAACCTTGAAGATTTTAAATAATAAAAAGGTGGTACAAACAGTCCGTAAAACAAACAAAATAAGAAATAAATTAATTTCTCTAAGCAAAGAAGCTCAGTTTGAGACTAAACCAGCATCCACAGCTGCCTCTTCTTCTGCTCATTACTGGTAGGACCTCGACCAAGGCATATCTCCTACTGCAGATGCCGGAGTACCCCGCTAGGCAGAGACGCAGTGAGAACATGGCAGAACTTTCCGGAAGGGCCTGCTTTGTATTCTAAACATATGCATCTATATTCTGTTTTATTTGTGTATTTCTCCATGGTTTCTCATGTATAGGAAGCAGTTAAATATATATGTTTAAACAACTAAATGTCTTTTAAATTATTTTATCTTTGCACAGTTTTCCAAAATAAAAACACATATGGTTGAGGCTGAATAAATATGATCTCAAAATATGAGATGAAAATAACTAAATAGTTAATTGCATAGGAATAAGGATAAGTGCTTCTTCAATATGACCCATGATAAACTATTTAAACTGTCTTGGTTTTTTTTTTTTTCAATCTGTGAAATGGAGAGAATGTATTTGCCTTTCCAAACTCCAAACCTGTGAAGAACAAAATAAAAAACTTATTGTAACACTTTTAAAAATATATAAATATATAGGGTTCAAGGAAGTGGTATGCATTTAAAATCCCAACTTTGAAAATAATCTCAAAAGGATTTATGAAATTGACAGTCTAAATGCTGGTAGAAAGCATACTCGTTGTATGTATGGATTTAGTTTTTTGGCTTCACACATATGAAGTCTGGCCAGAGAGAGTCCAGCCATCACTAATCTAAGAATGGTTTGCACAGCATTACTGTAATCTGACAGCCGAGGACAGTGGACTTGGTACAACCATGTGTGGACAATAATGACTTCACTGTACTAGTCAGTGGAGGTGGTAGACACCATTGAGTGAGCACCTGTACTGTGTGTCTGCTTAGACATTCAAAATAACTAAGCAAGTAGAGCAATGTATCTGCATCAGATTTTGTGTTAAGCCTGAACATTCCTCTGCAGAAACTATCTGGATGATTCAGAAAGTTGCAGCCATGGGCAAATAGTGATTGGCAGCTTCATAACTATAATGTCCCTGCTCATGCATCATGTCTCATGCAGAGTTTCTGGGAAAAACATCAAATCACCCAGGTGACTCAGCTCCTCTATGGCCTAGATTTGGCACCATGTGACTTGTGGCTTTTCCCAACACTAAAATCACCCTTGAAAGGGAAGAGATTTCAGACCCTGATGAGATTGAGGAAAACACAAGGGGGTGTCTGACAACAAGTGGAGAACTGTGTGAGGTCCCAAGGTGCCTACTTTGAAAGGGACTGAGGCATCATTGTCCTATGTACAATGTTTCTTGTATCTTCTCCAATAAATGTCTGCATTTTTCATAGTATATTGGCTGGATACCTTCTGGACAGACCTCATATCTCATTTGTAATAATTCTAGAATTGAAGACAATATGGATTTAAGAAATGATTATTAAGAAATTACCACTTGATCAAATACAAATCACTCTATTTAAATAGTCCTTTAGTAATGATTTGGGAAACCCTTATAATCACACACTTGTAATCACATATACACACTCACACATTTCTTTTGTTTATTTATATTATCAATTATCAATAAATGATAATTTCCCAATTATCATTTATTAAAATATTAAATGACCACTATCATTTATGCATAAATAATGCATATGTCATGTAGCACTAAGAAAAATACAGTCCAGTACTAAAAGAGCTTTTCACTTTTCCCAGATTGTCCACATTTTTCCGCAGCATAACCTATGAGCTCACTACTGCAATAACTGCATTAAGATATCTACCTCTTTAAAATCAGCTCCAAGGTCACCGCACCTCTTATCTAACCTCCCTGACCTTCAGCTCCCAAAATGCATATAAACATATCTTCTAATAAGTTTCAGATTTAAGAAATCCTGTTTACCCCAAACTTCTCCAAAGTGTACAGGCAAGCTAAGTGACTCTATAAGTGAATTGGGGTTAAACATGCATGTGAATCTCGGGGATAATAAAGCTCTTCAAAATCATTACTGGTGTATAACAAGTCATGATACCTAAGTTTGTCCCACTATATGAACTTTCTTATTCATCCCCAGCTCTATCCCAAACACTCTAAAGTCTGAGAACAAAGAGAGACTAGAAAGGTACTCTTTCAGAGTTATGCCACATGTATAATTACTTTTGGAAATGAAAGAGTGGAGATGATTCTCAGCACACAGGTTATGTCTGGTTTTAAGCTCTATGGCCTGATTTATACTTGACTACCATATGCACTTGTACTTGTAAAGGCTTCATGTACAGGTTCATAGAACTTACACTCAGTTTTATACTATATTTTTTGTTATATTCTTTTTCTGCTTGTTCTTGACAATGCTTCTTATCTTTTAGAATTACATTTGAGGAGAATCTATATTCCTGTTATATCTCTAACAAGGGACACTTTAGACAGACATTGGTAACTGGTGAAATTGTAAGCACTGACCTCCGAATGTCCTAAAGGGAAAAGCTCTCATCCACTGCCAGGAAAGGTCTCTCAGGGATATTCCTACTTGTATTTGAATGGATTTCTGAGTCTGAGAATTTCTGTGCACCACAGAGAAGGTTATCCCTTCTGGTATAATCATCCCATCAAACAGTCATTTATCCTGAGCAGTACTGTGCTGCTGCCTACATTTAGTCTCATAGTGAGCATGAAGTCATTTCTCATGAAATCCCTTAATGGAAATCTCTACAACTCATTATTTTTATTGTAAATAAGGTGGTAGGCAGTAATAAAATATGACAAAATGTAAAATGCATTAATGTTTTTGTTAAATCTCAAGATGGTGTTATACATTAACCCATATTTTTCAGAAAAGATTTCTTATATTTAAAATATTTAAAGAAATGGAGCTAAAATTACTTTATTCAAATATTTACTTTCATGAATATGTGAAAGAAGAGAGTAAGGAAATGGGGATTTTAGGCATTGGGTGTATTGTCTTCAATCACAATGTACAACTATGAAGAAAGCTGAAGAGAAAGAATTATTTCCCTATGAGGTAAGTTCCCAGTTTAGTGAGGGATCAAACCTGATATTTGAACAGAGCATTTGAAAAATCAATCCACAAAAGGAAAATCAATTGCAAATAAAGAGGGAGTTTTATCATTTGACTAGCAAAACAAATTTGAAAATATTTCAGTGTCTTTATTTCAGAATCACAGTTTGTACCATGTGAGGGTCAAGTAACTCCCCTCTCATATAGCAAAATGATTTAATCTAATTCATAAATTCATGTTTATAAAATGGTATCAGGTGTTTGAAAGATGATTTTATCCTGTGATCAGATTTTGATGAAACTGAAAAACAGGTAAAATTTTTTAAACTGTTGTTTAGTTTTTATTTCATAATTATAAACTAAACTCTGTAATCTAACCAGACTCTGAAGATTAAAAAAATATGTACCCAAGGAAGGAACTGAAGGGAGAAACAAAAATGATAGAACACTGAGAGCAGATAAAGGTGGAGGAGTGCTCTCCTGAGCTACAGAAAGAACCATCTGGTGGCTGAGATAAAACACAAGTCAATGGATCTGCCTTTTGACCCAGCAACTCCATTGCCAGGATTATACCCTAAGAACCCTGAAATACCAATCCACCAGAACCTATGCACCCCAATAGCAGCACAATTTGCAATAGCCAAGTGCTGGAAGCAACCTAGGTGCCCATCAGTAAATGAATGGATCCAAAAACTATGCTACATTTACACAATGGAATTCTATGCAGCGGAAAGAAAGAAGGAGCTCCTACCCTTTGCAACAGCATGGATGGAACTGGAAAGCATTATTCTAAGTGAAATAAGCCAGGCAGTGAAAGACAAATACCATGTGATCTCATCTTTAACAGGAATCTAATCAACAATACAAACAAACAAGCAAAGTATAACCAAAGACACTGAAATAGAGAACAGGCTGACAGAGACCAGAGGGGAAAGGGGAGGGAATTTCAGGGGAAAAGGGGAAGGGTTTACAGGAACAATTACAAAAGACACATGGACAAAAACTAGGAGGGTGGAAATGGGAGGACGGTGGGGAGCACTGGGTGGGGGGTGAACTGGGATGGGAGTAAAAGACAGAAAACTGTACTTGAACAACAATTTAAAAAAATAAATAAATAAATAAAACACAAGTCAAATTCATTCAGTGAGCATAATGATGTTGCTGGTCTTGCCACTTCTAAACCCAAAGTACTCAATGGCTTCTACAGCATTTATGTCCCTTTCAGCTTGCCAAAGTCAATATTTGCCATCCAACCACTCAGTCCTGGCAATGCAGATAAAAAACAAGGAACCATTTGTGTTGGGTCCAGCATTTGCCATGGACAAGATGCCAGGACCCATTGCTTCAGGGTGAAGTTCTCATCAGTAAACTCCCTGTAGTTGGACTTGTTGCTGGTACCATTAGGGCATACGAAGTCACCACCCTGGCACATTAACCCAAGAATAATTTTTAAAGAGGAACCCTTATAACCTTTCTCCCCATCGCTCAGAGCACAAAAATTCTCTGCTCTCACTGGGACTTTGTCTTCAAACAGCTAGAAGGAGATACAGTCCAGCAGCTCCTTGTTGATGATGCAGAAGAACGTGGTGGGTTTGTGCAAGGCTGGGTCTCCTGGCAGAGGCAGCAGCACTGGCAAGACCCAGAATCCGTAAAATTTTCAATAAACTCTTGATGAAACTTTTCCTTCCCACGTGTCCTATCCCATCCTGCAGAACATCACCCGTCACGTATCCTCTGGCCTTAATATTCTCCTGTCCTTATAGTCATAAAAGGAAACTAACATACATATTCTGATCATATTTCAATATCTCAATATTTTAATCATCAACATATTTCCTCATTTATTTTTCTTGAATGCCTTGGAAGAAACTGATAGGTTCTCCATGGCAATGTTCTCCACTTCTTCTTAGGCATACATATGACAGCTGGGGTTGCAGATATGTATAGCCATGACTGATTACTATCTGGAAATGTTAGTGGAAGTGTGTATCACTTTCAGGCCATAGACCAGGAGACCATTTGGTTTCCTGTGTGCTGTTTTTTCTCTCAAAATGGTCACGTTGACCCTGGAGACCTCACATTGAGGAAGGCAAAGGCTCTACAATCTTGTATCCCTGAATAACCATGCACAGAAGGATGCTTTCTGCTGATACAAAACATTTATCTTTCGGCAATTATACAGCAAATCATAAAATTCCATTCTGTTTGGTTCACCATCCATTTTCTGGTCTATATCTTAAAGTAGATTATATCACTTTGCCTAATGAACACACCCAGAAAGAGTGTTTATATATGGTGGAATTTTAGACAAGCATACTCATTGGTTATAGATAGAAAAATTAGCATAACAGATTCATCCTAGATATCTTTCCAAACTATAATTTAAAAAGTTATTTGTTTTAAAGGCTGCATGTTATTTCATTTTGCCATATTTTATTTCACTAGTTTCTCCTTGACAGGACACACCACATTTAGTTGTTATATATTTAAATGTATTCAGTGCCTACTGAAAGCTTTTTATACTATAATTTTATTATCCTTGATTTATTTAATTTATATGACAAAATTTGGCTGAATTTTAACATTTTCAGGTTTTTCCCAGGAATGTTTGGATACTGTTTTCTCTAAGTGTTTTATGTGTATGTGTTTTGAGACTTTCAGTTTGTATAGTTGAATGATAATTTTTCTGGGGGGAAAAAAGGAATCTTGGTTCATGCTTATTTTCCTTAATATTTGTAAAACTTGTTTCTCAGTCATGTTGAACGTTATATAGTAATGCAAACCACATTTTTTTCTAATTTTTTAGTAACTTGTGTTTCTCCAAATACTCATAACTTTTCATATTGGTTATAACTGAAAGCAGACATTCCTCCAAATTTATAGAGGATATATTTATTTTACTCTATTAATTCAGTAATATAGAAAGATATCATTAATATTTACAGCATTTTATCAATTTCTCTTGGACAGCTATGCCATTTGATCTGGAAGTTCATGTTTTTATCTCTCATTACTTTTATAGTGTCAAAAATTTTTAGGTGCATCAATTATTGATATATCTAAGTCGTAAGAACATCTTTGCCTAACTTCTTTATACATCATCATCTCTTGGGTTATATCTATCTATCTATCTATCTATCTAACCTTTTACCTATGTAATATTTTACCTATTTTAAAATTTGACATTCCTTTCCTTAATTTAGTTTATATCCTTGTCAATCCTATTGCTTCTAATTTGTTTCTCTTATTGTATGTCTTTAAACCTCAAGTATATTACACTGAAAGTAAAAGCTTAATTATTACTTCCTATTATCATATTCTTTCTTCTTATTTTATAAGTATTTTTCATTGCCTTTACTTTCTTAAGAGTCATATTCTTTATTTTATGATTGGGAGTAGTATTTATATGTTCTTATATAAGAATTCCATGCATATTTTTACCAATTATCTACCTTTTATTTTTTATATTCACCTTGTTTGGTAACTTACTAATGAATTCATTTCATGCTGCACTAACTTTATTGACACTAATATTTAGATAAGCAATATCTATCAAAACTAATACCTTTCAAAAGGATAATATGATGAAAGAAATTGGGGAATAAATTGAAGGCATCAAGAAATAAGGAACATACTTCCAAAATATGGAACTGTAAGAAAGACATAATGAAAGAATTCCCAGACATATAGGTCATCTTGTTTTTTGTAGCACAGGTCTCAGATTCATAGCAGTAGCCTGAAGTTAATGAGGGATTGAAAAAACAAAACACATAATATAGTACTTCAATGTGTAGAAGTGTTTTATTTTAAATAAATTTACATTTTTCAAGGCCTTGAGCCCTCATATAAACATTCATATAAAATTCTTGCAATATATGACACATCAATTCTTCTCATATATTTAGACATACCCAGTCAAAATCATTCAGGAAGCATATCTAGATTTTTCAATTAGGTTTCCTACAATACAAGAGCAAAATGTAATCATGTCATAGAGAAGGCAGAAAAACTTACTATGTTGTGTCATTGTGGTTTTGATTTTCATTTCTCTGATCATTAGTGATATTGAGCATCCTTTCTTATGTATATTGGTCATGTGGACATCTTCTGTGAAGAGATGTCTATTCAGGTTACAGAGTTGTAACCCCTTATCAAATACATTATTTGTGAATATATTCTTCTATTTGGTGGGTTGTCTTTTGTTGATGGTTTCCTTCACTGTGCAAAAGCTTTTTAATTTGATTTAGTCTCATTTGTTTATTTTTGCTTTTGCTTCCCTTGCTTGAGGGGACACATTCAGAAAGATATTACTCAGACTGACATCAAATAATTTAGTACCTATATTTTCTTCTAGGACTTTTATGAATTTAGGTCTTACATTTAAGTCATTAATCCAGTCAGAATGACTATTATAAATAAGTCAACAAATAGCATGTGTTGGTGAAAATGTGGAGAAAAAGAAACCTTTGTGCACTGTTAGTGGGACTACAAAATAGAGCATCCTCTATGGAAAGCAGTATGGAGACTCCACAGAAAACTAAAAATAGATCTAAAATCTACACTAAAAATATTATACAGCCCAGAAATTCCACGTCTAGCTTTCTATCTGAAAGAAAACAAAAATACTAACTTAAAAAGATACATATGCTCCTATGTTCACTCCAGCATTATTTACAATAGCCAAGATATGGAAGCAACCTAGGTCCATAGATAGATGAATGGATAAAGATGTGGTATATATAAACAATAAAAATTACACAGCAATGAAAAGAATTAAATCTTGCCATGTATGTCAACAAATGAACTTAGAGGGTATTATGCTAAATGAAATAATGCAGACAAAAAAAGGCAAATGACAGTTCATTTCACCTATATGTGAAATCTTAAAAAAAATAACACAGAGACAGACTGACGGCTCTAGGGGCAGGAGTTGAGGGGTGGAGGGATCCAGCAAAAAAGTCAAAGGACTCAGGGACAGGACAGCAATGTGGTGACTGCAGGGAGAAGGGTGTGTTTGGAGATAGAAGAGTGTATAAGGGGGATAAATTATAATGAAAAAATTACAATTAAAAAAGCAAAAAAAAATAAACAAGTAAAACAAAAAGAGATTTACAGAGACAGAGACCAAAGGTATGGTTGCCAGAGGGTAGGGGAGTGGAGGGATAGGTAAAAAACATGAAGGGATAAATAGTCAATAATATCGTGTAAGTTTGCAAAGTGAGAAATGATTACTAGAATTAGTGGGTGATCACAGGTATAAGAATGTCAAATCACTACAGTGTATACCTGAAAGAAATATAACTAATATTATTTATCAACTATACTTAAATTAAAAATAAAACTTAGGATGTTTTGAAAAACAATAGAAGGGAAAACTTTGTCCAAGTTACAAGTAAAATCAACAAGAGTATTCAATAAGAGAAATCAGAAACACCAGAGTCATTAAAGAGCTTCTTTAAGATTCCAAGGTACAAAAGAAACCAGGGCATGTGAACAATGGAAATAAGGTAGGAGAGAGATGTAAGTGTCTTAGATTAGGCTAAAGAACTTGGTAAAAAATAACAATAAAGTTTCATTATTACTTTTATTTTTTGAATTTTTTATTGCTGTTCAGTTACTGTTGTCCCTATTTCCCCATTACTCTCCCCTGCCCTACCCACCCCCACACTTAATCCTCCTTCCACCCTGTTTTTCACTTTTCTTTAAACAAATGGACTTCTGACCAAGATGAAGGCATATGTACACCTGGCCTCCTCACACAACCAAAAGAAGAACAACAAATTTACAAAAACAAACAAACAAACAAGAAAGCCCAGAAGTGTCAGAAAATTGAACCATATGGAAGTCTGAAAACCAAGGAGTCAAAAGAGGAACATTCATCCAGGCTGGTAGGAGGGGTGAAGCCGGGCAGCTGGGTAGCGAGGATGCGCAGCAGTTGGCATCCTTGACCAGGCAGTACCACATTTGCTTGTGGATAAACTGAGAGGAACACCTGGAGCGTGAGACTGACCATGCAACCCAGGGTTCCAATGTGGGAAAAGAAAGTCTCAAAACCTTTAGCAGTAAAAATCTGTGGGGGCTGCAGCAGTGGGAAAAACTCCCAACCTCACAGGAGAGTTCATTGGAGAGACCCACAGGGTCCTAGAACGTACACAAACGCACCCACCTGGGAAACAGCACCAGAAGGGCCCAATTTGCTTGTGGGTAGCAGAGGAAGTGACTGAAAGCCAGCAGAGAGTCAAACAAGCAGCACTGCTCCCTCTTGAACCCTTTCTCACAAGATGTGCCAAAATGCAGCAAAGTAGGTTGCCCCACCCTAAAAATAACTAGGGCTCTGCCCCTTATAAAGTAACAAGCAGCCCAGACAAAATAATATAGACCAAATGAAAGAACAAATCAAAGCTCCAAAAATAGAACTAAGCAAGGAAGAGATAGCCAACCTATCAAATGCAGAGTTCAAAACAATGGTAATCAAGATACTCACAGAAATGGTTGAGTATGGTTGCAAAATAGAGAAAAAAGTGATGGCTACGCTAAGTGAAATAAAGAAAAATATACAGGAAACCAAGAAGTGAAGGGAAGGAAACCAGGACTCAAATCAATGATTGATTTGGAGCAAAAGAAAAAAAAATAAACATTTAGTCAGAACAGAATGAAGAAACAAGAATTCAAAAAAAATGAGAAGAGGTTTAGGAACTTCTGGGACAATTTTACACACTCCAATATCTGAATCATAGAGGTGGCAGAAGGAGAAAAGAGCAAAAAATTGAAAACGTATTTGAACAAATAACGAAGAAAAACTTCCCCAATCTGGCAAAGGAAATAGACTTCCAGGAAGTCCAGTAAACTCAGAGAATCCCAAAGAAGTAGGACTCAAGGAAGTACACATCAAGATACATCATAATTAAATTACACAGGATTAAAGATAAGGACAAAATCTTAAAAGCAGCAAGAAAAAGGAAGAGAGTTACCTACAAAGGAGTTCCTCTAAGACTGTCAGCTGATTTCTCAAAATAAATTTGTAGGCAAGAAGGAGCTGAATGAAGTATTCCAAGTCATGAAAGGAAAGGACCTACATCACTCTGGAAAGGAAAGGACCCTCATCACCTAAGATCACTCTGCCCAGAAAAGCTATCATTTAGAATGGAAGGGCAGATAAAGTACTTCACAGATATGGTCAAGTCAAAGGAGTTCATCATTACCCAGCCCTTATTATATAATATTAAAGGGACTTATCTAAGGAAAAGAAGATAAATAATATGAACAGCAAAATGACTACAAACTCAGAACAATGGAACCTAAAAACAAAAACAAAAACAAACTAAGCAAACAACTAGAACAGGAATAGAATCACAGAAATGGAGATCACATGAAGGGTTATCAGCAGGGAGGAGCAGGGGGATAATGGGGGGAAAGGTACAGGGAATAAGAAGCATAAATGGTAGGTACAATAGAGATAGGGGGAGGTTAAGAATAGCATGGGTAATGGAGAAGCCAAACAACTTATATGTATGACCCATGGCCATGAACTAAGGGGGAAAAGAATGCTGGTGGGAGGGGCAGTGCAGGGCAGAAGGGAATAAAGGCAAGAAAAATAATTTGACAACGGTAATAGCATAATCAATAAAATATATTTTAAAAAATGATATTATCTGTTAGTCATGGATAAATGTATAAGTTTAAGTGTAGTTGGTATACACACCTCTAATTTTGTTTGTTTTCTTCTTAAGAAGAAATCTGGCAGTACAGCACATGGTAAGCCAATTTGATGAGAAATTACTGGTAGAAAAACCTTATAATTCTCTTGAAATAGTCTAACTAAAGGTGAATCAATGATGATTTAAATAGTGGCACTGTAGTGGAGAGGAAAATCTAAAATCAAAAGAAGTCATCCACAGTTTTGAGAAAATAACTATACAAGTGTCAGTGAAGTTGGGCTATAGGAAAAAAGAAGAGAAAAATGGTAATGAAATGTGTTGAAAGGAGAATTTTACATACATATTATATAATATTTTGGGAGGGTAAGTCATACATTCAGTAAAATAGTTTGAGATAAAATAATTCTAAGTGGAATTCTATTTTTATTTTCATTTATTTTTATTAAGTCATTTTTATTGTTCTTTTATTACAGTTGTCCCAATTTTTCCCCTTTTGTCCTTCTCTGCCCGTCCTACCTCTCACTCCCACAGTCAATTCCCACACTGTAGGCATGTCTGTGGGTCATTCATGTTCTTTGTCTAGTCCCTAATCCTTCTTTTCACCATTATCCTCCTACCACCTCCTCTCTGGTCACTTTCACTCTATGTTGTACATTTACACAACGGAATGCTACACAGCAGAATGAAAAAAGGAACTTCTACCTTTTGCAACAGCATGGATGGAATTAGAGAATACTATGCTATTTGAAATAAGCCAGTTGGTAAAAAACAAATACTATATGATCTTACCTATGAGAAGAATCTAATGAAAAAATAAACTAACAAACAAAATAAATGGGACTCTATCTGGAAATACTTGTATGAACTTTCAGTGATGTTACTAGGATATTCAGTATAATTTAGAGAAAGAGATACCAATTTGAGAGTGCCCACCTTAGAAATAATAAATAAAATCATCAGTTTTAATAACATTAAATATTTGTCAAATAAGAGTTTAAGTAAGAATATAATCAAACTGAAAATGACTACAAAGCCCAGCTTTTAATGAGTGAGTAGGGGAAGATAACCCAGTAATTGTTAAAAATTCTTTAGGAATATCAGGTGCTAACAAAAGAAAATAATGGCAGAAGCCAAGGGAGAACATATGATAAAAATTCAGGGTATGGGATACACTATTAAAATACTTCAGAGATATGAAATATGCTAAATATTTCCTTTAGATTTTTATTTATTTAAAAACATTTTTGGTGTTATTCAAGTACAGTTGTCTCCATTTTCCCACCACCACTTTCCCCACCCCAATGCCCCTCACCTTCCACTTTTGATCCTACCCCTCTTTGGCTTTGTCCACATGTCCTTTATACATGTTTCTTGATGACCCTTCCCCTTTTCCCCCTCCCCTCTGGTTACTGTCACTTTGTTCTTTATTTCAATGTTTCTGGTTTTATTTTGCTTGTCTGTTCTGTTAATTCATACAAGTATTTGCATATAGAATTCCATTTATTTTATTTGATAGTTTCTTTTGTTCACTAGGTTCCTCTTATAGGTGAGATCATATAAAATTTGTCTTTCGCCACTTGGCTTATTTCACTGAGCATAATGATCTCCAGTTCCATCCACGCTGTCACAAAGGGTAGGAACTCCTTTTTTCTTCTGCTGTGTAGTATTCCACTGTGCAAATGTACCACAGTTTTTGAATCCACTCATTTACTGATGGACAGTTAGGTTGCTTCCAACACTTAGCTATTGTAAATTATGCTGCTATGACCATTGGGGTGCATAGGTTCTTTTTAATTTATCTTTAGAGGGGAAGGGAAGAAGAGAGGGAGAGAAATATCAGTGTATGGTTGCCTCTCATGTGTTCCCCACTGGGAACTGGCCTGCAACTCAGGCATGTGCCCTGACTGGGAATTGAACCGGGATCCTTGGGTTCCCAGGCTCGAGCTCAATCCACTGAGCTACACCAGCCAGGGTGGGGTGCATAGGTTCTTAAATGAATTGTTTGCCTTCCTGGAGTGGAGCTGTGTGAGTTCTTTATATATTTTGGAGACCAAACCCTTGTCTGAGGTATCACTGCCAAATATATATTACCATATGGTTGCTTCCCTTTTCATTTTGCTGATGTTTTCTTTAGCCATACAGAGCTTTTTATTTTGATGAAGGAAAGCAGGAATCCTTAGAAAGAGTGCCATATGAAACAGAAGCAAGTAAACTACCAGATATGAAGTTCAAAATGATGGTTATAGATATTTTCTATGAGCCTACAAGTATAAGTTTATATAAGCCAAGAACCACAAGTTGCTATTGAACACAATTTCAGAAACACTGAGTAAAAGGAGTTTGAATAATGACCAAATACTAACGTCTTAAGAAATGTGTGCTATTAGGAAATTAAAGAAATTTGAGAAAATAAGCACAAAACATCTTTCAAGATGATGTATAGTAATGGAAAATTTTTTTCTAATGAATTATGATAGTCTTTTCCTTGGTCGAGTGATTATTTTCATTATAAAATAGTGCTTACAGACAAGAATTAAGACAATGATGAAGAGAAAACAAGGAATTAGAGAGAGAAAGAAGGAAGGAGAGCAACAGAGGGAAAGGAGAGACAGAGAAAGAGGGAGAGACAAAGAGGGAGGGGGAGGGAAGAAATGAGGGAATAGGACTCCTAACAATGATTTGTAGGAGGTAGAGGAAAGAAAAAGCAAATGAACTTTGAAAAATTACAGTCTTTATGACAGACCGGAAAAGTGAACTAGATATGATTAGGACGTAAAGGAAATGGAAGTTTTGTTTTTCCTGACATTTTAATCTCTAAAATATTAGTTATAAATATTGTTTTTAAAACAGGGAGGCAATGTGTTCCTATAGACTTAAAAATGCTGTCTATGAATTTTGCCAAGTCCATGATAGCATGACAAAGATCTTTATGACTGTGCTTAGATCCCAGGTACATCTGGAAAGCATGGATTTATAGCCCAGTCTTCAAGGTTGTGAACATTCCTCTAAAAATAAATGACATGTTTCAGTCAATGCCAGACCAGTCAGAGTTTACAGATAAACATAAAGTTGAAAGGGTTAATAGTCTTTGGGAAAAAGTGTTGTTAGTATTCAGTCTGGAAACAGGTGTGGCCAATTTCTAGCTCTTACTTTACTTTAAAATTAGTGTATACCTTATTGCATAAATCCATTTCATACTGAAATATTTTAGTTTCTTTGTGTATCCTTTACTCTTCCCTGCATTCACACAAATAGTATCTGTCCTTCTAGCCATGCCTAAATGTTTTACCTTTGCATTCTCAAAATTGTCTCCTAGTTCCCTCATTTTTCACAGTCTAAAAAACTTTTTAAAATCCTTGCTCTTCACTAAGTTTTTGTTTGTTGTAGTTTCAAATACTCGTAGACAGGGTCTTCATATCTTTTTTCTTTAACTTCCGATGACCACATGCCTCCTACATTTACCTTTCAGTCAAATTTTTAGTTTACAGCTATTGTTTCCATTTCTTGACCACATATTCTCTTCCTCTTAATTTTGTCTTGCTTCTGACATAACCACATTTCAGAAATAAAACTAAATTATCAGAAGATCTCCATATCCTTTTTGCACTTTTAATTTTCCTGAATCACTACTGCACGTGGCACCAGGCTCCAAGATGCCCCCTCATGTTCCCCACCTGCTGGAATTCATACCTCTGTGTAGCTCTCCCCAGACTGTAACAGCATTGGTCCGTGTCACCAGAAGAATGTGGCAGAAGTGATGAGACACTACTGGTGAGATTGTTATGAAAGACACTGAAGTTAACGTGTCTCTCTCCTTCCTCCCTTCCCCCAACCTCCCACCCTCCTTTTCCTGAAAGAAGCTTGCTGCTACGTTGTGACCAGCCCCATAGAAAAATCTACTTGCTGAGGACATTCTGACGTTCGCTATCTTATTCCTCTATTTTTACTTTCTATTAGCTCTTATCATTACCTAAATGTATCTCATGCATTTATTTTCATGTTTATTATCGGTCTCCATACAAGATCACATTGTCCATAATAGCAGGAACTCTTACTCTTTTTGAACACTGAAACTCAGAACCTAGAATAATATCTGGCATAGACTAGCTCAATACATGTTTATTGAATAAAATAATTTAGATGTCTTGTCCTTATAGAAAAATGCAATAGGGAGCATTATTATCTATCTCCATTTGTACTATAAGTAAAGCACAGTGAGTTTAAATGCTATGGGTACAGTCATATTCCATCAAACCAAGAATCATAAATAAAAGATTATTTTACTTTGTAATGGCACCCTGCAGCTTCCCTGATAATTGGCTATTATTTCTGTGTACTTAGCGTACAAAATAGTTTGACATCAATTTTCCATTTCCAGATGTACAAACTCTAACTTATTTTTCCAAATAACTTCCTCAATTTTGCTCCAAGGCACAGGTGGCAAACACAAGGCCTGTGGGCTGAATCCGGCCCTCCACCTTGTTTTATCCGGCCTGGCACCTCGTTTCTACCCAGCGGCAGTGCTGAGCTCCTTGCCCCTGGGTAAGGAGTAGTTATATTTATACAGTCCTAAAATTACTTTTGGCCCTTGGAAGGCGGCCACAAGGCTGATGTGGCCCTCTGGTGAAAGTGAGTTTGACAGCCCTGCTCTAAGGTATACCCTGGTAGACAACACCATCATATGCATTTCATAGTTCTCACAACTGAAGGGAAAAAGAGGAATCTGCTCCCAGGATGACACCATCCCAAGATCTCCCCTACAAAATATCACTTTAAGACTATATGTCTAGATATTGGTTTGACTACAATGTGGCTTGCAGGAGTCTCACTCTATAAGGTATTCTGTAAGTGAAAACTTCGTTTTAAAAAAATTGTTGTTCAAATACAGTTGTCTCCATTTTCCCCTACAGTACCTCCCTCCCCACCCATCACCGCCTTCCACCCTGATCCTACCCACCTTTGGCTTTGTCCATGGGTCCTTTATACATGTTCCCTGATGACCCTTTCTCTTCTTTCCCTTGTTATCCCCCTCCCCTCCTCTGGTTACTGTCAGTTTGTTCTTTATTTCAATGTCTCTGGTTCTATTTTACTTGCTTGTTTTGATTTGCTGATGTTTTTGGCAGACACAAGACCTTGGACTATACTTTTGTGAATCTCCAAAATTATATTTAAATTATGGTCATTATCATTATTGAGTAATTTTCCAAATATTAATTGCATATTTACACTTTTAATACAGTTTTTATAATTATTGTTTTTGAATCCTTAGAACTTCAGAAGAAACTTTTAAATATGCATTCAAATATAATCTATTAAGTAAAATTCAGTCTTAAAGATACCTGTTTCTAAAATTTGCTCAGGTCCAGCTATATGACAAAAATAGTGCCATTGAAATACAAATGTAAAACCATTCCAGACGGTTTAATATTCTATAAAATACACAGAATAACTCTAAGATAAATAAATTAATAAATGATAAGTATGAACTGTAACCATCTCTTTACCAAAGGCCTAGGATCAGAAACTAGCTAACTGTGTAGATAAGGTTTTTATTTGCATAAATTAAATCTCAGGGCATAATATATGAAGAATAATATATAAATTCTTAAACATACAGAATGAAAGGAGCTGTTTAAAGCCTCTAAATGATATCACACTGGCTCTCCATTTTTTAAAGTGCCCCTAATTTGGTCCTATATCACTTGCTTGGTACTCAGTGGTTAGGCTTGAATTACTATACTTTCCCCACACACTTCATTATGATCATGCTGTTACATTCATTTTTAAACCCTCTCATAATCCCTACATCCAAATTTAGTAATTCGGTAACGCTTATACTTGTATTGCAACCTGCCTTCTATTTGGCTGTAAATGTCCTGAAGCCAGTTTCTTAGGATTTAATAATTGAATCACATACCTTTCAGAAACCAATTTGGCTATTACAGTCCAAAGGCTGCTAAAATATTAAGATGTGCCTTATCTGTTTTATTAATGTATTATTTGAATTAATTAGTGATAAGTTTCAATTCTCTTATCTTGGCTTTATGCAGCTTGTGATTTCACATCTTCCACATAATTAACTCTGTTACTCGTCTTTGATCCTTAATCAACATTCCAAATTCCTTTGTTTATTTCCATTGTAACCTGCAGCTTTTAAATTTACTCTATTTTCACTTTATTTTCAAGGCCTAAAAGCAAAACCTAATTTTCTAGGTGTAACAACAGGAAAAAACACCAGGATTTTTAATAGCAAAATAAAATAAGGCTAATAATTAAACAAAAAAATAATTTAAAAGAAAAGTAATCAAAAAAAACCTTCTTCCAAGTCATTAGAATCTCATTCACTGCTGTTATTGAGGTTTTCTAAATTTTAACATGTATGTGCTAAAGTATACAAAATGTAAATATTTGAAAAACTCAAGATCTTAATAAATATATTGATGTGCCTTTACTCTCTAAAATATGTCAGAAAAGCTGTGAAGTCTAAAATGTATCAGGATGATAAAATACAGTGTAAAAAGACTCTAAATGTGGAATCCATCTAACTAGAGATCGTGCTAAAATTACAGGACTTAGGCCCCAGCTGGGTGGCTCCTTTAGTTGGAGCGTCATCCCATATATCAGGGGTAGCGAGTTTGATGCCCGGACAGGGAGCATATCTAGGTTTTGGGTCCAATCCCTGGTTGGGGCATGTATGGGAGGCAACTGATCCGTGTTTCCCCCCTCTCTCTCTCTCTCTCTTTCTCTCTTTCTCTCTTTTACTCTCTTTCTTCTCCCTTCTCCCCTCCCTGCCTCCCTTCTTCTCTCTCTCAATCAATAACTATATCCATGAGTGAAGATTAAGAAAAAAAAGACAAAATGAAAACTTTGGCAGGCTGAACTCAACCAATAAAATTGTTATGGCATTATTTAAAAGTTACCAAATTTGTTATGAAAACATATGTTTATAAAATGAGAACTATAATATGATATCGAATATAAAGAAACTATGGTAATGACTAACAAAATTTACAATTGCTCAGACTTACCATAACATTTTATATAAGTAGCATTTGGCTTGACTCATTTATTTTTTTTTATTTTTTAAAATATTTTATTTATTTATTTTTAGAGAGGAAGGGAAGGCTAGAAGGAGAGAAATATCAATGTATAGTTGCCTCTCGTGTGTCTCCTGCTGGGAACTGGCCTGCAACCCAGGCATGTGCCCTGACTGGGAATTGAACCTCGATCCTTTGGTTCACATGCCCATGCTCAATCCACTGAGTTACACCAGCCAGGGTTTCACTCATATATTTTTTAGACACCTAATATTTGTCTTCATATTTCTTTATATCTTGGCTTAACCAGGAAATGTGAAATTTTAATTTCCAAGTATAAATGAGCTTCTTTTCTATCTAAACAAAACAACTTGTAGAAGTCCCAACACTCCCACTAAAACCACCAGATTGATAATTGCTTATACATAAACATGTAGGTATATACAGTATCATAGGTCTTATATATCTGCTGAGAAAGCAATGATTTGCAGTGCTAAGATCTGGGTGGGGGGAAGTAATTAAACAGAAGTCAATTTTGCCTCAAGGGCAGTGACTTTCTTTTGGAAAAATCTAAGACTGTGTTACACATCATTGAGTTGGACCCAGGTCCTGGTTACCTTATGAATGAGTGATGTCCATAAAGTCTTTTTTTTCAGTTATAATTAACTTTATTGTTCAGTTTTTTTTCCATTTTTTTATTGTTATTTTGTTACAGCTGTTCCAATTCCCCTGCCTTTTGCCCTCCTCTGCCCATCTCAACCCCACCACTTCCACAGTCTTGTCCTTAACAGTTTGTAGACTCATCTCTGTGACTTCTGTGGAGTCAGTCCATCTCATGTTTGGCATTTTTCTCTTCTAGCTACCTTCTGTTTTTTTCTAGCATTATTGCATTATTGTCTCTTCCAAAGATTCCTGACTTCTTGTGATGTGCCCGAGGTAGGACTGCTTCAGTTTTTCAGTTGTTGTTGTTTTGTTAGGTTTTTGTGGGTTGTTTTTTTTTTTTTTTTTGCCTCCATTGATATTTTGCTCTAGGACTCACTCACTCTTCTGTCAGTCCTGGCTGTACGTAACAATGTCCTCCAATACCAGATTCGAAGTGAATCAACTTTCTCTATCAGCCTTCCTTACTGCTCAACTTTGATGTCAGTACACAGTAAATGGAAATACAAGGGCATGGAATGCAGATGATTATGATTGGAATATTTTTTAAGCAGTTAAACAGATATTTGCATAAATGTTTAACTTATGTTATTANGTTTTTGTGGGTTGTTTTTTTTTTTGCCTCCATTGATATTTTGCTCTAGGACTCACTCACTCTTCTGGCAGTCCTGGCTGTATGTAACAATGTCCTCCAATACCAGATTCGAAGTGAATCAACTTTCTCTATCAGCCTTCCTTACTGCTCAACTTTGATGTCAGTACACAGTAAATGGAAATACAAGGGCATGGAATGCAGATGATTATGATTGGAATATTTTTTAAGCAGTTAAACAGATATTTGCATAAATGTTTAACTTATGTTATTAATGCTCAACATGTTTAAAAATCCTCCTTCCCATATTATTAAATTAAACAAATATCAGGGTAACTACAAAAATGCCAGTGGCAACTGCTTTAAGCAATATACAATATGGCAGTTAAAAGTTACTTAGCTCCAACACTTTGCCTAAACAGGATTTAGAAGATGAAATTGATTAAGTTACAGGAAAGACAATATAATGGCTTGGTAATTGCCATGTAAATACCCCATCATTAGTGTGAATATGTGATCGCTTCTCTCCTTTAAAGAAGACTTCAGTTTACATGGCATTTACTTAAGGACTATTAAATGTAATTATAGGGTGCATTACAGGAAATGAAAACAAAGTAAAATTTGGTTTTGCATATGTATATAGTCTAGGAGTTATTTTCTAAAGATCACTTTGTTTGGACATGAGGGTATTGTTTGTCTCTTTCCATATCCAACTGATAAAAGTTAAACAGTTGCCCCAGAATTTTTTGACATAACTTGCTTAATATGTTGCATATCTTACTTTGAAAGTATAACTGTATTACAGCTGAGAAATAAAGTTATTAACCTGGTTCTCAAGAAATTTGTCAATGATAATAATGTCATGCAATAACCTTTTTTAAATATATCATCTGTGTGTTGTATTTTGTGTTCACCACACCAAGTATCTTCCATCACCATTTATTGCCCAAAACATTCTCTTACCTACCCACTTCCCTCTGGAAATCACCATACTATTGTCTATAAGTTTGGGGGGGTGGTTTGCATAATGCTTTTATCTTTTTCACCTAAACTCCTCTAACAGATGTATGTCTGTTCTCTGTACCTATGAGTTTGTTTTATTCTGTTTGTTAGTTTATTATGTTCATTAGATTCCACATATGAATGAAATCACATATCACCTGTCTTTCTCTGACTGGCTTATTTCACTTAGCATAATATTCTCCAGATTCATCCACACTGTCTTGAAGGATAATATTTCTTTCTTTTTATGGCTGAGTAGTATTCCATTATGTAAATGTACCACTGCTTTTTTTGCCTACTCATCTACTGATAGGTACCTGGGCTGCTTCCAAATCTTGGCTATTGTAAATAACACTGTGATAAACATAGGGATGCATATATTCCTTCAAATTGGTGTTTCAGGTTTCTCAGATAAATTCCCAAAAGTGGTATCACTGGGTCATGCCGCAGTTCAATTTTTAGTTTCCTGGTGTGTCTTCATACCGCTTTTAACAGTGGCTGCACCAATCTGCATCTCCATCAGTCTGCACCAGGGTTCCCCTTTCTCCACATCCTCACCAGCACTTGTGTGGTCATTTATTGATTACCAACATTCTGACAGGAGTGTGATGATGTCTCATTGTGGTTTTAATTTGCACTTTTTTGATGATTAGTGACATTGAGCAACTTTCATATGTCTACTGGCCATCTGTATTGTCTGATGAAGTCGATTCAGGCCCTTGGACCATTTTTTTAATTGGACTGTTTGGTTTTTTGGCATTGAGTTTTGTAAGTTATTTATACATTTTGGATATTAACCCCTTGTCATATGTATCATTGATGATTATGTTCTTCCATTTAAAGAGTTGTCTTTTTCATTTTGTTGATGGTTTGCATTGCTATGCAAAACTTTCTAGTTTGATGTAATACCATTTGTTTATTTTTTCTTTTGTGTCCCTTATTCAAGAAGATATAGCAAAAAAATATTGCTACAAGATATGTCCAAGATTATTTTGCTTATGTTTCCTTCTAGAATTTTTAAGGTTTCAAGTCTAATACTTAAGTCTTTAATCCATTTGAAGTTTATTCTTGTGTATGATATAAGAATGTGGTCTCTCTCTCTCTCTTTCTATCTTTCCCTTCCTCCCTTCCTTCCTTCCTCCTTTCTTTCTTTTTCTTTGTTTTTTGCACATATCTGTCCAATTATCCCTACACCAGCAGTCCCCAACCTTTTTGGCACCAGGGACCAGTTTGCAGAAGACAGTTTCAGAAAATTTTTCCATGGACCGGAAAGTGAGGGCAACAGGGGGCAGAGCTCGAGTGGTAACACAAGGGAAGCCTTGCTCACTCGCCTGCTGCTCACCTCCTCCTGTGTGGCCCTGTGCTGCCTGGTTCCTAACAGGCCATAGACCAGGGCCAGGCCATGGCCCATGGGTTCGAGATCCTGCCCTACACCCTTTACTGAATAGACTATGTTTACTCTGTATAGGTGTGGGTTGTTTTCTGGTTTCTTTCTTCTGTTCCACTGATTTATATGCCTGTACATATGCCAGTCCCAGATTGTCTTCATTGCAAAGTCTTTGTAGGGTTGTTAGATATCAAGTATTGTGATCCCTCCAACCTTGCTTTTCTTTCTCAAGATTGCTGAGGCTATTCAGGGTTTTTTGGGGGGAGGGTCCATATAAATTTGTATATTATTTGTTGTAGATCTGTGAATTATGCCATTGGTATTTTAATAGGAATGGCAATGAATCTATAGATTGCTTTCACTAGTATGGATATTTTAATGATATTAATTCTTTCAATACCTGAACATGGTATATGTTTCTATTTGTTTGTATCTTACTCAGTTTCTTTATTCAGTGTTCTATACTTTTCCACATATAGGCCTTTTACCTCCTTGGTTAAATTTATTTGTAGGAATCTTATTTTTTGTTGTTGTTGCAATAGTAAATGGGATTGTTTTCTCAGTTTCTCTTTCTCATAATTCATTATTAGTGTGTAAAAATGACACTCTTTTCTGAATATTTATTTTGTATCCTGCTACTTTACTGTATTCATTTATCAAGTCTAGTAGTTGTGCATGTGTGAAATTTTTAGTCTTCTCTATGTACAGTATAATGGTGAGGCAGAATAGTAAAAAGCTAGGAAAACTGCTGAGCATTTGGAATAGGGAAACCGAGACAAGAAAATTAAACAAGGCCAAACAATTTGAACAACTTACAGCCAGCTAGTGAATCACAAGACCTATCTTCCCCAGATTTGGAATCAAATGGTTTCAAGGATGCTTGACATCAAATGGTTTATACCTCTCCACCCTAACCAGAGAGAGAGAGAGAGATCAGTTGCCTCCAATATGCCCCCCAACTGTGGATCAAACCCACAGTGTAAGCACGTTTTCTAACTAGAGATCAAACCAACAACCTTTTGGTGCATGGGGCAATACTTCAACCAACTGAGCAATCCACCAGGACCATATATGCTCAGTTTGATGCATCAGCATATTAATAATGCCCCTGGAAAGAAAATATCAATTCTGCTAAAACCATTTCCTAAGATTCTTACCTCTGAAGAGAGATAAAATCCTCAAGACAAAGACCCAGCGTGGGCTCACTCTAGAGCACACCCGTGTCCCTTCTCAGGCATGAACTTTTTACTTCCTCCTAAACTCTAAGGGTCCCCATGACACTTGCAACCAGGAGAGCTTGGGCTGCAGCAGTTCATCCCAGGCTTATGCCCTGACCCAAGACCCCTTTTTTCTCTGACTTCCCAATGAGTTAAAAGCAGCCCCATCTCGGTTCATTTATGTTACTGTGACCTTCACTTCCCAGTGAACTAACAGCATCCCTGCCTTGACTGACTCCTCTCCTATAATGTTTCTACAGAAAGAAAGGGAAGTACCATCTATGCTCCCTCCTATTGGTTCTTCTATGTTAAGTCCTTCCTTTGATTCACTGTTCCCAGCTTTAATAAAGTTACTCACAAAATCACCTAAACTTGTACTGTGAAGTCTTTCATACATGAAGAACCCACACAGTACAGGCCAACCTGAGATAGAACAACTCTGGCCAGGCCCTATCCTGGTAGTTATGTCATCTGCAAATAATGACAATATGGGTGCCTTATATTTCTTCTTCTTTCCTGACTGCTGTGGCCAGGACTTCCAGTACTATGTTGAATAAAAGTGGTGAAAGCAAACATTCTTGTCTTGTTCCTGATCTTAAGGAAAATTATTTTAGTTTTTGTTTCTTACCTATGATGTTAGCTGTTGGTCAGTCTCAAATGGCCTTTATTATGTTGAGGTATGCTCCCTCCATTCATACCTTGCTGAGAGTTTTAATCATAAACGTGCGCTAAATTATATCAAATGCTTTTTATGCATCTACACTGATATGATCATGTGGTTTTTATCCTTCATTATATTCATGAGATGTATCATATTAATTTATTTGCAGATATTGTACAAACTTTGCATTTCTCAGAACAAATCCCACTTGATCATGGTGTAATATATTGCTGGATTCAGTTCACTAATATACAGTTGAGGATGTTAAAATCTAAGTTCATCAGAAATACTGGCCTATATTTTTTCTTTGTAGAGTTTTTATCTGGTTTTGGAATTTGGATAATGCTGGTCTCATAAAATGAGGGTGGAAGGCTTTCATCCTCTTGAATTTTTTGAAATAGTTGGAGAATGATAAGTGTTAAGCTTTCTTGGAGTGTTTAATAAAATTCTCCTGTAAAGACATCAGGTCTAGGACTTTTGTTACTGGGAAATTTTTTTTTAAGATTATTTATTTATTTATTTATCTTTAGAGGGGAAGGAGAGAGGGAGAGAAACATCAATGTATGGTTGCCTTTCGTGCATCCCCTGCTGGGAGTTGGCCTGCAAGGAACCAGCCTGCAACCCAGGCATGTGCCCTGACTGGGAATCGAACCGCGATCGTCTGGTTCGCAGGCCCGCGCTCAATCCACTGAGCTACGCCAGCCAGGGCGGAATTTTTTAAATTAATGTTTCAGTTTCACTGTCTGTGAATATTCAGATTCTCTGTTTCTGATTCAGTTTTGAAATATTGTATATTTCTAGGAATTTGTCTCTTTCACCCAGGTTGTCCAATTTGTTGGCATATAGTTGTTTATAATATTTTCTTACAATCTTTTGTTTGGTATCAGTTGTAATTTCTCCTCTTTCATTTCTGAGTTTATTTATTTGGATCCTATTTTTTTTCTTAATGAGTCTTGTTAATCTTATTTATTTTTTCAAAGAACTGGTTCTTGAATTCATTGATCTCTTGAATCTTTTTAAAGATATTTTATTTCTGCTCTAATCTTGATTATTTCCTTCATTCTACTCACTTTGGGTTTTGCTTGTCATTCTTTTTCAAGCTCTTTTGGAGGCAATCCATATACGCCTATGCCACCATCTTGACTGGAACGTTGCCATTTTATTCTTTTAACTGCATTTCTGTTGTTTCTTCTTCTTTCTTCTTTTCCTCCTTTTTCCTCCTCTTCCTTCTTCACACAGACCCTTTAATGTTTCTTGTAATACTTGTTTGATGGCAACAAGCTCCTTTAGCTTTATCTTGTCTGGGAAGCTGTTTATTTCCCCTTCAATTGTAAATGATATCCTTGCTAGGTAAGGTAATCTTGGTCATAGGTCCTTGCCTTTCATCACTTTGAATATTTCATGCAAATCTTTTCTGGCCTGCGATGTTTCTGTTGAGAAATAAGCTGACAGCCTTATGGGAACTCCCTTGTAAGTAACTGTCTTTCTCTTGTTGCTCTTAATATTTACTCTGATTTTTACCTTTACTCTTTTAATGATGATATGCCTTAGCGTAGACCTCTTTGGGTTCATCTTGTTGCAACTCTGCACTTCTGGGACATGTGTGTTTTCTTTCCTCACCAGGTTAGGGAAGTTTTCAGTCATTATTTCTTCAAATAGGTTCTCAACTCCTCGCTCTCTCTCTCTTCTCCTTCTGGTACTTCTATGATACAGATATTGTTATGTTTCACGTTGTTCCAAATGTCCCTTAAACTGTCATCATTTAAAAATTTTTTTTCCAGCTCTGATTGTCTTCTACCTTGTTTTCCAAATCCCTTATTTGATTCTCTGCTACAACCAACCTACTGTTTCTTCCCTGCAGTGTATTCTTCATTTCAGATGCCTTATTCTTCTTTTCTGACTAGTTCATTTTTATGATGTCTATGTTCTTTTTATGCTTACTGTTTATGTTCTCAGTGATTTCATCCACTCTTCCCCTACACTCTTTGAGTATCCTTATAAACATACTTTTGAACTTTATATCTGGTAAATTGCTTGGCTCCATTTTATTTTGCTCTTTTCCTGGAGATTTCTCTGTTTTTTGTTTATTTGTTTGTTTTTTGTCATTTGTAGTGTTCGTCTCTGCAGTTTGGCTGCCCCTTTGTATTCATTTCTATGTATTAAGTAGATCTGCAATGACTCCCAGTCTTAGTATGGTGGCCTTATGTAGTAGGTACCCTGTGAGACCCTGTACCACAGTTACCTTAATCACCTGTGTTGGGTGCCCCAGGAATGTCCCCAGGAATGTCCCAGGAATGTCCCTTATGTGCCCCAGATTGTGTGGCCCTCCCTGTTTTAAAAGATTCTTGATTGCTAATTACCCATTCTTACCCATTCATGTAAAGGTTCAACCCTCAGGCTTACTGACTGTGGCCATCAACCCAAAGCACATTGTACAAGGTACTTGCAGGTAATGACCACACAGAGTAGAGTTCACCTCAGCTTAGTCTGGTGCCTGCCGAGAACTCCCTTTGAATATGCCACTTTTGAAGCTACTTGGATCCTGTTCTGATGTTGTCTGAAACTGGCTACTGGGTGTGTTCATTCTGGGCCTCTTGGAAGGGACTTTGGTGCAGTCCAATGTCAGATGCTGCCTGCATCAGGCCCTGGGCTAACTTGTTGGAGCTACAACATGATCCACAGTTTGTGAATGCCTCTACTGCACCTGAATACACATAGGAAGGATCAAACTGCACACTGAGGCTGGCTTTTACCAGTACCAGGCCCAGGGGCGGGTCACCAAAAGTCCTTAGGAACCTGAGTTCCACCTCCACCTTTCTTTGTCTGCTGGCTCTTATGCTCAGTCATTGAAAGAGCCTCTCATGGTACTAGAGTTGCATGTGATAAGTTCTCATTAAGTCACCAGGTAAGGGTGAGAGATTTTCACCATATCTATACAGGTTAGAACTTGGTGCCATTGCTAGGTCCGTGGCCACTGAGCAAATGTCCCAGAATATACCAAGTCTAGCTCTCTGGGTGCTCACACATTTGTGGTGGAGCCGAATTTCAGAGAGATATCAGGGTGAGACCAGCCGAGTTCATCAAGCCCAAACCACCAAGATGTGGCCATATGAAGGAAAGGCTCTGCACCAGTCTGGTATGAAAGAAAAATATCTCCCTCGTCCAAGAGCCACACAACTCCGACTGTCCCAGATTCAACCTGAGTTGGGTCTCAACAGGGTGGGATCACTGGGATTCAGGAGAGGGTGGCGCCACTCAGTTTTGAGGAAAGTAGGGAGGTGTGGCCCCCATCCCAAATGGAGCTGGGTGGAGCTATCAGGAGTCAAGAAGGTGGGGCTACTGATAGCCCAGAGAGTGGGGCTAGCAGATCTCCCATGAGGGGGAGGCACCAGTGAGATTCATAGGAAAGTGGAGCAATGGCACTTGCTCTTAAGCCACACAACTCAGTCACTCACACCCACTGAGTCTTCCCTCTACACTTGGTCCAGGAAGATGACTCCATAGTAGGGAGAAAACTCTGCACCCTGAGTGGAAAGGGAGACCAGTGTTGGGTTATTAAATTCATGCAGGCTGATGTCATATGGAGAGGCGTATTCCACCCTAGAAAAGCGGCATCTATGGTGCAATAGAGTGACTAAGCACAAGGGGTTCTGGCACTTACCCTGTCAGAGCTCTTCCCAGAGCCACAAGCCCCAGTCTCTTCTCACAAAACTCCACCCTCCCTTCTCTGGAGCTCAGGGAGAGTGGCTGTAAACAATATTTTGTGTTGGCTCTTTAAGGAGGCACCTGTATCTTTAGTTGACCCCCATCTCTCCTTGGTAGACAGAGTCCCTGCTGATTTTCACAGCTAAATGTTATGTGGACACCTATTCCCAGCTCCAGTGCACTGGGTTGGGGAGTCCAGCTTGAGGTTTAGTGTTCATGCTTCTCCAAGGGAGCCTTTGCAGCTGAGATATCCCTCCAGAATTTTAGCTACTGCCTGTGGGAGCCAGGCTAGTTTTGGGGTTTGTTTTGCAACTCTGCATTTCCTACCAGTCCCTGAATGGCATCTTCTGTAAATCATTTTTTTTAGATTTTATTTAGTTTTAAAATATATTTTATTGATTATGCCATTACAGTTGTCCTATTTCTCCCCTTCATTCCCCTCCACTCTACACCCCCTCCACCATTCCCCCTCTTTAGCTTATGTCCACGTGCCACAAGTTCTTTAGATTCTATATTTCCCCTACTATTCTTGCCCTCCCCCTATCTATTTTCTACCCACCATCTATGCTACTTATTCTCTGTACCTTCTTCCCCCTTCTCCTCCTCCCACTCCCCTGTTGCTAACCCTCCATGTGAACTTCATTTCTATGGTTCCACTCCTGATCTAGTTGTCCTCTTAGTTTGCTTTTGTTTTTGTTTTAGGTGTGGTTGTTAATAACTGTGAGTTTGCTGTCCTTTCACTGTTCATATTTTTATCTTCTTTTTCTTAGCTAAGTCCCTTTAACATTTCATATAATAAGGGCTTGGTAATGATGAACTCCTTGACTTTGACCTTATCTGAAAAGCACAGTATCTGCCCTTCCATTCTAAATGAAAGCTTTGCTGGATAGAGCAGTCTTGGATGTAGGTCTTTGGATTTCATGACTTGGAATACTTCTTTCCAGCCCCTTCTTGCCTCTAAGGTCTCTTTTGAGAAATCAGCTGACAGTCTGATGGGAACTCCTTTGTAGGTGACTGTCCCCTTATATCTTGCTGCTTCTAGGATTCTCTCCTTCATTTTAATCTTGGCTAATGTAATTATGATGTGCCTTGGTGTGTTCCTTCTTGGGTACAACTTCTTTGGCACTCTCTGAGCTTCTTGGATTTCCTGGAAGTCTATTTCCTTTGCCAGACTGGGGAAGTTCTCCTTTATTATTTATTCAAATAAGTGTTCCACTTGTGGTTGTTCCTTTTCCCCTTCTGGTACCCTTATAATTCGGATGTTGGAACATTTGAAGATGTCCTGGAGGTTCCTAAGCCTCTCCTCATTTTTTTGAATTCTTGTTTCTTTATTCTTTTCTTTTCTGTTTGATCATTTTTTTCTTCCTTCTGATCCACTCCCTTGATTTGAGTCCCAGTTTCCTTCCCACCCCTATTGGTTTCCTGGACATCTCCCTTCATTTAAATTAGTTTAGCCTTCATATGTTCCTCTAATTTGTGACTATAATCAACCAGTTCTGTTAGCATCCTGATCACCAGTATTTTGAACTGTGCATCTGATCCGTTGGCTATCTCTTGATCACAGAATTATTGGCTCTGGGGCTTTGAGTTGTTCTTGAACCATAATGTTTTGGTCTGTTCCCGCCTATTAAGTGTGAGGAGTGGAGCCTTAAGCGTTCACCAGGGTGGGGCGACCCAGTAGCTGGGTTGTGATGCTGTATGTGAGGGCGGGGTCAGAGAGGGGCAACAGCAGTCTCCTCTGCTGCTTCCCACAAGCCGCTGGGGCCTGCTCGGTCTCACTGCTCGCTCCTTTGCCTGGTTTATCTGTGTGTGAATATGTGACCATGCTTAGCCAGCCACGTTTCGCCCTCACTGGGCCCACCTGTTGTCACCCCGCACCTGGGATCTGCCAACTGCTGCCTGTATGCCAGGGTCAGTCTGGACACTTTTTCCTGTGAGACTCTGCTCCTCCAGCTGCTGTCTCTGCCCCTCTTACCAGTCTGGCTGAATGGTTCGTTGTTGTCAGACTTCCATACAGTCCAATTTTCTGTGTTTTGGTTGCGTTTTTGTTACTAAAAGTTTGTTGTCTTTGAACTTGGTTGTGCGAGGAGGCACAGTGTTTCCACCTACGCCTCCATCTTTATAAATCATTTTTTATGACTTTTCTTCATGTAGTTTTCAGTTGGTTACTTAGGTTGATTGCTCCATATTTTAGTTGCATTTCCAGTTAGGTCCTGGGAGGAGATGAGTGTAGCTTCTACCTACTCTGCCTACATCTTGGATCCTCTGATGACCTTAACGAAACTCTTTTTTCTTGCAATTCTCTTTACAATATATAGTTGATAACATAGAAAACAGGGCCGTAAAACAGATATTCTGTATTCACACAATGTTTTGCTACTGCCTGATGGGAAAGTCAGACTATATTTACTAGTGTCCCTCTGGCAAAGGATTGTCATTGGAGTTGAAGTACACTATGTCTAGGCCTGTTTTATTTTTAACAAATAAACAAACAAACGAACAAATGAACAAATGAACAAAAAAACCCATTCCAAGTTATTTTCATGTCCTCTCTTCCCCTAAGTGCTAGCCAGAGGCATAAAATCCATCAAAACATTCTGACTTCCTAAGGATAGCAGAAACAAACCAAGAAAGGAGTGCATGGATGTCCAAGTCTAAGGCTGTGCAGAGACTGAAAACACCACATGGTACAAGATAGGACCCCAAAACATTGGAGTTATCTTCTAGAGGGCAGGCCCTTTGTAGTATAAACTTCCCCCATTAGGTGAGTGTCCTAGGAACCCATCTGTATCAATGTACCAGCTGGCATTGCTGTGACAGGCTGTGTTTGGCTTCGATTAATTTTTTGAAGACTTTCAAACATTTGCCCATTTCATGATGAGTGATTTACGAGTGCACCTGCCCATACCACACTGAGTGTTCAGCAGTTTTTGACCAAAAACAGCGTGACCCCATACACCACCCTCTCTATTCACCCAACTTCACCCCAAGCGACTTTTTATTTATTTCCCTGAATGAAGAAAGTCTTCAAAGGGAAATGGTTTGCCCTTGTGGAAGAGGTGAAATAAAAAATGGCAGAAGCACTAAAAGGCATAAAAATCAATGCGTTCAGAAGGTGTTTTGAGCAGTGGAAAAAAATTCTCGCTAGGTCCATTGCATCAAATGGAGAGCACTTTGAAGGTGACTGAAATTTAAATGTAAGAATAAATGCATAATGTTTTAAAATAAATTCCACATTTAGGGGTCCCCCTCATATATGAGGGGAGAGTAAAATAGATATTTGCTGATTGAAAGCCAAATGATACAGAGACTGCTCTCCTTTCTACCTTCCTGTGTAAGATTGAAATTCAGCTAAGAATTCTAATACCCCAATATATTTCTTTGAAGCACATAATTAAAGGGCAGCTGAAATGGATTTTTTCCATTTGGCTTCCAGTTACCTTATCTTTGTAAATGAGATTAAGCAATCAAAAAAGTTTGCTAGATGCTTTTTTTTTCTGGAGGAATTGAAAGTTATGAAAGAATGTGAATAAGAGGTAATATAATTTTAAAATAATAAATTCTAAAATGAAAGTAGAAATTTATTTTAAAATAGCCAACAGACAAAAAGAGATCTTATTTATTCTTCAACTATGACTAGTAAATCAAACTCTGATGAAAAAAGTATAATGTATTCTTTTATAAAATGATCATTTGAAATGAAAAAACTAGCATGTCTGAAGGCATTAGTTTATTCTTAATTATGTCTGGGATGCATTCACTTGGAAAGTTTGCAGTGATATCAAAGCAGTAATGTTTTATACACCCTGACAGACTGAACGCCCATCAGGATGCTGAACGAACAATGTAGAACCAGTTTTACTATTACCCAGTGAAAAGTCTGTGGAAATAATTCTTTCTTTAAAGAGTAACTTCCGGCCAAAAAGTTTCTTTGCTTTTAAAAGTGAAGAGGCATTTTATATCTTCCTGTTACCTTTCTGATACAATAAAAGTGCAGAAGATGCTCAGTAAAATGCATCATTGCTTAGAGTGTTTAATTCATTGAAAAGAATGGAATAGACAGCTGTGATTCATAATGAAATAAATTTGTGCAACCCTCCAAGTAGAGAACTGGATGTTTTCTATATAACTGTTAGGGCCATTAAATTTGGGGTTTTAGTTTTTAAATTTTAGAAGTTCCATCAGAGAAAAAATAGAATCACCCCAAACCTCAGGCTCTGTGAATGTGAGTATATACATGTATGAATAAATCTATTTCTTAAAATATTCTGATATCTTTTATTTATGTCTCTGCACTAAACAGTCCAAAAAAAATCTCATATATTAACTAATAATAGCAAAGCTAGTAAGTTTTGAAATAGATTCAGTAAAGAAATAATTGTTCATTTTTTGTCAATTATAACTTACATTCAATATTATTTTGTATTAGTGCAAAGAACAGTGTTACGTAATCATATAATTTATAAAGTATCCCCCCTTATATTTCCAGGACTCATCTTTTAAAATAACCTTATATAAATGAAACATCATTTCAAGTGAGACACATTACATTGTTAACCCCCTAAAGAGGAAAACAAGAATTTACAACATATATGAGTTTAATATTGCATTTTCAAAGTGATGTCTGAAAATATTGCTACTATGTGGAATATTTGAGACTTTCCTGCCTATGTTGTCATCTAGGACTTTTATGGTGTCTCTATTTATACTTAACTCTTTTATCCACTTTGAATTTATTTTTGTGTATGGTATAAGTTGGTGATTGAGTTTCATTTTTTTTTTTTGCATGTAGTTGTCCAGCTCTCCCAATACCATTTGTTGAAGAGGCTATCTTTATTCCATTTTATGTTGCTGCCCCCTTTCTCAAATATTAATTGACCATAGAGACTTGGGTTTATTTCTGGGCTCTCTGTTCTGTTCCACTGATCTATGCGCCTGTTCTTATGCCAGTACCAGGCTGTTTTGATTACAGTGGCCTTGTGATACAGTTTGATATCAGGTATTGTGATCCCTCCTACATTGTTCTTCTTTCTCAAAATTGCCACAGCTATTTGAGGTCATTTATGGTTCCATATAAATTTTTGAAATGTTTGTTCTATATCTGTAAAATATGTCATTGGTATTTTAATAGGGATTGTATTGAATCTATAAATTGCTTTGGGTAGTATGGACATTTTGATGATGTTAATTATTCCAATCCATGAACATGGTATATGCTTCCATTTGTTTGTGCCTTCCTTAATTTCTTTCTTCAGTGTTGAATAGTTTTCTGAGAACAGGTTTTTTACCTCCTTGGTTAGGTTTATTCCTAGGTACATTCTTGTTGCTACATCAAATGGGATGTTTTTTCTGATTTCTGTTTCTTACATGTTATTGCTGGTGTATTGAAGTGCCTTCAATTTCTGAATATTGACTTTGTATCCCACTGTTTTGTCAAATTCACTTATCAGGTCAAATAGTTTTTTGATGGAGTTTATAAGGTTTTCTATGTACACTATCATGTCATCCACAAGCAATGGCAGTTTTATTTCCTCCTTTCCAATTTGGATGCCTTTTATAGAGGGAGGGTCATAAAGGGGAGAATAAACAAATGGGACCTCATCAAAATAAAAAGCTCCTACATAGCTGAAGAAAACAACAGTAAAATGAAAAGGGAACCAACTGTTTGGGAAAATATATTTGCCAATGATACTTTAGACAAGGGTTTGATCTCCACAGTATATAAAGAACCCACATGATTCCACTCCAGGAAGACAAAGAGTCCAGTTTAAAAGTGAGCAAAGGGTTTAAACAGACACTTCTCCAAGGAGGACATACAGAGGGCCCAGAGACATATGAAAAGATACTCAGCATCACTAGCCATCAGGGAGATATAAATTAAAACCACAATGAGATACCACTTCACATTGTTCAGAATATCATAAACAAATCAACAAACAATAAGTGTTGGTGAGGTTGTGGAGAAAAGGGAACCTTAGTTACATTGTTGGTGGGAATGCAGACTGGTGAAGCCACTGTGGAAAACGGTATGAAATTTCCTCAGAAAACTAAAAATGGAACTGCCTTTTGACCCAGCAATACCACTGCTGAGATTATACCCTAAGAACCCTGAAATACCAGTTCAAAAGAACCTATGTACTCTAATGTTCATAGCAGCACAATTTACAATAGCAAAACACTGGAAGCAACCTAAGTGCCCACCACCAATAAATGAGTTGATCAAAAAACTATGGTTCATTTACATAATGAAATATTACACATCAGAAAGAAAGAAGGAGCTCTTATCCTTTGTAACATCATGGATGGAAATGGACAAGCATTATGCTAAGTGAAATAAGTCAGGTGGTGAAAGAAAAATACCATATGATCTCACTTATAAGTGGAAGCTAATCAAGAAAACAAACAAGGAAGCAAAATATAACCAGAAACATTGAATTAAAGAACAAACTGACAGTAATCAGAGGTGAGAGTGGAGAGGAATAATGGGAGAAAACAGGGGAAGATTTATCAAGGAACGTATATGAAGGACATATGGACAAAGCCAAAGGAGGTAGATTCAAGGGTGGGAGGCAGGGATGGGTGGGGTGGGGGTCTGAGGCAGGATAAAAATGGAGATAATTGTACTTCACAATAAAAGAAGTGGAAAGAATAAAAATAATAAAATGATAAAAATAATAAAAATAAAAAATGATGTCTGAATATTTGAGAAATTTTAATTATTATGGTTAAGGTAGATTAATACTTCAAATATTAACATCAATGCATCATTAACAAAAGGGAATGACAAAGAAATTCAAATGCTTAGTTTGTTAAGTATTAGCAATGAAACTCAAGTTCCCTAAAATTATCTGATAAGTTTATTTCATGACTATCCACTACAATAATTATGATAGGACTGTATTCCATAAATGTGTGTAATTTTTATGTTTTAATCTAGGCCCCAAAGAGCCCTTTAAGAATATTGTTTTATATGATTAACATACATATGGAAAAGCCCATAGGAGTAAATGTTAATGGGTTTCATATGTCCTATTCATGATATAAAAGCCACAGAAATGAGAACAAGTATTATTTTTAAAGTATAGAACTCTCCGAGTATGCATAATATTTTATCAAAGCTAACTCCTTTAGATGAAGAAAAAGTTGTAAACAAATATTTTTTCATTAAATTTATCTTAGCTTGTTTTATCAGCAAGTGGCCTTTGTTGTAATGTTCTTAGCATCTTTTCTGTCATGAATAACCTCACATTGTCTTCTATTCCATTTAATTATTCTCTCTTACTTGAAGCATAATCAGCATTAAACCAGCTGTGCATTCTTGAATGAACACCATCTCAATAATACATTGATTCTTCAAAAAGCACAAGGTGGCTATTCTACTTGAAGCCTTCTCTACTGACTATTGCCTGTACACAGTTGTAGAAACTTTATCAACTTGCTACTGCCTACTGCTGCCCCCAGTACACTCAGTATACCAATGAATTCTCTCAGTCTGAAACTGTGACTGGCCAGACAACTATTAATAGCCAGAAAAGACATTTTTAAAGGAGAAGGCATCCTTATTATTAAGACTGATTGGATCTTAGAAAATCTCATAGCACAAGAAACAGACCAATATCTTGAAAGAGGATTTTTTTTTCTGAAAATTCTCTCTACTAGTGTATAAGTAATCCATATATTAATATGACCTACATGTAAGGAACCCATTGATAGAGAGGTGTTGATAATCGTTCAATAAACAACAAAGTTAGATCGCTAGCAGAGAAGGCCTTAAACACTCCAAAAAGAAGCACGTTAATCATGAACATGTAGCTTCTAGATCTTAATCTTGGCCAGTGATGAATTACATGTGTTTTGGCATAAATTCTAAATATCAAGTCTCACCTTGGGTGACCCACGCAGCTTTATAGAATTATGAAGTTCTAAAAAACGATTGTATGCCATCATTCTGTCCCAGAGAGGATGTCATAAAATCATTGATTCTTAGTGCTGGAAAGAACCTTGGTGATTTAATCCAAATCTTTAATTAACCAATAAAAAAGCAAATAAACTAGGAGAGCTGAAGTGAATTCCCAAATATACAAAGCCTACTTCTTTTGGTAATTTTTTTCTTATTACCATCATTACTACTGTTATTTTGAAGTTTGAAAAAAGTCATATATTGTCACATATATATGATGTGTTGTCACAGTATAAGTCTATTAGTTAGCATATAAAGAACAGTGCCTTCTATAACAACCCCCAAATCTCTGTTCATTAACACAAAATGGGTTCATGTTTTACTTATAAAAATCCAGACTTAGACACCTCTTGTCAGATGGCAGTGTTCATCCTGGTCATTCAGGATCCAAGGTTTGTGTAACCTTTGGGATTCACTGTGGAGCTTGTCCTTTGCTGGAACCTCTGCAACAGGCAATAAGTGAAGGAAGACAGAGTGTGGAAGATCATGCAAAAGAATTTTATGAATCCGGCCCAAGAAGTGGGTACATCTATTGGTCAGAGAGCCATTACTGACTACCAGAACGACAGAGCAAAAGATGCGGTTTTGTTTCCTGGCCTCGAGTGCAGTGTAGTAGAAGCTGTGGTGCGTCATTCAGATTCCCCATCAGGACTGAAGCGCTTATTACTTCAGCTGCTTGGGGTCCTGGTAGGAGATAACTTTCAGCTAAGTTATTTTCTGAAAATTGCTTTCAGGTAAACATGTCTAACACAGCTAAGTTCTTACCTATCCTCACAGACCACCCATTTCCATGACTAGTCAATGTGAGCTGTAGCAGGCCTGTACCACTTCCCTTCTACTTAATTCTACTTCCTCCACTTCTGTGCACAGGTGTGGAAACCCACCTACAAATCTGCATCTCAGCAACTGTTTCTTGGGGGATTCAATATTAGGAAAGGTGGAAGAAAAATCATCTCTGTGTAGTCTGACTCTAATCAGCAAATATCTACTGAAATAATAAGGATACATGTAAAAAGGTAAGTGGAAAGGTTATTCATGTTTTTCTTCATCCATCAGGGTGATATTTTTCAGCAAAAAATACTTATAAGAATAGTCCATAGTAACTATTATTATTATAATGAACAAAATGTTTAGTATGCCTAACTAGTTAGGATACATTCTGCTTCAAGGAACAATAATAATCAGTAATTCAAAGTGACTTTTAACAATAAGGAAATTCATTATGGTACTATGTAGAGCAAGCAGCTCAGGCACAGGAAGAGCCCAGACTTCATCACCTCAGGGCTGAAAAATACCCTAAAGGTTCGAAGGTGTCTTCATCTTAGAATCCTAGGTCTTTCCTCACTCTGGACAACTTTAGTAGATGTGTTGCTTCTAGAAATTAAATCAAAAATCAGAAAAAGGTTTTTATTTTTGTGCACTTCTCTTTGGAGTAGAGTTCCAGTCGTGTTTCATCAGCTGGGGTGATACTACTCCTCCGGCTACACAAATCACCAGCAAGAAGAAAGGGATAGTCGTGATTAGCTCAGACCAATCAAAACCTACCACAAGCAAGGTGTTTTGCCAGGCTCCCCCGAGGCACAAGTTGTGAGGAAAAGGGATACAAAAAAAAAAAAGAAGAAGAAGAAGAAGAAGAAAAGAATCAGCTCTGGTTTCCCTGTGAGCTGGTATGTGCACTTGGTTCCTGCTGGGTCCGTGTGGGCGGAGGTCTGAGGGGTTCTCATCAATTATGCTCTTAGATACCACTACTCTTTTATATCAAAGAACTTCATCTTCTTTGTGAACACTCTGTGTAAATATACTCAAGGGCACCGCTCATATTTTTAGGGCTTGTATTATAATTTAAAAGGTTTTATGCTGGATTCTGCATAGCTATATATACTCACTCTTGGAATAAAGACAGGGCTTGCTCTTTCCAAATTTGAGCAGTCTTCATAGAGGAAGACAGGTATGCTGACTTGGTCATAAAGCAACAGGAATGGTCACACTGATCATGAAATGAAACAGGTTTTGTGCAAATTAATGTAGCTTCTTATTTGCTTTTGTAAATTGAATAAAAATGGAGTTTTATGTAAACAGAAAAAAAAGTCAGGTTTGTTTTAGGAAGGAGAAAATGGTCTTGGAGGAATTAAAATTAGGTAGGTAGTAAGCAATGTCAGAATTATTGACCAAAAGTGTAAGGCTGTGAAGAAAATGAAATTAATTTTTTGAAAAGATAATTTCTTCTAGTATTTTATACATTTTCCAAGGAAAACATTCATTTAAAAATATGTATTATTTTTCCAGTTATAATATTCACTTTGCAATTTGTATGTGTCATTTTCTTGCTCTTAAAAATGAAAATAATATAGGGTTGATGTTTGAACAGTGGTGTGCAAGAAGCAGGATGGGCATGACAGGAGAGGCTGAGCAAAAGAAGGTCAATCTGTAAAACTAAGAAAAGTAAAAAGAAGCAAATCGTTATTTTAAATAAATGGTCTTTCCTCAAATAATGTAGTATTTCTATATTATATGACAAAGTTATAAAAATGAGATACCTTTTGGAGAAAATATGCTTGCTGCAAAGATAGAAAGATACAAAAAATATATCCAAGAAAATCACTGAATGAAAAAGTGACAGGATATATAAAAATATTTCCTCAGAATTGACTTAAAAATAATTATATATTTCTTATATGACTCAAAAATAAGGGTTCTTCTTTTTTTTCTTTATTGGTCTTTTGTTTCAGCTGGGTTAATGCACTATTAATGCATTTAGTTGAACTTGGATGTGATGTTCAATTAACATGTGTTCCTGGTAGTCAAGAATATTATAAAAAGCATCATGACATAGTACTAAAACCACTAATGTATAGAAGTAGGGAAGTTAATAAGCCATCATTACCATTTATACCTTGTGCTTGTAAGTGCTGAGTCTTACAGCAAATTACATTGATGTTACAAAACTATTATATTCAGCAGAGAACCCCAAAATACCATGTACAATATCAGTCATAGATTCATGCTTCTTTACTGACCCCAACCAACTCGGTAGAGCACAGGAGCCCAACTCCTAGAAAACACCATCATTAATGACTTCAGTCTATAAAATTCACCCCCAGAAGCCAATGGGGAGCCAGGTCTTTGAGCACTGCCCGCCTGTAATTCCAGACTTGGTCCCATTTCCTCAACTAATAAACCCTTACTTTCTTGGCTACAAAAAAATAAACACAATAAAGAAAAGTTAGCACTAAGCAACACTACTTTTACCATGGCAGAAGTAATTTACAAAAGCTCTGGTTTTAAACTGGATATATTATCCTGTATAGTAGCCTGTTATGCTAGGATTAGAATTTCTCTGACTAAAATTAATCATCAATTATTAGAGAACAAAGTATCTATGGTGGGCACCATCCAGACCCCTGTGCTTCCACTCTCTTGCTCTCTTTCCTAACTTTTGATCATTTCAACTATCATTAGCATATCTACTAAAATATAACAAAGAGAATAAGGCTTAATACAAACACGTGGGTCAAGGTGACATTGGTAGAGGAAGGTGCTGAAGACTACTTGCATATCAACTACTGATTACAACAAAACATTCCGAATACATTACCAAAAAAGGTAAAAGTTGAAATATATTAACAAACTAAAACACAAATCACTTTAAAATCACTTTATATTTCCCTTGAAAATTTCTAGACACTTATAGGAATGATAAACAGGAAGACTGGGGGACTTCCGCCAGGATGGGGGCATAGGTGGAAACACTGTGCCTTCTCCCACAACCAAGTTTGGATACAACAAAAGTTTTGGAGAACTAAGACACACCCAGAGACCAGAAAACTGAATTATATGGAAGTCCAACAGCTACGAACTGTTCGACGGGGACAGTAAGAGAGGCAGAGCCAGCAGCGGAGCACGGTCAGGAAGCACAGACCTAGGAGCACAGGCAGCCCGGACCTAGTCAGGGTGCGGGGCAGGCTGACCAAGGTCGCACATTCGCACGCAGTAAGACGGACCACACAGGCCCCAGGGGGCGAACCCAGTGGTGGAGGGCTGACAGCGGTGGCACACTTGCGTGCAGTGGAGCAGGGCGCGTGGCCCTGGTGACGGTGGTGGCTGCGGTGCTGGTGGGGGTAGTGGAGGCGGGCGCTGGAGGGAAGCCATTGTCCCTCTTTGACCCCGCCCCCACATACAACTTCACAACCCAGCGACTGAGTTGCCCTGCTCTGGTGAAAACCTAGGGCTCCGATCCTGCTACTTAACAGGCACAAACAGCCCAAAAGATGGTGCAAGAACTCAAAGTCCCAGAGCCAATAACTCTAAGCGACCAACAGATTGCCAGCCTCTCAGATGCACAGTTCAAGACAATGTTTATCAGGATGCTCACAGAATTGGTACAGTCATAAATTAGAGGAACTTAGTCACAAATTAGAGGAACATATGAAGGCTAAACTAATTGAAATGAAGGGAGATGCACAGGAAACCAATAGTGATGGAAAGGAAAATGGGACTCAAATCAAGGGAGTGGACCAGAAGGAAGAACGAAACATCCAACCAGAAAATAGTAAAGAAACAAGAATTCAAAAAAATGAGGAGAGGCTTAGGAACCTCCAGGACATCTTTAAACGTTCCAACATCTTAATTATAGGGGTACCAGAAGGGGGAAAGAAACAGCCACGAGTGGAAAATGTATTTGAACAAATAATAAAGGAGAACTTCCCCAGTCTGGCAAAGGAAATAGACTTCCAGGAAATCCAGGAAGCTCAGAGAGTGCCAAAGAAGTTGGACCCAAGAAAGAACACACCAAGGCACATCATAATTACATTAGCCAAGACCAAAATGAAGGAGAGAATCCTAGAAGCAGCAAGGGATAAGGGGACAGTCACCTACAAAGGAGTACCCATCAGACTGTCAGCGGATTTCTCAAAAGAGACCTTACAGGCAAGAAGGGGCTGGAAAGAAGTATTCCAAGTCATGAAATCCAAAGACCTACAGCCAAGATTGCTTTATCCAGCAAAACTTTCATTTAGAATGGAAGGACAGATAAAGTGCTTCTCAGATAAGGTCAAGTTCAAGGAGTTCATCATCACCAAGCCCTTATTATATGAAATGCTAAAGGGACTTATATAAGAAAAAGAAGATGAAAAATATGAACAGTGAAAGGACAGCAAACTCACAGTTATTAACAACCACACCTAAAACCAAAGCAAACCAAGAGGACAGCTAGATCAGGAGTGGAACCATAGAAATGAAGAACACATGGAGGGTTAGCAACAGGGGAGTGGGAGGAGGAGAAGGGGGAGAAGGCACAGAAAATAGCATAGATGGCAGGTAGAAAATAGGGGGAGGGCGAGAATAGTGGGGGAAATATAGAATCTAAAGAAGTTGAGACACGTGGTTATAAACTAAGGGGGGAGAAGGGTGGGGGAGGGATTGTGCGGGTAGAGGGGAATGAAGGGGGGAATAGAACAACTGTAATGGTATAATCAATAAACTATATTTAAAAAAATAAAATAATAAAATAAACAGGAAGACTGCATTACAAAAACATTAGAGGAGTCCCCTACAAATATGGTGTCTTGATTCTCAAGTCAGTGTTCTATCATGTCATCCTACACTTTAGGACACAAATTATAAGATGATATGTTGACTTTTAACAACTTTATTGAGATATAACTGGGGTAAAATAAACTTTCCCATATGTAAGTTTTCACATGAATGTACCATGACCACAAACAGGATAATAACTATATTCATCACTCCAAGTTCCATACGAATTTTAGAATCACCTTTTCTATTCCTGCAACTAAATCCAATAGAGATTGAACTGAATCTGTAGATCACTTTGGGGGAATATGTCATTTTAACAATATTTAGGTCTTCTGATCCCTGAATGCAGTTTTCTGTTTATTTACTCTTCAATTTTTTTTAGCAATGTTTGCTGGTTTTCAGTATGCAAGTCTTGTAGCTTCTGGGTAAATTTATTCCAAAGGATTTTATTCTTTTGATGCTACTGTATAAATAATTGACCTTAAACTTTCTTTTCAGATTGTTCATTGCCACATATAGGAACAGGACTGACTTAAGGGTATCGATCTTGTACGCAGCAACTTTGTTGAATTAACTTATTAATTCTGGTAGTTTTGTTGTTGTTGCTGTTGTTATTGATGATGATTCTTTACAGGATTTTGTATATATAAAATCATGGTCTCTGAGAATAAAGAAAGTTTTACACACTCCTTTACAATTTGGGTGGCTTTATTTCTTTCTCTAGCCCAATTGCTCTAAGTAGAAATTCTAAAAGAATGTTGTGTAGCAAAGCTGAAACTGAAGCTGAAACAAAGCTGAATCCTTATCCTCTTCCTAATATCAGAGAGAAGATTTTAAGTCTTTGAACATTGTGTGGTTGTGATTTTTTCATTCACAATGAAGTAACCCTGTGTCATGCTGAAAAACTTGCCTTTTACTTTTAGTTTTCTGAGTGTTTGGCTAATTTTTCTATCATAAAAAATCTCTTAGATTTTGTAAAATACTTTTTCTACATCAGTAGAAATTATGATGCCTCTTTTCATCTTTTCTTTTTTTTTATAAATTTATTTATCTTTAGAGGGGAAGGAGAGAGGGAGAGAAATATTAATGTATGGTTGTCTTTTGTGCATCCCCTGCTGGGAACTGGCCTGCAGGGAACTAGCCTGCAACCCAGACATGTGCCCTGACTGGGAATCAAACCGCGATCCTTTGATTCACAGGCCCGTGCTCAATCCACTGAGCTACACCAGCCAGGGCCCTCATCTTTTCATTCTATAATGTTCATTGAATATTTTTCACATCATGAACCACCCATACATTTCTGGACTAAGACAACTTAGCCCCAGTTTATAATGTTTTAATGTGATGTATTTGGTTTGCTACTATTTGGTTTAGGATTTTTGCATCTATATTCATTAGAAATATTGGTCTGTAGTTTTCTTGCATTGTTTTCAGTAATGGCTTCTTTAATAGCTTCAATGTTATATTAACAAGTTAGGAAGTATTAACTTCCCTCCTACTTTATGGAAGATTTTGAGGACATTAACGCTTTTTTAAATGTTTGGTAAAAATTCACCAGTGAAGCCATCTTCTTTGTTTTTTTCTTGGATGGGAGGTTTTTATTATTTATTCAATTTCTTTCCTTTTTAAACATCTATTCAGACTAATTTTTCTTGAGTCAGTTTCAGTATTTGTTGTGCTCCCAAGAATAAGTGTTTCATGTAGGTCATCTAATTTATTGATATATAATTGTTCACAGTATTCTCTACAAATTATTTTTAGTTTATGTAATGTCCCAAATTTCATTTCTGATTTCAGTATTTTGAGTTTTATCTTTTTATTCTTGGGCAGTTTAGCTAAGGTTTGTCAATTTTGTTGATATTTTTAAAGAACCACCTTCTGTTGTTTTATTCTCTATATTGTTTTTTCTATTCTTTATATCATTGATCTCCATCTTTACTATTTCCTTTTGTTTGCTCTGGGAATTTCTTCTGGGTTTCCTTCGGTAATTAATTTCTAATTCCATTTCACTGTGGTTGAAAAGATACTTTGTATGATTTTAGTCTTTAAAAATGTATTAAGACTTGTTTTAAGACCTAATATATGATCTATCCTGGATAATGTTCCATGGGAACCTGAGAAGAATATACAATCTGCTATAGTTTGGTAGAATGGTCTATATGTATGTGCTTAGCCTATTTGGCTTATAGTGTTGTTCAAGTTTTCTAATTTTAGTTGCTCTTCTGTCTAGTTGTTCTGTTCATTACTAATAGTGGGGTACTGGAGTCCCCAACTATTATAGAAAACAATCTATTCCTCAAATCTGCCATTTTTTTGTTTCATATGTTTGTAGACAGTGTTGTTAGATGTATAGATTCCTCTTATAAATGACATAATATGGTAATTGTCTTTCACCACCTGGCTTATGTCACTTACCATGATAGTCTCCAGTTCCACCCAGGCTGCACAAAAGGTAGGAATTTCTTCTGCATAGTATTCCATTGTGTAAATATACCACAGTTTTTTAATCCACTCATCTACTGATGGGCCCTTAGGCTGTTTCCTACTCTTGGCTATTATAAATAGTACTTCTCAATTCATAGGGGTGTATAAGTTGGTGTTTCAAAATTCTTAGGGGAAATCCCGGTAGTGCAATTGCTGGGTCAAAAGGTAGTTCCATTTTTACTTTTTTGAGGAAATCCCATACCATTTTCCACAGTGGCTGCAACAGTCTACACTCCCACCAACAATGAAAAACCTACTGCCAACATCATATTCAATGGGCAAAACCAAAGTGTTTCCCAAGCAGACATGGGTGTCTGCTTATTCAACATACTGGAAGTTCTAGCCACAGTGATCAGGCAAGAAGAAGAAATAAAAGGCATCCAAATTGGAAAGAAGGAAGTAAAATTGTCATTATTTGCAGACAACATGATTGTGTACCTAGAAAACCTTGTAAGACCCCACCAGGAAACTACGTAACCTACTAAGTGAATATGGAAAAATGGAGGGATACAAAGTCAATATTCAAAAATCAATGCCATTTTTGTATACCAATGATGAACTTTTAAAAAGAGAAACTAAGAAAAAATCCCATTTACCCTAGCAACAAAGAATAATAATAAAGTACCTAGAAATAAAGTTAACTAAGGAGGTAAAAGACCTATACTCAAAAAACTATAGAACACTAAAGAAAGAAACTGAGGAAGACACAAATAAATGGACAGCATATACTGTGTTCATGGAGAGGAAGAATTAATATCATAAAAATGTCCATACTACCCAAAGCAATCTATAGATTCAGTGCAATTCCTATGAAAATACCAATGGTATATTTCACTGACCTAAAACAAATACTACAAAAATTTATATGGAAGCCAAAAAGACCCCAAATATCCTCAACAATCTTGAGAAAGAAGAACAAAGTAGAAGGAAATCACAATACAATACCTGATATCAAACTAAACCACTGTGATCAAAACAGTCTGGTACTGGCATAAGAACAGATTGTCAAAATAAAAAAGTAACCAACCATATGGGAAAACATATTTGTCAATGATACACTGAACAAGGGTTTAACCTCCAAAATATAAAGAACTCATGTGACTCAACACCAGGAAGACAAACAGTCTAATTTAAAGATGGGCAGAGGACCTAAACAGACACTTCTCCAAAGAGGACATACAGAGGGCCCAGAGGCATATGAAGGATACTCAACATCACTAGCCATCAGAGATGCAAATTAAAACCACAATGAGATTCCACTGCACAGTAGTCAGAATGGCCATCATTAATAATCAACAAACAAGTTCTGGCAAGGATGTGGAGAAAAGGGAACCCTAGTGCACTGTTGGTGGGAATGCAGACTGTTACGTCGTGAAGTGGTATCTCATTTCCTCAATTAATGCTTTTTTGATTTTTAACAGTTTCAGTGTGTACCATTTGATTCCCTTCTCATTGCTTTTACTGTAGAGTCTTTAGTTATTTTCTTAGTGGCTACCTTCAGAATTATAATTATCTTAACATTGTAGCAATCATAGTAGAATTAATACCAACCTAGTTTCAACAGTATACAAAAAGTTGTACATATATAGTTTCACACCCACCACTATGTTTTTACTGTCACAAATTATACCCTTATGAATCATAAACACATTCAGATTTTTCCAGTTTCTGAGTACAAATAATGTTACTATGAAAACTGACATACAGGACTTTATTATTAATATATGTTTTCATTTTTCTTGGGTAAATACCTAGATGTAGAATTGATGGCTTTTATGATAAATTTATGTTTACCTTTTTAATGATACTGTCAACCTCTGCTCCAAAGTGACTGACACATTTGAAGTTCCCTTAAAGACAGGCTTACAATTCTAGTTCTTCACAATCTGGCCAATATTTGTCTGTCGAGTGGTATCTCACTGTGGGTTTAGTTTACATTTCCTTAATAAGTAAGGGTGTTGACCATTTTGATGTCCTTATTTACTATTTGAATAACTTTCCTGGTATAATATCTATTGAAATCTTTGAATTTTTAAATCTTTAAATTTTTATACCAGGTTATTTTTCTATATTGAATTGTAAGAGTTATTTAATTTTCTGAGATACATGTACTTTATCAAATAAATGATTTGAAAATATTTTCCCCAAGTCTCTGAATTGTTTTCTCATTGTGTCACTGGTGTCTTTTACAATGCAAGAGTTGTTAATTTTTATAAAATCTAATTGAACTTTTCTTTTCCTCACAGATTATAGTTTTGTTGTTGGGGCTAAGATATATTTGCTTACCTCTAGTTCACAAAAATTTTCTTCTGTTTTCTTCGAAGAATTTTCTAATCTTAGTTCTATTTTATAGTTCAATTATTCCTTTCAGTTATTTTTGTGTATAGTGTAAGATAATGGCATGAACTCGTCTTTCTGCATGTAAATTCTGATTGTTTTAGCATCACATCTTGAAAAGACAATCCTTCCTCCATTGAATTGTCTCAGCAGCTCTATAAAATTATCTTGACATCATTGGTAAACATCTTTCACCACCTATAAAGCAATCAAGTGCATATTTTTGTTTTGGTTACTGATGTTATTAATAAAATTATTATTATTATTACACTGTTACACCAAGCTTTTGTTAGAATGCAGTATCTTACCTTACTTTACAGATTCATTAAAGCTTCTATTTATAAAGCACAAAGCCATTCAAAAATCTAAGTAACCTACCCAAATTTTTTTTCCAGAACTAGAATAATTTGGGTATAATGCTTTAGTCAAAATTATTCATGATATCAGCACTAATCCCTAAGCATTTAAACTTGTTTTATACATTCAAGTTATAAATTATAGGAAAATAAATGCCTGAATCATAGGTATGTCTTTATACATGCACACTCACACACAGGTCTTATCATATTGCTATGTATACTGATATTCTGTTCATTAAAAATATGAATAGTTTTCCATGTCACTAGTATTTATGCACATTATTTTTGTGGCTTCATAAAGCTCTATAAAATGGAGCTTGCAATATAATTATATTAATTTTCTTTCACAGAGGATTTTCTAAATATATATATATATATATTTTATTGATTATATCATTACAGTTGTTCTATTCCCCCCCCTTCATTCCCCTCCACCCGCACACTCCCTCCCCCACCCTTCTCCCCCCTTAGTTTATAACCACGTGTCTCAACTTCTTTAGATTCTATATTTCCCCCACTATTCTTGCCCTCCCCTCTATCTATTTTCTACCTATCATCTATGCTATTTTCTGTGCCTTCTCCCCCCTTCTCCTCCTCCCACCCCCCTGTTTCTAGCCCTCCATGTGTTCTTCATTTCTATGGTTCCACTCCTGATCTAGCTGTCCTCTTGGTTTGCTTTGGTTTTAGGTGTGGTTGTTAATAACTGTGAGTTTGCTGTCCTTTCACTGTTCATATTTTTCATCTTCTTTTTCTAAGTCCCTTTAACATTTCATATAATAAGGGCTTGGTGATGATGAACTCCTTGAACTTGACCTTATCTGAGAAGCACTTTATCTGTCCTTCCATTCTAAATGAAAGTTTTGCTGGATAAAGCAATCTTGGCTGTAGGTCTTTGGATTTCATGACTTGGAATTCTTCCTTCCAGCTCCTTCTTGCATGTAAGGTCTCTTTTGAGAAATCAGCTGACAGTCTCATGGGAACTCCTTTGTAGGTAACTGTCCCCTTATCTCTTGCTGCTTCTAGGATTCTCTCCATTTTAATCTTGGCTAATGTAATGATGATGTGCCTTGGTGTGTTCCTTCTTGGGTCCAACTTCTTTGGGACTCTCTGAGCTTCTTGGATTTCCTGGAAGTCTATTTCCTTTGCCAGACTGGGGAAGTTCTCCTTTATTATTTATTCAAATAAGTTTTCCACTCATGGTTGTTCCTTTTCCCCTTCTGGTACCCCTATAATTCAGATGTTGGAACATTTGAAGGTGTTTTGGAAGTTCCTAATCCTCTCCTCATTTTTTTGAATTCTTGTAATTTCACTTTTTCCTGTTTGGGCATTTCTTTCTTCCTTCTGGTCCACCCCCTTGATTTGAGTCCCTGTTTCCTTTTCCATCACTATTGGTTTCCTGTGCATTTCCCTTCATTTAAATTAGTTTAGCCTTCATATGTTCCGCTAATTTATGGCTAAAGTCACCCAGTTCTGTGAGCATGCTGATTATCAGTGTCTTGAATTGTGCATCTGAGAGGTTCACTGTTTCCTGGTCACTTAGAGTTATTGGCTCTGGGGTTTTGAGTTCTTCTTGAGCCATATTTTGGACTGTTCATGCCTGCTATGTATGAGGAGCAGAGCCCTAGGTGTTCACCAGGGCCGGGCAACCCAGTAGCTAGGTTGTGATGCTGTATGTGGGGGCGGGGCCAAAGGAAGGCAATGGAGAGCACCCTTTGCTTCCACCCGCACCACCTCGGGCCTCTCGATTCGTCCCACTGCTCAGGAATGTGGGACTGTGGTCAGCTGCTGCTGGGTTCGTTGCTGGGGGCTGCGCGGTCTGTCTCACTTCTTTCTCACTCCCACCATCTGGAGCCCTCACTGGGTCCACCCAATGCTACCCCAGATGCCTGGGCACCTGGGGTCCGGGGATCTTTCCTGCCTGACCCTGCTCAGCTGCTGGCTCCGCCCCTCTTACCCGTCCGGTAGAATGGTTCTTTGTTGGACTTCCGTATAGTTCAATTTTCTGTTCTTTGGCTGTGTCTTTTTTCTCCAAACCTTTGTTGTATTCAAACTTGGTTGTGGGAGAAGGCACAGTGTTTCCACCTACACCTCCATCTTGGTGGAAGTCCAGGGTTTTTCTAATATCAGTCTTTGCATTCCACTCCTTTAAATAGACTACTCGTCTTTCTCTAGTTGTCTGATATCTATTCTGTCTTTAGTTCTATATAACTTGATAAGACCTAGAAATTTGGGCAAAATGTCTTACCTTAGTGTTCTTTTATAATTGCTTTACCTATCTTAAGATTCAATTATATTTTCCTGTGTTCAGGCCAAGCTGACCAAGCAACAACTTAAAGTGTCAATTGATAACTCATAAATAACTGAGTGGATATCATCCAGTTCATTACTAATCTTAAACATATTAAAATGAATGGAGACAACTGTACTTGAACAACAATAAAAAATAAAACAAATGGACTTTTTTTTTCCTTTGGGGGATTAAAAAGTGATATCTTAAAATATTAGAAGTAATTTGTATTAATATTGTTAAGGCTATATTACATTCAATAAGTTTTCAGAGTAATTTCTTACCTACTCTGTGTTTTAAGCTTTGACACATATGCACTAGTCAAAATAGTTTGGTTGTTACCTAGTCTGATAATTTTATATGACTTACACATTATGAGTCATGTGAAAATTTATGTAATAAACATTTGAATCTTACAGTTTGTTGAATAATTGATGAGTGTGGATTCAACCTCAACAAATATCTATAGTTCTAAATGTCTTTAAAGTTTACTTTTATAAAACGAAAAGATCTGTGTGTATGCATGTCCACGTATGATATACACAATGACTGAATGACAATGAGAACCAGTCACACTTTATTTCTTCAGTACTCCTCATTGGGTTTTAGAAAGGTAAGTCAGGTCAGCTGTTACTAGACCTTTTAAAAGACATTAGTTTTAAGGAGCACTATAAAAGTGTCCACTTGGGAAGATGAGAAGCAGCTCATCACATTAAAGCTCTGATAATTGTGAAGAGCTGAGTATTTCTCTATGTTAGTGACTATAAAAAGTAATGATTATAACATCCAGAATGCTGTCTCAAAAATTTTCATTTTATGTCAGTGTTTTCAATCTTTTGCTGTTCATTTCTGGTTGCGATAGAAGAGAACAGTTATTCTTTGTCAGGCTGAGGGCATTCAAGTGAACCAAAAGGTCAATCTAATTAAAAAAGGGAGAGAACTTCAAGCCACAAGGGGAAAAAAAGATCCAGCTAAATGCCAAGGAATTTATATTACTGAATACATGAAGTAAACAGTCAAACAATGAGACGAATGCACAAATGTGTCAAAGAGGGAAAAAAAGGTAGAGCCTGTGACCTTTAAATTACTATTTTTTGTAAATTAAATGATATTTACTCCTTAAAAGAGAAACATCACACATTCATTAAAAACATTTAAAATACAATTAATTTTATCATGGTTTAGTTTTGGAAAGCTTTATTTTCATCCAGTGATTCACAAAATTATTTATATTCATGAACTATTGAATAGGGAAATTTGATTAAAAGGTAGCATTTTCTCCAAATGAGTCTTCCCAAGGCCACACTTCATAATTTAAAATTTTATCCTTACAAGCTATCCATCATTTGAAACTGGTCCCTAAAAATATTGTTCAGAACATATTATTAAAGTTTAGTTAAATACTTTCAAAAATAGATTTCAAACTCTGCAATATTAATGGTTTGCAAAGCAAAATAGAGAAAATAGTTATAGCGGAACCTTTTCACTTTTCTCTCTCATGCCATTTCTTTAACACACATGGAACCATCCAGCAGTGACTATATAATGAAAATTAAAAGTTCAGTAAATGATGGGAATATCCTCCTGCACTGACCAAATTGCTAGTTAGATTGACTACATGGCACTGGCCACCAAGTGATTTTGCTGCATTTTAACAGTTAGTCAAATGCTGTATGGTGAAAGTCTATTGAAATCACTGGTTCACCAGAGACTTTAGTGTCATGGTGGATGGGGAGTGAGACAGTCCATTAATAATTACATTATTGATTATTTCACCTCTGTTATATGTACTGGCCCAACCATGCAATATGCTGCGGGATCAGTCTTACGATCAACTTTTTTTTTAGTCTATGCTTTGGAAAATCAGAGGGAAAATCATTGCATTTGTCTCTGCAAATCCATGATCTCCAGTTTGCTTCAACTTATCAATAACCTGAAATGCCCTTTAACTTTTTCTTAGCCAAATACATTGTTTTTACTTGAAACGAGACTGAGGATCTATTCATTGCCCAGGTGCTAGCCTTTGGCTCATGAAAAGATACTGAAACAAACACAATTTTTCCTGTAGTTTTCATCCTTTCACAGTGAGTACTGACTGCCAATGTCCTAATTTCCTAGGCTAATACCACAGTTCCCCACAATGCCTAGCGCTCAAGCCCTCACCACTGCACACTTGGTCAAACTCTGGCAAACCAGCTAGTCCTTCACAGGCTTCTTTGCCTTTGGCGGCTCCAGCATCCTTCACATCTCTATATGTTCCTATTTTTTTGTATGTAAATATCTCTTGAATTCCTAATTTCTGATCTCATAGTTGTTCAATTTTTAAAGAACCATGACTATGCCTCTGTTCTGCCTCAGAACCTGTATAAATCCAAAATGTGTTTACAAAGCTTGAGTTAAAGTGGAGCCCACCACAGGCATACCTCAGAAATAGGCCACATTCAAATCTAGACCACCACAGTAAAGTGAACATCGCAATAACATAAGTCACATGGATATTTTAATTTTCCAATGCACACACAAATTACGTTTGCATTATACAGTCTCTACTAAGCGTGCAAATGCACATACCTTAATTAAAAATACTTTATCATTAAAATATGCTAACCATCGTCTAGAGCCTTCAGCAAGTTGTATTCTTCCTGCTGGTGGAGGGGATTGCCTTGGTGTTGATGGCTGCTGACTGATCAGGATGGTGGTTGCTTAAGGTTGAGGTTGCTGCAGCCATTTCTGAGAATAAGACAACAGTGAAGTTTGGCACATCAATTGACTCTTTCGCAAGCCATGTGTCTGTCGCACGCAATGCTGTCTGATAGCATGTTGGCCACAACAGAACTTTTTTCAAGGATGGACTCCATTCTCTCAGACCATGCCAATGCTTTACAAAGCAAGCTTATGTAATATTCTAAACCTTTTCTTGTCATTTCAACAATCTTCACAGCCTCTTCACTAGGAATAAATTCCATCTCAAGAGACTACTTTCTTTGCTCATCCATAAGAAGCAACTCAAATAATTAAATTTTAAAAATTGGGAAAAAAAGAAGCAACTCATCATCAGTTAAAGTTTTATCATGGGGTTGCAGCAATACAGTCACATATTTAGGCTCCACTTCTAATTCTAGTATTCATGTTATTTTCACCAGATCTGTAGTTACTTCCTCCACTGAAGTCCTGAACCTTTCAAAGTCATCTATGAGGGATGAAATCAACTTCTTCCAAACTCTTGCTTTTGCTTTTTTTATTTTAAAAACATTTTATTGATTATGCTATTACAGTTGCCCCATTTTTACCTTGCCCTGCACTCACCTTACCGCCATCATTCCCCAACCTCAGTTCATGCCCATGGGGCGTACATATAAGTTCTTTGGCTTCTACATTTCTCATAATATTCTTAACCTCTCCTGTCTATTTTGTACCTACCACTAATGCTTCTTATTACCTGTGCATTTTCCCCCCACTCTCCACCCCTTCCCCACTGATAACCCTCCATGTGATCTCCATTTCTGTGACTCTGTCCTGTTCTAATTGTTTGCTTAGTTTGTTTTTGTTTTTAGGTTCAGGTATTGATAGTTTTGAGTTGTCATTTTACCATTCAATTTTTTGATCATCTTATTTGTCTTAGATAAGTCCTTTTAACATTTTATATAATTAGGGCTGGGTAATGATGAACTCCTTTAACTTGACCTTATTATCTGGGAAGCATTTGACCTGCCCTTCCATTCTAAATGATAGCTTTTCTGGATAGAGCAATCTTGGATGTAGGTCTTTGGATTTCATGACTTAGAATACTTCTTTCCAGCCCCTTCTTGCCTGCAAAGTTTCTTTTGAGAAATCAGCTGATAATTTTATGGGAACTCCTTTGTAGGTAATCGTCTTTTTTTCTCTTGCTGCTTTTAAGATTCTCTCCTTATCTTTAACCTTGAATAACTTAATTATAATATGCCTGGGTGTTTGATTTTTTGGGTCCAACTTCTTTGGGATTCTCTGAAATTACTGGACTTCCTGGAAGTCCATTTCCTTTGCCAGACTGGAAAAGTTCTCCTTCATTATTTTTTCAAATAAATTTTCAATTTCTTGCTCTTCTTCTTCTCCTCTGGCACCCCTACAATTTGGATGTTGGAACGTGTGAAGTTTCCCCAAAGGTTCCTAAGCCTCTCCTCATTGTTGGAATTTTTGTTTCTTTATTCTACTCTGATTGAATGTTTAATTCTTCCTTGTGCTCCAAATCATTGATCTGAGTCTCAGTTTCCATCCCTTCACTGTTGGTTCCCTGTACATTTTCCTTTATTTTACTTTGCATAGCCTTCACTTCTTCCTCTATTTTGTGACCATACTCAACTGATTCTGTGAGCATCCTGATTATTAGTGTTTTGAACTCTGCATCTCATAGCTTGGCTATCTCTTCATTGCTTAGTTGTTGTTTTTTTTTTTTGAGCTTTGTTTTCTTCTTTCATTTGGGCCATATTTCTTTGCCTCAGTTGCCTGTTACATTGTAAGCAGTGGAGCCTTAGGGCAGGGCAACCCAGGTCCTTGTGTTGTGGTGCTGTATGTGGAGGAGGGGTCAAAGAAGGAACTGTGCTACTTGCTGGGATTTTGGCCAGCTTTCAGGCACTTCTCTCACTACCCACAACCAAATTGGGTTCTTCTGGTGCTGATATCCAGGGGAGTGCATTTGTGTACACTCTAGGACCCTGGGGGTCTCTCCAACAAACTCTCCTATGAGGCTGTGAGTTTCTCCCACCACCACAACCTTCGCAAGTTTTACAGCCAGAGGTTTTGAGGCTTTATTTCCCCCACTGGAACCCTGGGTTGTTCAGTATGTTTCTCTCCCCAGTGGTTCCTCCCAATTTATCCACACACAAATATGGTACTGCCCAGTCCATAAGCCATCACCTTGCTTCAAGTCCTCTACCCTGAATGCCCATCTCTGCCTCTCCTTCCAATCTAGTGAATGTTTCTTTTTTTAACTCCTTTCTTGTTAGACTTCCTTACAGTTTGATTTTCTGGTAGTTCTGGTTATTTTTTGTTTGTAAATTTGTTGTTGTCCTTCTTTTGGTTGTATGAAAAGGCAACCTGTATCTACTTATGTCTCCACCTTGGCCAGAAGTCCAAAACTCTTTTTATTGTTGATATTTTGACCTCTCCCCATGAATCATGAATATTTTTACTGGTATCTAGAATGATGTACCATTTCCAGGTTTTCAATTTATTTGGCCCAGATCCATCAGGGGAATCACTATCTATAGCAACTACAGCCTTTAAAACATGTATTTTTTTACATAATAAAACCTGCAAGTAAAAAATTAGTACTTGACGCAAGGTCTGTAGAATGGATGTTTTGTTAACAGGCATGTAAACAACATTAACCTCATCATACATCTCTATCAGAAGCTCTTGAGTGACCAGCTGTCCTGTCAATGAGTAGTAATATTTTAAAAATGATCTTTTTTCCCCCTGAGCAGTAGGTTTCAACAGAGGGCGTAAATTAATCAGTAAACTGTGTTGTAAGCAGATGTTTTGTCATTTGAGCTATATTGTTCCACAGGCAAAGTACATTTTGTATGATTTTGGAATGGAATTCCTAGTAATTCTGGAATGGAAAATGAGCACTGGCTTCAACTTAAAAGTCACTGTCTTTATTAATCCTACAAATTCAGTCAGCCTGCCCTTTGGTGCTTTAAAGCCACGTACTGACTTCTCCTCTCTAGCTATGAGAGACCGTGCCAGACTCGTCTCTCGATATAAGGCATTTCATCTACATTGAAAACCTGTTCTTTAGTGTAACTGCCTTCAGTAATTATGTCAGCTAGATCTTCTGGGTAACTCATTGCAGCTTCTATATCACCACTTGTTCTTCACCTCATACTTTTGTTATAAATACAGCTTCTTTCCTTAAACTTCATAAATTCATCTCTGTTAGCTTCAAACTTTTCTTCTGCAGATTCCTCACCTCTCTCAGCCTTCATATAATTGAAGTGACCTTGGGCCTTAGTCGTGATTAGGCTTTGGTTTAAGAAATGTCTAATTACCTTAAGGCAGTTTCATCTATCCAGACCACTAAAACTTTCTCCATATCAGCAATACAGCTGTTTTATCATTCATGTGTTCACTGGAGTAGCTTTTGATTTCCTTCAAGAAACTTCCCTTTGCATTCACAACTTGGCTAACTGCCTCACACAACAGACATAACTTTCAGTATACCTTGGCTTTCAGCATCCTTTCTCACTAAAAATTCAATCATTTTTAGCTCTGGTCTTTGGTTTAAAGTGAGAGATGTGCAACACTTCCTTTCACGTGAACACTCACAGGCCATTATAGGATTGTTAATTGGCCTTTTCAATATTTTGTGTCTCAGGGACTTGAGGAGCCTAAAGAGAGGAAGGGATATGGGGAAACTGACATTATATGGAGGAGTCAGAGCATACACATTTATCAATTAACTTCACTGTCTTCTGTGTGGGCATGTTTCATGGTGCCCCAAAACAATGACAATAGTAATACCAAAAGTTACTGATCAAGACCACCACAACAAATACAGTAATAATGAAAAAGCTTAAAATATTTGAAGAATTACAAAATGTAAAAAAGTCATAAAGTGAGCAAATGCTGTTTGAAAAATGGTGCTGGTAGCCTTGCTCAATAAAAGGTTGCCACAAACCTTCAATTGGTGAAAAATGCAGCTTCTGTTAAGCACAGTAATGCAAAGTGGAATAAAACAAAATATGCCTGTATATCTCTTAGTGTATGTGCTTGGAGCTATTGAAAGCATGTAAGAACTAGCCTCTGGAGTGGGGTTAATTAGCCCTAAAATGGTTGCGTAATTATCGAGTGGGTTTTGTGTAGTCCTGTCTACTGTGTCACATTCTCTGCTGGATTGGTAAGCATGGTCAAAGTATTAGCATATCTTCTGCTGATGATTCCAGTTTTAAGGCATAACCAACTGTCATTTTCACTAAAAATAGAAAATCAATCATAATGTAGTTAATTGAGTTTCTGCATATAAGCCTTGTCAGTTACTTTCTGCATTGCAGACTTTATATGAAAACATTTCTGAGGGGGCATTTTTCACAGAATTTAATATTTTTAATGCCAACAAAATAAAAAATCAAAGGGTTCAAAAAATTTGACAAGTGATATATTATCCATGCTTTTTTTAAATTCTGAAATTCAATTTCTTTATATTTCATGCCATAATGTGAATACATGTATAATTTCCAAAGACAAAATCATGTCTGTAAGATATTATATATCCTAATATAAACATGAGAAGACATGATAACTTGGCTATATTTCAGTAAATTTCTCACATACAGAATACTTTCTTTTAAAGAGACCTATTGATATTCACTTATCACTCAAGACCTCTGAAGCTTCTAGAGCTTCTTCTTTGCTGGGAAAGTACTAAGTGAATTAGAATTTTCCTTTGACTGGGACTAAGTCACTGTAGGCTTCCAAAAGAAGTGAAATAATAAGGAGGCAGAATCATAGTGGGTCTAATTTTTGGTAATGCAGAATTACATTTTTTTACTGGAGTACCTGTGCTTAGGCAGTGATTTTTTGTAAATCTTTATCAGCGATCTAAGGATTCACTCACTGATGAAGTGTAAAACTGTCCTAAAAATTTAAAAAGTTTTGATACTTGGGATAAAATGTTACTCTTACCACCACTCACTACAGCTTTTCTTTTAATCCTTTCTTGTAGAAATTCTTACTGAATATAATGGTATTCCTTGACTATAATTCACAACACAAATAAATATATGAATCTATAAGACTGAAATGGTTTTAATTTACCACATATTATAATATTTGGACAGAACATGAAGCAGTAATATAAGGATACAGAAACAACTTCGCTTGAATATTTTTCTTTCATCATCATTTGTGTGTTTATTGTTAGTGTTTTTAATTGGTACATAAACTTAATATTGTTAAGCTCCAGAATGGACTATTCTTAAAAGCTAACCTTTTATTGGACTAATTAAAAAGCTAACTTTTACAGTATTACAGTTAGCAGATATATTTATTATGTAGGTACTATGAAATTATTACCATTATAATATTAATATCCCTTCACAGCATAACTTGAGTGACATTAGTTGTCTGAATTTCCCTAGTTTATACTTTAAAATCTACCTTCTAAAGTGAAAGAACACCAAAACTCTGTTTTGAGAAGGCACTAGAAGAACCAAGTTATAATGTGTAGATCTCTTGGTAAGTATGAGCCAGAGTAGACGAAATTGGGAGTTTAAGACACCAGGCTTGCATATGTCAGGTCATTTGGAATACATATTTTTGATATCAGATATAATTAACTTGGTGTACAGAAACCTCAAAAGCCCTCCAAAAGACAACTTTTTCAATGTTTTTCTTCCTGTGCTTCTACACCATCATGCTTCTTTTCTGATACAATAATTCTTTCTTTAGATGTATTAACAACAGTAATAGAATTGGACTGAGTAATTGTCCATCTGGTCTTAGCACTATTCAACCTAAGGATATTGCTTCTTTCTATGATTACCATTTGTTGCATGATTACAGTTTAATTCACCCATCCATTATACTTATGGTCTTACTAACACCCTACTTCCCCACAGCTATAATTTTGTGTCTGAATATGTGTACTGTGAGGACTTGAAAATCATGATTTCTCATCCCAGGCAATTACTTGTAAGATGAAAGTAGGAAAAAGTTGCAAAAATTTCCTTCCTTTGTCATTTCTGTCCCATAGGCAAAATTAGAATGTTTAGTCTTTCAAAACTCATTGTTGATGAAAACATGTATTTATATAAATAGAAAGCTGCCATGTGACTTTAAATATTTTTAAAAGAATTTGTACTTAAATATTTTCCTAACCTTCCTTTGCTTAAAAAAAATCACACATCTCAGGAAATTCAGTGCTTTTTCTCACTTCTTAAGGTCTAATTTTTCTTTACTGTATCTTTACTTTTATTTGTCTAGTACAAATTTTGTTACACAGTGGGAGTATTTTACATTTATATGAGCGACTGACATTTCACAAATGCAAAATTAAAACACAGTAGAATTGACAAAGCTCCTGAGGTTGATGATTTGCCAACAGTGCAACAGAAACACTTTTATATGAGCCTCTCCAAGCTTTGGTTTATAAAACCAAATCATAGAGTTCTAGTAGTATATGCTCCAATTTCTAGAATGATACAGCTAAATTTTCCTTTTCCACTTCAATCTAGTTCTCATTCTATAGAAAGTAAGAAAATGCCTTAATAGATAATAAATAAGTATCATGTATTATATTCCCAGACCTTCTCTTTCTTTGGAATTACTACTTCTCTACCAGCTTTACTTATTTTTCTTGCCATAAGTTTCATAAATTGTAGCCAGTCTTTGACTTTACTTGCTGTTTGCACTGACCTTAGAGCCTTTTTGAGGAACACCACCGCAGATGTGCAGAAACTACAAAACAAGTCAAACCAACTGTTTGGCAGTTCCAGATGAAAGGACTGTAGATCCACACATCCCTCTACTAACATGCACCAGCTCCTAAATCCACATCTGAGTTTTTAAAAAGTGAAGGGGAAAATGTCTGTTTATGACTACTCCAAGGAGAGGAGCAACACAGTATCTTACATGGCTCTGTAAACCAGAATCTTAAATGTACTAAATGCATATCTCTACTGTAGTAAATATATTACACATTGGAACCAGCACATATCACTCCCCTTATGATATAGGTAATATGAGATTATTGCTATGTAATATTATTATGCTATGAAGACATATTGCTATGTAGTATCTCTTCACAGCATAACCTGAATGATACATTAGCTTATGGAATTCCCCTGGAAATGATACAAACAATGTGTAATTTTGAATTCAATCCAAGAAACTTACTACACTGATATTAGAATTAAAAATCACACAAAATTGTTCCAACAACTATAGAAAAACTTGGAAGGTAAACAAAAGTTTTTTTAAACAGAAAGGAGAAATATACATAATGTTTTATTTCAAACATATTATATTTCTAAGCATGTTTTAAGAAAAGCAGCAAATATTAAAGATGAAAGTATCTATAGCACTCATACTTGTAATAATTTACTTCGAGCTAAAAATTAATGCTGGTATTGAGCTAATAAATGATCACAGCACACTGCATGTTTACATGTTGCTTTGTCAAAGATACTTTTTAAAAGATAGACAGTAAGACAGCTACAACACATCATTTTCCAGTGACATTTATATGTAACAAATAGTAAGGTAATAATACCATTAATGCTAACAATTATTAAATTGTTATGTTATCCTGGCTATAGAGAAAATACTAACAATCCAAAGTTTTTACAATATCACATTAGTGACTTAAAACATCTTAAAATCTTATGAAATATGACATAATGAACTAAAGTTATGGATCTCAAATTTCTTGGCAAGATAATATAGCAGATAAGAAAGGTTGATCTAAACTTCTGTAGAACAATCCTTCATTTCTATTAATCTATAGAACTTTTGAAAAAAAGATTTTATTATTTATTTCTTTTTAGAGAAGGTGAGGCAGAGAGAAAGAGAGGGAGAGAAACATTAGTGTGGGATTGCATTTCATGTACTCCCCACTGGGGACCTGGTCTGCAACACAGGCATGTGCCCTGATTGGGAATTGAACTGGTGAATCTTTGGTTTCCAGTCCCGTGCTCAATCCACTAAGCCACACCAGCTAGGGACTAATCTATAGAACTCTTGAAGTAACTTGATTTAGGAGTAAAACCTAGCTTAATCCCTTAAGTGTTAATGATATCCATTAACTGACTTTAAAAAAAAGCCTTTAAAAAATGCCTTTGTGTTTCAATCAAAATGATAGAAAAATGTGGTACAGTTGCAGACTAGGCATAAAAGAGTGAATTTTCTATTGTTCTTTAGATCATCAGACATTCAAGGGATTTTAAAACTAATGATTAACATAATTGGCAAGTTTCAATTTCTCTGTTTGCAAACAGACAGCTTGAATTTTGAATTAGAGATATTGGTAGAGAAATAACAGTTTTGACTATGAAAACCTGCTAATGAAAGCTGCTACTTCATGCTCAATGCATAGAAATTGCATAACTACTGTGCTAAATTGATATTTTCATACCACGGAACTTCATAATGATACCAAAGAATGTAACTCATAGCTTAGCAATTTTTCTTAAACATCTAGTGTTGAATGTAGAAAACAGCTGGACAAGATAAAAGAAATTTTGTTGGTGCATATGCATAATAAATGTAACACTACGTGTTTTTAATTTATGATGCAAAGATTTATTCTCCTGGAAATACAGAATAACCTAGCCAACAGAAATATTAGTAAAATATTAATTCTATACTAGTTCAAAAATAGATGTAAACTATTAGATCATACATGAAAATATTATTACCAAACTTTGGTTGGAGTGAAACTATATACTGTACTTATGAAGTAGATTAAAAAATTGACTACAGCAATTAGGTGCTAATAAATAACAATAAAAAATTGAGGTTATTCACTACCCCCAAAATACTAAAAATAGTATTTTAGTATTTTAGTATTTAGTATTTTAGTATTTCTGCTACTACAAAAATACTAAATCATCTTCAAAAGAAGGGAAATAATCCTAGAATGAAGCACAGAAAATCATGAAAGTAAAAAAAAGAGCAAAAGAAGTAATAATAAGTGTAAGTAACAAATATAACAATGTTTAAAATATACATAATTTAAATGCATATATTTTAACATGCATAATGTATGCATAATTTTAAAAAACAGCAAAAGGAAAGAGCTTGGGTGAATGGAGTTAAAATGGTCTAAGGCCATAACATTATCTGAGAAATGATTATAACTATGTTATTATAAATCAAGGGTGCATAGTATAATATGTGGGTAACTGCTGCAGTACCCACTCTGCTAGAACATCATTAATAAGGCCTTTTTTTCTTTTTCTTTTTTTTGACACTCTAGATGTTAGCACAGTTTACTCAGCTTTCAAAGAAGATAGAAGACAACAGACTCAGGATGCTCACAGGGCAGCATCAGTCACGTCTCTTCAAATGGGAATCCATACAAAAATTCAGGGGCAATTCTTTGGCCTGACATGTGAAAGTTCAGGTGTGAGTACAGAAGCCATTGGCTCCATATTAGAAGCCTTGGGCATAACTACCCAATCACTGCAAAAACAATCACAAAACCCCCACCTCTACATAAATCAATCTATAGAGAAGGAAAATCAAAGCTCAGTTTCCCAACCTGAGATTTATAATTCATCCATGAACCATCACCCCCGGCACCAGTCTAGTTGTTGGGAGTATGACAACTGAAATAGTGCTCATCAGAGCTCTACTATGTGGAACAGCTACACGGAAAAAGATAACCCTAAATCAATTTCTCATGCAGAAAGTTTTCTAACTTTGTCCTTGCAACTACGACAATAATAGTGACAAGTTAAATATTAAAGTGCTGAGTTCATAGAGAAGACAGCACAAAGAGATAAAGAGTGAGGGGAGATATCCAGTGGAGCAAATAAACAAATCTTAAGACAAGAGTCATAAACCTAGATTGGTAAGTAACATCCAACACTCATTAATGATGACAACCTTTGGTCAACTATGATTAAGAAGGTACTTCTTTAAACTGAAAATAATATCTATAAAATATATACATCAAATTTTATATTGTTGGTAAAATCTTAAAAATGTTTCCATAATTGATATGAGAGTGCCCAAGATCTCCATTTATATTTAACATTGTCTTGGGAAATATCAGAGTCATAAGAAAAAGAAAAAAAATAAGTAGAAATTGAAAAGGAATAAATAAAATCCCTACCATTCATAGCAAGCAATTTTGTATATGTATAAAACCCAAACGCAGCTTCAACCTGAGTTTCGGCTTCTCATCTTTCTCCCTGAACAACATGAGCTTCAGCACATACTCCAGCTTCTCCAAAAATTACTGGACCCTAGGCTCCATACAATGTCCCAGCCACCAGGTCTGCCTGGCCACCAGTGCAGCCAGCAACTATGCAGGTACTGGGGCACTCGGGCATCTGCATCTCGGTGGCCCACTCCACCAGCATGTGGGACAGCTGAGGATCTGGGGGCCTGGGTGCAGGGATTGCCAGGGTCTGCCAGGCATAGTGAGCATCCAGAGCAAGGAGACTGCAATGCCTAAATGACTGCCTGCCCTCCTACTTGGAGAGGGTAAGAAGCCTGGAGGCTGATAATGGGAGACTGGAGAGCAAAATCCAGGAACACCTAGAGAAGAAGGGACCCCAGGTCAGAGACTAGGGGGCATTATTTCAAGACCTCTGTGGACCTGAGGGCTCAGATCTTTGCAATTTCTGTGGACAGTTCCCACATTGTTCTGCAGATTGACAATTCCCATTGTGTTGCTGATGACTTCAGAGTCAAGTATGAAATAGATCTGGCCATGAGCCAGTCTGTGGAGATGACATCAATGGGCTCCAAAAGGTCACTGAGGATGTCAGTATCATACAGCTGCGGTTGGAAACAGAGATCGAGGCTCTCCAGGAAGAGAGCCTTCTCTTCATGAAGCAGAACCACAAGGAGGAAGTAAATGGTCTACAAAGCCAGACTGCCAACTCTGGGTTGCCTGTGCAACTGGATGCCCCCAAATCTCAGGACCTCAGCAAAATCATGACAGATATCTGGGCCCATTATGACAAGTTGGCTTGGAAGAAATGAGAGGAGCTAGACAAGTACTGATCCCATCAGGTTGAGGAGACCACCGCAGGGGCCCCATTGCAGACTGCTGAGATAGGAGTTGCTGGGGTGACACTCACAGAGCTGAGACATATGGGTGAGTGCTTGGAGACTGACCTGGACTCAATGAGGGATCTGAAGGCCAGTTTGGAGAACAGCCTGAGAGAGATGGAGACCCGCTATGCCACGCAGATGGAATAGCTCAATGGGATCCTGCTGTACTTGGAGTCAGGGTGGCCCAGACTCGGGCAGAGGACCAGTGCCAGGCCCAGGAGTATGAGGCCTCACTGAACATCAAGGTTAAACTGGAGAAGGGGAAGACTCTGATCTTGGTGACACCCTGGACAACAACCACTCCTTACAAACCGTCCAAAAGACCACCATCCGAAAGACTGTGGATGGCAAAGTGGTATCTGAGGTCAACAATACCAAAGTTTTCAGGTGCTAAAGGCAGCAGAAATGGGGCATCCTTGGAGGGGAAACAGGACAATAAAAAGTAAAAATGTGCATTAAAAATAAATAAAAACAAAGCCCAAAGGAGATTACAGATAAGCTATTACATTAAAAAATAAATTTACAAGTATCCCTAGACATGAGATCAATATGACTTCATCAATGTTGTATATTCATGCATAGATACTCACATACATACACACACCAAACTAGACAACTTATTATTTACAAATCTCAAACATATCCTCCTTAAAATGGAGATATGGAACACTTCTCCCTCCTCCTTTTCTTGTATATACATCACTTGAGTATCTGATAGTTCTTATTAAAAAATGCAAAACCTCATACATTTTTGCTTCATTGAGTTGCAGCATTCTCTTTTCCTTCCTATTAGTTGGTTCCTGATGCTCCTTCTTACTCTGAACATCTGTGATTCCATGATTCATGGATATAGCCTACAGAACTGCACAATCTGATACCAGCTGGGTATATACATTCAGCACACATTTCCTTATCTCCTATAACACCCTCTCAACTCTTGTTATTCTCCTACATTCCTAGAACATAGAAATAGTGCCCTGTTTTTTTTGAGAATTACTGAAATATTTTATTGTTTTAAAAAGAATTTAATTAAATGAATGCTGATCAGTTCTTCCCATCATTTACAATATCTCATGAGGATAAATCTATCCACTCACAATCTGTCATTGTACAGCAGTAACTGCATAATGTACTGCAGGTATTATGTGTATGTATAGATGTAGAAATATCTCATCTCTTTTAGCATTCAATTTGTGTCCCATGTCTTCTAATGTATATTTAGCACATTTCTTGCTGATACCTGATATTTTGAGCAATAATGTTACATGAACTAGAGAATTAAAAAATGAATATAACATGCCCTTTCACAAAAGGAGAATATATACTAGAAGTTAAAATGGATTCATCAACCATGGGTTCTGATTTTTAGGTAAAAGATAACTAGATTGTTCAATAGAGTGATGCCATGTTTTCAGTACCTTAAAAGATCCCAGTGTAAAGGAGAAATAATGTTTAAAACTCATGCTTGTAGAATTTTTTAAACTTACTGTAATAAAACTGTACTCATTTACATTGAGCTCTGAGAAAAATGTAGTATCATTTTCTCATTTTCCAAAAGAAGTGCGAAATCTCCAATTAATATAAAATTGCATTATGACTCAAAGGAATGCAAACATGAACTGCATCTGTAGCTCCAATATTATCCTTTTGACTGGGACCATTTTGAGAGCTGATAAAGTACTTTGTCACTAATAGTTGTCAGGTACCAACAGTAAACTCATTTTGAGTTTAGAAAAGGTTTAATTCTTTACATGGATGGTTAAAGTGAACTTCTAAGTATTTCAGTCACTTTACCTTGGAGGATATAAGTTTCATATCTGACAAGTGAGAGAATTATATTATAAAGGCTCTAATATTTCTCTCCATTCTAGTGTTCTATGAGTCCATGTACATAAATAACTACAGTTCAAGTGTCTTAAGAACTGAGGCAGCTCAGAAAGGGAGGAGATGACCTCCAGATGGGAAGATGATCTCACTGATATAGGTCTAAAGGGCTCTGAAAGCTACTTTTTATGGAAAGGCATTCTAAAATACAAGGTCATAAATTTCAATGGAAAGCTTATTTGGAACAATATGAAAATTATCTTAGGTAATTTGAATAGTGTTGGGAACCACCCTGCCTGGTTTCAGAAGCTATAACCCCCATGGCTAAGGCTGAGTAAAAGACCTTGGGACCATAAGGAGACAAAACTTATCCTTGCAGCTGGGGTGCTATCTCTGCCCCCTTTATTTCACCCTGCTTGGCCCCAGGCAGATGACTGGTCAGCCAATAAGGTAAGATTCCTCAAGGGAGGGACGACCTAAGACAGGCACGGTCATCATGGGGCTATCAGGGAAGGACTTGGGGGGCTATAAAAAAGGGGGTGATGGACCCTCACCCTTCGGCTTTGACATAGCCTGAATCCTCATTCTGTCTGAAAGAAGTCTCATAATCTCTTGGCTGCCTTGCTTCTCCAGCCTGACTTAAGCCTGAAACAATGACAGAGGGTAGTGCAGCCCTGGACAGAACAGGTAGTTCCCAGGGCAATCAGGCCTAAAAAAGAATGTCTAAACTCCTGTGAAACATGCTTTGCTAAGAATTTTCTGATAAGGGTCCAAGCATAAAATGAGTTTATTTCTCAATGTTTTATGGCCCTTTAGCTATCTGACCCTGACTCAGAATAAGCCCTCATAGTTCTTTGAATGTTACCTATTGTTTGATCATTACTTCCTGACAGTGACTGATGAGCTTTCCCTGCATTCCTGTGTAAATTGAACCCAATAAAAGCCCATTGAGGAACAGGCTCAAGGCCCTTCTCCTTTGAAAGACTGGCCACCTTTCCTCCCCAAGCCGACCATGTCTTGGTAGACTTACTCTTATCTGTGACGGCCAGGGGACTCTGCTGAACAAAGCTCCCCCACAGAATGGGATGAATATGTTGTGATATTTCAGACATAAAAGGAAACTTTTATGGATGCAATCCTTTAGCTACTAGGGGATAGTTGTAGGTTTTGATAGAGTAGGGTCTAATAAATGACAATGGTGTACAAAAAACAAACAAAAGAAAGAAAATGTTTTCTGCAAATTAGTTCTATTTTTGGCCCTGCTTATTTTATTCAACACACATGAAGAAATAAACATTCAGACTTGTAGTTTATAACATACAACTTTTGCAAAGCTGAATGCTAGAAGGGCAGGTAAATAATCTTTCCATATTTTACAAACTATTATATCACCTAAATGAGTAGTGTGAACCTAGTAGGTATTCAATCAATTTTTTTTACCATGAATTTAAAAATATAGGATATATATAAATATAAGGGAAGAAATTAGCAGTATTAAAGGAAAAAAATACCTAGCTTTATTCTTTACTGAGCATTTTTATCCATTCCCTTTAAAACAACCCAAAAAACAGATGCATTTATATAAATTCCTTAAAAAGTACATAAGAATTTTATATTATCACACCTTAAGTGATATAAAAGTAATGAAATATACATTAAAAGCCATCTCTCTTTTTTTTCAAAAACTACTTTATATGAATGGAAACAACAATTTAATTCAATTTAACAAATATTACTAAAATACAGTCTTAAACATTTCAACTTTAAAACCACTGGTATTAATGAAGTAATATTCAACATAAATAATGTTAAAATGCTCATTACTTAAGTGGTAGTTATTTAAAATATCCAAACTAATGCCAATAGTTGTTAAGTAATAAAAATTATCTTTTTCTCACCTTTAAATTCATGTTTATATCCTGAGGTATCCAATTATTTTCCTTTCATTCAAATGTATTTTGGCACAAAGCAAAAAAAATATGGTGCAAATTAAGACATCATCAAACATAAAACTGTACATTTTATTAAATTACATCAAAAGCCATTGTGTGTGTGTATATAAAGTCATTTTATGTTGACTCTGAATTAAATTTATTTCCTCCATGCACAGAACTTAAAATGTAATGTATATGGTAGTAAGCAATCAGACACTATTTCTAATATTCATAAAGCCAACATTTTCTGCTTTAGTGATGCAGTGAATTAATTGAAATTGAGTGTATCTCAACATAAATTTTGAAATGCCTTAGCTATGTTCCTTCTATTAAAATTTGTATGAATTAAAAATTCATTAGATAACAAATTACTGTAAATTCTCTTAAACCTCTTAGTTATTTTATGTAGTTTATGTTCATTCACCTTGATTTACACAAATTATTTATATGTGAGAATTAATGAGTCATCACATCCTACATAAGATTATATCTTTCCTCATCCTTTTATTCCTTTATGATTAAAACATTACATCCTGAAAGATGAGAAATATTACTGGCCATGTGGGTGTTGACATATACATCTTATTAAGCCAAAAGGATGTCAAAGTATTTTATTGTACTGCCAAGAGAAGACATAAAAAGGCCAAATATAAGCAAACTAATGAAAAGAAATTATCTTTGTGTCCCTTTAAGAATTAATTTACCTTTATTCATTTTAGTTATACATTTTCTACCTTAGATGAATCATGTTTTTATACTAAGTTTTACGTTTTATGATAAAATTTTTATTTAACTTATAACCAAATAGCCAAATATCTATTATCTGTATATCTAGCTATTAACAGAAATGGACTATTATCTGTTAGTGCTTAATTATAATTCTAAAAACATCTTACACTGGTTTGTTTTATATTTAGATACTTTTGAGCTCCCTCTGGGTTTTCCTTTTTTAGGACACAAATATTCCTAGAAGAGTATTCATATGCAAATCTTCACTATTTTCTGAGAAATACTGAACTATTTCCTGGAAGATATTAAAAATCAGACCTAATTTTCTTCATAAGTTTTCAACTTAATTTAATAAATTTACTTAGATGTTCACCTTTTGATGAGCTAAAATAGAGAAATGAGAAGTTAAGTCTATTCTAAGTTGCTTTTACTACTCATGATCAATATTTAATAACCTAATTAAGATGACATTATTTTGTTTTTTATATGATGTTTGTTGCTTCACCATTTATCTCCATTGCTTTGACTTGTACGTGTAGCAATGTTTAAAAATTCAGCCTCTTAAATTTTCCACAGGCAACTGAAATTCAACATGTTCAAATCTGAATCCTTAATCCTCATTAAGAATCCTACTTCAGTGATCCATGTCCCCATTAAAGTCATTACCTTCCACCCAATTTACCAAATAGAGTCGTATAATCTTTTAACCCCATTCCCTTCAATTCCCTTGGCTATTCAACTAACAGTTCTATGAATGTCAAATCTTAATTATTTCTTCAATTCAGAGTTTCCTCCATCTTTACTGCTAACATCCTAATCTATGTGTCATTATTTCTGTGTTGTTTATAGGCAAAAGATTCAATCCATGTTCCAGCGCCATTCTAAAAACTGAAAATTTATTTTACAATGATCCATTAAATAAAGTATTTTATCCCTAGGCTTACCAATGTTACATCTGAAATTGCATTTGAAGTAAGGATCACATCCAAACTTCCTCGTCCGCCTCCTGGAATGGTATTCTCCACCTACTTCTCCGCACTCCAGCCATATGGCCATTGTTTCCTTGCTAACACAAGATGTTTTCCTTTATGTTTCTGGGACTTTGCACTTTTTGTTCCCACTACCTAAAATGCTATCTACCAAGGTGTCTCCTTATTAATTTTTAATCAACCACAGCTGCCAAGGTTTATTGCTGATGACAGGAACCTCCCTGGGTATCTACATCAAGGGATTAAGTATCAGCAAAAGTATTTGGAAAGGCCTAGAGGAAAACTCTCAGAACAAAACAGAATCAACCCATTAGGAAAGCTACTGCCTTTAAGGGCCCTCCTGGAAAGAAGAGTAGTCCTTTAGAATCAGTTTAGTTCTTTAACTCAGGTGTTGAGAATGTACAATCAAGATACTGCAGTTATTGTCTCTGCTGCAAATAATTCAACTCTCAAGCTAAAGAATGGCAAAAAAAAAAAATCCTTTCAAATTTTATATGAGTTCAAACAATGGGTGGAGCAAATTTGCATCTACCAAGGGTGTCCAACCTGGGGCCCAGGGGCTGTATGCAGCCCAGGATGGCTATGAATGCAACCCAACACAAAATCATAAATTCACTTAAAACCTCTTTTTTGCTCATCGGTTTTTGCTAGTGTTTGTGTAATGTGTGGCCCAAGACAAATCTTCTTCCCATGCAGCCCAGAGATGCCAAAAGTTTGGACACCCCTGAATGCCCATGGAATATATAGCACTGGCTATTTTTGTTGTTGTTATAAAACAACGCTATTCGAGGAGGGCGGAATGTGGGTTGGGCAATCCAATCCACGGAATCTACTGTTATCTTCAGATATTAATATAAATGTCACTCACTCACTCAAGGAGGACTTCCCCAGCTTCCCCAGACAGGGCAGGTTTCCCCCAAGGTGTGACAGTAGATCTATGATCATAATTGTATCAGAGGTGAAAGAATCCCTGAGTAATTACTTGTTAAATATCTGGTTTCCTCCCTAAATTGGATAAAACATAACTTCCTCAAAGGCAGGGATGAGGTCTTTTTTATTCATTGCTGCATGCAAACATCAAATGAACCACTTTGAGAGTGTCAAGCAGTCCAGATACATTTTATTGAATCAATCACTGTTAGATTGTCAGCAGGCATTACATTGGTTTTTCATGAATATAATTTTCTGAAAGTATAACAATTATTATCAAAATCAAATAAAGAACTTTGATGAAACCAGCTTTGTATAATAATAGGGTAGTACACTGGGGTAAGTTTTAAAGAAAACTCAATGAAACCCAAATGCCATATTTCAACTGGACTACTTTAGCTCCGCAAACGAACCAGAAGCAGGACTGGGGGGGAGGGGGAAGTGGAACCTAAGCAGTATTGGTAGTTTCTGAATCTGTCTTTAAAATTCAACACGATGTTACAAAAATAAAATTCTGTGTTCTAAATTGAAGTATAATAGGTACAATAAAATCAATAATGAAAGCATAAAACTGTCTATTTTGACCTACATGGAATGCATAACCTTGAATGTAGACCCCAAAATAGGTCTTCAGTTTATGGAAAATATGTCATGCTATGCTATCTTGGGAAATTGATTTGTAATTACTTTTTAAATGCTATTTATTTATTTAATTACTTATTTTCTTCTGTTAACTTGTACAGGAAAACAATATACAAAATAGAAACTATCTAAAGAGAAAGCCCCAGTAGATAATGCGCACACACACCCAAAAGAAATAGCAGAATTGAGAGAGTTACGTAATTCACTCACCCTTCCTCTTCTGGATCTGACTGTGCCTATGTTTTACCAAATAGCTCATTACACTGTACAGAACTAGTTTTAGTAGAGGTTTCAGGATGGCCACTATACCTACCATATAAATTTCACATTTTTTTCTTTCAGTGTTCAAAGGTAGGTATCATTTTTATTGGGAGGGGCAATGACAAGTTTTATTTAAATTCAGACTGAGGTAGGTTCATCTACTGTAACTCATTTATTATCCCATGTAGCCCTCACAAAATTCTTCAAATTATATGTCGCTCTTTGTATTTTCAGGGAACATAGACAAATGCTACTTAATAAGTACACATAGACCAATTATTCAAAGTTAGGCTAGAATGCTCCTTGTACTATGCCAGGCCATCTTCTATGAATACAATTTTGTTATAAGGACCTAATACAGTATAACTGATGAGAAGGCACTGTAGTAAAATGTTAAAATATGTAATTAAATATGTTTTGGTAATTGAACACTCTATGTGATGGGCTACCCTGCAGAATTTGGAAACAGTGACGGCCAGTATCAGAGAGGATGCACGGGGCTGTCTTAGATCATAGAGGTCTACACACTACAGTCACTGGAGTGAGTCTGAACTTCATGGAGTTCAGTACCCTCTCTTTGGTAGCAATTCCTGGTCAGTAACTGTCTCACATAAAAATTTAAATGCTGAAATAAATAAATAAATATTGCTTCATGAAAAACACTAAGGAATGATGAAAGCAGCAAGATGTTAAACTCAGATTTACTAGCAGTACTGTAAGCCATTCATTTCGACCAGCTCTGATTCTCATACATCTCATCATAAAATGATGCTAATGCTGTGTGCCTCCTCTGGTCACTTGGTAAATTAAAGTTAGTTAGGTGACCAGTGAGTGACAATCATTATTACTTCATCGGTGAAGCATATCACTAACATAAATTCAGGTGTTAAAGAGAATGCAGCATTGTGACCAGTTAGTCTGATTCCTGTCGGCTGGTACAATGCAATTCCAAACCGGATATACCTGCAAAGCCTCAATGTGTTTTGAGTCAAAGCTCTGGACTTACACAATTTATTTTCAAACTAACTTTAAAGGTAGTGACAGGAATTTTAAAATCTAGACAAACTTGAAGTTCTAGAATGTGATCTCTCCAGGTTCTTCTGAATTGGGAGGAGAAAAGCTATCCCACTTAAGTGACACAAAAACCGTAGCTTATGCTAATGCTGACTTAAATCGAGCCCCTAAAATCCAATGTTGTTAAAAATAAATGAAATTATAGTACACATACGATGTTCCAAGAGTCAAGTAAAGGTTTTTTTGGGAAGTATGAGTCTGGTATAATTTTAGGTTTTAGTTCCCTGACACAGTAAGAGAATGTCTTGCTTGTAGTTTTGATCAGAACCCAAACCCCATTCAGCAAATGAACAAATACTTCCATTATAATTTTATAACTCAAGGCTCTTTGAGATTATAGTCCTTCAAAGTCACGGTCTGTACACGTCCCATGCTGTGAAAATACCATTTTATTCAGGACCATAACATGTTTTTCTCTAGACTTTCGCTATAAAGGGCCTAAAACACAAGAGGAAGAAGTATTATGACAAATCCCTAGGAGGCAATGCATGAGAGATGATCTTATTTATGCACTGCCTCCTAGATTCTACCATACTAGTACGGTTCGAAAATGTGAAGGTCAGAAAAAACAAGGAAAGACAAAACAGCAATTACAGATTGAAGGAGATTAAGAAGATATAATGACTACATGAACCACGGTATCCTGTATTGAATTTTGCATCAGAAAAATCACTTGTAGAAGCTTTGAATTTGATGAAGTCCCATTTGTTTATTCTTTCCTTCATATCCCTTGCTCTGCGAGACATATTGGTGAAAATATTGCTGCATGGAATATTTAAAACGTTCCTGCCTATGTTCTCCTCTAACACTTTTATGGTTTCATGACTTATATTAAAATCTTTTATCCCTCTTGAGTTTATTTTTGTGTATAGTGTAAGTTGGTGGTTGAGTTTCATTTTTTGCATGTAGCTGTCCAGATCTCCCAACACCATTTGTTGAAGAGGCTGCTTTTATTCCATTTTATGCTCCTGCCCCCTTTGTCAAATATTCATCAGGGAACATGCATAAAGGACTCATGGACAAAGACAACAGGGGTCAGGGGTAGGTTGAATGTGGGAGGTGGGCATGGGTAGGGCTGGGGAGACAGAGAGGGGGCAGGAGATGGGGACACTTGTAATTGAACAACAATAAAAAAAGAAAAAAGAAAAACCACTTGTTAAGTACAAATCTACTGTTATTTAATACTACTGTACTGGTGTTAATTTCTTAGTTTGATCAACTTAGAGACCGCATGAGTTGTTAACATTAGGGACACCTAGATGCAGGGTATATGGAAACTCTATGTACTATCTTGGTAATCCTTCGATAAATTCAAAATCATTTCAAAATAAAAAGTAAAAAAACAAAATGAAGACAAGTTTCCCCTTACCACTGATTGTGATTTGAAGCTTAGCTTCCTTCTCTTTTGTTTTCTGCCATCCTTATTTTATATTGTTCTCACTTTTCTAGACTATAACTGCATGTGACAAACCTTTCCTTTAAGTTTCTTTGTAAGACTTCTGACTTTTAAAAATTGACTGGCAAAGTTAAAAAAAACACGTATTCCCTGATCATTTCTTTATGTTGCCAATGTCACTCACATCCAAGATCTTTGACCTACCATTCTTCTAACTAAATTTCTACAGTGTTGACTGTCACTCAGAGAAACATAAATACCAGCCTCTGGGAGTTATACGTGCTCTATAAAGAGAAATGATACTTTCAAGTGACTCAGTTTGTTTCAAGTTCACCATAAAGTAAGTATATGGAAAGACAGTCTGAAATTCAGGCTGAGATAATACACTTATTTATTTATACAAATCACACTTATGAACCCATTATTTAGTGTTCACTGTGTATAGAAAAACAGACATAATGCAGCAGAACGGAAAAAGTGGAAGTGGCCATCCTACCCTCAAATAAGTTAAAGGATTAGATTGAGCATAAATACCATTGCAGCCTTAACAGGCCACGAGACTCTGTATCCTAGCACACATTGATTTCCAGTAATTGTATCAAAGGACCCTTTTCAGGGCCCTTGACAATTAATACTAGTGGCCTTCAATGACTGGCTAGAGCACTGAAGAGAACTAGTGGGTTAGCCAAAAACTTCATTTATTTTTTTTTCCTGTACGATGGCTCTGACAGTGCTTAGTCGTCTTTAACTTCATTTGCAACAATTTTGTTAGCTTGTATTGTGAGAGCTGTCATGTCTGTGTGCATTTAAAAAAACATCAAAATGAATGAATGTTTGTGCAGCCATTTTAATACTGAAGATGGAAGAAAATATACATTTCGACATATTATGCTTTGTTATTTCAAGAAAAGCAAAAACTGAAACATACACAAAAGGATCTGTGCAGTGTATGGGGAAGGTGCTGTGACTGACCGAATGTGCCAAAAGTGGTTTGTGAAGTTTCTTGTGTTATTGACATTTTGGCCAAATAGTTCTTTGCTATGGGCCTGTCTTATGCATTGGAAGATGTTTAGCAGCACCCTTTGCCTCTACCCACTAGAAGCCAATAGCAGAAGAGAGCCAACATGCTCAAAATATCCAAATCAATAAAGTTATTGGTGAAAATGAAAAAAATGTACCTTTTGTTTTACAGAAAAAAACAGATTTTTTGATCAACCCAATAAAATAAGTGTTACGTTCATACAACTAAGTTTCTCCCCATGCTCACTCTTAACTCTGATCTATACACCAAAGCATCTAAATGAGTCCCTGACCCTTAGACAATTTCATCCCAAATGTTCTTACTCGTAGCCTTCACCTTTTTTGTGTGGTAACACAAAAAAGTTACCACAGAAGTGAATTGGCCTTATCCAGACTCATCCAGAGTGGCTGTTTGTATCTTCATTCTACTTCGATACTTCTTTACTATTCATATTATCTAAGAGTGAGGTATAAGCCATAGTTCTGGGTCAGAAGCAGTATTAAGAATCAAAGGATGAAATCCAGAGCCAGAAGAATCAAGAAAGATATAAGAGGTAGTAGTAAACAGCAAGTCAGCAGGATAGCAGAGATTAGGAAGTTTGAAAAGGTAGAGGTCAAGAAGAAAATATGGCTCAAAAACCACCAAGCAATCAGATATCAGAAAGTACTCCCAAGCTGGAGATCAATCTGGTCAGAGTCACACAAGGTGTTGAACAAAAGAATCAGATACATTACACAAGAGATTAGAAGACCATTGGTTCAAGGAAAATCTGACCTCAAACACGTACAGAATTTTCACTGTAACCTGCTGGAATCTTTTAAGATTCACTGAGTATGGCTAATCACAGTGAAGAAATTCAGGACTGATGAATTAAAGTAATTTTAAAATATTTCTTTTTTCCAAACCAAAATCTGAAATACATAAATTCATTATATCCATCCACAAAATGTCAATCTGTCATTTTAACATTTTTTGTCTTTGGTAAAACCACCAAAAATAATCATCTATGATTAAATGCACAAATTTTTTCCATTCCTCACATACTTCCATGGCAAATTGCTAAGAGCATCTGCACACAAACACCTTTGGCACGCATCCACTTTCCTTCGTGCTATTGATTTAGTTTCACCTCTCATCATTTTTCACAAATTTCAATAACCTTTTAAATGTTTTCCTTGTTAAGTGTCCTTTCCATATCTAATTACCTCAAAACCTAGCACGATTTGCCTAAGAATTGTTGACTGCTTACAGAATAAGTTTAAACCTTTGGAATAAAGTTGCAGATCCTCCCTGAAAGTGCTGTAATATATATTTCCAGAAAATTTCCCTGCTCATGTAGACTGTTTTTTTTACCTCTATTGGAGCATTTAAACTTCAAAAAACTCTAACCATTGCCCCATATCTATACAATGACTTACACTCCTATTGCTCTAAGTAATTCTCCTTACCCCCACGTACCTCCACTTGAGAAAATCCTGTCTTTTATAGTTCCATTTAAGTGATTGGTATGACTACCAACCACTTAAAATCTCTTATCAAATACTTTTCTCAGCATGTATGCTACCATACACGATATTTACATTCTTATATGACACTAATCAGATTCACTTTCTTCATTAGCTGAATGCCAACCATGAAGGAGAGATCTCTCTGGTTCAGCTTTGTATAACTCAACACCTATATGGATTAGATAATTGCTTAATTAGGCTGAGCAGTTTGGAAGGACATTACAATTCGGACAGAGGACTGAGAGAAAAACAGAAAAAGAAATGAACATAATGTAAGATGTAGTAACAAAATGAGAAGGAGGGAGGGACAGGTGGAATGAGAAAATAGAGCATTCCCTAAAATACACTTAACCCCAGGTGATAAAACTACTTTGTAAGAGATAAAACAACTGATTTTGAACATGTCTCATTTAAAAAAAGTTGTGCTTCCTCTTGGTACTCAAACAATGCTTCTCATTGGACTAGCCAAAGATTCTCCATATTTGACTTTGTAAATGTTATAAACATTAGCAGTAAATGTTATAAACTGTCACTAGACAGTATATTCAATAAGCTTCCTAGACATGGCTGCTCTTAGTAACAAATTTCCTCTAAAAACCATGTTTCTATATATTTTCATAGTTACATGCCAATGTAATAAGAATAGAAAATACATAAATGTTCTATGTCTTTTATAAATTTGTATTGTATAATTATTTTTTTCCTAAGGATACTAAATAAGAGATCCAAACTATCTCAACACTACTATTACAGGCAATCACATTGGAATAGCGTCAACCAAACAACTTTCATTTCCGTGTGTTTGACTTAACACTATTTTGCTATCTGACTCACCCTGTGTTTTCTGGGCTATACTGCCAACATTAAGTGGAAACTACTTGCTTTAATTTTCACCCTAGTATAGATACAATTATAAAAACTTCAGGAGATAATTTTCCAAGAAAATAGGAAAAGTAATAGAAGCCCATTTAGGGGGAAAAGGAAAAAAACATTTTCTGAATACCTGTACCTTTAGGAGACTGAAGCCATATGGGACACTTCACATTCCACTTCTTGTACTGCAATCCACCGCCTTCCAGAATCTCAGCATCCATCTCTCTACATCATCTATCATCTATCTATCATTAATGTTTCTTCCTCTTTGCCTTCTTTCATCCCTCCCTCCCTCTCCCTCATATTAGAGGCAGATAAATCTGTCCCTTTAGTTAAGTTATTGTGACACTGCCCAACCTCCCTTAAATTATGTGAGGACTTGTACAATAAATAGTTCTAACAAATGGGCTATGATTAATACACATCCATTCTGAAAAAGAGTGGTGTTAGGCACTCTGTGATTTCTTCTCACCACAGTGACTAAAGAGGCAACAAGATAGAAGTGCTAAGAATCATTCAGTCACAGCATGAAATCTTGGAAAGGTATTGAAAATCACTGTGGATTTTGCACAAGTGAGAAATGAACTGCTGTGTTCAGCTGCATGGACATCAGGGTTGTTTGCTACGGTAGAGTATCCTAGCCTACTCCATCTGACCCAGGTAGATTATGAGCATTCAGACAGTAGGGATACTTAACATGGGCTATTGACATTTTTGGTGCTTACAGATACTAATCAACATTTTGGAAAATTTAATCTAGGATTAGAGAGCACATCAAGAATTTATTTTAAAAGGGTTCTTCCCACATAACATTGTGTGCACATTTGTATTACACATGCAATGGGTCTCAATTCTGAGATTTAAATATTTTATGTATATCTATATAGGTGTAGATATAGATAAGGATGTATAGATATGCAAGTCTCTTAACTTACAGCCACTAAGTCAGAATTTCTGGGCTTGTGCCTGATAACATTGGTTTTTTAAAGCTTGCATGATTTTTGTTCATATTACTAGTTAAGAACCACTGTGATATGAGGTAAAGCTATAGTTTTTGGTTTGATTGCTTTTGGTTAAACAGACCTTTGCAATCTGTCAAAATTTGAGTACCAAACTTTTATTAGAGTATTACATTTTATTAACATATGTATAAACACAAACTCCTCTTTTTTCTGGAATACCATCTAATTCATATTTTTAGAAAGAAAATGATTAAAAAAACATGGAATCAGAAAAAAGAATATAGGTTTGAAATTTTTTTAAAAAACCCTATGTTCTACTATGAGTCCTTTTCCTAGTGTGTGGCCTTAGGCAAATTCCTGAATGTCTTTGATATAAGTTCCTTCTTCTGGAAACTTTAGTTAATAGCTTTCTTATAGTGTTGCATGGGATAATTTGCATAAAGCAATAACCATACTATCTTAAAGTTCCTCAACAAAATAAGGTAATTTTATAAAAAACTGAGGCTGCCAAATTGGTATCATGACTCACAAATTCATTTCACAGTAGTTTGCCAAAGCTGAACTTCCAAAGTTAGAGGCCAAAGATATATGGGAATTACCTGCCTGAGTTTCAAATGCACTTTGGAATGGTAACATGTTATTTCTTATCAAGAATGTATTCCCTTCCAGCAGTGTCTCCATGTTCTTTGTAGAATTCTATCCTGAGAGTGATCCTTGAGAGAAAAAAAAAATATGAGAAAAGCAGGAAGCCACTGACCTCCTGAAAAACGAGATGAAAATAGCCCTACAGCAGAGAAATGACTTGGAAAAAGGCAACCATTATCATTATCTTTAATATTATAGAAACCTGACCTACAAAAAAGTGTTCTAAAGGTGATTTGAGCATTTTGGGTATTATTTATCTTCATTAAGCTCCTGGCTCTTTTTGGCAAAACTTCATTCCATCTGAGATCCAAGTACTGAACCTAAAGTGGATTTGAAAAATACCCTGTTTTCAGAGAGCTTCCACTACAATTGGTGGGAAAGGTCAACTGAAAACTAATTAATGATAAGATTATAAGAATGTAAAGGAATATAAATCAACAATTTAATACAGTGATCCCCAGCCTTTTTGGCAAGAGACTGGTTTCGTGGAAGACAATGTTTCCATGGACCTGAGGGTGGAGTGGGATGACTCAAGTGCATTACCTTCAAGCTCACCTCCTGCTGTGCGGCCTGGTTCCTAACAGGCCAGAACAATATCCAGCCCAAAGGTTGGGGACCCCTACTTTAACAGACTCATCAGCAATGCACTATGGGAGAAGAAAAACTGAAAACGACATTCATCAATTAAAGAAATAAATCCCCATCAAATACATTTCTATTTCTTTTTATGACCCAACAAAATAGAAAAGGAAGTGTTTAAGGAGGAAGAGGTGATGAGAAAAAACTACTGGCAGAGAAATACTGTTTTGATTGCTCCAGATTCTTAATGTCATCAACAAGAAATAAATGACTGCACAAGACCATGCAGCTATTCTAACCACTTGCTCCATTTGTAGACATTCAAACTTTTGAAAGAACGAATCAATGAGTAAATAGGTATTCTGCGTCAACCAGCACTGACTTTTTAAATTATTAAAATGTTATTTTTAACTAACATTATTAGTTAAAAATAACATTTTAATAATTCCATTATTAATTATTAACATTTTAATAATTCCATTATTAGTTAAATCTAACTAATAATGTTAGCCCCCAAATCTTTGGTACTTTTATGAATCTACAGATTTTTGAATTAAATTTGACAGAATCTGGGTACTGGTTCTCGAAACAACCTGGTAAAATAATATTTTAAATAAGAGCATTTATGAAGATAGAAAATTTTTAAAGAAATATAGTAAAAATAACATGGGCAAATATAAGTCCCAAATAGATGGTAACAAGTTTATATACATACACACACAAATCCAAATTAAGCAAAGGACTACAAACATTACAGAAAAGTTCTTCATAATTTAAAATAAATAAATAAAAATTAGTTTTTCCAGTTCTCCCAACACCATTTAATGACTCTTCATTAAAGAGTCATTAAAACTCTGTTTTTACTCCATTGTATGCTTGTGCCCCCTTTGTCAAATATTAATTGACCACAGAGACATGGGTTTATTTCTGGGCTCTCTACTCTGTTCCACTGACCTATGTGTCTAGTCTTATGCCAGTCTTAATTACAGTGATGTTGCAGTCTAACTTGTAGTTTAATATCAGGTATTGTGATCCTTCCAACTTTGTTCTTCTTTTCCAGAGTTGCTAAGGCTATTTGGAGTTTTTACTTCCATATAAATTTTTGGAATATTTGTTCTAGACCTGTAAAATGTGCTATTGGTATTTTAATAGGAATTGCATGGAATCTATAGATTGCTTTGGATAGTAAGCAAATTTTTATGATGTTAATTCTTCCAATCCATGAACACAGTATATGCTTCCCTTTATCTGTATCTTCCACAATGTCTTTCTTCAGTGTTCTGTAATTTTCCAAGTACAGTTTTTTTACATCCTTTGTTAAATTTATCCCTAGGTACTTTATTTTTCTTGTTGCTACAACGAATGGAATTTTTTTCTTAGTTTGTCTTTCTGATACTTCATTGTTGGTGTACAGCAATATCATCAATTTCTAAATATTGACTTTGTATCCTGCTACTTTGCCGAATTCACTTAGTAGGTTGAGTAGTTTTTTGGTGGAGACTATAGGGTTTTCTATGTACATGATAATGTCATCTGCGAAAAATAACAGTTTTATTACCTTCTTTCCAATTTGGATACATTTTAGTTCTTTTTTGGTGTAATCACTATGGCTAGAACTTCCCATACTATGTTTAGTAAGAGTGATGAAAGCAAGAACTCTTGCCTTGTTTCTGATCTTAAGGAAAATGCTTTTAGTTGTTGCCCATTGAGTATGATGTTGGCAGTAGGCTTCTCATATATGGCCTCTGTTATATTGAGGTATTCTCCTGTTTTCATTTGACTGAGTGTTTTAATCATAAATGGGCATTGGATTTTGTCAAACGTTTTTCAGCCTCTATTGATATGATCATGTGATTTTTGTATTTTATTGTGCTTATGTGGTGTATTACATTTATTGATTTGTGAATGTTATACCATTGTTGTATCCCTGGGATAAATCCTATTTGATTTTGGTGTATGATCTGTTGAAACTAGACCACCAACTTACACCATACACAAGAATAAACTCAATGAATAAAAGTCTTAAAATATAAGTCCTGATACTGTCACAGTCCTAGCAGAAAACATAGGCAGTAAAATTACAGACAACCCATGTAGCAATATTTTTGCTGATATATCTCTTAGGGCAAGGGAAATAAAGGAAAAAAATAAACAAACAGGACTATGTCAAATTAAATGTTTCTGCACAGTTAAAGAAACTATCATCAAAATGAAAAGGAAACTGACTACATGGGAAAACATATTTGCCACTGATACACTGGATAAGGGTTTAATCTCCAAAATACATAAAGAACTCATATGACTCCATACCAAGAAGACAAACAATCCAATTAAAAATGGGCAAAGGGCCTGAATAAACACTTCTCCAAGGAGGTCATACAGATGGCCCATAGGCACATGAAAAAATGCTCAACATCACCAGCCACCAGAGAGAAGCAATTTAAAACCACGATGAGATATCACTTCACATCTGTCAGAATGACTATCGCTAATAAATCAACAAACTGGTGCTAGTGAGGATGTGGAGAAAAGGGAACAATTTTGTACTGTTGGTAGGAATGCAGATTGGTGTCACTGCTGTGGAAATTCCTACAGTATGGAATTTCCTAAAAAATTTAAAAATGGAACTGTCTTATGACCCAGTGATTCTAATTCTGGGAATATACCCTAAGAATCCTGCAACAGCAATTCAAGAGGGTTTATGCAGCCCTATGTTCATAGCAGCACTATTTGCAATAGCTAAGTGCTGGAAGTAGCCCAAGGGTCCATTAGTAGATGAGTGAATTAAAAAACTGTGTTACTTTTACAGAATGGAATAAGTAGTATGCTACAGAAACAAAGAAGGACACCATACCTTTTACAACAGCATTGATGGAACTGGAGACTATTAAGCTACAAGTGAAATAAGCCAGGTGGTGAAAGACAAATATCATATGACCTCACAACTGGAATCTAATGAACAAAATTAATGAGAAAGATGGAAACGGAGGCATGGAAAAATGGAACAGACTGATATGTGTAGCAGGGGAAGAGGGAGAGGGGCAACAGTGGAAAGAAGGAGAAAGTAGGAATAGTCAAAGAACATGTATGAATGGCACATGGACATAGACAATGAAGAAGGGTTGACTGTGGGTGGGGGGGGGGCTGGGTGGAGGAGGGCAAAAGGGAAAAAAGAAATTAGGACAAGTGTAATAGAATAGATAATAAAAATAAGTTTCTCTAGTCTGTTTCAAATTTAAAAAAAAATTACCACACCCATGTCAGGACAAAGTACAAAAAGCATTGCATTTAATATTCTCATAAAGTGCAAGGTAGCTTCAAGAGCATTAGTAAAGGTTGAAGGGACATATGTGCAGAATGAACTGGAGATGTTACTCATTCTGTCTGGTGTAGACTTCTTCAGGGAAAAAGCCATTAGCAGTGAAGAGATATTTAAGTTGTTACATTTATATTCATTTAACTTTTGTATAGGAAACTTTTCTCCAAGAAACTTGAACTGTTGCTTTTTTGAGGAAGCCAAGTGATTAAAGAAGCCTAATGAGGAAAAGAATCAATGGCCCAGAAGTACTGAAATTAGAATTAAGAATTAATAGATTTTAAAAAATCAGATTCAGAGGGAATATTAAATGCCAATTCTTCTAGAACCATTAAGCTTATAGTAATAAAATGAGTGGGTATTGCTTCTAAAGTAGAATATTTTGATTAGATAAGTTTCAAATTTCAAGAGGTTGGTTTTGAAGAAAGTTTCTCCGAGAGACATCAATAACATCTTCCTTCATTAGCGAAAATAACATGAAGCCAATGAGGGGGAGCTCCTTCACTGGAAGAAAAGCGCACTCGTGATTTGATATAATCACCATTTTCATACAAAAGGGTTCACATGGTCATGTAGTGTAGGTACAGATATGTTCTAATTATAAATATAAAATGATTAATTTAGCCTTTCAACTTCTCTTCCATTTCGTCTTTGCTTTGACATGCAAATTAAATTTTAATATTTTTGCTTTTGCATTATGAACCAGTCAGTTATAATGTAATGTATTGCTGTTTAAAGAGTGAAGCAGAGTAAATTGTTCCGCAAATATTTTAAAATTATTTCCTACTGGAAAGTATAATCTTGCCATTGTGCTCTAAGTCAGAGAATACCTGCAATTAATGTTGTTGGGAAATTAGCCATCCTATTGTAGCCATCTTTATTGGTCATAAAATATCTTAGAAGAACAGATGTGTTTATGCAATTTTGTTTGATAATTTACAGAAAATACAAAACTCCATACAAGTGCCAAAACAACAGGTGCTGTGAAAAAGGACTCTAAGGAAGCTTTATTGAACTTTATAGATTTATCATTTAAAAGCCAAGAATATGTGATAGGATAAAACTATAGGCACTAATAAAAATTAAGAAGCTTGATAAGCAGACATTCAAATGGAAAAAAAGTATCTTTTCAGACAAGATGGTATCCTATGATATCCTATCTCTCTCTCTGTCTCCATCTCTCTGTTTCTCTGTCTGTTTCTCATGAATATGTATACAGAGCAGGTCCCTGAACAATGTCATTTCATTCAAAGTCACTGCATTATAATATTGATAAAACGCTGTAAGGCTATATCAATTAGCTCATAGTAAAATCTGGTTTCATTACTGTCATTTAGCTTAAAGTTGCAGAACCTATCAACAATGTTTAGTGAGAACTTACCCTGTGTGTGTGTGTAATTGCCTGCACAAAAGACTAGCTAACTGCATGGTTGTTTTCATCTAACTACAGTCACTTACAGTAACAGTAAAGTCAGCATAATAATACTTCATGAAAATGAAATCATTAGACAGCTCAAATATAATGTTGCATTTTCTAATTACATAAGGTTATATCAAATATTAAGGTTATCCAGAGTGTAATTCAAGGTTATTATCTCTTTGAAGCCCCTGTCTGAACTTTCCATATCTATACAATTTACATGAACACTACCCACTTTACTGTATGACATTAAGATATTAAGTCCTTTTTTGTCCTTTTTAAGTCCTTCATTCACCTTTTTCACTCAGGCCCTATCCCTGCCCTGACAGCTGTCAGTCTGTTCTCTGTATCTATGAGTCTGTTTCTGTTTTGTTTGTTAGATTACTCTGCCCATTAGATTCCATATATAAGTAAAAGCATATTTATTTGTTTTTCTCTGACTGGCTTATTTCACTTAGCATAATTCTCTATAATCCATCCATGCTGCCCTAAAGGGTAAGAAGTCCTCATGGACAGACAACAGTATGGTGATTGCCAGGGGGAAGAGGGGGTGGGATAGGTAGGAGAGCGTATAGGGGGCATAAAGAGTGATACAAGCAAACTTGACTTGGGGTGGTTAACACACAAGGCAATTTACAGCTGATGTATTATAGAATCGTAGCCCTGAAATTTTATTAATCAATGTTGCTCCAATAAATTCAATTAAAAGAAGAAGATCGAGTGAAGTCCTAAGTCATTTCACACACACACACACACACACACAGAAATTAATAGTAATAGAAAAGGCTTTCCCTCCCCATTCAAATAGGTACATTCCTAACAACAATGAAAAATACAGGTAACTTAATATGTATGGAAACATTATGTTTAGGATATTAATCTTATATGGTGTTTATTACAAATCTTATGCAACATACTACCAATGAAAACAAATTTTAAAAATAGCACACTGCTAAACTACAAAATAGCACACTGCTAAACTTCTACAAGTTTAAGCAGAACTTGGTGATATTGTTTTGTCTCAGAGCCATCATCATGATCTAGTTATCAACACAACAGGTCAGTTTCCATGCATTCCTAGCCCTGTATAAAGGAAGCCCCAGCACTATCTTTGCCTTATTGAGTCACTAACACACAATGCATGATGGGTATTTCCAGCTAATTTTGAGAAAGAGAACAATAATGTCAAAATATTGGATAAGCGAAATAACTCTGTATATTTTTAATCAGAAATTTGGAAAAGGGGTGGGTGTGTGTGTGTGTGGCTATTTGTGTCATGACTAGATTACAAATTTATTGAGAGCAGTGTTTGCACTTTATAATTCATAGGCATAGTGACATTTCCACTACTGTAAAATTAGAAAATACACATCATCTTAGTACTCTTGCTAATATCATAGTGGCTATAGTGGAAGACAATAAGTTGAATAATTAGCAACAATAATAACTATAGTTTTTTTAACTAAAATGTGGAAAAAGTATGTCAAGAAATTTAGAGTATTTTATTTTAATTCCCATAAATCTTACTATAAGTCACAGAGCTAGTGTATTGAAATCAGATTAGCAATATAGATTTCTATCATTCTAAACCAAAGCACTGCTTACCTAGATATTGGAAAGTCAGCAGTTAAGAAAATTTTCTTTCTAAAGATACTATCCAATTTTCTCATTTAGACAGAGAATTAGAGCCTGAAGTTGTGTGTGTGTGTCTTTTAATTTGGTAAAGGGGTTATCAGAACAAAAAACAATAGTTTCATGTTCTTTGAACTTTAATGATAGATAAAAGAGACTTAAGTTAAAAATATTGGGCTTAATTCCAAATATTGACTGAAACTGAAGGCTGTGTTTAAAAAATATGAAGGGCCCCTGGCTGGTGTAACTCAGTGGATTGAGCACAGGCCTGTGAACAAAAGGGTCGCCGGTTCAATTCCCAGTCAGGGCACCTGCATGGGTTGCAGGCCAGGTCCCCAGTAGGGGGCACACAAGAGGCAACCACACACTGATGTTTCTCTCCCTCTCTTCCTCCCTCCCTTCTTCTCACTCTAAAAATAAATAAGTAAAATCTTTAAAAAAATAAAATACATGAAGGGTTTTGTTTCCATGCCTTAGTTATACCACTTAATGTCTTAAGTATAATATTAAAGTAATAAAGAACAGAAGTACTCTATTTTAAAACTAACACAAGCATATAAGTTGCTTTGCATCTCCGAAATACATCCACATTAAGACTGAGTTAAAAAAGCAAACTTTTATCAGAAGCAATAGATGCATGGCTCAGATATATTGTACAGTAATTTTACATTTGCCTCCAAAGGACACTTGGCTTTATAGCCAACATGATTTATCACAGAATGACAAGATAGAAATGAGTTCATGATTCCATAAACTCCATTTCTTTTCTCCAAATAGAACCTAGACTAATTTATCTGAAGCAGTATTTTAAAGTAACCAAGAGGTTATAATATAGACTGATACCCCATGGACTGCACTATAGTGTTGTGAGAGAATGAACTGGTCACTGATAACATGACATGAAAATTTGGTTAGTCTAAGAATCCCTTCCTAGAAGGAGGGGTTCTACACGAGACACCCATCACTGGTGTGATGTGATGCATCAGCTGTTAATACAAAGGAGCAAGAACTATCCTTACATGGAAAATCAAAAGCAAAAGCAAAACTATCATTGGCTTCAATAAGCAAAACAAAATCTCATAGAATCCACATTTTTACCAAATAGTCAATCCATGCTCTTCTCAGGCTTTATTCATGAATTTACTCTTTTTACCAAAGCAAATAAAGATAAAAATAAAACAGGTCTATTACTGTATAACCATGAATTAATATGGAAAACCAGCATGCTCAAATCAAAGTTAATTAATAAAAAGCAACAATAAAAACATGTGCCAAGCTCTGGCCAAAGGGAATTATATATTTTAACTAATTTAATACAATTCCTTGCAAAGAGATAAAATATACATTCTTTATAAAAAGGTAGTGACATACTATTTGCAGAGATTAACAGGATGTAAAATTCCTTAGAAATATTAAAGATATATATTACATTACTGAGTAAATCTTCAGTAATTCTGGATGTACTGACTGAGAAAATGCTACTTTTGATGTAAAAAGTAGCACCTACTTCCCAATTTGAATTTGTTCCCTGAACCATATTTACTGAGTGAGTTCTATATTTCAGGTTTTCTATCAATACCCAGGACTCAAAAATGAACTGGATAGGTAGTGCCTTGCCTTCATGACTAGCTCAGGACTCACAGAGGCTGAAGAACAGAATAAACAGAAGAAGAAGAAGAAGAAAGAAGAAGACTTGAAGAAGTCCCATTGCCATGTAACCCCTATGGTGATGTTTTAAATAACTTAAGGAAAGTTATAGAAAACTAGAAATTCATTTCAGAATCTATATATCATTCTTAGCATTTAAACATTATCATTATATGAAATATATAGAAAAATATATTTATTATTCTGTATTATAGTTTGAACCCTCAAAGTTTTCTAAAAAATTGATAAACTACACTTTTTAATATATTATAGAACTTTCCTTATAACTATGCACCCAATGTGTCATGCAAAAACCTCTATGGCAATTAAATATTAATGTAGATATGTTACTTTCTTAATATTTTCCATTAACTTCTTAGACTTTTATTTCCACCTTCAAAAATACTAGAGTTGTGCTTTGAGTAATCAGATCATATTTAGTTCTCACAATTTCTGAAAGTGAGAATTATAATAAAATACATCTATAATTGAATTCTTACTACTACTGACTGAATGTGTTGGATTTTATGAGTTTTACTTAATCTATGGGTTAGGGAATCAAGAAGGGCAATTGGCAAGCAGTGTGACTACCTGAGACCTGAGCACCAGCATATAGGTTTGAATTGGCCATCTACTAGAAATATCAATTCAAAATACCTAATGTTCATAGCAGCACAATTCACAATAGCCAAGTACTGGAAGCAACCTAAGTGTCTATCAGTAAATGAGCAGATCAAAAAACCGTGGTACATTTATGCAATGGAATACTACACAGAAGGAAAGAAATAGCTCCTACCCTTTGTGACAGCATGGATGGAACTGGAAAGCATTATGCTAAGTGAAATAAGCCAGGTGATGAAAGACAAATACCATATTATCTCACATATAAGTAAAACCTAATCAACAAAACAAACAAGCAAGCAAAATATAACCAGAGACATTGAAATAAAGAACAAACTGACAGTAACCAGAGGGGGAGGAGGGCTATAATGGGGAAAAGAAGAGGAAGGGTTGTCAGGGAACGTGTATCAAGGACCCACAGACAAAGCCAAATGGGGGAAGTGTTGAGGGTGGGAGATGCAGGTTGGTGGGGGTGGGGAGTGCTGGTAGGAAAATGGAGACAGCTGTACTTAAACAACAATAAAAAAAAGAAATACCATCAACAATATTTTTTCACAGTAGTATCTCATAGTAATGTGGACACTTAATTAATCAGTTTGTACTACTTATATTGCTTCGACAAATCTTTATATTTCAAAACTGCTACCTCTGACTACTATAGCCATATGAGAGCAACATTTGTGTGGAAGAAATATAGTATTTTACCTCACAGATTAGATGCATATGAAATATTTGAAATGTTTGAGTAAATCACATGCTTTCAGGAAGAAGAAAAAGCTGATGCCCCCAAGTGAAGTTACAGTCATAGACTATACAATGAAGCATGATCAGTGATGGGGACCCCCCAAAAACTGAATTTATTTACCAAAAATTGTGTATTTTTACATATTTAAACTTTACTCCCTTCAAAGTACTCTCCATTTTATGCAATACACCTATTGAGATGTTTCTTTCCACTGCTCAAAACAGTTACTGAACTCATCAATTTTGTTGCCTTTTAATGCTTCTGCTGTTTTTTGTTTCACCTCTTCCACATCAACAAAATATTTCACTTTCAGGAATTGCTTTCTTTCAGGGAAACAAAAAAAAGAAGAAACTCAGGGTGAGATCAGCTGAATAGAGAGGGGTCATGTTGATCAGCTGAATAGAGAGGTGTGTGGGGTCATGTTGTTTTTGCCCAAAAACTGCTGAACACTCAGTGTGGTGTGGGCAGGTGCACCCATAAGTCACCAATCATGAAATGGGTAAACACATTAAGAGTCTTTAAAAAAAGCTCACTGTAGCTGAATGCAGCCTCTCACAACAATACCAGCTAGTACAATGATACAGATGGGTTCTTAGAACACTCACCTAGCAGAGGAAGTCTGTACTACAATGGGCCTACCTCCAGAAGATAATTCTGTTTTGGGGGGTCCCCCTTGAATATATGAGGGTGATCCCATAAGATTATAATAAAGCTGAGCTATNTTGTTTTTGCCCCAAAACTGCTGAACACTCAGTGTGGTGTGGGCAGGTGCACCCATAAGTCACCAATCATGAAATGGGTAAACACATTAAGAGTCTTTAAAGAAAGCTCACTGTAGCTGAATGCAGCCTCTCACAACAATACCAGCTAGTACAATGATACAGATGGGTTCTTAGAACACTCACCTAGCAGAGGAAGTCTGTACTACAATGGGCCTACCTCCAGAAGATAATTCTGTTTTGGGGGGTCCCCCTTGAATATATGAGGGTGATCCCATAAGATTATAATAAAGCTGAGATATATCTGCTGCCTGGTGATATCATAGCTGTTGAAGCATCATAATGCAGTGAATTACTCACATGTTTGTGCTGATGCTGGAGAAAACAAACTCCTTTCCTAAGGACCCTCCTTAGGAAAATTGCTATAAAAATTGCATTTTTTCCAAAGTTGCTATACCAGTGAAATGGTGAAGTACTGTTTGGCAATAACACACCTTTCCAGAGTTTGTTCATTGTTATTAATACTCCCAGACATTCTCCTTCTATTGATGATCTTTATACCGATATTAAAGTGGTGTTTTCCCCTCCATACACCACATCTTTGATCCAATCACCAGATCAAGAAATTATAGCAGATTTTAAGACCTACCACCTGAGGAAGACCTTTGCCCATCTACTGCTGCAACTAAGGAAGACACTGACTGTCAGGACACGGATGCAATTCTGAAGGATTACAACATCTATGACTTGATCAAGAACACTGCTTGGGCTTGGGGTAACGTTGCCAAAAAATGTATGAACAGCATGTGGAAGAAGACACTCAAGAGGTTTGTCTGTGATTTCAAAGGAATTACCAAGGATAAGGAGGTTGCATGAATCAACAAGGCTGTGACTGAGCTGGCAAGCAAGTTTACCCTGAGTGTGGAAGAAGATGACATTGAAGAACTCATAGAGATGGTTCCTGAGGAACTGACTAATGAGGAAGTTGTTGGGAGTAGAACAGGAATACATACATACAGAGGAAAAATAAAAAATACATAAAAAAGGAACCACTCAATAACTTCACAGTGAAAGGTTTAGCAGAAGCTTTTGCAGACCACTATAATAACCTTAAAAAGTTAAACATAGACACTAAAAACAAAATGTTTTCATTAATAGAGAATATCCATGGTGTATGACCTGCTTACAAACAAATGTCTGAGGAAAAAAAAAGGAAAAGAAAAACACCAAATAAGTCACCATGAACACATTTTTGAAAATAGTAACACCTTCTCAAGGATGTTAGGCAGGCCCTTCCAGAGGTATTCCAGAATAAAGGTACTGGCATGGGAGATGACTGGTCCACGCATGTAACTACTCCCGAACACCTCACAGTGGGAGACAATGTGGAAGTGAAAGATGATGACACTGATGTTCCTGACACTGTGTAAGTCTAGGCTGTTGTGTGTGCTTTCTTAGTTTTTAACAAAAAAGATTTAAAATATTAAAAATGCTTATAGATTATAAATATAAAGAAAATATTTTTGTACAGCTGTACTATGTGCTTGTGTTTTAAGCTAAGTGTTATTACAAAAAAGAAAGTTAAAAAATGTTTATATAATAAAAGTTACCGTTAGCAAAGGTTAATTTTTTATTGAAGAAAAAATATAATTTTTAAGACTGTAATATAGCCCTGGAAGGTGTGTTTCAGTGGGTTGGAGCATCGTCCTGTAAACCTAAAGTCTGTGGGTTAGATTCCTGGTCAGGGCACATGTTTAGGTTGTGAGTTTGCTCCCCACTCAGGGTGTGTGTGAGGGAATTTCTCTATCACATCGATGTTTCTCTCCTCTTTCCATTCCTCTTCCCCTGTCTAGCATCAATACAAAAAATGATATGCATTCCCTATATTAAGAGCAGCACTATTTATAATAGCTAAGATTTGGAAACAGCCTAAGTGCCCATTAGATGAGTGGATAAAAAAACTGTGGTACAGCCCTGGCTGGTGTAGCTCAGTGGATTGAGTGCGAGCCTGTGAAGCAAAGGATCACGGTTCAGTTCCCAGTCCGGGCACATGCTTGGGTTGCAAGCCAGTTCCCAGTGGGGGACGCATGGGAGGCAACCACACATTGATGTTTCTCTCCGTCTCTCCTTCCCTTCCCCTCTCTCTGAAAATAAATAAAAAAATATTTTTAAAAAATGCTTTTTTTTACATTTACACAATGGAATACTATGCAACAGTTAAAAAAGAAACTCTTATATTTTGCAATAGCATGGATGGACCTGTAGCAAATTATGTTAAGTGAATTAAGCCAGTCAGTGAAAGAAAAATACCATATGATCTTACTTATATGTGGAATCTAATGTACACAATGAAATAATGAAATAGTAACAGAAGCTTAGATACATAAAACAGACTGACAGTGGCAAGAAAGGAGGGGGGAGGGATGAAAATGGCAGAGGGATTAACCAAAGAACATGTATGCACAACTCAAGGACACAGACAACAGTATGGAGATGGGCTTGGGAAGGAGAGAGGGTGAGGCTGGGTGGAGGTGGGGAAAGAGGGAAAAAGCAGGAACAACTGTAACATCATAAACAATAAAAATAGACCCTGGCTGGTGTGGCTCAGTGGATTGAAGGTCTAAAGGGTCCCTGGTTTGATTCCCAGTCAGGGCACATGCCTGGGTTGTGGGCCAGGCCCCCAGTTGGGGGGGGGGGGTGTGGGAGGCAACACTGATGTTTCTCTCCCTCTCTTTCTCCCTCCCTTCCTCTCTCTCTCAAAACAAATAAATAAAATATTTAAAAATAAAATAGCCCTGGCTGGTGTAGCTCAGTGGATTGAGCGTGGGACTGTGAACCAGAGGATCGTGGTTCGATTCCCAGTCAGGGCACATGCCTGGGTTGTAGTCCAGTTCCCTGCAGGCCAACTCCCAGCAGGGGACACACAAAAGGCAACCATACATTCATGTTTCTCTCCCTCTCTCCTTCCCCTCTAAAGATAAATAAATACATAAAATCTAAAAAAATAAAATAAAATAAAATAATAAAATAGAATTTAAAAAATAAAAATAAATTAAATAAAAAATATGTACTTAGGTGAGGATTTTAAAAAAAGAATTCAGAGTAGCCTAAGTGTACAGCAATATCCTAGGCTTTTGTATTCACTCACCACCCACTCACCTAGAGCAATATCTAGTCCTGCAAGCTCCGTTCATGGTAAGTGCCTGACACAGGTATGCCACTTTTTAATCTTTTATACCAGTGGTATCCAACCATTGTGGCACCAGGGGTCAGTTTCTGGAAGACAATTTTTCCACGGATGGAGTGCGGTGGGGCAGACAGGAGGCTGAGCTCAGATGGTAACAACATGAGCTAAAAGCTTCTCTCACTCACCTCCTATTGTATGGCCAGTTCCTAATAGACTAGGACTGGTAGTGGTCCACAGCCCAGGGCTTGGAGACCCCTGTTTTATACCGTATTTTTACTGTAACTTTTCTGTTTAGGTATGTTTAGGTACACAAATGCCACTGCGTTATAATTGCCTACAGTATTTAGTATAGTGACCTAGGAGCAATAAGCTATACCATATAGCCTAGGTACATTGTAGTCTGCACTATCTACATTGGTGTAGGGGCATTCTGACCTTAGGGCAGTGAGATCACCTATTGACACATTTCTCAGACACTATTCCTGCTGTTAAGTGATGCATGACTGTATTTCAATAAAATTACTTTAATTAGACAAAGCCTTCTAAGGATGTTTTCCAAATAACATGCCATATAACAGAATAAGGCATATACAGTAATTTGAAGTAGTCAGACTTAATAATAAAAAAGCAAATATTTTCACTGTAAAGGTAAGATGATATTGTCCTGGAATTGGAAGGCAAAGCAAGTTATACATTATTACTCCTAATCAAAAACAAATACAAAATCTAATTTGTTTTTCCTTATTATATCTAATTTGGCCTTTACTAATAAAACAAACTGTATCTGAGTCATTTGTTCATTTCACTAGGCCATTTACTATATTATTCGGTTAGGGGTATATATTAATATACACAGAGGAAGTATAATAAAATTTTTCTCATAGGATCTCAGATGGATTTCAACTCCTCATTTGGAACAATTTATAATATCTATTTCCACTGAAGGTCACAATTTTTGATTACATGATTACCAAGGAAAATCTGATTAATAGACAGCTTAAGCCCTTGATTTTTATTTATGTTGTGTTACCTGCAAAGACCTTTATTTCTGCATTCCACTTTCACTGTCATGCTAATATGTAACAACTTTTACTTGCTTTCTTTTTTTTAAGATGTTATATATTTATCTTTCGAGGACAAGGGAAGGAGAGAGGAGAGAAATATCAATGTATGTTTGCTTCTCGTGCATCCCCTGCTGGGAACTAGTCCACAACCCAGGCATGTGCCCTGATTGGGAATTGAACTGTGATCCTTTGGTTCCCAGGCCCCCACTCAATCCACTGAGCTACACCAGCCAGGGATCTTTTACCTGCTTTTAATAAAAGTAAGGACTTGCCAAGAAAGAGGTTAGGAAATTTAACTTTGAAAATGGTGTTTCAAATGTAACTGTTTTCTTAATGCTGACTCTGTTTTATCAGACATATTGACATCTCGTCAACTTGCCAACGTACACAGACCTATAAATATGAGAAATGTTAGCAGGATGATGTCCAAGTTTTGGCCTTATCTTTATGTTGTCAAGTAGAAAAATTGTAATGCAAATTCTTAAAATATTCTCACGTGCATGATTTTTATTTTAATCTCTTAATCCACAAAACACAATTATTTTTCTAGTTAGCATATGTTGATTTCAAGGAGAACATAACACTAGATTCTTGGAAAATTATAAATGTATGTGATACTGGATATAAAATGCGTCACACATATATTCTCCTCACACCCTGGACCAGCTATTTAAATAAAAAGATTTAATGAGATATGTTTGGTTATTTTTGGAAACATGAAATTTTATAAATAAGTCTAAGTATCAAAAGTAAACTAAATATATCCATTAAATATTTGTGTTATTTTTAATAACTAGAGTACAATAACTTGTTATTTTTAAATAAGTTTTTCGTGTAGAAATTCATTTGTTCAGGTTTGACATCAGTATTCATTTTAAATGTTCTTCCTTTAAACCTATGTGCTTATTCAAATTATGAAATAGAGTTAACATTATGTCTCTACATACTCACATCCAAAATTTCCAAACTAAAAGTATTTGAAGCCTTAAGATTTCATTTTCCTTCCCAGATATTTTGTAGAAAATACTGTTTTTCTACATGGGTAGAAGAAAGAAAACTCAAAAAACAATGTGTGCCTGCAATACATAAATATTTAAACAAGAAAGTCTTCACCATGATTTCATGTACTATCAAATGAGGCTGGGTGTCTGAGAGTGTAACTAAGTATCCTGTGAGAGCTTTCAAGTTAGAAGTTTCCCTTCCGAATGATGAATGGCCAACTAAAACAAGAGTTCAAAAATAGAAGTTAAATTTAATTAGCCAATGAAAAGTCTAAGTGCTGCCATCATATTTCATGGCTACAGTCAGTTCGTAATTTACAGTATAGTTATGGGAAGGAGCCCGTCACTCACATATAAATTAATCTGCAATATTTTAAGGGCAATCAACATGTCCTGTAGTAGTCTTTAATAAAATAAACATAACAATAGCAAGATACAATTTGCCGACACACTTACAGCTCGTACCTATAATGACGCTTAATTCATGAGCCTTGATTCCGCCTATTCCATTTCCAGCTGGTAGAATTTCAATTTTAGATATACATTTCATAGAGGACAAAGTTCAAGAGCTTCAAAATGACAACATATCTCCTCATGGCCTAGGCCCAGCATCACCCGCCACTCTGAACCTTCCCTTCAATATCAAAACGCACGTGTTTCTCACACAAAAGGCTCTTGTTACTTCAATGCTACACTTCCCGTAGTGCTCCTCCACCGAGGCTCCCTTTAGTTTCTTATCCACTTAATCAATTCTTAGTCATACAGTAAAACAGCCAAAACACACCTGGAGTGAACCCTCCCTGATAGTTCTACACTGGGGTATTTTATTTGTTCTCATTTTCTTGCCAGCCACAGATCCTAGGCATATTTCTAATCTGGCATTATAATTTATTTCTCTATTCACAGCACATCATGAATTAACTGAAAGTATAAATAATTCATTTTCCTTAGTGCCGTTACTCTGGTTATGTATATTTATACTAGTTCTACATATATATGTATATATATATATATATATATTTTTTTTTTTTTAATTTATTTTTAGAGAGGGGGGAAGGGAAGATGAGAGGGAGAGAAATATCAGTGTGTGGTTGCCTCTCACAGGCCCCCTGCTGGGAATCTGGCCTACAACCTAGACACGTGCCCTCGCTGGGAATCGAACCTGTGACCCTTTGGTTCACAGGCCAGTGCTCAATCTACTGAGCCACATCAGCCAGGGCACATGATGTTTTTTACATGTATTTTATGCATATAATGGTTATATATGCGCATACACACACATATATGGTGTGTCCACACATATGCGCCAGCTGTTGTTAATCAGGAAAACAGAAACCACTCCATAGCAAAATTTAATTGAGAGAGTCAGGTGTTTCTACAAGTACTGGAAGGCTGGAAAAAATGAAAATCAGGAAGGCTGATCCAGCTAGTTTTGATGAAACTGGATAGTTTTAGGAACCACAGGAAAACTAACCACCAGTTGTGTTGCAGCTACCTACCCACAGAGCTGAGGCAGGAAACCCCTACGGAATATATGTCTGCCAATGCTCATGAGCACGTCTTCCACTGCTGGAGGCTACGTTAATCATGGCGATACTAATTAGGGTGGCTTTTGCTTGCTTCTATTCTTTCTTCCAAATCTCAGGTAATTATCTTGCAGAATCTAACCTACATTCTTACTAAGAAGGACTCTGGGAACATAGTTCCTAGTCTTTCATTTCTTGTGATAATGTAGAGAGCAAAGAAGAGAGACAATGCTACTGAGCTGCCAAGAGACAATCAGGCACATTCTACCACCTTCGCTATAAGCATCCCTACAGTGCCTTCTATCCATATTTACATTCCAAACAATTACAGACTGACAGTCTTAGCAGGGAGTGCAGAGGGGGCCTGGATGAAAGAAGGTGAAGGGTTTAGCCAAAGAACATACCTGCATGACACACAGACACAGACAACAGAGTGGTGATGGCCAGAGGGAAGAAGGTGTAGAGGCTCGGTGGAGGTGGGCAAAGGGGGGAGAATGGGAACATCTGCAAGGGTGTCAACAATAAAGTTAAAAAAGCAAATAAAAACAAAAACAATTGCCATATCATCATTCTTCACTATTATGATGTAACCACCCTTAAAATACAGTAGTCCCCCACTATCTGTGGTGCCACTTTCCATGGTTTCAATTATTTACGGTGAAGTGTGGTCCAAAAACATTACATAGAAAATTCTAGAAATAAGGGATTCATAGATTTTAAATCGTGGGCTAGTTTACATGGTGTGATGAAACCCCACACTGTTCTGCCCCATCCCACACAGGACATTCTCATCCTTGTGTCCAGCATACCCACAGTATTCATACAGTACAATAAGGTACTTGGAGGGAGAGCACTTTCACATAACTTCTTGTTCTATTTTATTATTAGATATTATTGTTAATCTCTTGCGGTGCCTAATTTATATATTAAAGTTTATCACAGTTTGCATGTATGAGGAAAATAGTGTAAACAGGTTTTGACAGTATCTGCAGTTTTATACATCCATGGGGGGCTTGGAATGGATCCCCCACAGATAAGGGGGACTACTGTCTATGGAACAAATGAAAATAGGCTTATCCTTGACAACCCTAAATTAAACAGTGCATTAACCTGTTATCCTGTGGCAATTGAGCTATTACCGTGTCCTCTCCTCCTTCTACAAAGAATAGAGTAAATATGCAACTGCAAAGAATCTGTCAACTTTACCTACCTCCAAAGAAGCAGCGAGTGACCTTCGATACCAGGGAACAGGCAAACTTAGAGGGAGAGCTCTGACACACAATACCCTGACCTCCCTCTCCCTCCTTCAGACCTTTTCCCAAGACTCCTCTATTGCCTGAAATCAACTAGAAATCAAAGAGTATCAACACCATTCGGTATCCCAGAACAAAGTGAAGAATTGGGGATAGTGAAGAGTAGATCAGGAGGGGCAAATGAAGATATGCTTTGAAATGTATTCAAACAACAATAAAAAAGATTTAAAATGTCTGAATAACTGAGTCACTGATGCAAATATTGGGGTACTGGAGTACATTGGACCTCCACGATGGCTCAGTGTCATGAAAAATCAGGTGGCAGTCTCAACATGCAGTTTGGTGAAAACATTGCTTATTTTAGAGGACTTATTATTCTTTGAAACTAAACTCTCTAGAGCAATTGCATTTTATCCTGTGGAGATAGGAAGCAACACTAGCAGTGACATTGGTCAGAATCAACAGTTACAGAGCCACTCCAATGTTTACCCATGGTTCCTAGACTCACAGTTTCCAGTTATGTAGGGAAAAGAAAGCCATTTATCAACTTCTGGCTCAGAGCATATACTTCATTTTTTAGTATAGCCTTCCCTCCATCCTCAGTAACCATATAATAAAATCTCTAATAGGCCAATCCACCACTCTATAGGGTGAACAATTTCTGCTTGGAGGGATATATGTGGTAAAACCTCTGAAACAGAGAGTGAAACAACTACCTCACTAATCTTCCTATACTATTACTGTCTTGGTTGGTAATAATATAGTGCGGGATACTGTTATCTTCTGCCTTTACCCTAAGCTTACTTCCACAGAAAACAATGAACACTTCTTAGAAATATGTACAATAACACAGGAGATTTACTGAGCCCTAGGTTATTCAGAAGAAGAAGAAGAATATAGTGTGATCTCTAGTTTACACAACAAGTCAGTGAATCATCTGTCAATGTATGTGTGTGCTGTCAAGATAAAAATTAAATTATTTCAGTCTCAGGGTATCTACTCAGTTCATGGATTCTCAGGTCTGCCCACAGTGTGCTGGCTTCTGCACAGAATGCTGGAGAGGACCTCACTGAGGGAAAAGTTGTCCCTGTGATAACCAGCTGCAGGACTTATTAGTCCCCACATGCACTGCGTTTTTCACACATAGCTGAATAAAATGGATAGACTAAAACTAAACACATTTTGCCACCCAAGTACATGCCATTAAAGATGAATAATAGATTGGATTCAACTTAAATTATACTAAATCATCTTATTCTAAAATGGAAAGAAAAACTCAAGATGTACATTAACTTCTCTGGAAAGTCAAAATTTGGTACTGGTTAATATTCTGAAATATCAGCTCACCCTTTTATTAGAAGGAAGTGAAAAAGAACAACAACAGAGAATCCAGCCTAAGTTTCTCCTTAATATTCTTTGGAAGAAAGATGCCTCTTGGCAAAAAGCTAAGATGCAAGGATATTAAAAACTTAAACACCTCATTAATTATATAGCAGGATTAATAAATTATTAATACACAACCTTCACTATACAAACTTATACTATACCCAGATGATGACCAATGGGAGAAAAATAAAATATTTTATTTAAAAATTAAGTAAAAAATATCATGGCATAAATGATATCAAAATAAATAAACATTAAGTAAATTAGAACATTCTAATTGTGTTTTATGATAGTACTTATCAAGTGAGTGAAATTGGCCTGGTTATTAATATATTCCTTTGCAAAATCTAATGCAGCTATAATAATTTATATTACTTAAAAGCCACAAAGACCTCAAAGTCTAGTTATTATTAATATTTACTATACTTTTTCCATTCTGTTTTAAAATATTTGTTTATTGATATTAGAGGGGCAGGGAGAGGAGAGAAAGAGATAGAAAGAGAAACATCAACATGGTGCTCCACTTATTCATGCATTCATTGGTTGCTTTTTGCATGTGCCCTGACTGGGGATCAAACCTGTAACTTTGGTGTATCAGGACAACACCCTTACCAACAGAGTTACCCAGCCAGGGCTATTTATTCCATTCTAAAAGAAGAAAAGATTAACACAAACTTCTGGATAAGAGGCAATACCAACCTTCATGATTTGGTTACAGAATAAATAAATAGTCGCAGAACGTCATGCTCACCATGCGTTCAATAAATTTCACTAAAAAAGTTGCAGAGTTGGGGAAGTGAACCAGTAGAACTGTGAGATTCAAAAGAGAAGTAGGCCAGCTTCTGGAGGAAGAGGAGCAGGGAAGGACACACCTTTACCTCTACTTACTTCTGACACCCTAACAAAACACAGCAAAGATGTAAAGTGCAAACCCAAACGGGCAAAGGCAAGAGATAAAATAAAAAGTCAATAAAAGTTGCCTGTTTTTACCCTGGATCTTTTGGAAAGACTAAAAAGAGATGAATGAGAAATTACTGACTTTTCAGAACAAACAATTTCCCAGAACTTTTCAGTACGTCTCAGAACTTAAGTTCCTACATGCATATAAATTGATAGAAAGTAAATAAACTTTTTGATGAATTCCAGTGCTGTTCGGGAGCTATAGGAGCCAAGAGCCACAGCTGAGCAGTTGTAACAGAGACCATACATATGCTCCTCATAGCCAAAATAGGTATTATCAACTCCTTTACCGAAAAACAAAAAGTGTTTGCCAAACTTTGGTCTAAATATATGAACTAAGGGCCACAAACTGAGGTTTACCTAAAAGAGGAATGAAAGTAACAAAAGGACAGATTGAACATAAGGGAGAAAGTACAATTATACATACTACCCAGTTAGAGTTTCCAAACGCCTGCCCCTGGCCTCTTTTGAGAACATCAGTCCAGGTTAATAATATACCTAAGTAAGGGGATATATAGTGTTTGTTTTGACTAACTGGGTACTTCAGGTTTAATTTTTAATAAAACTAATCAGTCCAACTATTCTAAGGTACAAACTAAAGCAGTTTTGGACTGATTAATGACAAAGCACACAAGTTAATCCTTTCTCAGAAGAACAATTTCCTCCGTGATGCCCTCTTTGGCCACAATGGACATCCTCAGTGTGTCTCTGGCATACACACCCCTTTTCATTGCAGAAAAAAATATGCCTTTAACCAGCCTCAAGGGGGACATGCGCCATCTTCTTGAAGCCAACCTGGATGCCAGAGGGGCAGATGCGGGGGTAGGAGGAGGTACAAGAGAGAAATGGTGATGGGAGGAGACTTGATGTGGAGTGGTGAGCACTCAATACAATATGCATATGATTTTAGAACTGTATATTATAGCAATGTCACCCCAATAAATAAAATCAACTGAAAGATTAAAAAATAATTTGAAAAAACAACCTGGTTGCCAGGCAGGGTTTTAGCGTGGTACTTGTTGAGGCTCCAGCTATGAAAGAATCTCTCTGCTAGGAAGTCGCATCAGGAAGACATGACTGCCACTTTACCCAGAGATTAGACCTGCCCAGAAACACCTTATCTTCTCCTCTGTCCTCAGAATGTAGTTTTCCTGCACTGGGAGTTGCTTCAAGTATGCAGCCTGGAGAAAGTATATTAGTGAGACAATCTGGACTATATATGAGACTGAACCACATTAAGGCCTGTATTGAAACCCTTAAGATTCCGGTGGGTGGGTGAGGAGATCAACCCAAGACAACCCTCAAATGTAAATTCGTTTGCTTATTAAAAATGCCACCTACCCATCTGCAGTTATCTCCCTCTTTTTCCGGTCTCTCCTTACCTTCCATGTAAGGGATTCTGTTTCAAACTTCACCTAGGGAATTGGTGAGATTGGGGACCAGCAATTGGTGAAAGAGCAATTGGTGAGCCAGCCAGGAGACTAAAGATATGGGTCTAGGAAAATGCATCTAACAGGGAAATCTCAGGTTTGCCATAAACTTGTAGGTTTTTTTTTGGGGGGGGGGGTGGCCAGTATGTTGGATACTTACAAACTGCTATGTGAGTATGAGATGTCCCCCAAATGCCAGCTGGTTTAATACATTTGTTTAAGGAGTTGCACATAGCAAGCACATTGTGGCAAAAAGAGAAAAGAATAGCTTTCACAGTGGGCTGGCCTCTACTGTGGGCACTCTGGCTGGCTGCCCCTGTAAGCTTTGGAGCTAGAAGACCAGGTGAGAAAGCAGAATAATTAACTGGAGACTTTAGCATGCCATTTTGCAAAGTTAGAATGGTGCAAGATACCGTGGATTAAGGTCCATACACATGTGATAAAGCCTGATTGAAATGTTAAGAGAAAGTGAAGAGAGTGAAAACGAAGGGTGTTGTGGCGATGGACAGTGATACAGATGAAGCACCCTATGCCATATGACCCCCTAATACAAAGGAAAGCAAAGGCCCAGCAATAACCCCAGCTGGTGGCGCGACCCGCAATTCAGGAAATGTTCATTATGAGAGACTCTGTGCCCACGGAGCTTATTGATACAGCTGTCAGGTTCACCCCCAAAAGGCCAGGGAAAGTACCGGGTATGGATAGGGTAGCTGTGAGATATAGGGGCAATGAGATTTCTCTGACTGGTCAGGAGACCAAAAAAACCATCATCGCCACACACCGTGCCCTCCCGAAGTGCCTTCATGACTCTCAGGGGTTTCAGGAACACACTCCCTTATAGACTGGAGTATTCTAGCCTGCAGGGAGGCTTAGCCCAATGAGGAGGATCTCCCTGGGCGCACGGGACCCTGGAAATCTCTAGAGCACAGGCGGCTAACACAAGGCCTGCGGACAGAATCTGGCCCTCTGTCTTGTTTTATCCAGCCTGGCACCTGCTTTCTACCTGGTGGCAGCGGTGAGCTCCTTGCCCCTAGTTAAGTAGTTACATTTATACAGTCCTAAAATTACCTTTGGCCCTTTGAAGGCCACCATGAGGCTGATGTGCCTCCCACCCCCAGTGACAATGAGTCTGACACCCCAACTATAGAGGAAGTGCAGCAAATTCTCAGAGAGTTGGGAATGAGACAGACCATCTGTGCCACTGTCTCTGAAGACCCTGATTAGGCCACATTCAGTGCAGGAATGAAAGCCAAAATATTCCAGTACATCCCCCAGTACTGGGAATGGAATCCCGATATCCATGCTCAGCCCAGTCGTGAGACCGGACAGTTATCACACTGAGCAGTCCATTGCTGTCCAGCAGGACACTGACAAATCTCAGGAATGGGTGTGGGCTATGGCAAAGATCCAAGACAGAGAAGCCAAAAGGCTATCACGACCTGCTGTAAAGTGTCTAGTAAAAGTACCTTTGAAGCAAATGTGGTTTGACCTCATTGCTGCTGCCAGGACCCTACCTGAAAATACTGACAGACAACCCAATGCTGTGTTGGGTGGCCTGAGGAAAGAAAGCCTTACAGCCTGAACAGCAGTTCAGACCTGACCCTGTCTACCACCCCTACTAGCCTAGTGCCTCAGGGATGCAGTCCTATTTGGGGGTGGTTCCCTCACCCCAGGTATATGTTATAGGCCAAGATCACCTCCAGGTGAGATCCTTGGGGCTAACTTGAGTCCTCATGTTGAGATTACTAGTTGCTGGTCCCAGGGAAATAAACAAAGGGTAATGGCTCTGGTTAACACCGGAGATGTGAGCACTCTAACACATGGTGACCCTCAGAACGGGCTACAACATGCATCAATGTCACATGTGTAATGGTTACTGAGGAAGGCAAGACACACAAGAATAATTTCAGTATGACACTGTGTACAAAATCCAGCTAAAACTAAAATATATAGTGTGTTCATACAAAAATGGCAAAATTGGTAAAGTAAGTGACTACTGCAACAATAGTTAAGTCATTACCTTTAAGGCAATGCAGACATTTTGGATAAGAATGACACACAAGTAGATTGTACCCTCTTGGCAATATTGATCTGGGAGGTATTTCCCATACTTGGTCACACTGTCCTCTATGATTCTCCACTGTGACTAACACTTCCCAACAGAAAAGGGGTGCGTGTGACTGCCCAGACAAGGAGTGTACGCAGTTAACTAGGTCATGAGCAGGATAAAGCTTATGTCTTTCTATGTCAAGATATTTAGCCTTGGAACCCAATCAGCACATTGTGAGGATGCCCAAATTAGCCTATGAGAGGAGACCTCCTGGAGAAACTACAAGGAGAGGCCTCAGTGGAAAGAACTGAGGCCACCAGCCAACTGTCAATATCATTCACCATCCCCGGGAGTGAAGAAGCCTTGAAGCCTTCTAGCTGAGCTGCGCATAAATCAAAGAGAAATTTACTTCCATTTAAAATTCTGGAGCCATGATTGGGGCTTGCTAAATATGTCTTCAACTGAAATGACTCAGACCAAATGTCCCAAAGCCTCGCCTCCATATAAATCTTGGACAGAGGGTTGGTAAGCCATAAATTCCTGGAAGGGCTTTTGCACAAAGCTCAACAGAGAGTTCTTCTCTGCTTACTTGATAAAAATAGGTATTTATAATGCTAGGTTTTATTATGTCACCCCCAATTCAAAACTTTATTATGTCACCCCCCCACTGCCTATCATATCTATCACAAACATTTAAAAGCCTTTTTCAGTTAGAACGTAGGCCTCTTTTAGATCTTAAGTTTAATGCTTTTACAATGTATATTTATACTCAATAACTATTAGCTAAAAGTATGATTTAATAAATTAATGAAAATTTTTGGAATAGGAGATCTAAGCCTACCGCTTTTTAGTTAAAGCAATCATTGATATGCTGCAGAGAAAGCACCTGGAAGTTTAACTTTGTTTCACTTTATTAAAAAAAAAATCCATAAAAGAGAAATAAAATTCCTGCCACCCTCACTCAGTAGGATACCACAAAAATTAATGAGGTAAAGCAATAAGAAATGCTTTGAGCTATTCATATGAATTGTGCTTTATAGAGGTACTTCATTGTAATTATTCTCTACATTTACCTTTATACTGTCTCTCAAACAATTGGGACTAGAAAAGAGAGTAACTTCCCAGTATACAAAAGTTGTTTCAAAGTCATTTGTTCTGATCTTGTATTAGCCATTTTTTCTTAAAATAATTAAAATCCTCACCTTATATACTTTGTATTTCAGATTAATGTAATACATTGAGATAGTGTATTTAAAGTGACTGGTTCTTGGTACAACCCTAGTAAATGCTTGTTTTTCTTATTGTTTGCAGACAAATCATTACAGTAGACTTTTTTTTTTTTAGACGTTATATCAGTGCAGCTTGCAGGAGTATCTGGAAAAAGAAGGAAGGTCAAAGAAGCCAATTAAAATTGGGATGTTGGCATTTAACAGACTATCCAGAATGAAGAAACAAGAGATCATATTCTTGGATGATGGACACGTGCTTGTTTGATGGCACAGTTTTGAGTGGCCTTTTGTGTAATCACATCACATTTTAAATTTGAACTTTCAAAAATTGAACGGTTTTAGAAAGTTCAGTGAAGATAAAGTTGTTCAACAAGGTCACCCGTAAGTAGTTACTACTGAAGCATTTTATATTCTGGAACACAGGTGGTATAACCCCAAAACAGACAGCTTTCACTGTAGTAATGAATTAAATACATTCATAGTCATTGTCAGTAGCCATCATATGTTTGATGAAAATCATGATGATAAACCTTCATTCCTCACACTAAACCTAGAAGCATCTCACTTCCAAATTCCAAATTATGTTGTAAAGCTACAGTAATTAAAAGTTTAGTGCTGACATAAAAACATACTTATCGCTCAGTAGAAGAAACAGAGAGCCCAGAAATTAACTCACACATGCACAGTCAACTTTCCACAAGGAAGTGAAAAGTTTCATATCCCATTTCCAATCCTTTGAATCATCTACTGGACTAATGTGCTTTTCTCTTTAAAATGTCCCAAAAGATATAAGATGCCCCTGTGCTTATAGTATTTTGAAATTTCATTTTAAGGAATCAAAAGAAATTTGCACTGTGAGCAAGTTTTTGAATTTGGCTTCAGGCCTCTGATTCAGGGAATAAGCGATGACCTTCCAACTCCCTCTTCTACGGAAGAGATGTCCTCTTTCAACCTGTGTCTCCTGGTTCCCTACAGATCAATGAACTCAGGACCCTATAGAAAATCCATCTAGAAAACAATCGCTCCACTCAGAGTTCATTTCCTTCCTTTATCAGAAATTGCTGGAAATGTAATTTTGAAGCAAGCATTTCATTTCTTGTCTTGAAGTAGATTGGAGTAAATGTAAAGTCAATGATTAGATAAATGTAATGTCTTGGGTTGATTCCACAGTACAATATTTGATGGTATGGTCAGTACTGATGGATGTTGTGTATAGTTACTCAGCTGTATAATGGGACAAATTCCCATGACTCTATTTAAAATGCCATGTGACTCTTCTCAATTAATATTACCAAAAGTACTTTGGCACAAACACAAAGAGCATGAGAAATTAGTGCTGAGCGTGCAGGGCAGTCCTTTTTCTCTGTACAGAGATTGCCCTTCATGCCATAAACTGTATCTGGGTACAGTTTATTTACTGAGCTACATTGTACGCAATAAATAACACAACAAAGATTATTCCTCCACCAAAAATCACTTTTATGAAGTTATAAACAGAAACCCTGTGCTAAGTAATCTCCAATAGCACTGTTAACGATTAAACTCTGCCCAAGTTAACACAGGTAGCGCGGGCCTGCATACAGCCCGTCAACCAGAGTAACACATTGTTTATGGGGTCTCTTTATTTTAATGGTGAGAAAACATTTATCTTTTCTATTCCCTGCTATCGAGATGCAGATCACTCAATATAAAAGTGGGGGGAGAGATAACTTTCTTTGGAAAGGAATAAAAAACATAATGTTGATAGTGCTTTCAGAAAAAACTTTTCGGAAATGGAGAGGCTACATTTCTGGCACACTGGTATCCAGATTGTGTAACACACAAAAATGAAGCAAATGACACAATGATAAATATCTTTTTTAAAGTTCTGCTTCTTGTTAAATGATAAATTTCTACCACTTGCCTTTTTTAAATTAAAATGTTTAATGTCTTCTAACAGAGCTAACACACAATTGTTAAAATCCATACACCAACATTTTATTTTCTAGTGTCCTCAGGTGCAACACAGGGTAGTGTGTGATTTAGACAAATCCGTTGTCTCTCCTATTTGAAGCATATGCAACCACTATTTGTAACAGAATGATTTTTATGATTGGATTTTTTAGTTATTAGCATTCATATTCATCAAAATCTTATAGTAGTACACGTTTTGGCAGCACATATACAAAAACCGGAATTAATACCAAGAAGATTAGCATTATCTCTTGCAAATAAAGATGACATACAAATTTGTGAAGTGTTTTACACATACACAAAGCTATTACACCTTGTTCCCTGTCATGGAAAAAAAGGTCATTTTTAAAGGCATAGCTTTAGTTTGCTTATTGTGTTTCTCTTATTTGAGGCCCCGCAAATGGTGGCAGAAAAGTTTTAATTGCTAAAGAACCCGTACAGGACTGGCAATTACAATGCTTAGAAATCTAGGGTCATTGCAAGAAATAAGCACACATTGCAAGAAAATGGCAAAGCGTCACAGTAAGGAAATGCATTTCAGCTAAACGCTGCCTCACAGCACAGATCAGGAGCGGCCAGGAGCTCGCTCTGACCGTCCTCCTCTGCCAGGCTTTAGTGGATGTGTCAATACCTCTGCTCTCAAATCACAAACACCAAGACAGGCACAAAACACCTCGGAGGCAGGAGACCAAACACAGGTACATTCTGCAATGAAACCAGCCCCAACGGCAGAACCCTCTGGGGGTCTCACTTCAACCAGGAACGGACCACCATTTCACCATCATCATTAAACAATGCTCACAACCCTGTGCAACCCACCAGAAACTCATCTTGGCCTCTCGAGGGAAAGCAACACTATTAATTACTACAACTCACGCTTGACCACGGGTCACTACTGCCTTGGCACCTCTCCCACTTCACGGAAACCGCTCAATCCAATGCCAGCACCCGGACTCACCTTCGGGGCACAGAGGCTTTCCTTGGGGGGAAAGTGTGGGGAATGAAATACGGACTTGACACTCGGAGTCGTGTGCTTGGCTTACCTTTAAATCCCAGTAAACAGGCACTTTCTTTGGAGGATCCCAAACGAAAATTTGTAAGACTTCACTATTTGAGGATCTTCAGGGGCTCTGGAGAAGGTTACCATCCCTGGAGAAGGCAGAAGCTGCGTAAATTCCAGTTGGGCAACCTCACAGGACAGCAGCCTGTCCTTCCTCACTCCTGGGCCCAGAAATCCAGCCTGGGAGCTTCACCGCTGTAGACCCTAATAGCTGCGCCCCTTTGCCCCCTGTTTTCTGTGGAGTCTCTTCATTGGCAATTGCTGAATAGTTTTCAGTTGTTTCTTCTGACCCTCGCTGGAGTGGAGGGTTTTCAATTCCTACCTCGGACAGCCCCAAATGTTACAAATTAACAAATAAATTGGTTTTCATGACGACTACCCTACCCTGACAGTTACTGAAGCAACACTAAAGATACATAAACATTCTTTTACAACGGCCTCAACTGTGGGGCCAGTAAGGCAATAGTGCCTACAATCTTCTGTTGAAGGGGCTTCTATTCATACTACGTTTGCAAAATCATCAGAGTGAAGATGTGAGGGAACACCGTATGGCTCTGAGTCGGTGGTGTCTGTAGGATTGCAATGCTAGGATTTTCCCACCTGAAATTCGAAACATTGCTCTCTCAAGACTTTGTCCTTCAAGTAGCTCCTAAAGTGGGGACAGTGTGGGGAACATTACATTCCAAGGACAGGAGAGAGGGTAAAGAGCCTCTCACTGCCCAGGTCCAGCTAGAGGGTCAGTTAGTGGCCATGTCCTTTCAGCCCAACTGTTGGTCCTGTGGGCAGCCGCTCTCTCTAAAACAGGAGTGGGCCCGACACCATCAGGTGCCCGTCCCATAATGAGACACCACAGGAGCAGTAGAAGTCTGAGGTCAAAAAGACAGATGGTTACTATGAACTTCCATGGAAAGGTCTTTCCTCTGTGAGAATTAGACTGTGGCCCAATCCTTAGAACCTTAGATGTTAATGGGGCTGCAGCTTTAGGAACTTGACCTGGTTGTGCAAACTGTACATGTTGGCTGGGGGAGGCAGTACTGTCAGGAGTGAGAAGCTGGGCTGGCGGCAGGCTGTGTCACACCGGACTCCCCCTTTCTCCCCTCTTTCAATGGTGCGTGTTCCATTCTAGGTATAGTGGGTTTCAACAAGTCCAGCTGGTTGCAGGACAGTGGGATCCCAGTGGGGATCGAGTAGTTCCCCCGCCCCTCCCATAGGGGCTTGAAATAATTTAGCCATCCCGTCAGGATTTCCCATGGCAAATTCCAGAGGATGACCTCTTTCCCAGATGTGATGAGGCTTAGTGTTCTCAGCAGCATACCACATTGTTCCACACAGAGTTGGGACAATGACTGTCTCCTCAGACTCTCATACCTTTATAGTGTTTGGTGCAGGGGTCCCCAGTTTAAGGCATGAGGCAGTAGGCCCTACTGGGTGATCATTCAAATGTATCAACACCTGGGCTAGTACTTCAGCTCACCTGGCCGAAGTGTTTTTCGCTGTTAGTAATTGAATCTGCTGCTTTAGTATTCCCTTCCTCCTTTCTACCAATCCTACTGCTTATGGGTTATAGGGGGGTGAATGGAATCTCCATTCAATGCCATGTTCTTTGCCCATCTTGTAAATCATAACCTTTGAAATGTGATCCCAATCACTGTTTCCTTGATGAGAGCATCTGCACATGCTAACCAACTTCTCTGATCCCTCAGTGGTGGCAGCCTGGTTTGGGCAGAAACAGGGGAAACCTTGGGTTAGGCCACGGGCAAAAGTCCACACAAACCAGGGCATATTTAGAGCCCTCACTCAGAAGGAGGTGCTGATGTAATCAATTTGCCGATTTCTCATTGATTGGGACTCTGATGGATGGCCCCAGACTCCTTTGGTATTATTCAGATAACCCAGGACATGCTGTTACTGCATTAACCAAGGCGCTGTGTTTTAAGGGCTGCCCAGCATCCTAGGCAATATGCCGTCATATACCAGAGCTACAGTGGCCACTTTTCCCATATACCCAATCTGCTGTGTCTACTGAAAGGTCAGTTGCTAAGCTCATAACTGGGCTAGGGAATCAGTTCCTGATTGCCAGGAGTGTCAGTGCCTTAGGAGCTGAAATGTGGAAGACAGTAAGGGCGGCCTTAGACTCTCAAGAGAAATGCAAATGTCTTTCTACAAGTTCTGACTCCACGAGGGTTTAATTGTGATTATCTACCCCTCAGCTTCCCATTGTCCACGCCATAGGGTTAACCCCCTCAGAGCAACCCAACTCTCAGTGCAAAGGGCTAATGGCAAGGGCTCATGTATGATCCATCACCAAGCAAACTGCTCTGAGTCCAGCCCACTGCCTGCTATGGTTCACTTCTATTCCCATGTACATGGTGTCAGTGTTGGGCTGAATAATGACTGTAGTTCACAGGGCCTGGTTATCCCAACTGTATACCAAGAACCATATGTGTACCAAGAACCACTGAGAACTTTCTCTATCCCCTCTCTGAGGCCACTGAGGCTACCACAGAAACAGGGGCAGGGTATTTGGAGGATCTACAAACGGCAGGGCCCAGTGGTACCCACATTTCTAAGGAGAGTTGGCTGGCTGACACGGAGGGACTCCTCTGCTGCAAATAAGCCTGCAACGCAGTCAAAGTGGGAGTTTGAGCCACAGCGGAGGTGGGTTGTGTGTTGATGGAGCAGATTCTCCACCCATTCCTTGATAGGAAGGCAAGTTCTTACTGTGATCAATTCTTCTCTGTGAGAGGCTCTATCTGGAGGGCACTGTATACACTGCAAGGAGCTACTGCTCCATAAGAGGATATTGGATGTCTGCCCCCTCCCGAAGCTGGAGCCAAATCCTAGAGATTCTCTTTCCTTCTGTCATCTCTGCCAGTGTCCAGCCCAGGCTTTCCAGAGTTAGATATATCTAACTCAAATGGTAGCCCTGCTTAGGAGATGCCCAGAGCTAAAATTCACTCTAGCAGCTTTTTGTCTGCTCAAAGGCAGCTTTTTACACTGACCCTCTCCCCAAGTGACCCTTCTTTACCAGGCAGTATAAGAGATGGAGGCAATGCACTAGGTGAGAAATAAAAGTCCTTCAGCCCTGGCTGATGGGCTCAGTGCATTGAGTGCCAACCTGTGAACTGAAATCACTGGTTCAATTCCCAGTCAGGGCATATGCCTGGGTTGTGGGCCAGGTACCCAGTAGGGGGCAAACGAGAGGCAACCACACATTGATGTTTCTCTCCCTCTCTTTCTCCCACCCTTCCCCTCTGTCTAACAATAACTAAATAAATAAAATCTTTAAAAAATAGTCCTCCAAAAATCCCAAAATCACTACAAGAGCTTATACTTTTTCATGTTTTTAGAAGTTGGATAGGCCTGCATTTGTCAATAGCACCTCTGGGACAAGGCATGTCTTACCCAACCAAACAACTACCAAATACCTTATGGCAATGCCTGGGCCTTGAATTTTTCGTGGGTCCACTGCCCATGTTCTGACTCTCAGATGTTGCAGCAAAGTCTGCAGAGTGTCTGGCAGAAAGGCAAGTCTTCACATGTCAATATTACATCATCAAGGTAATGGGCCCCTTTTACTAATGTGGGAAAGGGAAACAGGGACTTGTTTAGGGCTACCAACCCACAACCTATTGTGGGGCTGTGTAGATCACCTTGGGGAAGCACTTGAAAGGTCCATGGTTGCCCCTCCCACATGAAGGCAAATTGATCCTGGGACTCACAGACCAGGGGTGTGCTAAAGAAAAGCATTGGCTAAATCCAGTATGACATGAAACCGTCCTATGACTTGGACAAGGTATCTAAGGGGGCGGCCTTATTGAGCACAGCTGCATTGATGAGAAGGCACATGTTTGCTTATCAGTCTTCCACTGCTATTTGCCACAAACTATCTGGCTTTTTTACGGGCTGAACTGGGCTGTAGAAAACACCGTGAGCAGGGCATACAATACCCACTTGGTGCAGTTCTTAGGCAGTTTCCCACACCACCGACTGACAGGGATTTATATTATTTGACATTACCACTCTTCTGGGTGTGATAGATTTACTGAGTTTGACTTTATAGGTTATCAATGCCCAATATGTTCTCTGGTATTAGATAGAAACCCTGTATTCTTAGGGAGGAGAACGCCTAATTTGTGGTGTCAAAGGGACCTTCCTCACCACGACCATTGCCCTCCACTACCATCAGTGGTGCTGAGGAATCCAGAAACATTTCACTGCTGGAATGAAAAGTAAAACTCCAATGACATGCTACTGCCCAACCAATTTAGCACAAACTAAGAAGCAATTCAATGTCAAGTATAAGAAGTAAGGGTGTGGTATATTAGGGGTACTCACACCCTGCAGGTGGTGTAGCTATTCTGGAAAGCAGTACAGAAATAAGTATCTAGTGATGTTGAATTTGTGTAAGCCAAAAGTGTGTTTATGTACACATGATGTATGGGGGAAATGTTCTCTTCAGCATTATTTATAATGTTGGAAAAATCCAATCTATTTTTGTTAGAATGAATAAATGAATTGTTGTGCAAAACTGATATTGATGTTGCTTTACTCAGTTATATATTTGACTGGTTTCAAAAACGAGCTTAGGCAACAAAGTACATGCAATGAAACAAAACAAGAAAGGATGAAAAGCAAAATGAGAAAAATAAGGGCAATAGATTTATACAGGAGCCATTAATAAAGTGGCTTGTGTTCACGCATGCTATATTAACATCAAAGTTATGAAATTTGTATGAATTGAGTTTTGTTTTCATAACATTATAAGATTTGCTTTCTTATAGCCATGTCTAACCATTTTTCAATATAAACACTTGAAAAAGTTTAATTCCTATTTGGGAGAGGTTTTCCCAATTTTTTTTGAAACTGAGATACTTTCATTAACTATGAGCCTCGGACGCAGCTTTCAAGCTTTGTGATTGCTACACCGAATGACAAGGACAGCATGAACACACTGTATATTTCTCCCATACTCCCATTAGCACTCATATTATCATACGCCTTAAAGTCGTGTGTGGGAGGTGTGGACATAAATTTTCATTAGTAGCTAATGGAATCTCTTCTTAATATGGAGTTCTATTCCGTATGCATTAATACAAAAATCATCCCTGGATTTGGGAGACCATCTGGAACGTCTCAGCACAGCCCTAGCCTTTGTCCATTGTTACATGTGTGATTTCGCTGTGTGGCTGGAACAGGATGTCAGCTGCTCATGAGTATGTTCAAAGAAAGCAATTTGTTTTTCTATCAGTAATGTTTCTCCAAAATTTAGATTAAAATCGCAATAGAATGATCTATATCTAATGCTTCCTTTTTTTCCAAAGAAAGGGTGACTTTCCTTCTTTCTACTCCCGATGCCCTTTTCGTTGGGCTTTATTCTATCTAGCCTTCCCTCCGAGATCTCACCCAGTTAATTATATCCTCTCCTTTCAGAAGCTGCAATCTACCCTAGCTTCTCTATTTAGAAAACAAGCAGAATTTTCTTGTTAAGAAGAAACAAAAACAAAACCAACAAACAAAATATATCCTCTTCATCTTCTTAGTCTTATCTTGTTTTTTTATTCTTTTCTCTTCCAAATTGCCTAATGCTTAATAATGATTCCTCAAAAAATTAAATTCTGAGTCCCTCCACTCTCCTTTATTCTAAACCTGTTTTTGCTAAAATAACCAAAAGTTTCTTAATTGCCCAGAACAGTGATCTTGTTTTTTTCATATTGTTATATTCTTCATTCTGTCACTGGTTCCTGCTGGAATCTTCCTATTTATTAGACTCTTTCCTAGACTTCTCTCATAACACTGTTTTTTGGCTATTTCTTACCATTTTAACCATTTTTTTGTCCCTCTCTGTCTCTAGCACACGCCCCCTCAATAACAGTATTCTGAAGTATTCTGTCAGGAGTTGCCCATAGCTCTCAAGTTTCCTCCTTCTCCACTTCCCCCAAAGTGATTTTTGTTTGACTCCAGTAATTCACCACATAATCTCCAAGCTATTAACTTTCAAATCTAAATTATCTCCTCTCATTTGCTCAGGCTAAAGATTGGGCTTCATCTTAGAATGTCATCTGTATATGTGTAAATAGACACATTAAACACATTCCTAAGTCAACTATTTCATCTTTCTCTCAAAATCCAGTTTCCTATCATATGTGCATTGCCAAAAATTCTGTGTTCTAAACAAAAATCTTATTTTTTTCTCATAAATCATTTCCTATTTTACTTTCTTATCCCACCAACACATACATATGCACTCACTCTCACCATTAAAAGAACCTATAATTTCTACCTTCACAATATCTCAGTGTAAACAACTTGTTTAGTATATTAAAAATTCTGCCCCACTAGAATGAATAACTCATACTGGATTAACTCTTAATAATTTTAAATGAATGTATAGCATATTACATTTCCCCCCAAATCTATTGTCACTGCTTAAACTTAGACCTTCAGAGCCTCTTCTCTGTGCATCATCAAAAACCTTCTCACAGGCCCTGGCTAGTGTAGCTCAGTGGACTGAGCACGGGCCTACGAACCAGAGGATCGTGGTTCGATTCCCAGTCAGGGCACATGCCTGGGTTGCAGGCCAGTTCCTGGCAGGGGACACACGATACATTGTGTGTTCTCGGCAGAGGCAACCATACATTGATATTTCTCTCCCTCTCTCCTTCCCCTCCCCTCTAAAGATAAATACATAAAAATATTTTAAAAAAAAAAAAACCTTCTCACTGTTCTCTTTGCAACCAATGTGTCCCCACTGTGGTCGAGATTTGCTTTTCACATACAGACATGACATACAATAACATGTATGTATAACCTCCATTATATGAAGACTTTTCCCAAATCATAAGGCCTTATCAGATAGACAACATACAATCCTCCTTGCCACCTTTATACCCTCCATGTTTGACTACTGACCGCAACCCTTTTCCATTTCTCACTCAGCTCTATGCCCAGAAAAAGGAAATCGCCCAGTTTCCCCAACGAGCTGTCTTTGTAGCTGTAGTTATAGAACCCTACAGTTCTGTAGAACTCATACAGTATTCTTTCTCTCTTCCTATCCTTCCAAACTGCTGTTTGCCCCTGATAACTAGCGCTACTGACAACACACAGAATGTGTTTCTGGATTTCTCCAGTGGAGTTCACCATGCCTTCCCTCCAAATTCCTAGAGCCCTTTTCTCCTTTCAACATTGCATCATTTATCATTTTGTGGAAGAATCATCTAACTATATATGAGTCTCTCAAATAAAAATACCAGCTCCTAAAAATGAAAATTTTCTTTTTTAGTTCCTATTACACTGTTTGGCATTATTATAGGCACTTAATATATGCTTGTGGAATAAATTTTACTTTACAAATTTTCTTTATTATTTTGTAACCCATTAAGACTTTTATAGCATATTTCAAACACCTCATAAAAACCATGTTGATATTGTCTTACACATGCATAGAAATCAGGAAAATATCTGTCAATATCATTCTTGCTTTTTAAAATTTTCAAAAATACAAAAAATAGAGTTTATGAAAAAAAAGTACCGGTAAAAAGTAACATTTCTATATTTCACCAATTTTAAGTACATATATCAAGTTGGAGTTTTTATTAACAAGTTGTACTTGTATACATTATTGATTGTGCTGTGATTTTTCCAAGCAAGTATTGAACTTATAGTACTTTTGTTCCCCAAAGTCCTAAAATCTCCACAATGTAAAGCATAGCCATGTAAAATTCTGTAAATGGCAAATGTGTATTATGATGGTGTCATGAGTTAGTGTTGAGAAAAAAGTAAAATCCATTATAGATGTTAGAACTTGCAGGCTACCTCTATATAGATATGTGTGTATACGTGAAGAAACTGAGTCAAAGAGACATTTCTTTAAGTCAACCCCAATATGTGGAGTCAGTGATTTTTTTTTGGCTTCTGATGCTGTATTATTATGATGCCAAGAGAGTTCCCCATTTCAGGATCATTCTTAGTAACTCTGGGGTCAGAGGCAAAGAACAAATCAAGATGTATACTCCAAATATTTAATGTACCAACATAGCTACGCCTATGACCCAGCTGGCATTCCGACCAACAATTCCCAGCCAATGGAGGATGGATCCCACTGTAGTTGGAAGATCTCTTTTTCCTCAAGACTAGGGATTTCTTTGGGCAGGGCTGGGCAGGGTACTTTTTAAAGTGATGATGGGCCCAGGATTCTGGACAGTGTCTGTACCCAACCCCACCCCACATGTTGACCGACTCAGTCAAGCTTCCCAATGAGCCAGAGTAAATTAGGTCTCCTCCACCAGCTTCACTTCTCCAACTCAGAATTTCCCAGGCAGATTTAAATGCCTCTTTAACTGCCTCAAAGGAGAGGCAGTAGCACAAACCTGGAAAACAGGTGCCTTAGAGCAGCAACTTTTAAGAAAAGCACCCACATTTTCACAGGTTTCCCAGGGCATAAATTTTCTCCTTTCCTCTCACTTCCAAGTGGACACTTACAAATTTACAACCCCTCGTTGCCTTGCTGAGGATGCCAATTTGGTTTGAGTAACTCATAAACATGATTGTAATTTGTTTGCAAGCATTAAAAAATGTTCCATATGGTCACAAGGGGGAAAAAAGTGTCTGTGTTTCAGTGTTTGTGACTCGCAGAGGACCCCTAGGGTATGTTGCTGCTGATTCCCATAACTGAGAATGCTGCTGCCCTAGTTTCTAAAATTGGCCATCTTGAAATGCATTTATTCTAATAATAGTCATAATGAAGTCTTAGAGATCCCAGGTTTTTTTGGCATGCATGTGTGGTTCCCGCTGATTTCAGCCTGGACATAATCACCTAAGAACATAGACAAGGTAAATTAACATTTTCTAACCTTTTTGAACACAAGACTATCTACCAAAAAGATTTGCATATATACGTTGCCATGCTCCTTCCCAGCCAGTGAAGAATTTGCATAATCATAAAAATACTTAAAAGTAAAAGTAATATATCTATCACATTTTTAAATTATTTGTTGTTCTGTAAATATGTAAGAAAAAAGAAGTCTCTAGTAGCCCAGTATATAAATTGCAACGTGCACACAAACATTTTAGCCGTTACATTGCCAGCGCTAATGCCTGCAATTACCACAAAATTCATGACATTTGGACTAATTGTTTTAAAGGCAAAAATAAAGACACATTGTTTTTTCAAGTCCTAGACACCAGAGTTAGAATAACCATTCCTAGTCTTAGTTCCAGTTATGATAAACATCATTAGGTTATCTGTCCTTGAAATTCAGATTCAATTTCATCCACCATTTAAATCTGATTTTACAAATCAAACTCGAGTAAGAAAACAAATGGAAATGCATCTTTCAGCAGCATCTTCTGACAGCATATGATAAACAGCATCATTTACAGGACACTGCATCATACCATTTACATTTAGAAGAAAGGAAATGCTGATTAAGCTTCCATTGGGCTCAGGCCTCCCCATACAGAGTGTGTTAAGCAATTCAGTCTTTGTAGTTCGAAAGCCACGCACATCTCTAATCGTAATATGCTAGAAGCAGTAAAGCTACCGGAATGAGTGGGGCTGTTCACTTCTCACACGTAACATCTCTGAGCCAGCGGTGTTCCAAAAACATGTATTATTTTACCTGCACCCAAGGGTCTTTTCCTCCCCTCCAGGTTAGTTTTTACAACACACAAAGGGCTCCCTTAAAATAAGTGTAAAATTGTTATTTCCCATTCGATGACTCACCTACTTCTTTCAAAGGAAAAAAAATATAATCTGACTTTCTTTGCAATCAAATAATCTCCATGTTTGGAGAAAGTTAAACAAAACAAGAGAACTGCTAAACACTATTGAGCTTTTGTTATTAGACTTGGTGAAAGTTGTACATGCATTAAAATTGGTCATTTTTCTTTTTGAACACACTAGAGATGGTGATACTCCTGGAGTAATACTAGGATTAATAATATAAATATAAAAATACATAGAGGAAAACCTCATTACTTTATGATTTCAAGTTTAAAGAGATGTTTGTTTTGATCCTGCTCTTTTACATAATTATGAAGAAAAATGTTCTATGTAAAGCATTAATAGTAAAAAAAATAAACTATTAGATCCAAAGACTATTATTTAGAAAGCTGTCTTAAGCAGTTACAAAGTAATTTTTTATCTTGTCAATCTGTCTACTTATAAATCATTCTTATCTGTTTCTTAAAGTTGAATCCTAACATCCATTTATTTTTGCTGAGTGTAGTCAAAATAAATAAAATATATATATTTAAAATAGTTTGCAATTTAAATTAGCTTTCTCTTCTATTAGTCTAAAGTATTTAGATTTTTTTTTTTCATTTTAGAAACTCTGTGTTGGAAGCTAATATTCTTTCTTCATTATGCCACTTACTTTAATTATCCTCGCAAAAAAGTTACGATGATAACAACAGCAACACAAACCAAAGGAAAGAAGGGAGAATTCAGAAAGAAGACAATGTGGACCATCAGCTCTCATTCAGTAAAGGTGGTAAAATAGGAATTAGAAAAAATTACCTATATCTTAATATGAATGTGTTTTATAACAGTAAAATTTTGAATTACCTGCCCTGGCTGGTGTAGCTCAGTGGATTAAGCATGGGCCTGCGAACCAGACGATCGTGGTTCGATTCCCAGTCAGGGCACATGCCTGGGTTGCAGGCCAGTTCCCAGCATGGGACGCATGAGAGGCAACCATACATTGATATTTCTCTCCCTGTCTCCTTCCCTTCCCCTCTAAAGATAAATAAATAAAATCTTTAAAAATTTTTTTGAATTACCTGAAAATTTTTGTTTTTGTTAGTTATTGTACTATAAAACTATAGTACTCATAGTTTTCATGCTAAGTTGTGATAAATGTGTCTGTGTGTGCATATATTGATAGCAACACATATACATACATATATATATACAGGTACATATATATGTGTGTGTGTATATAATCTGCCCAGAAGATATCTAGCCATGTTATATGAGAAATAGGGATATTTGAAGGGTTTTCAGGAACTACTATAAAGGACACATGGACAAAACCAAGGGGGAGGGACAAAGCAAGGGAGGGAGGTGGGGTTAGTTAGGGGAGCGGTGGGGAGAAAATGCAGACAATTGTAATTGAACGACAATAAAGTAATTAAATAAAACAATAATAAATAAATAATAAAAAGAAATAGATATATTTATGGAAGAAGAGACAAGATATAAGAAATATTGTATATAGGACAATGACACCTCAGTCCCCTTGTAAGTAGGCACCTTGAGACCTCACACAGTTCTCCCAATTACTATTAACTGCCTCATTATATTGTCCTGAATCTCATTGATGATTTGAAATTTCTTCCCTTTCAAAAGTGATTTAGTTCTGGGATAAGCCAGAAGTAACAGGGCACCAAACCTGGGCTGTAAGGGGGCTGACTCACCTGGATGATTTGATATTTCACCAAAAATCTCTGTACAAGACATGATGCATGAGTAGGTGCACTGTCATGTGAAGCTTCCAATCACCAGCAGCCCATTGCTTTGGCCTTCTGAATCATGCCAATAGCTTCTGTGGAAGAATGTTCAGGCTTAATACAAAAATATGATGCAGATTTATTGCTCTACTCACTCAGTCATTTTGAATATGATGGGCACACAGTACACATCTCACCCAAAGGTATCTACCACCCCCACCAACTAGTACAGTGAAGTCATCATTGTTCATGTATGCACATTCCAGTCCACTCTCCTTGGCTGCCAAGCTACACTGATGTCATGCAAGCCATTCTCATTATATGAACAATGGCTGGACTTTTTCTGACCAGACCTAATTGAAGATATATATATATATATATATATATATATATATATATGATATACATATATATATATATGATATACATTATATATATATACATTATATATATAGAGAGAGAGATTCTTATCTTTGCTTTTTAAACTATATTTATAATACTATGGTATGTGCATTTATCATACATTGCTTTGTGGACTGTGTGACCTTCTGTCTGTCTATTTAATCTTTTTACCTATACTCATCCTTCAAGTATAAGCTTAAAAGGTCACTACCCCTTTAAAACCTCCTCATAAACTCCTTAACAAAGTAAACTCTGTTGATTTTGTATATGCTTATAATGTTCTTAAATACTTAAAAAAAACTATACTTGAATGAGTGTATTGGAACATACTGTTTCCTGCACTGTTTCCTGACTCTATGCCCCATGGGGTAGTGACCCTTTCTCCCAATCCATGCCTATTTCACTAGAAAACAGAACGATGCATGGTCATAAAATGGGCGTGGCTTCATGACAGATGAATGTAAGGAGGAATCAACATACTAATGAGTAATACTGCATGATTCTTGAGAATCATAGTTTTTTATCTGATATAACTTGAAATTCCTACTAGAAATGTGCCAAGATACATTCTAAGGAATGAATAAGTTATCTCCCATAGTAGACCTATGGTCTAGTGTGGAGATAGCGGTTAATCACATAAGTGCATAACCAATGTAAAGCAACACAGTAATAATGGTGTGATCATAGAAGAGGGGTCTATGATGCTGTGGTGGATGGAGCAGTGTGAGTGAATACTAGATTGATATCCCTAAGTCAGGAAAAGATCATGCCTGGCTTTTCTCCAAAATTTAAGTTAGAGCTGACATCAGGAACAGAGTTCGGGTAAAGTTGATTTGATATTACTACGTCTTTCAGATAGCAAAAGTGGGACCTAGGAATGTTTGTAAACTTTGCATATATGCAGATCATTTGTGGAAGGGCCAAGGTCAGAGCTCATGGAGATCTAAAAGTAAGATTTATCACAGTGCTGCCAAGTATAAAGAACTGTTTGAAAGATTATTTTTGCTTATCTCATTTAGATACTCCCCTTTCTCTCTCTTGCCTGTATGCACCCGTTAGCACACGCGCTCCCTCTCTCTCTCTCTCTCTCTCTCAATTTTCAGTTATCTTTATTTTACTTCTTGTTTCCCCCATAGGAAAACAGAACTAATAACCTGAATGATAAGTAACAAATGGTTTATTATTTTACATACACTATTAATTATGATCACCATTCTGTAAAGAGCAAATTCACACTAATTCACGATGATCTTTCACACACTCTCTATGCATCTAGCCAGTGAGTAATTAAACTGTGGCCAGTTCTGTGGTTGGAGCTGCTTCATTCTGTCCCCCCCCCTCTATTCATTGTGGTGGTTTCTGGGGGCCCATCTGTCTTCAGGAGCCACGCCAGCACTCTGTACCTCCGCATGATTGCCACTGCTTCTAATCTTGTGACATGTGACCAGAGAGAGATCAATAATATCCAAGTTAGATTTTCTTTCAGTATAGATTAAAAAGGAACCTCTGCTTTGTCCTATAGGCTTAGTTATGCGAGTCACCCACCCATGGTTCTGTGTTAGAAGTTGACTCCTACTCTTCTAAACCGGTACATGTTTTCCTATATGGCTACCACTCTTGTGTATATATTTCTTAGGGACTTTCTTGGGAAGTAGTGGATCTATTTATGGTAAGATTTAGTCACCTCTGATTATCTGGCTGTGACACCAAAAAGTCCAAGGGGTTGGAAATTTTGGTCCACGAGCCAACTTGTACTGGCTCCCTGTTTTGTAGATAAAGGTTTATTGGAACGTAGCCATGTCCATTCATTTGTATATCATTTCTGGCTGCTTTTACACTACATTGGTGAGCTGAGTAGTTCCTAAAGAAATTTTATAGTCTGCAAAGCTGAAAATACTCTCTGACCCTTTATAGAAATGGGTTTAAGGTCTTGATCTAAGCTAACCTTTCTTTGAGTAATAGTACTATTTACTAAATATTTTTATTATTTAAAAATAATTTACAGTTGATAGAAATACTAAAGATTTATAGTAACATAACTTCACCAAGATGAAACTGTGCAGTGAGTAAAATAAACATCTCTACCAATAACTGATATATCGAGAGGGCTTAGAGACACTTGAATTTCTTTGTGTAAGGAAAAAAGTAACAGACCTGAGGTATAAAAACCTCTTAGTTCCCTTATTTCCCTGTTTCTGTACATCAGCCCTTTTGTGATTTATATCTTTCTTTAAACATCCCCTTAATATTTATTTCAACAAGACTTCCCTTGGACTCTGCAAGTTCAGTCTGGACCTCACTCTACCCTAAGGGCCTTGACAAATAGCATTTTCTGGAGCTGATGATAAAGACAGTGTTCTGGAACGTGTGTGCAGGAAGGTCAAGGATGATGCTTTGCTAGTTGGCTCTGCTGACAGACAAAGGGCTGAAAGAATACCATAACAACAACATGTTAAAACAAAACAAAAATGCATTGGGGATATATTTTTTAAACACTTTATGAATCAAAGGTTTTTTATGCTGACACTTTCAAATTAAAATGGAATTATTATTCAGTATGATGTGTTTATGAAATAGTCCAGGATATTTCTATAGATGTAATACTTCCACTCTCTGTGAAAGCAATCTGAATTAAAATTAAGTATAGTCCCTATTTTTACTTAGTGTGAATTAAAGAATAAAAATATTATAATTGGATACTTCTGTTAAACACATGACAGTACTAATGGACTCTCCTATCATTATGATTATTTGCCAATAGAAATTTTTTAGGCAAGTCATTAACCTTCAAGGGTCTCACTTACTTCTCCTCTCAATATTGAGCAAATGATACATAAAATTCAAATTATTTAAAGTTGGTCTAAATAGATAACACTTGTATCCTGTGGTATGTCAAATTTCCTCAGAACATTCATGCAAAGAATATAAGACTGTATACAATTGCATTTAGTTTATGTGTGAAGAAACCAGAAGGTTCAAATAAGGACAACTATGTGCCTTCACCCGAGCCAATTATTAAGGAGACAAGTATATGGGTAAAACACTACATGAAATACCAGCAATTCAAATACTCTTCTGGGATGTCAAATTTTACACTGATACTATTGTTTAATTTACTTTTTATTTCTAAGTAATATTTGCATGCAGTTTAAATGGCAACATTATACCATCTGATTTACAGCGAAAATTCAGCCTCCTAATCCCCACTTCAGTCTGTAACTCCCCACTCCTGAGGAACAACCACTTTCACCCCCCTTAGCTCTTTTCCTTTGATGTATATAACCATACGTCTAAGTAAAGGCATATATTATTATTTTATAAATTTTCACTGCTAGGCACTCTCTGTTGACACTCCTCTATGAAAAATGAGGATCTACCTGACCTTGGCACACTGTCACCTCCTCCTTACCACCACCCCCACAAGCACACACCCTTCCTAAACCTTCCCCCTCCCAACACAGTTATACAGTGATTGTCAATCAGGTTACATCAACGTTATATACAATGCATGAATATGCAAATGGTATTGACAAGTGAGTACCAGCTCACAACAGATGGAAGAGGTCAGAATTTAAATATTACATTTTCAACAATCCTTCTATTTCAGTTTCACATTTTCTCCCACTTTCCAAAAGCACATGGTGTCCTTTTTGAATGTTCCATAGTATAATATCAATTTTTTATCAGTTTCGCTGATTGCCAGGTAGAAATAATCTTTCTTAGGTGTCCATTGTCACTTACTATGTACGTTAGTCAAAGTTCTGAGAAAAATAATTGTAGATAGATATGTATGGAGTGATTTATTAAGAAGAATTGGCTCACGTAATTATGGAGGCTGAGAGATTCCATAACCCAGCATCTGCGAGCTGAAAATCCAGGAAAGCCAATAGTGCAGTTCCAGTCTGAGTTCAAAGCCCTGAGAACCAGAAGCACATGGTGTACATACCAGTCCAATGTTCCAGCTCAAATGAACAGACAGACAGAATTTTCCCTTCCTCTACATTGGGAAGGACAGACTGCTTTACTCAGTCCATCAATTCAAATGATAATTTCTCCTAGAAACACTCCCACAGACACACCCAGAAATGATATTCCATCAGGCACCTGGACATCCAGTGGCCCAGCTGAGTTAACAAAGTTAACCATCACACCATGCACATATCCGGTCCCCACTTTCCTTAACATCACATTAATACATCCTAACATCTTTTCCCTTTACGGTTAAAGTTTTTTTTTAAATAAGTTTCTTTGTTGTAAATGTATTGGTACTTCAAGAGGGAATAGAAAGTCCTCTGTGATCAATCCACCCTCTTTAACTTGACATCCCTAATATTTATTTAAATCTTTACTAATTGAAATTCTATTTTATTGAATGGAGAACATTCAGACTATCCATTCCTTGGAGATGCCTTTATATTTACACCTTGTTACATGAAATAACCAGCCCACAAGTAACTAATCTCCAGAGGAAAGTATATCCTATCATGGTTGTTGAATGAAATGTTTACTCTATAATGGTTATTAAGTATTCCAAATATTTTTTATTCCTAGGAAATCATCAGCTGAGGAACATTAGGAAACTTGTGAGGATGCAGATGAAGGGAGAAGAAATAAATATCTTAGGTCATTGCTGATATTAAAGGAAGATGAAAATCATTAGTGTACATTCACATGTATTAATTCCACATCATTCATAAAGTCCTACTGGGTCCTTATGGATCTCAGACCACAGCAGATAAAAACGGCTTTGCCTACCATTTCACTTGCTGCACCTTCTAAGAACTTCATCACTTTGCTCGCATAACTTAATAATCTTAAAACTCAGATATAATGCAACCTTTATTTCCAAGTACATCTAGGTTAGCTTTTATTTAGTGACTCTCAAAACACTCAGAAAATATCCATACTGTAATCCATTAGTAGGTATCCAGACCTGTTCCTAACATTTGTTATCCAGGAAAAGAATACAAATGGAGGTTTCCAGCTCAAGTTCCATATTCTCTAGCTTTTCACCCTGTCTCTACCCTGCAACCTTCCCTCCCATGGGCCTTATGCATATGTGGCTTTCAAGGCTGAGTCATGTGCCCTTTCCCCTAAAACCATCACTTTCTTACCCTTCAGGCATGGGGGAAATGCACACTGGTGGAACATTGATGACATGAAGTCCACACAAAGCCTCAGGCCATTTGGGGAGCGAGTGCAATGCCAGTATGTCAGTTCCGTGACAGTCGGGCCCTGTAGACTCCTCACTCTGTTGGGAGGAGTCAAAGAGTAAACCGGAGTGGATATATCTAAAGAATGGGAGCATTGGTATTGAATATGTGTCTTGTAATTGGTGATTTGTTTTCTTCTGTCTCCTCCACTCCAGTCTGAGCTCCTTAGGTACAAGAGCTATGTATTGCTAATACCTAGATTTGTCAAATTAATGCAGTGTTTTTTTTCCCATGGAACTGCTTAATTAGTATTTGAATACATAGGAATATATCAGAATATGTTAGAAATGCCAATTTTTACCTCCCCACGTGAGTTCTTGTTATCTATCTTTAGTCAATTTCATAGATAATTTTTCCTGAAAAAAATTACAAGTCTAATCAGATCAAGGGCAGTCACCTAAACCAAATCAAGATGGTCAAATTGATTTAGGAGTTTGGAATTGAGACACAAAGAGAGTCTATCAACTAGCTGTTGTTACAGGATACGAAAGAAGCGTAAATATTGGGAAATGTGTTTGGGTTTATTGTAAACTGACGAGAGAAAACTCATTGTAGACCAAGAGATACAAACTATATCAAGGATCAAGAGAGGTAAGCTGTCACAGGAGACTCTGTGACCAGTCAAGAAAGAGAGGCTAGAAGTCCTAATTCCTGATATATTTTCAACACTTTTTTGGATTTGGTCCTTGTAAGATTCAACCCTAATGCCTTTTCTTTTTATTATTATTATTATTTCTTAAAGATTTTATTTATTTATCTTTACAGGGGAAGGGAAGGAGAGAGGGAGAGAAACATCAATGTATGGTTGCCTTTCGTGTGTCCCCTGCTGGGAGTTGGCCTGCAGGGAACTGGCCTGCAACCCAGGCATGTGCCCTGACTGGGAATTGAACCACGATCCTCTGATTCGCAGGCCCGTGCTCAATCCACGGAGCTACACCAGCCAGGGCAGTCTACTGCCTTTTCTTGAATTCTGTTTGATATGTCTATAACCTAATTTCTTTCTCTCTCCCTCTCTCCCTTGTTCTTTCTCTCACTCTCTCTCCACCTGTAATTTCAGGATTTACTTGACTCTGCATATTATGATTACCTTCTTGTCAACCTCAGATCTCAGAGGAAAGAATTTGCACATATATATTTATACTTAGCTTTCCTGATACCACTTGGAAATTAAAGTGTGTTCAACACTTAGTTATTGTCTAAATGGCTTGTGGATTTTTTACTTTCTTCTGTGAACTGGTAACTCAGATGATGAAATAGGTTCTTGAGGTTGCATTTTTAACCTTGTTAGGGCTATTTAAAATGGATTTGTCCTCTACCTTAAATATAATCCTGGCGCCACTCTAAATGGTAAGCATGTTTCCAAAAAATATTTCACTGTTCAAATAATAACTAAATAAGACTAATTAAGGCACATGGTAATTCATTTTTAAATATCTTCCTGTTATAAATAATGTATATTTTTCCTCCACGGACAAATAATTAGTATGATTGGAAATGTCCGATTATCCAGTCAAACCCTGGACATATCCTCTAATCTGAGTTGTAGTTTGTGGAGTACAATACTTTTGTGAGCCCAAAGATCAAGTGAAGGTCAGGGATACATTTTAATAAGAAACTTGCTGCACAGAGTCATCACACAGCCTGACAGTGCACAGCGGGGCAGGAGGGCAGGCTGAACAATGTGACCGCAGGAGAATGGGTGTGCAGAAACACTGGGCACGAGTGTGTGTGTGCACAAGGCCTCACTTTGTTTCTCACTTAGCAACCCCTTCTTTTTGTCACTCCGTGAGTTGACAATTTATCATTACCTGCTCCGAAGAACGTGCCGAAGTCCAGTGTCAATTATTTGTGAATTTGCCATCATCGAGAACTGATTCTGGTTATTGCCTGGTATATTTTGAGTATTTTTATTATGCTTTCTGCACTGGCAAATAAATATTCTTCAAAAGTGAAAATTATAACTGGGGCACCAGAAAAATATTAAATATTAAATGATTTGTGTCCGAGATCAAGTCTATGGTCGATAAAAAACTCAATTAGAAGTCAGGAAAGCTAACTGTGTTGATCTGCCACTAACTGCCCAAGTGACCTTGAGCAATTTAAGAGACCTAAGGCTCTTATCTTGGGAAAAAAACAACAGAACTATAAGGTCACTAAAGATTCTTCCATTTTAAAGATTAAACAACTCTATCAGAAATATGTATTGGCATTTATTTTATGACACAATTTTTAAAAAGGGAGACTGCATAAGTGTAATGTAGGTTTTCACTTCCACAGAACTGGGCTTGATATTGTGTTCACCAGTGTAGCAATTTCAAGTATCTACCAGAGTGTTGAAATCCACAAAGCTGTAATATGGATCGGCTTTCAGAGGCATTCGGAGTCCCCACCGGCAAATTTGCAGCATGAAATGCAACACGAGAGTTAAATATGTACTTAAATGGATATAAGTAAGAAAAAATAATATAAAATGTGTTAAATGTTTTCCTGAAATCACAACACATTCCTTGCCATCCCACTCCAAGGAACTGAATGAACAAAACAAGGCCAGGGAGGAGGAGCAGGGTGTTCCGACTAGAGTCAACAGACTCCATGGACTCAGTACCATCCCTGTTAGCTTTTGGATTAAGAGAGAAATATATTTCTAAAGCCCGCTTCAGGTCTTCACCCCTTTGACAATTACAATATATCAATGATATATTTGCTATGGAATTGTAAACTCTAGATTTTCGCCTCTTTGGAACTAATAAGGAAAGTTAATTAAGAAAGACTAGTTTCTGAGCTCAATTGGGAGAGGGAGAGGTACAGAAAAACATGGATAATATTCTGTTTTCTCCGGAAAAAATAAGGGACAGAAAAAAAATTAAGTATGTTCTTGAAATACCTCGTTCTGAGGTAATCAGAACAGTTGTTGCTTTTAACTTCTCAGTTAAAACACTTCCATCATGCTGTCAGTAGAGTGCAATGATTTGTTTTGTTGTCACTATTGGCAAAGTGGTAGGTGTAAGCCTTCTTTCAAATCCTCCAGGGGGCTGTGGAGGTCTTCCCCACCCCCACTGGGTCATTAACCTATCAGCATTCTCTCCCTCTTTGGCGGGTTTCCATGCATAAGCCAGAAAGCAGGCCTCCATCTGGAATTCTCAGTGATGTGACCCTAACAAGCCCTTAGAAGAGAGAGAGAGGGAGAGGAAGAAGGAAAGAAGGAAGGAAGGAAAAAAGGAAGGAAGGAAGGAAGGAAGGAAGGAAGGAAGGAAGGAAGGAAGGAAGGAAGGGAGGGAGGTGGAGGAAGGAAAAGAAAGGAGAAAGTTTAAAAAACTCATTGTTTTGTCAGTGACAGTGTTGAGAATGCTGAAACTGTATGTAATAATGACAGATAATGAGCCTATCTTTCACACCCAGAGCACTGGGACTGGTACATGCATGCACACAAGTGCCTACCATTCCTCCAACAGAAATAAAAAATGTGCAGGTGGGACAGTCACGTGTGCTGGGCTCAGAAAGGGATATCCTATCTTGTCCTATGTCCTTGGGTACTTCATACATGGCTTTTAACAGACATTCGGAGACCTCCTTAATTTTCACTTAATTCCAAAAGTGTAAATCACACATAATACTCAAAGAAGCCAATACATAGAACTAGTTAAATAAACATGGTTACCACCCCTTCTGGGCTTGCCACCAAAGAAGAAAACTAAAGTCTTCCGGCCATCAGAAAAAGTGAACCTGGAAACGAAGTAGTACAAAATACATTCTCTCTTAAATAAATGAATAATTCCTTAACACTGTATTTCTTTGATTATAAAGCAGACATAACCCCTAGAAATTTTCCAATATTGAGAAGCATCACACAATCAGTATATGCACTCACAATGTATGTACCTCCGTGTTTCACCAGTGCTGTCGTTACGGAGATGCAGTGTTCTACAATTACTGGCATCTTAAATGATGGGAAAATATTGTACAGGGACAATCTCCTTGACAATGAACTAGGTGGTTAGACAGCAGCATCACTGCTGTACTCAAGAGCTGAAGAGAAATTGGTGTCAATTTCTACTTCAGCTCTTGTCAATGAACATTCATAATTCTGGAACAGATATCACTTATATTAAAAGTGTCCAAACATGAATAATTTTGAAAAAATTTCTTTTTTTATATTAAGTGCTATCTACAGTATTCAATCATCAAATATATTATGCGAGGAAAGTCCTCCTAACTGGGGAGCTTTAGAGATGGATTTGAGCATCTTGAATGAATAACTTATGTGCCAAAATTTGCCTGAATCAGCAGAAGCCCTCAGCTTGTCATCTCCACAGCGTCCACCTTCATTTATTTGTCCATATAAACAGAAATGTAAGTTTAATGTGCTCTTATAAAAATCTGGAGAATCTTGTACATGAAAGGAAAAATGGGATAAAATATTAAGAATTTATTATAAGTGGTTTTTGAAGGATCTGGTATTGCTGACCACACACAATGGAACTCAAAATCCACTGTTGAGTCTCTTTCAAATAGTCAAGCTGATAAACAAGCTGGAAAAACCCTCAGTGATGGAAGAGATGGTTGATACCAAGCCAAACCATTTTAATAACAGGAACTGAAAACTGAAATACAGATGTTTTATATTTAATCATGACCAACGACATAACTTAACCAGGACACAAACGGCACTCACAAAGAGAAACCAAGGCCACTGGGAAACAGTGTGGAAGCTGTTATGAAAGTGAATGTATAGGGTTGCAGTGGTGGGTAAGACAGTCAAGGAAACTGTTCTGGTGCCTTAAGGAATTTTTCCTGGAAAACTGGAAAGTTATTAGACCTGAAATAAAAATTTTATATCAGTGCCTTGGTAAGATGGTATTTAGACTTCAAGATTACTCTGGCCCTGGCTGTCATGGCTCAGTGGGTCCAGCATTGCCTCACAAACCAAAATGTCGCTGGGTCCATTCCTGATCAGGGAACATGCTTGGGTTGCCAGCCAGGTTCCCCACTGGGGGCGTGTGAGAAGCAACCAACCGATGTTTCTCTCTCTTTCTCCCTCCCACCCTCCATCGCTAAAAATACAATTTTTTAAAAACTTAAAAAAAGATTACTCTGCTGATTAAGCTACTGGAGAAGGGAGACTCAAGAGAAAAGACCAAGTTAAAATATGATTTCAACAGCCTTACAAGAAATACCAATAGAAAAAATAAGATGGCAGTGAATACAATTGGTTTATGGAAATAACTTACTGAATGTGGAGAGCAAAAAAGAGAAAAAGGAATTAGAAAATACAAAGTGTGTATGCTTGAGTGAATTATAAGTGGTGTTGTATGTGGAAAATTAAAAAAATACATATATGGATAAAGTGATGAATTCAGTTTTAGCAATATGTTTTTAGAAGTGTTAATGGAATGTGGAGCTAAAATTATAAGCAGGGATTAAGAGTCAACAGCAAAAGTCTTCATCCAGAAAGATCTGGGTTTAAACACATTTCTACATGTTAGCATTAAGATCCTGTCAGCTTTTTCATTATTAGTTGAGATTATTTTGTTAATCTACATATTCTTCATATTGTATCATTTATTGCTACTGTAAAACCATGGCTAACATCATGATATTTATTCACCAAGTAGATGCAGATACTAAATGACAATATAGGTGATTTCATAATAAAATGCCCTATTAGTAAGGAAGTGAAGTTAGTTTCTGTCCCTGGAAAATAAGGAAAAAAGAAGGGTTTCAAGTATGATTTCAAGAATTATTCGTATTGGTTAAGTGGTGAGTCATAAGAAAGGCATAGACTTGGGAGAAGTCATCTTGCTGAGAATGGAGAACAAGGTGGAGGCAGAGGACAGATACAAACTTTAGAGGACAATGAGTGAAACTTAACATGAAGATAAAATAGAAAAAGAAAACAAGACAATATAACAGAAGGGGCAATAGTAATTTTTTCAGTTATCTATGAAGGTATATAAAGAAATTTAAAGGACCACTGAATTTTACTTAGGAAGTTAGGAAGTTATACCTACGATCATTATGAAAGAAAATTCAATAGAAAAGCAGAGAAATATCAGAATTTCAGAGGTGATGACTGTGGATACCAAAAAATAAATTACATGCTGTGTTAGTTTTCCAGAGCTGCCATGATAAAACACCACGGATGGGGTGGCCAAAGCAGCAGGAATTATTTTCTCATAGTTCTACAGGCTGCAAGTCCAAGATAAAAATGTCAGCAGGTGATTTCTCCTGATCCCTGTCTCCTGGGCTTTCAGAAGGCTGCCTTCTTTCTCTCTGCATCCTCAGAGGGCCTTTCCTCTCACCTGTAGACTCCATTCTTATGGACTCATTTAACCTTAGTTACCCCATTAAAGGTCCAACGTACAGTCACATTAATTCATTAATTTGGGGGAATACAAGTCAGTCCATAGCATTTCATTTCTTTTGTCATCATATATATGTGTGTGTGTGTGTGTGTGTGTGTGTGCACATTTCGTCCTATTTAATATATTCTTAATTTTTAGTATACTTCACATAACAAAGTGTATTATTATATCCATTGCATAGTTAAAGAGAAAAAGAAACATTTTTCAAAAGGTCGAATCTTGTGTGTACCCATCTGGCATACCTGAATTAACCTGTGTCCTGAATATGCTATTATCCTTATTATTTTCCCTAAGCAATATTTAATATAACTTTTCATGATGGTAAACTTTATGTAAATAATATCATTAGCAATTTGTCTTTTTCATGTGACATTTCTGTTCATTAGGTGTAGCTCTAAATCATTCCTTTTCACTGCTTTCCACACTTCTATAAATATGGCACACATTTCTACTGTTCTGTTAATAAATTTTCAAATGATTTGCTACTACGTACAGTATTACAGAAAAACTGGTGAACATTTTTGTTCATGTTTCTGGGTGCAAATGAGTGAATTTCCCTAGGGTGATTTATTTCCATGTGAAATTATTGGTTCATGGGAATGTATATCTTCAACTTGCACTGGATATCAGTGTATTGCTTTTTGAAGCTTCTATTCATTTGTGTGTTCATTGGCCATATATAAGAATTGCTTTTGAATCAAAGTCTTGCTAACAAAGATTTGTTGGACTTTCAATTTTTTCAATCTCCATGCCACATGGTATCTAATTATTGACCTTAACTTACATATAATAAGAATATATTCTCATTTTTTCTCCCGGTCTGTGCTCCAGGAGTCTCCCCTGCGGGCTGTATTGCTGGGGTTCCTTACTGCCTGACTTCTGGTTGAATTCTTCCAATGAAAGGCAATGGAAGAAGATTAGAGGTCTTACGTGAAGAGAGATACAATATTTCTTCCCACCCTCTTAGCTCTGGCACCCAGTATTGTTATTCGCAGTCTCCCACTGCACTCACAGATGGAATCAGATGGTTCCTTCTCACCGGGCTCTCTCACTGAGCTCTGCGAAAGCATTTCCTCCCCTTTTCCATGGGGAGCAGGTGTGATAATGGCTTCCCACTGTTGCTAATCTCTAGGTACCTCAACCTATTTTGTTACTTTCTTCCACTTTGCCTAATACTTAGTTAAAACCTCTTGGTTAAAAATATCTTCAGTTTAACCATCTATTGAATTTGCTTTCCTGACATGACCTTGAGAGATAAAAAAAAGATATATTATGAAAACCCTGTCCCTTGGACCCCATTCATCCAATTCCCATTGCCTCCTGTGAATACGATCATTTTGTTAATGTCCTCTACCAGAGATTTGTAAATACCTATGGAAGCAATTAAAAAAGATGTGTTCTCATTCTTTTTTCCCCCACAAATGGTAGCATACAACAGTCACTGTTTTTCATGTTTTTTCCCCAGTGAATAGTACGCTAAGGTGGCCATCCTATCAGCACACAGAGCTTCCTGGTTTTGACTTTAATACCCGCAGAGTAATTCAATTTATGGGTATACCTCAATTTATTTATCCAGCTTTCTAATAATGGGTACTTAGATTGTTTATATCATGCCATTACTAGACATATTTCAATAAATAATGCATAGATCAATGCTCATGTAAAGAAATTCTAGTGATAGGAACCTGTTGTTTTAATAATTCTGCCAAATTGCATCCTCTAAGAATTGCAGCCATTTGCAGTCTCATTTGCAATGGATGATGGGGTCTGTTTTCCCACAGCCTAAAGAGTACAGTGTATCATCAATGTTTGCAATTGTATTAGTCCGATCTGTGGTACATGGTATTTCCTTGTTGTTTTAATTTGCATTGTCTTTATATTGACTGAGTGGAGCATCTTTTCATGTTTAAGAGGCATTTGTATTTCTATTTCTTAGAACTCATGTTCATATCTTTTACCCATATTATATTGAAGTTAATAGTTTTCAATTTATAGGCATTCTTTATTAATGGGGGGCAGGCTAACACTTTTTTCTGTCTCACTTTTTTTCTTATTTTCTTCATTTTTCTTTTTACTTTTTTCTAGTATTTTTTTCTTTTTTAAATTCTATTTTAATTGTTGTTCATGTATAGTTTTCTGTCTTTTACTCCCATCCCAGCCCACTTTTTACTTTTTTGTTGTTGGATATTATCATGTAGAAATTTTCTACTTTTATAAAAGAATTTTTCAGTCCTTTCTTTCTGGAATTTTTATTTTCAGAAAGAATTACACATTTAAAGGTTATAATATATTCTTCCATGATTCTCCCTAGTTCTTTATTTCATATTTTACATGAAAATCTTTGTTCCGCTACAAATAAAATGTGAATAAAACCTTCTTTTTCCTTTACTGATTAATGTTAGGTATGTTTTCAAAGTGTCTTACATCTTCATTAATTCAACAATTTTATTTAGTTAGATTTCTGAAACACACTTAGGTTACAGTCTGTTTTTAGATTTCAATATCTGTAGTTTTTGGAGCTTCTCATTCTACTCCTCTGATTTCTACTAATTCTTAATTATGGTGGTTTGTTCATTTTGCCTTTTGGAAATTTTGTATTGTGAGCTCAATTTTGGCATGGTTTTACATGTGAGAATCTACGTGTCCTGAACTGAGGCTGACTCCCTTCAGAGAATCTTTGTATTTCCTTTTGCTAGGCACCATTAGGCAATAGTAACTTTCAAATTAACGTTTCAATTAATTTAGGTAATAAATTAACTTAGGTAATAATTAATGGACCATAAGTAATATAAAACAACTTCAATTCCTGCTAAAGAAGAAAGACTTGCACACGTGAAATCCCCAGACGGAGTTTACTCTCCCAAGCTTCTAGGTTAATAAGAGCTGCAAACAGCTTCAAGGCACCTGTGGATTCAGCATCCTTGTAACAAACTTATTTTCTACTTCATCACTCCCATCGCCTGTAGACTTCACTTCTCGAGAGTACGAAGTTTGTGTTGTACTGATATTTTATCTAGCATTTTTAGGATGTTTACAGCAGAAAGAATATTTTTGCTATGATATGTAGTAAACTACCTTGCTGGCCATGATACTATAAGGTGATTTTGTTTTAAATGAAAAAAAGTGGGCAAATAGGCAAACAAAAAAGCAAGAACTGCATTTAGAATACATATATATATATATATATTTAAGGACAAAAACATTTTGACCATATTTTAGGCAGAATATAAAGGGTAATATTAAGTATTACTGAGGGAAAATGAAGTATTTTAGTAAGTAGTATTAGTTAAAGGACATTCCAGACATAAAGAACAGAGAAAGCACATAAAAGGGCCAAATAGGATAGGGCACCCTAGAGATAAATGAAAATAATCTGTTTTGGGCTGGGGTACAAAAGAAAAAGAAGTACTTAAGATTAGAAATACACAGCATGCCCAGATAGTGGGGAGTGTGGAATATGATGCTCCCTCGAGACGAGAATTTGGTCTGACTGCGAGAGTTGTAGTTGGATCCAGGCATCACAGAGAGCTGGCCTCGAGTCTCCTGTTTGGAGCCTCATCACCACACTGCACATCCCTTTCGTTCTAAGCTGCACCATTTGACCTGTTCATTTCTTTTTCCAGGGCCAGTCTGACCTGAACAGGGAAGTCTAATGTGACAAAATAATCTCAGCATTTGGTTTTCCATCCAGATGTGTCGGCCTGATTGTATTGTTTGTGTTCTGTATTCTTCTGGTATTGAGATGATTTGAAAATGAGTTTATATTGAAAATTCCTCAGCAAATATTCACCAACATATAATGATTCCTAACAATGCCCTATAGTGGGTAAATGTGCATCTAAGACTCCAGGGAAGCTCCAGATTTGCTCTTTGAATGAAGGTAAACAGAGACAAGTAGATTTGTTGGAAAAAAACTAGGGAAAAAAGTTAAAAAAGATAGCCAAACATTTCGTAAACTGGTTGAGTTTTGGAATGAGGTAAGCTGTGACCAAGGGCTGATATTTTTCATTAAATCATCCTATGAGAGTAGTTTGGGTTGTCGCTGTGATGTTTTCTGAACACTGCCAGAGACACAGCTTGGGGCCCAGCAGTCTTTTCTGCAGCCTGCCTCCCCCACCCAGATACACAACACTGGTTCAGTGAGTGCCACGTGCCTGGACCCTCTTGGGGCAGTCCTCTTTCTGCAAGACCTGTGGTGCTCTGAGGAATGAAATGGTCGTTTTATTTGTTTATGTACATATTTGCACTCTGCACTTGAATGTAAGAAACTCTGCCTTATTTCAATGTGGACATTTATTTTGTCACAGATTAGGAAGAAGTCTAGAACTCTCAGCCTAAACCTAAGTAAGTAAAAGTAACCATAGCATAGACAACCGGAGCCTCAGAATTTGTTATATTCTACCCCAGTTTTTGTAAGTGAGAAACCGTCTCATTAATGGACCTAAATCCTGTCTCTGCTTTGCTTAGACTACCAGCTTCTGTTGGAACAGAGCCGCGACTCTGTGTGGTTTCACGTCTTAGATATTTGGATGCAGTGCCTGCTGTGCGTTTACAAACTTGGCAACACAAATAGTCTTTAGATATCAAAATATGCCTACTCCCTTACACCTTATCCTACACTTCAACATATTCTGCCATCATCATCATGCTTTTTTGCTCCATGGTAAATTTCCGAGTCCAATTTTACTGCTTAAAAGACTGAAATTTCTTGTAGTGCTCCTCCTGCACAGGTTTCAACTTTCATTCCAATTCTTGGACATCTATGTCTGCCCTATTAAGTTGTAATTAAATGCAACTTGCCCATCCACTTTTCAAAATGACAACTAGAATACTTTCTAATGTTGAGGTTAAAGGAAGAGCTGGGTAGCAGGAATACTGCCTTAGTTATCTATTTCTGCTTGAAAAATGATTACAAACTTAGAGACTAAGAAGAACATACATTTATCATCACACAGTTTTGATGGATCAGGAGTTAGGCATATTTTAACAGGGCCCTCTGTTCAGCATCTCACAGGTTACCATCTAGTTGTTTGCCAGGCTGCTCTGTGGTTGTCAGAAGACTTGAATAGCTTCCGGTTGTGTAACTGAGGTTGCTGGCTTCCCGCTGGCTGTTAGCCAGGAGCCCTTCTCAGCAGCTCTGGGCTCTTGCAGTTCCATGCCACTTATCTCCCTCGTGACATTGCAACTCACTTCTTAAAATCTAGCAGGAGAAGCTCTTACTCCACTCTGCTAAGGATAGAATGTTATATAGTGTAACATTATCAAGGAAATGACTTTCCTATATCATTGGCATATCCTATTGGCTAGAAGCAAGTCACAAGTTGAAGTCACACTCAACAGAAGGCGAGTATACAAAAGGGTGACTCACTGGAGAAGATCGTAGCATTTTGCCTACCACAGACGCTGGTCTGAAAACCGAGCAAGAGCAATTCCACCTAGTACCAACAACTCTCCTTAAAAACTGAAAATAAAAACACACAAAAAGGAAAATACCTAGTAATGCCCATAATAAACGCCTGTTCTGATGGTTAATTTTACGAATTAGCTTGACTGGGCTGTAGGGTGCCCAGATATTGGTCAACCATTCTTCTAGGTGTTTCTCTGACAGTGTTTATGGGTGAATTTAATATTTAAATCAATAGACGAAGAGAAGCAGATTTCCTCCCCTAATGTGAGTGGGCCTCTTCAATTAGTTCAAGGCCTGAATAAAATAAAAAGCCTGTCCCAAATAAGGAGGAATTCCTCCTTTCTGACAACTTTAGAGCTGGGCTATAGGTTTTTGGTTTGCTTGTTTCTTTCTTTCTTTGTGTTTTTTTCCCATGACTTTTGACTGGAAATAAACAATGGCTCTTCCGATTCCGAGTCTGCTGGTCTGCAGACTGGAGCTACACTACTATCAAGGTCTCCAGTTTGCTGATTGCACATCTTTGAACTTACTAACCTCTACATTTACATGTCAATTCCTTGTAATAAATCAAGTCAATCTCTCTCTTTCTCTCTCTCCCGGCCCCCCCCCCTCTCCATCCTATTGATTCTATTTCTCTGTGGAACTCTAACATGCCTGTTAAGTTGAATATGTTATATTAACTAATTACCAACTAAGCATCATTTGAAAAATTACTAATTACTAACCAAGTCTTATCGCATAAATCCTTTTATTTAGATGAAAAACTTGTTGCTTTTAAATAAGCATTCTACCATCCTTTGTGGTTGTATGCTTTAATAATACAGCCCACCTGAAAATATAAATCGACACAAATGCTTTTATTATAACAATGTGGCAGAGCTGACTTGGAAACCTGCAGGAGGCCTATGGAATCTTGTTCTCTGCATAGCTGACTTTGAGCAGACACAGCCTAATAGAATCCGACTTGTTTGAACAATGTAAAGTTTTTGATGTTACAAAGGAAGAATATAGTCATTTTTAAAAGGAAATCCAATTTTTGCTCATCCTTCAAATTAAAGGATGCTGTACTAATTTACTTATACTGTCATTATTGTTAACATATTAAGCAGAAACTAATTATTCAGATGATTAGGCATTTTTTTTTAGTGAAGGATAATGATGACTGTGAAGATATAATCAGAGTGGTTAGAAATCAAGCCATAGCCATGTTCTTACTATATGGTGGTCAATCAATGCATCAGTTTTGAATATTATAAATATGATATACAAATTTAAATAAAGTTACTGTTAAAAAGAATACTTTATAGAGAAAATACCCAGCTCCATTAATTAGAAATCTTGTTAAAGCCATCATCCAAAACAATATTCAGTAAATAACACTAGGGTGATCTTATTCAGTGATACATTCATTCAACAAATATCTTGTTATTTCTAGAACTGGGAATGAAAAAGGAACCAGAAGAGACATAATCTCTATCCTCCTAGATTTTCAAGTCTAATGGGAGAGGGCAAAAAATTAAAGAATTACAGCCAAATATAGTGGCTACTAGTATCTTATGGAATAATTGAGCAAGCACACTTAACCTTAATAGTGAGTGGTGTGCAAGGAAGGCTTCATAGTGGAGTAAAAGAGGTAGAAGGGCTGTCTGAGGTACTGAGCATGGGGAACCCAACGTTTGAGAGGGACAGACTGAAGAAGGTTGAATATGACAGAAGCATGGAGTCTGATGTAGATATAGCGGGGGCAGGAATGACAAGAAACGAAACTAGAGTTCATAGAGGTCACTCTATTATAAAGAGTATGAGCAGCCCACATCAAGACCTTTGAAGTTTATCTGGAAAAGGAGAGCACTGAAAACTGGTAAAAAAAAAAAACAGAGTCAATGAAGTTAGATATTCATTTTAGACATACTGCTTTGTGTTGATTTTATTTTATGACAGTTTTTTTGAGAAACAAATTATATACGATAAAATTAACTCTTTAAAATGTATAATTCATTTTTTTAGGAAATTCACAAAGTTGTTCAACTATCATCACTATCTAATTCTTGAGTATTTTGGTCATCTGAAAACAGAAACCTCATGTTATTAGCAGTCACTCAGCATTCCTTCCTCTCTTCAGCCCCGGACAGCAGCTAATCTAGTTCTGCAGTTTCCTCGTCTGGACACTTCACCACATGGAATCAAACAATATATAATAATAGTTTGTTATGACTATTATTTCACTCAGCATTATGTTTTCAAGGCTCATCTATGCTGTAGCATTTATCAGTGGTTAATTGTTTTGTATGGCTGAATTATATGCTATATTTGTTCATTCTGTTATCAGTTGACAGACATTTGAGATGTTTTCCTTTTTTTGGCTATTATAACAATGTCATTATGAATAATCATGTACAGGGTTATATATGGACATGTGTTTTCATTTTTTTCTTGGGTACATACTTAGGAGTAGATTTGCTGGTTTATATGGTAACTCTAGATTTAACAATTCAAAGAACAAGTTCAAAGTAGCTACATTTTACAGTCCCACCAACAATGTATGAGGATTGCAATTTTCTGTGACCTTGCTGGCCTTATTATTGTATGTCTTTTTAAAAATGTTTTAATCACCTTAGGTGTGAGCAGTGGTGTCTCATTGTGTTTTGACTTACATTTCTTCAATGACTAATGACATTGAACATCTTTTGTATGCATGTTGATTATTTCTACATTTTATTTGAGGAGTATCTTTTAAAGTCTGTCGATTTTTAAATTGTGTGATTTAACATTTTATTGTTGGGATGTAAGATGTCTTCACATATTTTGGATCCAAATGTCCTGTGTTTTTACTTTCTAGATGGTGACCTTCAAAGAATAAAACTTTTGCCCTGGCCTGGTTGGAGCATTGCCCTGCACAGCGAAAGGTTTTGGGCTCAGTTCCCAGACAGAGCACATACCTAGGTTGTGGGTTTGATCCTGGACAGGGCACGTATGGGAGGCAACTAAATGTTTCTCTCTCTCTCTCAAATCAATAAATGTCCTTGAGTGAGATTGAAGTTCAATTTATCTATATTTTCTTTTGTCATTTATTCTCTTATTACCATATATAAAAATTACTGTATAATCTAGGGTCACAAAGATATTCTCCTATGTTTTATTGACAATTTTATCATTTTAGCTCTCACATTTTGTTTCTTTTATCCACTTTGAATTGTTTTTTATATGGAGTGAGGTAGGGATTAACCTTCATTTCTTTTTGACATGTAGCCATCCAGTTGTTCTAGCGCCATTCACTAAAGAAAGCATTTTGCCCCATTAAATGGTTTGGGAACCCTTGTTGAAAATCATTTGGCATATTGTATGGGATTATTTCTGGATCTCAGTTGTATTCTATTGCTTTATATATCTATCTTTATGTAAGTACCACAGTGTTTTAATTTTAATAAGGTCTGAACTCAGGAAGTGTGAGTCCTTCAACTTTGTACTTCTTTGTCAAGATGGTTTTAACTACTAGGATCAATGTGTCAATTTCTGCAAAGAGAAAAACAAAGGAAACATATTTTTTATAAGGATTGTGATAAATCTGTCAGTCAATCTGGGGGGTATTGCTCTTAGCAATATTGTCTTCCAGTCGATGTACATGATCTATTTTTCCATTTATTTAGAAATTTGTTTTTTTCAGTGATGTTGCATAGTTTTGATTGTACAGGTCTTGCACATCTTCCATTAAATACATCCCAAAGTTCTTATTATTTAGGATGATGTTGTAAATAGAATTGTTTTGGTAATACTTCCAAATTGTTCATTGCTAGTATATTGAAATACAATTGATTTATCTATACTGATCTTGTATTCTAGAATCTTGCTGAATCCATTTATTAATTTGATAAGTTTTTTGTGTGGATTATCCTGAAATTTAGATATATAAATTATGGCGTTCATGATGTATAAATAGAGATAGTTTTACTGCTTCTTTCTAATCTCAATGCTCCTTATTTCTTATTCTTGACAAATTGCCCTGGCTAGAACATCTAGTACAATAGTAAATAAGAATGACAAGAATAGACATCTTTTCCTTTTTCCTGATGTTAGAAGAAAAGTACTTGTTCTTTCCCAGGAAGCATAATGTTATCTATGAATTTTCCATAGCCTTACAAAGTTGAGGATGCTCCCTCCTATTTCTGCACTGTCAAATGTTTTTACTATGAAAGAATGTTGGATTTTGCCAAGAGCTTTTTCTGCAACAATTGAGATGACCATGTTTTATTATCTGTCCCTTATCCTAATAATATCAATTGTGTTAATTGATTTTCATATGCTAAAACAGTCCATCATTCTGAGGGATATATTCCTCTGGTTCATGGCTAGTATTTTGTTGAGGGTTTCTGAATCCTTGTTTATAAGGATTTATAAGGGATATTAGTGCACCATTTTATTTTCTTGTGATGTGTCTGTCTGATTTTGATACTAGAGTAACAGTGGCCGAAAGGAAGTAAATTGTTCGAAGGGTGAAGAATGGATTCAATAGATAGTGTCACATGGACAAATGAAGGGACTGCTGCAGCAACTCAGGTGGATATGATTAATACATGGTTTACAGTAATGATAATAGAAGTAGAAATGTGGAAAGAAGATGTCAACATTCAATATAAAAAATAAGCCTGAATTTTTTCTTGGAAACCAAGAGAGAGCTATGCATGTAAAACACAGTATCTCTGAACAAAACAAATGGATGATTTTATACAGGCTTTGAGAAGTAAAAGTGAAACAAAATAAAATATTTATGACTTGGCTGACTTTCAAGAGCGGGGCATGTGGATGGTGGCATTGGTAACTGGCTGCTACTAGCTGGATGGTTTTCAGGAGCATGGCTATTAACGTGAAGTTTAACTGACCAACAGGCACGTTTTTCATTCATTGGCATAAGTTAAAACTGATTATAGTGATTATGCGACATTACAGACAAAGGAAAATAAGAATATTTTATTCTCAGGGAGAAATGAACAGATTAAAAGTGAATTCAGGGTATATCTGACTCAATGAAACATTTAAAGAGAGGAATATACTCAAAATGCTATTCAAATTTCTGGCTTGGACAAATAAATGTAAACTCTCCTAAGTCAAGAATCTCTTTTGTTGTCTGATGTATTTCCAAGATCCTAAGAAGGAAACTAGAATGTAGTGGGCACTTTATAACGATTCTTGAATAAGAAAAAACATTTCCATTCGTATAGAGTACAACAATGAAATATGAAAAGCTGGACATATTCAATTTTAGATATCAACAATAAATTCAAAAGATGATAGATTACAGTCAACTGAAAATAATAGTTTTGATTTAGGGCAGTGAATTACTCTATTAGATTTTGTAATAATCAGTATATAGATGGTTATTGAAAACATAAGATTAAATGAAATATCCTGCAGACATTATGAAACAAGAAACACACCACAAAGACACACATCTGTCACTCACAAACATTTAAGGAATCACGGAAGGCAGCTATACAATCTGCAAAGGAGACTCAAATAAAAGACCTAAAATAATGAGAGGAATGTAGAAGCTAGGAGAATTTTTTTCCTTTGGTGTTTTCATCCTGAAGGAGGAGGAAGTTATCTAGTTAAATGATATCTAGAGAGTGAGAAAAAAAAAAGAAAAGAAAAGAAAAAGGTACTGGCTGATGCAAGGTGCCCATCAGATGAAGGAACAATCAAACCACTGGTGTCCCTGACAAGAGCAGGTTCAGTAGGGTGGTGAGTGCCATGTGTGGAAAGGTCTCAGGTAAGGAGAGCCAACAGAAGATTTAGATGTGAAGGAAAACAGAAAAACTGCTTCATCTGCAAGCAGGCTTTAAGTTGAGAAAAGAGGTTTATTTTTATTTTTAAGTTGAGGGAAAGTAGAACACATTAAAGGTTAATTGGAAAAATCAGATGGAGAAATCTGTGATACAGGAAGGAGAAAAGATGATCAAAATGTTAAAATATATGAAATGGGATTTTATGATTGATTTTCTCTGACTCTCAGAACCCTTGCAGCTCTAAATTTCTATGTTTATTTGAAATGTCTACATACATTACTATATTTTATTAGGAATTTATTGTTAGACATTACATTACGAGTAATACAAAGAAAAATGTAATATATGCCAAAATTGATAATGTCTTTTTTATATTTTATGGAGGATATATAAGAGAGTAAAAAAATTCACGATACTTTTCAATATTTTCATCAATTTTATGTATAAGTCTTTAAATTTATCAAAATGTTGAAGGAATTGTACCTGGCTGGTGGCTCAGTTGGTTGGGGTATTGACCCATACATGGAAAGGTTGTGGGTTCAACTCCCAGTCAAAGTACCTTCCTAGGTTGCAGGATCGATCCCCAGTCAGGGCATATACAGGAGGCAACCAACTGATCTCTCTCCCTCTCATTTTCTTTCTCTCTAAAATCAATAAACACATACTTGGGTGAGGACTTTTTAAAAAGTGTCCTTCCCCTATATGCATTAATTATTCATTTTTCACTAATTTTATCTCTTCATCTTTCTCACTCCCCCTGTTTTCTCTTTTTCTCAATCTCTCTGAGGACTTCTCCTCCATCCCCCCTTCATAATCTTTTTTTTAAAGATTTTATTTATTTATCTTTAGAGGGGAAGAGGAGGAGAGAAGGAGAGAAACATCAATGTATGGTTGCCTCTCGTGAGTCCCCTGCTGGGAACTGGCCTGCAACCCAGGCATGTGCCCTGACTGGGAATCAAACCGCGATCGTGTGGTTTGCAAGCCCATGCTCAATCCACTGAGCTCCACCAACCAGGGCCCCCGTTCATAATCTTTAATAAACCATTTTAGAATTAGTTTAAAATATTGTGACATTTTATCTCTAATTAATGCATGAAATATCAATTATCTAAAAATAGGGATGTTCTCTCACATAACCATAATAAAATTGTCATAAAGAGGACTTTTAACAGTAACACAATATTATTTAATACATGATCTATATTAAATTATACCTACTATCAATTATTCTCATAATGTTTTATAATAAACATTTTAGGTCCCAAATGCAATTAGGTTTGCATTCTTCGTGTAGTTGTCATATTCTTTAGTTTCCTCTAAACTATAACTTTCCCACAGACTTTTTTAAGCATTACAAAATATTGGCACTTTTAAAGTCTATTCTAGATTATTTTATAGACTGTCTCTTAATTCGATTGATTTGGTGTTTTCTAACAGTTCCTTTCTTTTTCTTTTCATGATTAGACTCAGGTTATAAAATTTAGGTGGAAGAACTACCTGAGGTGATACCTGAGGTAAGGCATATGATGTTAATTTATATTATAGATAGTATTAAGCTTAGTCACTTGATTAAAATGGTCTTCACCTGGTTTAACCATTGAAAGGTACTTAATTAATACATAATTTGTAAAATGATGCACTGAGCCTGCAAGAATATCCCGTTTTTCAGATATCACACCCAGAGTTATTATCATCTATTGATGACTGTTTCCTGAATATTTATTGCTATGGTGGTTGTGAAATGATGTATCATAATTTCTTCTATATTTAATAGTTTATTTGCCCCCATGAGGCAAGAGACAGAATTGGAGCTGTCATCAGTCAACATCCTGATTCCTGAGACTTGCCTTGTGACACCTGATAACAATTAGCTCGCCCTGGCTGGCATAGCTCAGTGGATTGAGTGTGGATTGGTTCAACAGTGGATTGGTTCCTGCGAACCACGTGATCCTGGTTTGATTCCCAGTCAGGGCACATGCCTGGGTTGCAGGCCAGTTCCCAGTGGGGGACTCATGAGAGGCAACCATACATTGATATTTCTCTCCTTCTCTCCTTCCCTTCCCCTCTAAAGATAAATAAAGTCTTTAAAAAAATTAGCTTTGTAGTTTCCTCCTGGAGTGAGCAATCAAGGAGAATTGTGGGAAATCACATGTGCAGAAACTTAAGTAAAACCCTATAAAGCCTGTAACCCTTTAATAAAGGGAGCCATTCCCTGGCCAACAATGGCCTGCTCCCATGTCTTGGGAAGTGTACTTTTCATAATAAATTTCTAGCTTGTTTGGCTTTACGATATCTGCGTGGTCCTTCCAATTCTTTGTTCATGACCATGAAGAGCCTGGGACACCATCTCTGTCTGCAACACTTTGGCAAACCAGCCAGGAGAACTCTGTGAAAATGCTAGAGTGGTTAGACAACCCCTTCCACATTCCTCAGTGGTTGCAGGAGACTGTCATTCTCTTTGTATCCTTTATGCCTCCCAACACCTCAGTTCCTTAAAGAGTTTGCTGCTTTTGTGCAAGCATGGGCCAGGCAATTAAAAGCCAGTAGGGTGCCTGCCACTTTAAAAGACTCATGTGAAAATTACCTGGCTGTGGACTGGGGTTAGAGACTAGCTCCCCAGCAGGCACAAGGCAATATCCATGCAATGAGGTACACTGTAAAACAGAACATCATCCCTTCCATGTGGTTTTCAATTCAGGACGATTGTAACTCTCAGAAAGGATTGCGGGTGCACCTCCCTTTTTCTCAAGCCAACTATGTTCCTCCTAAAACTTGCTTCATCCACTGCCTCTCTATGTTGCCCTTCTTCCCCATAAATGTGTGCTGCATTTGCTGTGTGTAGGTCAAGGATGGTGGGCCCTTAAGGACTCCCTTTTTGAGGCCTTCCCAACCCAGGTTTGTAAAAGAGAGAAACTCGGACACTCCTGCCCCCTACGCAGAGGTCAATTTTAAAGAGGCAAGTTAATCAATTATGAAAAGCAGAGGAGCAAACTAGTTCAAGTTAAGCAGAGGAAACTAGTTTGAGTTAAAAAATTCGTTTAAGTTAATCAATTCAGAGGAAACTAGTTCAAGTTAAGCAATTACAAGCAAGACCTGAGGAAACTACCCCATTTATCCAACACAGTCCCCTCCTTGCGACTCTTCGAAGGAGTCCAACTTAAAGAATCAATTCCCAAACTAACCAATTATGAAGAGCAAAGGAAACTAGCCCAAATTAGTCTAGTAGCAGAGGAAACTAGCCCAAGTTAACCAAGTAGGAGCAAAGGAAACTAGCAGAAGCTAATCTTCGTACCAAAGCCTGTGAATTAGATACCAGGAAGGAGGGTGCAATTAGTCCCTGGGAACTCTAGTTTCTCTCCTAGTTTCACCAGGGCTGTCTGGTAGCTTAGGGTGGTGGGATAATGGGGGACTCTCTGTAACCCACTAGGTCATTCCTCGGCCAAATCAAGAGGAAAACCTCTAGGGAGCCAGGGAGTTCCACTCTTTTTCTTCCTCAGGTGTGCCAAGGACAACGTGGGTAATGCACCCTTTATCCCCTCGGGATTCCTGTTCAGATGCATTCTTAGAAACTGGGCAGAATTTGACCCTGAAAATCTAAAGAAAGAGTTTAATTTCCTCTTGTAATATGGCTTGGCCTCTGTTTCATCCACCAACCACGAGAACAAATGTCGGAGACTTTCAGGGATTCAAAGATGTTACTTTATTGGCCAAATTTAACCTGCGCAGGGGCAATCCCTCAAAGTGTCCAGAGACATGGTGCCCGCAGAGGGCTCGTCTGGGATTCCCGCCTAGCGCTTACAGCTAAGTCCTTAGATATAGGCCATCAAGCAAGCGTTTGCACAGAAGCAGATTATTGGCTTGCAGGGCCCACATGTGGGAAAAGGGTGGGGTCTGACTCAACTGAAAGGGAAATTTTGAAACTAAACAGATGGCAATCAACTTACAGGGTGTCTGCTAGGGTTTCAGGCTCCTTGGGGCTGAGGACATTTTTCTTGTTCCCAACAGCCTCCTTATAAATTACAAGATGGGGAAGCTTGGCCTGAAAATGGGAGCAACAGTTACAACACCACATTCCAGTTAGACCTGGTTTGTAAAAGGTGGGGCAAATGGTCAAAGGTTCCCTGTGTTCAAGCCTTCACAGCATTGTGTGACATCTAGCTCTTTGTTCTGGGTCTAGGGAGGCAGCCCCTCTAGGGGTCAATAGTGACATACTAAATCACCCCCTTATAAGCCTCCCACCTGTCTCTCAGGGGGAACTGGGTAGGCCCCAGAGCCCTAAAGCCTCTGCTCTCATCTCAGAGAAATTAACCTCTCCTCCACCTTACTACCAGAAACCTAGTCCAGTGGGGCATACTCGGAGTGGAGCCTCGTGTCTCCCCACCATGCTTATGCTCCTGCCCCTAAGGGAAGTAGCAGGTACAGAAGGCCCTGCTTGGGTACCTGCACCCCTTTCAACACCTGACCTGCAGCAGTGCAAAGGTCAGCTAGGAAACTTCTCTGAGCATCCCTCATGCTTCACTAGTAACTTTCAAACCTTGACCTTTGCCATTGATACATCCTTTATATAATCCTGACCACCTGTTGCTCTCCAGAAGAGAAGAAATGAATTTGGGAAGAGGCCCACAAACATGCAGATCATTACATGCTCAAAACCTCAATGTTGCAGGACAGGCAACTCAAACAGTCCCTGATCAAGAGCCCGATGGGGACTATAATACCCAGGAAGGCATGATTCAGTGATTATTGGCTAGGATGAAACAATGCATTAGGAAGCCTATAAATTATGACAAGATCAGAGAAATAACACAAGGAAAGGAAGAGAATCTCGCTCTCTTCTGTAACAGGATAGTTGAGGCATTTAGGAAATATACTGATCTAGATGCATCCTCTCCAGAGGGTCACGTATTAATGAGATAGCATTTCATTAGCCAGTCAGCACCAAATATTCATAGAAAGCTTCAGAAATTACAAGTGGGTCCACAGATTCCTATGGCCCAACTAATAGACACTAGTGTCTTGGTTTCTAACAACTGTGACCTTGAGGAAAGGGAAGAACAGATCTAGCACAGGAAAAGGGCGGGGGGCAGAAAGGCAGGCCAAGGTTAATAGCTCTAGCTTTTGGCAGCTCCATTGGCAATGGCCAGCCACCTCAAGGTAACCTGGGAAAGCCACAAAAACACCAAAGGCAAGAATGATTGAACATGTTTTAAGTGTGAACGTCCTGGACACTGGGCAAAGGGTTGCACGAGGCCACCCCCAGGGCCACATCCCCTGCAAACCTTGACCCCTGGCACCGGAAGGTAGACTGCCCCCATTCCCAGAGTGGAAACTTGTCGCCACCTAAGGCCATGGCAGCACCTGAGGACTGAGGGGGCCTGGGGAAGAGTTGGCTCTAGCCTGCACTGGCACCTCCATCTCTACTGAGGAACCTTGGGTAACCCTTGATATGAAAGGTAAAAAAATTACCTTTCTTGTTGATACTGGAGCCACTTACTCTGTTCTCAGTTCTTACACGGGACCTCTCTCCTCCAGTTCAATTACTACTATGGGGGGTGAAGGAACATCTCGAACTTGTTTTTACACACTCTCTGTCACCTCTCAATTTGAAATCCAAATTTTTAAACATTCTTTCCTAATTATTCTGCAATGTCCTATATTGTTGCTAGGATGAGACCTCTTGGCCAGATTAGGGGCCATTTTGAAGTTTCAGGAGGCCCCAGTTTAATATCTTTAAAATTATGTTAGCCAATAAAAGAAAATTAGAAAATGATATCCCAGAACAGATTTTACAGAAAGTAGGTCCCCTAGTTTGGGACTCTGGATTTCCTGGGAAAGTCAAACTGTCCAACCAGTTCAATTTTGCTTAAATCCTGGGACAGCCTATCCCCATAGGAAACAGTATCCTATCAGATGGGAGGCCCCAGAGGGTCTACAGCCCATCATAGAGAAATCTGTAACACACGGGCTGCTAGGACCCTGTCAGTCCCCCTGCTATACTCCAATCCTCCCTGTTCTTAGACCAAAGGGGAGTACGAATTGGTCCAGGATTTAAGACTAGTTAATGAGCTATTATCCCTCTACATCCTCTTGTAGTCAGTGCTTACACCATATTCACTCAAGTACCAAACAATACTCTGTGGGATACAGTTTCAGACTTCAAAGATGCCTTCTTTTGAATCCCTGTCCACCCAGATTCCCAATACCTGTTTGTATTTGGGTGGACAGACGCGAAAGCAATGACCCATCAGCAATATACCTGGATGGTACTACCACAAGGGTTTAGATATAGCCTTTATCTGCTCACAAGAATGTTAGAAAAAGATCTAAGGGACTTACAATTCACAAAAGGGAGCTATCTTACAATATGTAGTTGATATCCTAGTTTGCAGCCCCTCGAAGGAAGCCTCAGATTGTAATATTATCCAAACTCTGAACTGCCTTGGGGACTCAGAATATTGAGTCTCTAAGAAGAAGGCCCAAATTCTCACATAGAAAGTAAACTATTTAGGACATATTCTAACCCCAGGATATAGTCAACTGTCACAGGACAGAATAAAAGTAATCACTGAGCTAACACCAGCTGCTATCAAACAACTCTGCTCTTTCTTCGGAATGGCTGGATGTTGCAGAATTTGGATCTCAAGCTTTGGACTAATTGGAAAACTTTTATATGAAGCTACTAAGGACCCAGACACTGAACCTATTATATTGGGGGGAAAAAGACGATCAGGCTTTTAATTAAGCAGGCCCTAGTTGGCCTTGGCCTGAGGCATTCCTAATCTAATCAAGTCTTTCTCCTTACACACAACAGAGAAGCAGGGAATAGCCTTAGGGATCTTAGTCCAACGTCTAGGAAACAAACCTTGACCCATTGCATATTTCTCTAAAGAGCTAGACAATGCAGCAACCAGGTGAGCTCTGTGTCTAAGAGCAGTTGCAGCCATAGTCATGCTAACAGAAGAAGCTGCAAAGTTAACTCTTGGGTAGAAGTTAAAGATTTTTTTTTAAATTTATTTAATTGCTGTTCAAGTACAGTTTTCTGTCTTTTACTCCGATCCCAGCCCACCCTCCTAGTGCTCCCTACCTCCCTCCCATTTCCACCCCCCTTAGTTGTTGTCCATGTGTCCTTTATACTAGTTCCTGCAAATCCTTCCACTTTCCCCCTGAAATTTCCTCCCCTCTCTCCTCTGGTCACTGTCCTGTTCTCTATTTTAGTGTCTCTGGAATTCTATGCAGCAAAAAGAAAGAAGCTCCTACCCTTTGCAACAGCATGGATGGAACTGGAAAGCATTATGCTGAGTGAAATAAGCCAGGTGGTGAAAGACAAATACCATATGATCTCACCTTTAACAAGAAGCTAAACAACAAAACAATCAGGCAAGCAAAATACAACCAAAGACACTGAAATAGAAGTTAGAGATCTTAACTCCACATCAGGTACAATGAGTATTAAAAATGAAAAGGCATCTCTGGCTAATAGGAAATAGACTGATTAGCTATCAGGCCCTTCTTCTGGACAATCCTGAAGTAACTGTAAAAACCCACAACACCTTAAATCCAGCTTCCTTAATGCCTACAGAATCATCTCTGGACTTGACCCATTCATGTTCAGAGATTATTAACCTTACCTATTCCAGGAGGACTGACTTGCTAGACCAGCCCTTAGAAAACCCTGATGAAAAGTGGTTCACTCATGGGAGCAGCTTTGTACAGAATGGTCAGTGAAAAGAAGGACTCAGTTTATATGACATCATTGAGGCCAAAGGGGGGTGCAGCAGCCCTTCCACCCTTGACCTTGGCCCAAAAGGCTGAGATTATGGCCTTTACCTGAGCTCTTATTTTAGGGTCAGAAAAAAGAATGAATATCTATATAGATTTTCAATATGCCTTCCTTGTTCTGCATGCTCATGCGGCCACATGGAAAGAAAGGGCTCCTTACTGTTAGAAATCCCCCCATTAAACATGGACCAGAAATCCTAAATCTATTAGAAGCAGTTAAACTCCCTGAGCAAGGGGCAGTCATGCACTGCAAAGGTCCCCAGAAGCATATGTTCCATGTCTCCCAGGGAAATACAAGGGCAGACCAAGAGGCAAAGACAGCAGCACTAGGGGCTGCTGAACAACTGGCCTCGTCCCCCTGTAAATGGTCCAGACGTCAAGCCCAACTATATACCTGGGGAGATATCTTGAGCTTCTGCGCAAAAGGACTTGGATTTACATTGGCCAAAACCCTTCCCTTCCCCATTCCTCCCAGTGGAAATTTTTAAAGGCTTTGCATGACTCCTTCCACATAGGAAGGGCTGCCACAACAATAATGGTTAACAAATTATTTGTAGGGAAAGCACTAACAGCTACCATAAAGACTATTTGCCAGGCTTGTACCCTTTGTGCCTACAACAACCCTGGAAAAAACCATCCCTCTCTCCACTGTTAGAGCCTATTCAGCAAAAAGAGACCTATCCAGGGGAAGACAGGCAGATTGACTTTGCCAAAATGCCTCCCTGTAGAGGATATAAATACTTACTAGTTCTGATAGATGCCTTCACTGGATAGAATGAGGCTTTTCAGACAAGGATGGAGAAAGCTGCAGAAGTAGCAAAGCTCTCCTAAAAGAAATACCCCAATTTGGCCCCTCATGCTCCCTACAAAGTGATAATGAATCATACTTTACATCTAAGGTCATTTAATTACTCTCTGAGGCTCTAGGCATAAAATACTACCCTCACTCCTCTTGGAGACTTCAGTCCTCTGGGAAGGTAGAACAGGCAATCTTGAAAAGGGCATTGGCAAACCTCTGTCAAAAAACTTCTGAAAATTGGGTTAAATGACTACCTATAGCACTCACGAGAATCAGGAGCTCCCCTAATGTCAAATCTAGACTCGGCCCAGTTGAGATGTTGTATGGTATAGGCCTTTCTTAACTCTAGATCTGGTATTTGACACAGAGACCCTTCCAGCAGTTAAGTATGTAATAAATTTAGGACACATATAAAAAGCACTACAGGGATATAGAAATAAAGTCTTAGCCTGCTCTCAAGGAGAATTCCAGGCCACTGTATCTCCAGGAGATTAGAAACAAAACTTGGAAAGAGGGGTCCCTTGCAGATCAACTTGGCCCTAAGTGGAAGGGACCCCACTGGGTTGTCCTAAGCGCCTCCATGGCCGTGAGGCTTCTAGGTATCGATAGTTGGGTCCATATTTCTAGAGATAGACCAGCAGACCCTCCCCGAGACCAGCAGAAGAATCTAGACTCCCCCTACAGCTTTGAACCCTTAGACCGCAAATTCCAGTTCAAGAAGAAGAAACCTTAAGAGGTTTAAATATGAAACCTCTTTTTGCTAATAATCTTCACTCTTGCTACTCTTTCTTGGGGTCAACAACTCTGTTTCTAAATTACTTAGGATTTTTGTCTGGGGCAATACTTTTAACAGTTGTCAACCATTATATAGTGGGTGACATGACAGAGAAACAAGGCAGTTATGCCAACTTCAGCACCCAGACCTAGGCCAAGACAGAGTATATGGGCAGCATTAGGAGGAATATCCCTAACAGTGCTTTGGATCAAATGAATTAACACACGATCCGAGCCTCAAAGCACTCTTGCCCAGAAACCCAAGTGGACTTTCAAGTAGATTACTTATTGGCCCAGGAGGGTGGGGTTCGTGCTCCAGCTAATACTTCTTGATAAAGTCGACAGGGCAAACAGAAACAAGTGCTGACAAATTATTACAGCAAGCCATGTGGCAAAAAAGATTGTATCCTGGGAACCTCAAAACTATCTGAGATATCATGAAGGGAAACCTTCCCTCAGTAACTTGGTTTCTACCACTGTAGGGACTTACTAATCTTTTCCCTTTGATCTTTAACCTGTTGGTTAAGTTTATACCTTCCAGAGTTGCCACACCAGAATGATGATGCTCCGGGGTTTTCAACCAATCCCTAAGGAATCCAATGCCAACACCTTACAACACCCAGGGTCCATGCCAGTTCCAGGAATTCCTCCCGAACCATTCGATAAAATAGGGTGAGAGTTTCACGATTCTCAGCAGGCAGATCCTACCAAACTGTTACAGCAGGAGGTAAATATAGAAGATTGACTATCTCCCCTCAGCAACCCTAAAAAATAATTTTTGAGAACCATGTCTCTCAGGGGGAAGTTGAGGCAAGAGGTAAATAGGAAACCCTGAGACACTGAAGTTGTCACTAGTCAACACCCTGATTTCTGACGCTTGCCTTGTGACACCTGAAAATAGTTAGCTTTGTGGTCTCCTCCCTGAGTGAGCCACCAAGGAGGATTGTGCAAAATTACATGGGTAGAAGCTTAAGTAAAAACCCTATAAAGCCTGCAACCCTGCAATAAAGGGAGCCATTCCCTGGGCGGGGGGGCTTGCTCCCGTGTCTCGGGAAATGTACTTTCCTTAATAAATTTCCCATTTGCTTTGCTTTATAATGTCTGTGTGATCATTTCAATTCTATGTTTACAACCACCAACAGCCTAAATCCTGTCTCCATCTGCAACATGTATTTTTGGTAAATAAGATAGTTACCTTTATATCACCCTTACTTTCATTAAAAAATAATTATTAGTATATATTTAATGGGTTGATTTTTAAATTTAATATTACAATATATTTCTATTATTTATTTAGGTAATTAGCATGTCCTAAATTTGGCCAGTGAGAGTCCTTTTAACATTTCTATCAATTCATTTCCTAGCAGTGTTTGAATATTCACTTATATAATTATAAAATATGTTTAAAATTATGTATATATGTATACATATATATATTATGCATAAAATAATATTATGACTTTATTCTGTCTCTAATTTAAATTTTTAAAAAACTACGTTTTCTTTCTCTATCTTCCATTTCTTATGGTATCTTCCTTTTCCATAGTAAGGAACTTAATTCCCGACAATATTGATATATTAATCATTTACTCAATTCTATTATACAAATGGAATAATAGTTTCATTACTACAGTAATACTAACAACAATATACTTGAGTAATATTCAAGATTTCTTTTGGTTCTTAAAATATATTCTATCTATTGATAGAAATAGCAACTGAATAATTCACTTAGTCTTTTAAAAATAGGCTTATTTATAGGTATTTTTATTAAAATAAGCCCTGTAGAAGTATTATTGATCACAAATGTAATTATAATGATATATTAATGAAAATAACACCAATTGGAATGTACAGTAATACTATAGTGTTCCCTTTCTTATTTTTTTTGTGAATACCACATTGGAAAAAAAATTACTTGAAAGAATTGCTTTGAAGTTAAACTCTTGACAATTAGGGGTACAAAAGAGCAAATAAGTAGAATTCCCTTTTCCAAGTTTATTAAAATGCTACCCCATTATTAGGTCTTGCACGAGGGAGAAAGGGATAACTGGTATTCATTAAAAATAATAATGCTCATGTTTGAATGGTTTTCAGAGATGTATATTTTTGGGAAAAAGCCATCTGTGCTCTCAAAGGTGTGGATAAAAAAGGATGAGCCCATTAAACAGGCTTCATTTCACATCCTATGTCTTTATTATTTCAAAATGACAACTTTGCAGTTTAGAGGAACTAGTAGGCACTTTTATAACTAAAATTGAATAAAATTCCAAGCTGTGTCAAAGACATTGTTTGAATTCACTTGAAAGTGTTTTATGTCACTGCTCACTAACTCCCCTTATCTCGTCGTGATCTGCCTGTGGCGAACTGTTTCTCTCTGGGACTGAAAAGATTACTCCCACTGATAGTCCTCTGACAGGGTGAATATTGACTTGCACTTACAAAGGTCAGACAGTTCCACTAGTTAATAGGAGTGAGAAGAGCAGTTCCAACAAGTCTCTTTGAAAGGAAGTTAACCTTCAAATTGCAAAGCAAGCTGCTCTGTGGAGCCAGCGTTGGCAACTGACAAAACAGGAGCTGCGCTGCTTTCCAGAAATAGCAACAAGAGCCTGAAAGTTAACCTTACAAAAGGGAAACGAGCCTGCAAGGTGGCAGACCAGCATCCACAGGAACGCTGTCCAGAATATGCCTTGTTATTTTTATTTGTTAAAGATTGTTGAATACTGTGGAGCAATTCTCTGGGCCTTTAACTTTCCTCAGTGTTTAACAGCTTTTTGGACTTTAAAGGGCCATGTGCTCTAAGATGATAAGACGCCACATGTATTTTTCTCAGCATCATCCTGACATAAGATCAACAGAAAGGTTTCATCCCGGTGGAGCATGGCAGCTCCTTGCCTCTTCTTTGAGAAGTCCTTTGCCTTCTGTTATTGTCTCACGACTGAGAGTGCAGTGAAGGCGCACATAATTTAAGGTCTGGGAACGCGGCCTATCTGTTAACAGCAGTGTCCTGAGGTACAAGGCAAGAAGGATGGGAGTGAGAAAACAGAACTGAGAAAGAGAATGAAACTTCACTTTTCATCTTGATGGAAAGTAAAAGCGGTCTTTTAAATTTTAATACGACATCTATATCGTGGCATGAGCAGCCAGAAGAATGTACTGCGTGTAAATGAAGACCATCCCCTAGTTTGTCTGCAGGGGTTGGGGACATGATGACAAAGAGGGCCTTTTAGGAGTGATAAGTAGAAAGACAAAAAAGTCCTGGGTGTCTTGGAAAGCAAAACTTTCACAATTCCAGAGCATATTTTAGAGGGGGCATTAGGGCTTTCACTACTTCCAGTTGGGCATCAGCGAGATTTTAGATTGTGCTAAAATCATCCTTAATGTCCTTTCCGCCTCATCAGTAGGGGACCATTCAAGTAACAAAGTGCCAATCAGGGGCTCTTGTTCCTCTTTAGCTCGGAGATATTACTGTGGAGGTTTTTGTGAGAGTATGATCTCTCCGCTTGAGATGTCCTTTATTATAACTACAGTTAAAGGTCTGCTGACTTAGCCATTATAAACCCCTAATGTTCTCTGCTACAAAAATTTGCTCTAAAATAAAGCTTAGCATACTAAGCTGGAGCCCAAGAGAGCCCTGATTTTGATCAACTTTAAAGGAATAAAATACTCATTTGACTCAAAAAGAGAGGAACAAAAATATAAATATCAAAGCATATGAGTTATGTGTGTCACTGCTATGGTATCTCCAAAATTAGCATCATTAATTAAAATGAAGTTGGAAAGTAATTAGCTCATAATGTGCACAGATCATTTATGTAAGTTTGAAATATAAAAATGTAATTAAGAAAAAGAAAAATGGGTTATAGATAGGATCATTTTCTTGATTGAGAAAACTGTGAATTTTTAATTCAAATGTTTCCTGAAAATACAAGGCCTGTATTGCTATTACAGAGTTTTTACAGTGTTTCAGTCAATAAGTCAGATACTCCTAAGGCTTACGCCTCTCCCTGTAAGTTTCCTAGCCATCTTAAAGAGCATTTTTAATTGGGGTGAGCTGAAAATAGAAATTCATAAAAAATATAACAGCAACCCTGAGACACAGTGTTACAAAGCAAGTAGCATGAATTAGATCTCAACAGTTTTTAGTCTGAGGACTCTTAATTATTCTTAGAAATGTACACTTTTCATGACATATTTTTAAGGAAAATACTAATTTTTTTCTAGTAATAGAGTTTTTCAGAATTAAAAAAATAAAACATGTTAATAGTAAGTTTCCAACACAATAACCTTTCTGACGATAATAATTATAAACTTTGTACAAAATTAAACAAAACAAAACAAAATAGTTTACCTTAAGGCTCTGGAGAGTAAAAAATAGTAGGCAGATTCTAGTGGTATATTGGCCTTAGAAGCAGGGAGCTGCACAGAATAACTTTGCAATTTATGCAGGAAATTTTGATTGAATAAACAAGGTGGTATCTTAGAGACTAGATGATTGTCTTCTTTTGGATAGTGTCGCCAGGAAAGGACATTCTGAGTATTCATATTAGAGCTAAGAAATAATGGATGTGAATTAGCCAACTGACAGCATTTCTGGGGAAGAACATTGGAGTCAAGGGGAAGTACAATTTTTGAGGTACTAGGGCAAGGCTTGGCACACTCCAGAAGCAGAGTGGAGACCATGGAGTTGAACACTAGTGATTAAGAAGTATAGTCCTGAGAAACGAAGTTAGAGAAGTAGGCAGGAGCCAGATCACACATCAAAAAGAAATTTACCTGAGACATACTTGATGCCAGAGATCGCATGTGGGAATGCAAATAAGGTATGATTCTTTGTCAGCCTAAGGACCCCCAATCCTGTGGTGAAATGAGGTTTTAGGATTTGCTGTCGAAGCAGCTTTTTGCAGATGGATCCTTGTCATGTTTTATTCAATCACCTCCCGGATCATAGTTAGACGGAGAAAGTCCTCAAAAAATGTTTTTTGGAGGGATGAATAACACACTGAGAAAGTCCAGCTGGCTATTCAAACAACACCAAATAATATTTTCTCGGTACTGTTGCCACACACAGACTCTGAAGGTGAGGTACACTCTGATGGTTTCAAACTCAGGTAAAATTTTATAAATCTTTGTGTCTCCCAGTTGGGAGACAGTTTATAATTTTGGGCAGATTTATAATTTTGGGCAGATTCATAACCTCTGTTTCCTGATCTATAAAAATATCCTCAGTCATCATACCTATCACCTAGCGACACTGTATGTGTGTGTGCGTGTGTATATAAAAACATACATGTTTTTAACCTTCTTGAAAAAAATTGAGTAGTTCTAGAAGTAGTAATCAAGAGTAGGAATGGTACAAGGCATCCAGGAAAATAAAATATGGTGGTTATAGAGAGGACTGCAAAAAAGGCATTTCATGGTTGCTAAAACAATCTCTTCTGGAATTGTAGTTCATAACATTTCCCTTACTTTATTGTATCACCACTCCTCTCTTTTCACTGACTTAATATAAAATATGCTCAAGTGTTTCATATCTCAAAAAAGTATTCTTCCATTAACCCTGCATTTCCCAACCATCTACTGTGCAATTTTTGTTTTTTGTTCCTAGTCAAGCCTCTAGAACTAATAAACTACACCCATTATGTCCACTTCACCTTCTATTCATTCTCCAATAACTAAAATACGGCTTCTGCAACCATTATTTTTTCTGGAACTGTTTTCTCTAAGGGTTCCAAGTATATGTTCTTTTATCCCAATTATACTTGAAGTTTTGTAGCTTTTGCCTCTGTTAACCATATATCTTCCTTAAAATTAGTTTATCATGTTCCACAATGTAAATTACTCCTGCTTGACTTTCTATTCTTTCTGTATGAGTTCCTTGAATAATATTCCCAAATTGTATTCCCAGGCACTAATCAAACTATTTCTTTGCATTATGTGATTTTCTTTGGCAATATTTTAAAATTCCACCGTGTTAACTGCCACATCTTCAGATAACTCATTCACATACATATAGCATCTATAACAGTTCCAAATGCATTGGAAAAGCATTTTTTAAAAATAAATAGATGGGTGGACAGATGGATCTACACAAGAATTCACAAGCCAGAAACTTTTGGGATGAATGTGAACCACAGGGGCATTAGGGGGGATTACATAATTTTTAAAATGTTGCATACCAGTATTGAGAATTTTTAAAACAAAGATTCCAGAGGCTCTTGAAAACAATGGGAAGATCTAGCAACGCTGACCTTACATTCCAGCACAGCAGTGGTTGGCTGGAGCTGAGTCTGGCTGTGCCCTTTAAAGCAACATGTGTTGTCCAGTTTGGTGCGGTCAGGCCAACCTAGCTCCCTCACAGAGGTTACCTTGCTGTCCCAGTCAGAATTCAATTAAATATTTCAAATAAAACAACCTGCAGATAAACAAATTCAACATCCAAACTATCTTAGTTATTTCTCCTTTGGTTTTCTCACCCATGTCCTCCACACCTCTGTACCAAATTTCAACAAAGATATTGTCAAGTTACTTAAGTCAGAAAACAGGGACTTTGTTCTCACTAACTTACCAAGGATTTTTATCAAACCTACAAAAAATCAATATTTGTCATAATTACCTACCTAATTTATCACCCCTTCTCTTTATTTTAGGCAGACATCACCTTTTCCCTGTAAATGTTGTGATAGGCTTCTAACTGCTCTCCTGGCTTGTTCTTGCCTCCTCTATTCATGCATCTGAAAACCTCCTGTGCATCTTTTAAGTCTCAACACTAGTGCTATGATGCTCTCCAAGACATTTATCTGGCTTAAGAGGAAATCTATTTCTCTCTGTATCTAGTAAATTATTATTAATGTAATATTGCATTAGAAAAATGACAATTATAGCCAAAATACAGTAAGCACTTTATAAACAATAAGCACTAATCAAATAACTTAATATATGTTCTCACTTTATCTAGCAATATTATGTTCAGTAAGATTATTATCAATATACAGAACTAAGACGCAGAGGTACAGATTGATGGATTAATCTGACCAAGATCGGGCTGGAGTTTGAATTTGGCTGTTCTGACTCCAGAGCATGTAGTCTCTCCTAAATGGCACTGGATTGCTCAGCTACTCAACAGCACCAATTTGTTTTAAAGCTTTGACAGCAATTTCATAGTTTCTGTAATCTGTGTGTTCTACATAGTGATTGATAACCAAGAACTTCAAAGAGGTTTTGTTGAATAACGAAATCAATGACATGGCTGATTGAACTGTTAAGATCATGCAACAATCTTTTGTGTTGTCTAAGACTCCCCATTGAATGCCACTTAAAAGCGAGAATTTTTCTTTGGTCCTAAGGCTGTCCTCTATATCCGATGAGGCCTATTGGTCCTAGATATTAAACATGTTATTGCACAATTATGATGAAGGCATTTGCATTTACACATCAGTGCTATACGCCATTGGCTTTTAACTTGGTTTTAGGGCAGCTCAGGCTCTAATGACCTAGTTGGTAGCTCAGCCAAAGTTTGTGATGTTTGTTTTTGGTATAATAACCCAGATGTATAGAGTAAAAATAATCTGTTTCCGGTTCCTAAGGTTCCTACTCAGTAACTAGAAAATTTGCTTTGAGTAGACTTATTGTTAACTATGCGATCCTGGTACAATAGAAAATGTACACAGCCAGGAAGACACAGATGAGTTTTTGGAAAGAATGAAGTTATGACAAGGACAAAAACAGAGAAAGGGCACTGTAAATTTAAAATTTTGTAGGTTGAACAGAAATGCTGATATGCTGCTGCCTGTATGAATCTGCTGCTTAAGTGACTGAATTGAAGAGGAATGAGGTCATAGGGTTAAATAGCTTTGAGAGAATTTAAGGTCAACGTGCAAGCGCTACAGGTATAAATGAGAAAGATACAGCACTTGTTGTCTTCCACAACATACTTGACATTAAACATGTGATTTCCTTAAGGCATTTGCTGTTTCACACATAAATTATTAAGTAACCAGATCCTTTGTTGTTGTTCTTAAATAACAGCTAGATAAGGATAGGTCCTGATTACTCTAACTGTTTACCTGCCCTGGTGCTTAGCCCAGTACACTCACTGGATCCTGAAAAATCGAAGTGGACTATGCATGGATCGAATGAAAAGGAAGCACTTTCAGCCCAGTGAGATTCAATATATTCAAGTTCTCAGCCTCATCATCTGTAATTTAGGATTTTTTTGTCTCTGAGATTTTACTTTCCTCTTCATCTTGTAACTTTAAAGCAGAGATTTAATGATTCCAAATAACTCTAGTTTAATAATTGTATTTGAAACAAATTTGATTTGAGAAAAGCATTGGTTAAAGCCATATATTTTGTTTCCTGGAGGAATATGTATTTAGACTGTCAGAGCAAACTGATAATTTTCCTTCAAATTTGTATTAATTTCTCACAGAAGAACAAGAGAGGTAATCTTTGTTTGTAGAGCTTTTGTGTTGGTGGAGTCACATCAAAATGCAGCTTCTGTCAAACGAGTCACTGTAATAGAGGACTTTGCAGTTCTTTTTGTTAAATTTTAACATTATAATATGTGGTGATGTTTTAAGTCTTCTTGGTGATAACTTTGTAAGATAGTATTGCTATTAGAATAAATTGATGCATTGGGAAGTTCGTGATACATTTTCAAAATACAGATGTATGACTCACATGTACATTAACTTAACATCCAATTTAGAGTCGCACAATTAAATTCCCAAAATACTTTATTCATCTTTATTAAAACACTGATCCCACAGATAAAGGTTGAAACACTAGTATTTAATAATAGATGATAATAGAATTGATTTTAAAGGAATCTTTTGACCATTTTACAAATAAGGAAACTGAAACTCAGCTGATGTGCCCAAACTCGTAACACTAACTGGTGTTAGAAAATGATTAAGAACTGACTTGTAATTTTATACTACACTTATGATTGCTAACTACTACTAGACTAGTCATCTTATCAAAGCAAATATTAAAGAGGGGAGGAAATGATGAGGTCATTGCTTTTAGGTATGGGATTTCAGGCAGCAGATCAGATGGTCCCTGAGAGACAGAGACTAGAAGTGGATACCACAACACTCAGACTTTAATTCTAGAGGAGGGAGGTACACAGTATGGGAGTAACAGAAATCCATGCAGGATGGTCTCTGGAAAATCCCTGGTGTGGTACTGGCCATGGACACACAGGTTGAGACTATAAAAATATGATGATATAGTTCCATTTGTTAATTTTTTCATTTGTTTCCCTTGCCTGGGGAGATATATTTGATAAAATTTGCTACTAGAATTGTCCAAAATGCCTGGGGAGATATATTTGATAAAATTTGCTACTAGAATTGTCCAAAATTTCACTGCCTAGGATTTTGTGGTTTTGGATTTAACATTTAAGTTTTTAATCCATTTGTAATTTATTCTTGTGTGTGGTATAGGAAGGTAGTTTAGTTTCACGTTTTTGCACATATCTATATATAATTTACCGAACACCATGTATTGAATAAACTATTTTTAGCCCAATGGGTGTGCTTGCTTCTTCTGTTGAATATTAAATGACTATAAATATGTGGGCTTATTTCTGGGCTCTCTATTCTGTTCCATTGATCTATATGTCTGTTTTTATGCCATTAATATGATGCTTTGACTACTATGGCCTTATAGTATAGTTTGATATTTGGTAGTGTGATTCCTCCGACTTTGTTCTTCTTTCTCAGGATTGCTTTTGCTATGTGGGACCTTTTGTGGTTCCACATAAATTTTTAAAATATTTGTTCTACTTCAGTGAAATGTGTCATTGGCATTTTGATAGGAATTGCATTGAATGTATAGATTGCTCTGGGTAGTATGGATATTTTAATTATGTTAATTCTTCCTATTCATTGACATGGTATGTGCTTCTACTTATTTGTATCTTCAATTTCTTTCTTCATTGTCTCATCATTTTCTGAGTACAGTTCTTTTATATCCTTGGTTAGAATTATTCCTAGATGTTTTATTCTTTTTGAAGCAATTATGAATAGGATTGTTATCTTAATTTCCCTTTCTGTTGGTTCATTATTAGCATATAAAAATGCAACTGATTTCTGGATATTAATTTTATATCCTGCTTCTTTGCTGAATTAATTTATCACTTCTAGTAGTTTCCTGGTGGAATCTTTGAGGTTCTCTATGTAGAATACCATGCCATCTTCAAAAAATGACAGTTTTACTTATTCTTCTCCAATTTGGCTGCCTTTTATTACTTCTTCTTGTCTGATTGCAATGGCTAGGATTTCCAGTACTAAGTTAAATAAGAGAAGTGAAAGCAGGCCCCCTGTCTTGTTATATCCCTGTCTTGTTCCCAATCTTAAGGGGAACACTTGTAGCTTTTCCTCACTGAGTATAATGTTGGCAGTAGTTTTGTCATACATGGCCTTTATTATGTTCAGGTACATTCCCTCTATCCCCACTTTGCTGACAGTTTTTCTGATAAATTGGTGCTGGATTTTATCAAAAGCTTTTCCTGAATCTATTGATATGATCATGTGGTTTTTATTATTCATTAAGTTTATGTGGTGAGTCATAGTTATTGATTTGCAAATGTACCAATCTTACATTCCTGGAATAAACCCCACTTGATCATGTTGTATGATCTTTTTGGTACATTGCTGTATTTGGCTTGCTAATATTTGTTGATAATTTCAGCATCAATGTTCATCATGGATGTTAATCTGTAATTTTCTATTTCTATAGTGTTTTTATCTGGTTTTGGAATTAGGACAATGCTGGCCTCATAAAGATTTTGCACAGCAAAGGAAACCATCAACAAAGTTAGAAAATGACCCACTGAGTGGGCGAACATTTTTGCCAATACATTTGATAAGATTTTACTATCCAAAGTTTATAAAGAACTTACAAAACTCAACACCAAAAAAACCAAACAACACAATTAAAAAACAAGCAAAGTACCCGATGCTTCTCCAAAGAGGACATACATATGGCAAATGGAAATATGAAAAGATGCTCAATATCACTAATCATCAGTGAAGTGCAAATTAAAACTATAATGAGATATCACCTCACACCTGTCAGAATGGCTATCATCAGTAAATCAACAAACAAGTGCTGGTAAGGATGTGAAGAAAAGTGAACCTTTTTGCATTATTGGTGGGAATGAAGACTGGTACAACCACTATGGAAAGCAGTATGGAGATACCTCAAAAATTAAAAATGGATCTGCCTTTTGACCCAGTGATCTCATTTCTGGGAATATATTACAAAGAACCCAAAACACTAATTCAAAAGAACATAAGCACCCATATGTGCATTTCAACATTATTTATAATCACCAAAATATAGAAACAGCCCAAATGTCCAGCAGTAGATGAGAGGATAAAACAACTATAGGATATTTATACAATGAAATACTACTTATTCATAAAAAAGAAGAAAAATTTACCCTTTGTTACAGTGTGCATGGACCTAGAGAACACTATACTAAGTGAAATAAGCCAGTCAGAGAAAGATAACTACCGTATGATTTCACTCATATGTGGAATCTAATGAACAAACTGAACTAACAAGCAAAATGGAGACAGACTCACAGATGGAGAGACATATATGGGTACTCAAGAGGGTAGAGGGTGGAGGGATGAAGCAAAAAAGAACAAGAACTCACGGACATGGACAACAGAGTGGTGATTGCAGGGAGATGGCGCACAAGGAGGTTAAATGGTAATGAAGAAATTGCAATAAAATGAATTATTTAATTAAAATATAAAGATTATGAACAAGTAGATGCTAGAAAGTTGAAGGCAGTACAGACCATAATAGAGATCAAATATTGTTCGGGGATGTTGGAATTCTGACCAGATAGATTAGAGAGAATTTAGTGATACTTTGTTGTTTAGTGATACTTTGTTAGTGATAATCATAGGTTTATTTACTTTTAGCTTTTTATTTTTACATAAATATAGATTATTTGCAGCTGTAAAACATAATACAAAGAGGTTTTTTTTTGGAAACTCTTCACCAGTTTCCCTATTGGTTATAATGGTAAGTCAACATCATAACCAAGAAATTGGCATGAATTCAATCCACACACCTTACTCAAATTTTACTAATTTGCATTGAACTCTCTTCCATGTGTGTGTGTTTTGGTGCTATACAATTTCATCACATATACCAATTTGTTTATCCCTTCACTTACTGAGGATCAAATGCTACTAAAATGGTTTTCCGTGGATTGGTCTATCTCCTCAGTTCAAGAAAGATTAAGCTTTTTTAAAAATCTTACATTTCGAAAGTTGTCAATTTTGTAAAAGCTAAGTAGATTACCATGGCAAACAAAATAAATTCCACCTCGAGTGGACATTAGCTCTTGATTTCGCCTGCTCTCCGACCCTCCGTCCAGTACCGAAGCTAATCTAGGGAGAAAGACCCCATCAGCTGCGTCTCATTCTCATAGATCTTGGTCTTAATTTTGTTTGTTGAATATGCACAAGAAAGACATAGACCTCAAATGTATAGTATGAATAAGGCAAAATGACTGAGTGGATTGAGAAGATTGCTTTTAAGTATTTTCTACAGAGATGACACTACATTTACAGACCATTAGAAACAATTATCACATTTTCCCAAAGGAGAATTCTTTGCTTTTTTTTCATAACTTTGATGTCTTCATCTCTTTTTGACATAATATTCAGTTATTTAACCCATCAATAGTGTTGTCAGCTTATTTCTTTTAATTTGTAATATACAAGTTTGCAAATAAAAATAAGTTGTGGGAATATCTCTCAATCACTGATTTTTTCTTGATCTGTTGTTCATTCATACAATAAAACCCCAAACAAATGAAAATTTAATTGCTGGTCATTATTTTTATATTTTGACTAAATTACTGAAAGTTTAGCTTTATATATATATATATAAATATATTTAAATATATTTATATATTTAGCCTTATATATATATATAAAGCTATATATATAGCTATATATATATATATTTATATATATATAAATATTTATTTATTTAGAGGGGAAGGGAAGGAAAGAGGGAGAGAAATATCAATGTATGGTTGCCTCTCATGAGTCCCCTGCTGGGAACTGGCCTGCAACCCAGGCATGTGCCCTGACTGGGAGTTGAACTGTGATCCTTTGGTTCGCAGGCCTGCGCTCAATCCACTGAGCTATACCATCCAGAGCTATATGCTTATATATTTTAATCCATTGTCATTTTTTTCCTTCCTACTACTTTGGAAATGCTTTTACTAAATTTATGATGACCTCCAAGTTGCCAGATCTAATGCTCTATGTTCAATCATTCATCTATTTGACTACCGTTAGCATAATTGCCCCGGTTTCCCTTTCTAACTTACTGAAAATCTCCCTGCCTTTGAATCCTGGACGTCCTATTTGGTTAGCTTGCTTCCCATCTATCTGAAAATCTCCTGTTTCTTTTATTGGCTCCTCTTTCAACATTCATTACCAAATTTGAGGGTTCTCTGAGATTTTTTACCTTGGCCCTCTTACATTTCCTTGGGATAATTTCATAAGATTTCTTCTACCAAAACATGACTGGTGACTCTCAGATTTTATCTTCTCTTTTGTTCTCTCTCCTGAGCTCCCAGTTCCAGTTGCCTTCTGAACATCTCCAGTTCAACGAACCACTGGCAGTCAAAACTTAAGATATCACATATAGAACTCATAGATTCATTCTTACTCCCATCTGTTTCTTTTCTATACATTATCTCAGTTATTGGTGTTCAGATGCCCAGCTAGACATCACGGTGTCATTCCTTGTTGCCTCTATGCTCTTCATGGACGACATAAGATCAGCAAACAACATTCACCCATTATTAATCTCTTATTTTTTCTACCCACCCCCACCCCCACTGCTACAGCCTTCATTCAGGTTCTCATTATTTCTTGTCTGAATCAAAGTAGCAACTTCCTTTTTGGACTTCCTGCTGTCAGTATTTCCCCTTTCAGGTTTCCCTACCTGGTACTAGAATAATGTTTGTTAAAAGCTTAATCTAACTTTCATGCTTAAAGGCATAGCCAGCTATAAATTTCAAATTTATCAATTCTCATAAAAGATACTTCTGTATCTACATTTTAATTATTGTCAATTAACAATTATTGATGAATTATTATCAAGAGACAATTATTCTCTTTCTTATATCTGACATTTCATACTATAGCCTTTTGTTTTGGGATACCTTGAATAAACTAGTGTTTTTATACTTTTGTGTCTATGTATTTATTACCGCTTCATGTTCACATTTCTTCTTTTTATTCTACCTTGAATAAAAAGGTATTTACTCCTCAATACTTAATTAAAATATTTTTCCTCCAAGACAAAGTTTCTATAGTCTCCAAGATTCTAATATATACTGTCTGTCTGTCTATCTATCTATCTATCTATCTATCCAAACACATATATGCCTCCTGCTCACCAGGAAAGGAGAGGTTAGCATCCCTTTTTTTCCCACTTCGTACAAAGAAAATCAGTTCCTAGGAAAAGTCTCTTCTAAAAATAGTCTTAAATGGGAAATTTTTATATCACTGTTTAACAAGTCTCCTTACCTTTAAAATATAGATGCAATGCTCACCTAATTCATATTATAAATTACTTCTATGACAGATAGATAAATGATAGATAGACAAATAGATGTAATACAATCTTTGGTAATTCTCTTCACTTTTAGGGACCTTATTTTCTCTTCTGTAAAAAGAAATGTGTATATTAGATCTTTGATCAAGCTTGCTTCCACACATACAATTTAAACTTCAATCGCTCTAAATACATCCCCATGTGTTTCTCTGAAGAAACCACTTACACTAATTTCATCACTCAGGTTGTGGTCATTTTTATGTGCATTGATTTGATAGTCAAACATATACACTTCAAATATTCTCAATATATTTGAACATTGCATTGCACTTATAACTAGAGAGAAAATACAGATATGGAAATACCAGCAGATTATACTTCCGTCTGCAGCGAGATGAACGGTAGCCATTCTTTTGTATGTGCAGTTGTTCTAAGTTTATACAACTTGTCTCTGCCTTTAGAAATAAGCCACAAAAGGTTAAGTTAGATATTCTATTCTGTGCCACTGCTGCAGTTTGGCCTCTTTTGACCTTTTATTAACTTCCTAAATTACTAGCTCACTGAAGACATTTGTTGTTTTCCGGGAATGTGAAAACTATATATATGAGGAGGCAAAATGGCTTAGTGTCGAGACAGGCAAGCTGAAAGTCCAAAGGTTTGAATCTGCCTTTTGTCATCGTCACAGGCACACTCCTCAGTGAGCTCCTTATCAGTCAGTGCCTCTATTTTTTCCTGTGGGCAATGGAGAGCAAATAATAGCATGTTTTTTTTCTCTAAAGGATGTTGCAACAATAAGGATGGAAGCAAAGTAGCCTCTTCAGGAAAAAGCCACGTTACCATTTGACAAAACATAATTTCATATTAGGGTGCACACACATTTATTTCTTTTTATTATCTTTATTTCTTCATAGCTATCCAGTTGTGAGCTAAAAGACAGGAACATAGGAGCTAGTATCCTTGTTTGTCCTCTGCTTTCAAGCAGACAAACTGCTCCTTCCAATTGCTGTAATACATCCTTGGTGAGGAAGCGGGGCGAGGGAGCACAGGCGGATGGAGGCTAACCAGAGTTGTTTTTCTAATTGTTAGAAAAGTAATATATTACTAGCGCTGCCACATCACACTCAAGAGGATAAGAGAGAGGAAGGAATAATCATCTTCCAACATCGTTCGTTGGATAAAACACCAGGCACTGAGCAACAAACAAAACCCAAGACAAAGAGGTGGGGCAAGTGGAGGATGATCCTGTGGGAATTGTCATAATTACTAAATCTCTCCCTCCTTTATCTCATGCTGACTAGTGAAACTGACTTCACTGTAGCAGAAAAAAAAAAGCCTGAAGTAGCAATTTAGCACCAAACTAGAAAAGATTAAGAGTCTTGTCATACAAGCAAATAAATTTCAGGATAAGCAAATTTGCTTCTCTCTAGCATGAATTATGGACTTTGAGGTAGGTCTTGAAAAACTAGGCTTCTTGGTAGTACAGTGGTGTTCACCAAGAAAAAATCATAATCATGTACCTCTTGAAGCACTTCACGCCTTTGTTGGCTAACCACAGAAACATTTACATATGTGAATCCTGTTTGTTCACTGACTAAGTGGTGAACGTCGCGTGGCATGAAATAGAGATCAAAGTCTGTGAGGCAACAGATTCAGGAGAAAAAGAGTGTTTTGTCTTATTTCTAAATACTGCATTTAAGCCTTTAATCATATCTACTTTCTCAGTATGCTTGCTTTTCAAAGATTCAAGCAACACTCCTGCTACCCCAGAATGACAGGTTGGAAGTGCCGTCTTCTAAATGCCAACGTCTTAGTCAGTAAGGTTTGGGAGGTCCTAAAGCTTCTCAGCTGGGACAAAGAGTCACACACACCATGTCTGGCACAGGACCCTTTCCCTCCCTCCCAGTACCAGATAAATAAACCACAAACATGTGAGTGTGTTGTCACAAAAATGGAACAGTATAGTTCACAGTGTTATTATCACATGAAATGCCTTTCAGGATTAAATCCCCAAATGGATAATTCAGATTTCCTATTTTTAATCAAATATCTATTCTTATAATGTAACATAAATCACAAAAGAAATGTCTCTAAAAATATTATTACTCTAGGAAATATTCCCTATAAAAAACTGAAAAATAAGGAAAAGCCTGAAAAAATTGTATATTTATTCTAAGAATAATTAAAATTTGGTATGGATAAAATATAGCACAAGTTTCTGTCTTTAATTTCTCACCTTTTTACCTTTCTTTTATAAATCGACTCCATTTGTATCTAGAAAACATCAAATGGAAGCGTTATTATCACAGAAGTAATTAAAAGTTTCGAACCACCGTAAGACGGTGGATCCTGCATAGGAGATCTAATTTATCCTTTAAGTTTTCAATGGGCATCATCTCTTGCTTACCCCTATGTGGAAGTCTGTGAGAGGTATGATTCTGAGACCCTGCCATTGCTCTACAACTTCAAAGCAGCTGGTGGAGCTCGGTAAATTAGGGAATCAATAAACCTCACTGTCTATGACACTTGTGGAACAAACAACTGAACTCGGTTTGGGATCTGGCATTGTGGGATTCACAAGATGCAGATAAAACATAACCACTACCCTGGGAGTAAAAAAAAAGAAAATACTATGAAAGAATAATATACGTAAGAGAATACCAGTTCACACTTTGCTACTAACACTTTTTGACTAAGCTCTGCTATTTACTATACCACTTGGATTACAAAGTAATTTCCTTCTTGCTCCATCTTTGGGATGATTTTGAGAAGAAGACAATGGTCATAAACATATAAGAAGATGGAATGAAATTCAAATTTTTAAAGCAAATTCAGAAATGTTTTAAATATTTTATGTACAAAGGTGAAAACTAGCCAAACTAGCTTTTCCTCAGCCAAGTCATTTAGATACATTTTGGGAAGCATGTTATCTGTGAGCTGTAATGATGGCCCTAAAATGAAGAATACCTACCAAAGTTCCCCAAGAATCCTTGGAAGCTAGTGCCATAGAGCCATCCTTACCTGACCCCACTCCATCTGTTGGCTAACCTGAGCACAGACATGAGTTAGAAAACATTCCTATACACTTAGCGCATATGCTATTATATATAAATTCATTTTGAAGTTGTTGGTTTAGGTGTGTGAGGGGGTGTTTGAACGTTTGTTTGCTTTCATCTCTAGTGTGCTGTTTTGTGTGTCATTAGGATGATGTTTTTGCAGTATCCCTGGTTCATTTTTTTCAGTGTTCCTCCCAATTACTATATTATCAGCAGACATACACTATTCAATTACTTCACATAAAATAATAGCATTCTTTATAATATTTTTATTTAACTGTATGGTCATTTAGGGTGCCATTTTGTTCACAAGATAAGAGTCTAGCTAACTTTCCATATTTTAAATAAAACTATATACATATAACAGTTTCGCTAGATATGTTTTAAGACCCCTTTCTATCACTCAATGATTGAAATCACTGAAAGTTTACCTGTGGTGTTTAGAAGTTTTTTAATATAACCTTATAGTTTCAATATAAATTATACCTAGTTTCAGATTGCATAAGGAAACAATGTAACCATTAGGACATTTCCCAGGGAAGTTTCTTTCTATGCTTAAAAAAATTGTGTTATTAGAGGATTTTAGTAGCCTGGGGTATGGAAGAGGCTCACTGTCCTGACTTTGGGCCCCTCCGTGTATTATTACACACAGATGAAATGGGCCCCATGAAGGCAGGCTGTGGGGAAGGGTCTGAGGTCTCAAATGCACAAGCTGCAACTTTCATTTCCAAGCACAGGATGATGGCAACCGCAAAGTTTCAGACTTTCTCCTGGATGATCTTGCAATTTAAAGGCTCATAAAAAACAAGTTTTACAATAACTGCAAATCATAGAACTAGACCCCACATTTTGTTGTACCCTTCCATAGCACATAATGGAATTTCCGTGAGTATTCTGGTGAGCACCATTCTATAAAATTCTGAACTGATCTTTAAAACGAAAACAAAACTAGAAACATCCTCTTGTAAAAATCCAGAACACATTGTATCTATGTCTGTGTGTACACAGTTGGATATATATCCAAATACAAAAAATGTGAGGTACACAAAAATAGATTTCAGATCTATTATTCAATTATCTAATCTACTCTGAATCTAAGAAGTTCTAAATATGGCTTGTCTGGATAACTCTGATGAAGTCCCTGAAGTTCCCTGAATCTGTACTTGCTTATCTTTTAAATGGAAATGCTAACGTCTTAGCAATTATCACTCATTTTAAACAGGAAGTGCTAAGGTGGCTGGCACTCTATAAGCCTGTAAGGGGTCACCGTTTCAAACTCATCATTAATGTGTGTCCTTAGGGTAGGCAGCTCAGGAACTAGCAGTCCGTAATTGGACTTTATTAGACTTGAGGGAATCCAGGGCTCTCTCCACAGTGAGAACAGCTCAAGTGCAAATCATGGAGTCAGAACAGTCATGGACAATGTCAGGAGAAGGACAGAGTAACACTCTCAGTGTTCTAGGAATAGAAGTGAGTATTTCTCTTGCTTTGATACCATCTGCATGCTTTCACAGTCCCACTGGCTGGAATCACATAGCCAGCAATTACTTGGATGACCTAAAAGAACTTTTGAACTTATAAAATAAATTTGTAAAGTTCACATACACAGAGAAAAACAAAACCCACAGAGTAAAATGATTATACTTTTGAGTCAAAGAGCACATCTGTACAATATTCCTGAGTCTTACACTTAAATCATAAAATTATAAGTGTTACACAGAAACTTAGTATTTGCTTAGGGAGGCTGAATATATATCAGACTATAGGAAAAATAATTTTTGTCATATTCTGAAGAGCTCAATGTAGGAGAAACTCTGTTGAGTAAGAAGTAAATAGTAAATTTGAAAGAAAAAAAAACCCTTACATTTAATTCAGTGAATATTATCAGGACAAGGTTATAAATAAATGAGAAACATAATCATTGGACCAGAATAGCCATTTACTAAGGATATGTGGTCACCACTTAAAGGAGTGACTTTCTATCTTCATTTTGGTCCCTAACATATTTATAAGCAGTCTTATAAATACAAATATTTGCAAAGATAATCTAAGACAAAGAAGAAATGTTTTCATGTTGCCAATTTACTCCCAGTCTCCGAATTACATATTTCCAGCCCTCTGTGGGTCTCCTTTGAGCTTTCTAATTGTATCTCTATCAGAGACAGCTCAGGTTCACCAATGTCTAGTTTCCTTTTATTCCTGAGCACATGTTTCCTAGCTCCCTTGCATGTGGTTATACAAGTAGACTCTTTTGACTGATTCTTTATGTTCTGATATTCTGATTGGCAAGTGAAATAGAAACGGACGTGATTTATGCCACATGGAGGCCTGGCCCTACCCTTTCCCGCACAGACCCTCACGATGTTCCTTTCTACCCGCTGGCGCAGCTGCCAGGAAGAGTTCTGAGGCCCGTTCTGTGGTTTGGAGAAACCACGTGACGAAGAAACCTGGAATCTCGGGTCACCACAAAGAGCAGAACTGCTCTGGAGAGACACCAGACCAGGAACAGTCACGTTACACTTTAGATCTGTAAAACTAAACTTTTATTTAAATTGTTGAGATTTTTAGAATTATTATAGTAGTAGTTAGTCTATTCTAAATAATGCTGTTATTACGGCCCAAACAATTTTTCATCCCAGCTTCCCAAAGACTGTTAAGAGTGTGGCATTCTATAGTTTAGCTAAGCTATATAGTTTGTTTCTGGACAAGAAGGGATTCCCCCCAAAACTGGAATTATCTTCTGGAGGATGGGCCCCTTGTAGTACGGTCTTCCCCCAATTGGTGAGTGTTCTAGGAATCCATCTGTATCAATGTAACAGCTAGTGTTGTTGTAAAAAGCTGCACTTAGCTGCAGGGAAATTTTTTAAAATTATTTATTTATTTATCTTTAGAGGGGAAGGGGAGAGAGGGAGAGAAATATCAATGTATGTTTGCCTCTCGTGCGTCACCTGCTGGGAACTGGCCTGCAACCCAGGCATGTGCCCTGACTGGGAATTGAACTGTGATCCTCTGGTTCACAGACCCGTGCTCAATCCACTGAGCTACACCAGCCAGGGCTAGGGAATTTTTTTGAAGACTCTTTCAATGTGTTTGCTCATTTCATGATGGGTGATTTACAAGTGCACTGCCCACACTACACTGGGTATTCAGCAGTTTTTGACAAAAAAAAAATGGCATGACCCCTGTGCCCTATCTCTCTGGTCATGAGATCTCACCCCTAGAGACTTTTTTGTTTCCCTGGATGAAAAAGTCTTTAAAGGGAAACGTTTTGCCAGTGTGGAAGAGGTAAAACAAAAAACAGCAGAAGCACTACAGGCATTGAAATCAGCAAATTCAAAAACTATTTTGAGCAGTGGAAAAATGCTTCGATAGGTGTGTTGCATTACATGGAGAATACTTAGAAGGTGACTGAACTTTAAACATGCAAGAATAAATACACAATTTTTTATAAATAAATTTTGTTTGGGGGGGTCCCTTCTTGAATTTATTTACCCAGGTTTTCTTTAGTTTCTTTTCCATTATTGGTCAGATTCATTAGTTCTTATTTCCTAACAAAACTTCTAAATTCAGGTTCCATTCCTTTTCTAGAATATTTTAACAGGATTCTAAGCGACCCCTCCTGCCTCAGTTTGCCTTTTACAAAGCATATGTAGTACTAGGACTAATCTTTGCCACTAACTAACCTGGCTTGAAAGACTCTTGATTATTTCAGCTCTTTTACTTTGTATCTCTTCAACATGCATGACCTGCTCTGGTCAACAAGTTTCTTAACTGCCCCATGGTGACTCTTGTTTCCATGACTTCATTAATTTAAAATGACATCTTATTTTTCAAATTTGAAAACATATATTTCACATTTTAGAGTATTACTAAAATATCCAATATACACGTTTATATTTTATAGTATTCTCTTTTTTTGCATTTTTTATCATTGTTCAAGTACAGTTGTCTCCATTTTCCTGCCACCACTTTCTTCCACCCCTCCCACTCTCAATCCTTCCTGTCTTTGGCTCTGTCTATGGGCCTTTTATACATGTTCCTTGACAACCCTTTCCCTTCCTTCCTCCATTATCGCCCTCTCCCCTCCCCTCTGGTTACTGTCAGTCTGTTCTTTATTTCAATTCTTAAGCTATCCAGTACACCCACAGTGAGACAGTTTACTTACTCTGATGTCCTCTGCGTCCTGCATTAATATGAATTATCCTTATAGTTTCATTTGCAAATTATCCTTTATTCTCAGCACTATCATCAGACAACAGTCAGTATTATGTTTTAGTAAAGGATCTCAGAATGTTATTTAATATATGATCTTATTATTTTACTTCTTAGTTATATGCAGGATTTATCATTAAAGGGTTAAACATTCAAGAGATAGTCAATAAATATTTTTTTAAAGATTTTATTTATTTATTTTAGAGAGGGGAAGGGAGAGAGAAAGAGAGGGAGAGAAACATCAATGTGTGGTTGCCTCTTACGTACCCCCTACTGGGGACCTGGCCCGCAACCCGGGCATGTGCCCTGACTGGGAATCAAACTGGTGACCCTTTGATTAGCAGGCTGGCACTCAACCACTGAGCCACACCAGCCAGGGCTCAATAAATATTTTTATAAGAAAGAAAAGAGGAGAGAGCAAAATTGAAACATTAACATGAGTTTGGAGAGAAGGAAACTTAAAATTGTTTAGGTTTAATGTCTAGAATAATTTTTCCCTACTATATTTTCTATGGAGATTATCAAACTACAGATTTCTAAGTCTACTTACATCAAGGCCCCCACACTTGTCTATTATTAAGCAGTTTTCTCAGGCAAATATTATGAGCAAATAAAGTTAAACATAAGTGACTCCAGAATTTTCTCAAATATTCTGCTAATAAGTAATTTTAATTTCTTAGTTAATAACTTGAATTAGTAACACATACATGTACGTGAAAAGGCAAATGTTCTTGCTATTTTATTATCACTAGGCTGAATTATTATATTTAAGCATCTTTAATATTATCATAGTATAGCAAAAGCATTAGAAAAAGTGGAATCAGATAGATATGGGGTCATAGTTCATCTCTGCCACTTACTGGATTCATGACTGTGGACAAGTTATTTCATATCTTTAAGGCTGCTTCCTCATACATAAATTGGGAATAATACCTAACGCCCCAATTTTTTCCTAAGATTAAGTGACACATTTTAATGAAGGTCCTAATAGAGTACCTATCTGTTTTGCAGGAAAAGTCAATAAATATCAGTGTCTACCATATCACTTGTATGTTAATTCATTTATGTACATTCAAACATTTTTATATCTAAAGTCAAATGACTTTTAACATATATTACAATCAAGTTTTCAAAATTTTAAAGTAGTTACAATATCAGGATTTCTCTTCACATTTTTTCTATACTGTATTTCACCCACTCTGACTTCATCTTTTCTCTTCCAGCAAATATTTGATAAGTGACAACTATATACCAAGACATATAGCAGTTAACAAAAGAATTGTCATTATTTATTTCTTGCTGTATTACAAATTAGCACAAAATCAACAGTATACTCAAATATTTATATTAGTGTTTCTGAGGGTCAGAAATACAAGAGCAATTCCTGGGTGGTTCTGGTCTGAGGTCTCTCAGAAGGCTGAAGTCAAGGTATTAGCTGGAGCTTCAGTCACTTTAGGACTCTCTGGACTAGAGGACACACCACAGAGTCAGCTCAATCACATAGCTGCTGGACAGGCTTTGGCTCATCCCTGGTTATTGATATCTTCAAAACGTGGATTTCATATAGTTGCTAGAATGACTAAATCACATGGTAGGTAGTGTATCCAATGCATGCACATACTTTGAGAGTCAAATTTATATTGTCAAAATTACCATCAGTTTACACTGTCCCTTTCAGTTGAAGCTGGCAGTGTTTCCACCAACATATTATTTTGAAAGTGTTGGATCTCTTGTTGATCTTAATGTTGCAAAATCACACTGACAAGTTTCTTGGATACATGTCCTTTTGCACTTTAGACTTTTGCAAATGTGCAATTGCCTCAAGCTTCTTAGTGCCTCTATTATTTAATTTAGGGGATCTGTATGGCACCCCCTTAACATCTTCACAGAGCCTTCTTGTCCTGACTGAACGGTCCTTTCCTGACTCTGAGGCATCACCTGAGGACTTTATGAGGCCTTAACAAATATTGTTCGGTCTCAATCTTGATTTCATCTGGAAAGCATGTTTTCTTGGCAGTGTTTGCTATGTGGAGTAGCTGAGGATTTTCAAAATAATCAAATACTTGTGTCTTTGTATCTAATGGTACTTACTGTGTAGCTCGTCCCTCTCTTCCCACCTTTGACCATAAACATCAGGGAGAAATCAGGCGACATCTTCAGCACTTGGTCTGGAAAGCCCCATAGCTAGATCTCCTAGTTCACTAGGTGCATTTTCCTACTTTCCACCTTTTTTTCAGGCATCATTGTTGCTTAACTTTTTATTTCTACATCAAAAACACCCTTTCCTCTCAGTTTCAGGAAGATGTTAATAACTTTATTTTCAGCCACCAGGCACAATTCTTAAATTGTCATCATTCTTTTACACAGAGTTTCTTCAAAGCTTTAAAAACCTTTACTACTTTTCAAAGTCCTTAAAGTTTTATCTTGCCCAGTTTCAATGAGTTTACATCTCAGTCAATGTAGGCTGATAAACCACTTACAGGTTCCAGAATTTATATTGAGTATGGTCTAGCTGACAGGAGTTGTGCTCTGTAATTTTAACTGCATTCTGTTTGTCGGAAGCGTGTCACAAAGAACAGCCCACACTCTTGGGAGGAGAAGCTAAACTCATGCTTTGGAGGGAAGAGTGTCAAACTATTTGATTTGTGGTCGTATTATGAAACACCGCAGGAAGGAAAATATGAGTAATACATATCCTTTTATGCCAAGGCTTTCATAACTAGTAAAAGTAACAAATACATAACTAAGCATGATATACTATAAAATATAGATTTATGTGAAATAATTTTTTAGATACAGAGAACAAGGAATAACACACTTAGGTAGTGTGGATGAGTTTGTGAACTTTAAGGATGAACAGCAATTCACAATTCAGAGAAGTCGGGAAACACCCTTCCAGGCAGAGGACAGCACGAGAGAATTCCAAGATGCATGAGGAACATGGACAGTTTGGAAATGGTGCTAAGTCCATGAGAGATAGTGCATAACAATGGAAGCAGTAGGGAGTCAAAGGATTTGGTGGTGGCTAGCGTCCAGTTTCTAAGGGAATTATACTTCCTATGATTAGGGGTTTGAACTCAAAATCCAGAGAAGATTGACTTTAGAAGCATGACATTTCCTTGAAGTTTCATATTTTATTGTAAAATTCATATGACATTTCATGCTACCCTATAATAAATCAGTATTTTTTAAATTTGAAATGTTTACCCAAACCTTAAATATACTTGCCATTCCTGGCATCAGTGCAATGAAATCTATGGCCCACTCGACAGTGATGAGATTGTTTTAGAAAGGGCATCGTAGTAAGATCTGTGTTTGAGAAAGCTAACTCTGGGGATAATGAAGGCTACAGTGCACATTTTGGGAAATCAGGAAGGGCATGTTGAAAGTTATTGTAAGAGATGATTGATGTTTGAACAATAACAGTGTAACTTGAGAGAAGGAACAGCTTGTAGAGACTTTACGGGATAAGACTGCTTCTTGGGATTAACTGGCTTATTTGTATTACATTACATGTTTGTTTTCGAACAACTGGCTCTAATAACTATATGCAGGGAATGCGTGTTTCTCTTGGGGAGCCATGCATTCACTCTGAGGTCCATCTTGCAATGATCACCACAGGGGAGAGAGAAATGTTTGTAAGACAATACAGTCAGCACATTCCACTCCAGAGATCCTACTTTATTTTTCAATAATGACTAGATATTTCCATAGCAAGACCAAAATAGTTTGACTAAATGACCTTATCTTTATTAATTTATTTTGCCAGGAAGACTAAAGGGTAAAATTTGTAAGCTTAAAACTGTTGTGATGTAGGGGAGGCCAAAAGCTAGTTCAGATATTAAATGCTGTGTTTATATAGACTTCTAAATCCAAAAATAAGTCTTCAAAAAAAGGAAGTAAAAAATTTATGTTGCTAACACTCTATTTTCAAATAAAAATATGTTTTCCAATAAATTAAAATATATATTAGTTACATAAAAAAACCAGCCCTCCTTATAACCCCATTTATTTGCCAGCTTCAGTAGTTCACTACTGTCCTCGGAAGAACTCGGGTAAACAATAAAATCTGTCTCCCACAGACCCAGTTTCTGATGTGACAGAGAAAAAACAGAGAGACTGCTGCTCAAATCCTGTTTTTTTTTTTTTTTTTTTGAGAGAGATGTAAATCATGTATACTGAAAAGATGTGGATGTTTACATGGCTTACTTATCTTCCATTAACGGTCAATTAGCCTGAGGAGAAAACTTAGTAGACAGTGTGGGAGGAATTGTCAGGATGCTTACCAGAGGCGGATCAAACAGCAGTAATGATCTCTATGCTGAGATGCCTCCTACTCCCCAAATCCCCAGGAATCTCTACAGTCCCTGAGTTAAGCAATGCGTTTCTATATGCTTAAAACAGAGGGAAAGAAGTGGGGGGAAAGAACAGAACTAGCAAATTGGAAAGAATTCACTTAGGGAGGAAGAACCAACTTTAAACACTTGAGAATGGAAAATAACTGAAACTATGCCAGAGAAAGGTAAGGTCTTTGCTATAACGATGACTTAAAATCACAGAGTCAGGGAAATAGTGCTGTCCCTTAAAAACCTTGCAGGAGGGTAGTGTGGAACCCATAAAAAGAAGATATGTTAATAGATGCATTGGAGATTTTCCTTTAGAATTCCATTTTAATACAATGTATAATGAGACCAGAAAATGTGAGTCAGGAAAGAGGACAGGAATTGGTATATTACTGAAGTTAAATACTCAACTTTTCAGGCTGTCATACAAGTATCAGCCTCAATGACCTGGCCGCCCTATAAGTTTCCCTAGGTCTATGATACTCCCATTGACACACAAGCAAATTTGTTTTTCTCCTCTTTATCTGTCTGTGGTAGTTTAATTATTAGACCAGCCCCAGAGCCTAGAAGGGAAGAAGTAAACATTTCCATCCCTACATTTATTTTCTAATTGAATTCTTTGCCTTTCAAATGTTGATTTTGAGAATTCTTTATATGTCTAGATTCAATCTCTCTGTTGATAAGTTATTTGCAAATGGTTTTCTCCCAATCTGTGATTTTTCTTTTCATCTTTTTAATAAGATCATCGGCAGAATGCATATTTTTATATTTGATAAAACCCAATTTATTACTTTTTTCTTTTATTGATGTGCTTTTGGTATCAAGTTTGAGAACTCTTCACTTAGTTTTAGATTCTGAAGATTTTCTCTATTTAAAAAGAAGTTTTATCCTCACCCAAGGACATCTTTTCATTGTTTTTAGAGAGAGAGAGAGCAATATGGATGTAAGAGAGAAACACGAATTGGCTGACCTTTTGTATGCACCTTGAGTGGGTATTAAATTTGCAGCCCAGGCACGTGTCCTGACTGGGAATTGAACCCCCGACCCTTCGGTCCATAGGAAGATGCTGCAACCAACTGAGCCACATCTACCAGGACTTTCTATTTTTTCTAAGAGTTTATATTTTTATATTTTAAATTTAAATCCTTTACTCACTTTGTGTTAATGTTTTATTAAGGTGTGAGACAGGTGGAGGTTCTTTTTTCTTTTTAATGCCTTTATATATAAAATAGCTCCAACACAATTCCTTCCTCCATTGAATTGCTTTTGTAAGTTTGTCAAAAATCAGTTGAGTTTACTTGTGTGGATGTATTTAGGTTACTCTGTTCTGTTCCATTGAGCTATGTAACTTTCTACGCAATGGTGTTAAAATGTTTATTTCACAATACTATATACTATTGAGGCAGGATGGTAAGAAGCTAGAAAAATTCCTCGGCAAGAGGCATGGGGAAAGTGAGATGGACAGTTCATTCGAACTTGCCCCATCCTGGACCCTGATTCACCTGCCTCCTCCTCCTCTGCACAGCCACTCCTGCTAAGTACTTCATTATCTGCTAAGTACTAAGCCCTCAGGATGATGAGGTTCTGATGAGTATCAAATGATCTTTGGAACAATGCCTCCAGTCATTTGACAACCGACAGAATTTTGTTCAAACTAAAGATAACATCTAGGCTCAGTTGTGCTTTAGCTCCAGGCCCAGAAAAGCAGCAAAACCAGATGCAGTGACGCCATGGCTGGCATCAGGGCCAGATGCAATGACCAATGACCTCATACCTTAGCACCAACAAATCAGTGGAAACCACAACCCTGACCCTGTATGCTCCCTTTGATGAATCAACATGTTAAAATACACACCTGGAAAGATAATGAATGCGGTATTGAGATCCTCCCTTGAGACCTCCCCCAAAATTTCTGCTTTTAGAAAACAGATAAAAACCCATAAGACAAAGGACCCAATGTGCCCTCCGCCTGGAGCAAGCCTACACCATTTCCCCACCTCTTTCCTCAGGCGTGCATCTTTGCTGTCTTTCTCTAAGCTCTAAAGGTTCCCAGGAGACTTGCAACCAGGGGAGCAGTGGACAGCAGCAGCTAGCCCTGGTGAACCCTCTAAACCTGTCTCCAAGGGCCCTCCTTTCATCTCTATAACTTGTTTCCTGAGTATACACAGCCCACCTGGCTCACTTCTCTGTCATTTTCTTTCTAAAGGGCCAAGACAGCTTTCTGAGTAGCCTGTTGGAATCTTCTCTTCCAGTATACTTTCACTTTTCATGCTAATTAAACTTCTCTTGCACTCGTGCTAGAGTTCTTGACTCTGAATTCTCTCTTTGCTGAACTAAAAACTGAGAGCTTACACTGCTGCTAACACCAGAAATGCCGTAACTCCATAGTACCGGGGTAAGTCTTAACATCAGAAAAAGTGGCTGTACCTAATTTATTCTTCTTTAGCAAAATTGCTATGGATATTCTAGGATCTTTCCTTTTACATATACATTTTAGATTCAACTTAGCTATGTCTTCAAAAACCTTGTGCTGGAAATTTGATAACAATTGCATTTAATTTATATATTTCTTATGCTGAATCTTCTAGTTCATGAGTATAGATACATCTCTCCAGTTCATTTGGTTGCGTGTATGATTTTTTTCTTTATAATCCTGGATTCAATTTGCTAAGATTTTGTGGATTTTTACTTTAAGGTTTATGAAAGACATCTTTTCAGTAATTTTCTGTCTCTTTTTTGTACTCTTCTATCTGGTTTTGTAATTAGGGTAATGCTGGCCTCAAAAATTGAGGTGAAAAATGTTTATTTAAATTTTTACAGACATATTAATCCCCATTTTTTAAATGAGGTTAATGATCTTTCCTTATCTGTAAAACAGGAATAATGAACTTTTAAGGTAATGAATTTTTTACAGGAAGAAATATTTCTAAAAACATTAATCGAGAAACTAGAGTAGGGATGATGCTTGATGAGTGAAAGCCAGAGCTATTCATATTGATCTGGGACCCAAAATACAGATGGGTCGAGTTGAAATTCAGTAATACCTCTCCCTTCTGTACTCTGCTTTAGAGCTTCCTCAAAACTAAACCTCATGTTACATCCATACATAAGCTTTACATACAATAACCATCATCTCACATCATAGTCTCCAGGCCTCCCCATTAATATCCAACTAGGCCTTCAAAAATTAAAGAGAAATTAAATAGCTTGAGGGGTTTTTTTTTGCAAAAAGATAAGTAAATGTATCTAATGTAGAGACACCAGGACAAACTGACCAATTCTACAAAGACTCAGATAGGAACAAGTTGAACAGCAATGTTAGAACGATATCAAGAGAAGAATGAAGAAATTCAGATTAGAGGCCCTTGTTATTAAAAGTGTGATCTCTGTCCTGCGCCCAGCAACACCACCAGAACTGGGAAGTTAATTAGAAATAGGGATCTCAGGCCCCCATTTCAGATTTACTGAACCAGTATTCACACTTTAACAGAGGTAATGCACAGGTAATGCTTATACGTATTATTGACTAAGGGAAAAAAAACATTCATAGACAACAGAAGACAGAAATTTTTAAAAAATGTATGTATTTAATTTAGCTTCCCCACTTTCTTCATTATCTGCTGCTTGAGTTATGGCAACCGTGTTCTGTGGAGTTAGCTTAGAAAGAAAAGGAGGATGAAAAACTGATGAATTTACTGCTGAGCTATTTATAACTTTTTTGGGTAAAGTTTGTGATTGTCACACTAAAGTATTTTTGCCTTGAAACTTAAGTACAGTGATAAAGCCTCAATTTTAAACTTTAAAGGCTTATTAAATTACTTGACAAAATACTTGCTTTTCTTACCTCCAAAAAGATGAATGCAAGGTATGGGGTTATTCTACACTTTAGCTTAATACATGCCATTAAGTGGCACTAGCAGTTAGCAATTTCAAAAATGTGCTCCTTTTAGGTTCCCTGTTCTTTTCACGAATGATGCATAACAAAGAGAACTAAAGATAGTTGTAGGGAAGGAAAAATAATCTTCCCTCTACTCATCTAGGTTCTTGGCTGAGATCACTCTGTAATGACTGGATTTACAGGAGAAAAACAAGCAGAAGTTTAATAACATGTTTACCTCCTGTACACATGGGAAAGACTCAAGAAAACTGAGTAACTCCTTGAAATGGCCCAACTCACCGCCCTGCATATAATTTCCAACTAGAGACCAAAGAAGATCTTGTGCATTAGTTAGGGAGTCAGTTCTGAGACGTTACCAGGCAAAGCAAAGTATAAAGGGTGTGGTGGCTATGCAGATTTAAGTGCATTCTCCATGACAAGAGTTTCTAGAGAGATTTAGTCACCCTCCCCTTCCTGGTACAGGTGGGAAAGCACTCTCTTACACACGGAGCTTTCCCTGGCACGTCTTTCCCTGGCACGTCTTTCCCTGGCATGTTGCTCACCAAAGGGTTACTTCTACTCAGTCTTCGCAGCTTCTCCCATAATATGTCTGCTGCTTTTTAAATACAACCAGCTCAAAATTATCCTTACACAAACAGACATATTTTGCTCCTCTTTATAGTGTTGCAGACTGAAAAAAATATGAAGAGGAATATAAAGGTAAGATATTAACTGTCAAAAAGTGACATAAAAGGAGCCACTTTAAAATGAGGTTGGAGCGGCCATTCCAGAGGAACTGTATTGCTTCTGCTGTTCCTTGAAACTTTGGACTGGGCCAAACTACAAGCGATTGACAACTGATTGTAAGTCGGAAAAAACCCCCAGCTATCTTGATCACAGGGACTGGTGATCATGGATGTACCAGTGCAAATAGAATCGGTAACCAAGCAGGTACAGACAAGAACAGTTTAGTTTGTAAGCACCAATAGAGGTTTTTTTTCTACATGTCATTATTCTTCTCTTTTTTCTCATAAAAACCCCTTGCTCTCAACCTGTACTCGGGACACTATTTGGGTTTCTTCCCAAATCTGCGCTTTCCAAATAAATGCTTTGCCTCTTGAACTTGGTTATTGTTTTTTTTTTTTTAGGTTGACATTATATTTCCAGTGAAAGCCTCCAAAATATCAATCTAAGATTCTTACCTTTAGAAGACCTAAGATTAGCCCTGCCTGGTGTAGCTCAGTGGATTGAGCACGGGCCTGCGAACCAGAGGATCGCAGTTCGATTCCCAGTCAGGGCACATGCCTGGGTTGCAGGCCAGTTCCCAGCAGGGGGCGCATGAGAGGCAACCATACATTGCTATTTCTCTCTCTCTCTCCTTCCCTTCCCCTCTAAAGATAAATAAATAAAATCTTTTTTTAAAAAAGACCTAAGATTAAATTAATTCAATCACTATTGGCATGTTTTGTAAAGGAGCTACAATTAAATATATGAACTTAAAATGTTCATACTATAAACTATTGTAGAATGAATTGCATTTTCCTATTGTATTTTCTATTTTAACCATGGATTTCTCTAATTAAAGTGGAATTATTGCTCAGATTTTCCTTGCTCTTTTTCCCTTTTCGATGTTGTACTTTTTTCACTCTAGTCTTATAATGGTCACTTTGAGAAATCAGAATTAGAGTAGCAAGGTTTCTCTCACCCTTTAAGCCAGAATTTTGATGGAATCAACTAGTTAAAGAGTGAATGTCTGATACACTTCATCTCTCTTCTGTGCTGTTTGTATGTACAGCATTAGGTGTCAATTCTCTAACTAACTAGCAATAACCTTGAAGTGGACTATACCTCTGCAGACTCAACTATTTTGTTTTTAAAATTATTTTTCTGTTCAGCAAGTCTGAAAGTCTCCAGTTCTGACTCTACACTATAGCTGCAAATGACCCTGAAAGTATCTGTGTGGCAGTATCACTTAGCATTTCCAACCACAGCCTCAATAACATGCTGGGTATTGATGGGTTTTTAATACTAATGACATCTTTTCCATCCTGTGGAGAATCAAAATCATACATCTAACTCTCTTCCTATGCCAGATTTCTCCCTTAACTAAAACAAGCAACTTATTCCTGTCCCAACAGACTCCCTTTTAGAGATACAATACTTTTGTGAGAATATTTAAGAATTGAGAACCCTGCACATTGAGTTTAGCCTAATTGGTGTCTTTCCTTAAATGCACACCTCACAGTGAAAAAAATGTGACAATAACACCTCAGTGTTGTATGAAAGTATGCTAATTTTAATATGCTAGGCACTGCTTGGCTTATGTTTCACAAAACTTACTTCAGGTTTTTGTTTTTGTTTCTTTTTGTAATTGAAACCCAAGTTACTTAAATGCACTATATCCACAATTATCCTGTCTCCCCAATTTTCTTCTAGACATGAGCCAATATTTTTAAAGAAACAAAAACATCCATCTTATATATTTCCCCACATGCCTGCTAAGAATAATGTAACTACAGAGTACTGAGAGGCATAATAGAGGCTGTCTTCTGAAAAATTCAAGCAGCATTTTCTACATCAGACTGACATCCACACTAGACAAGAACCTGACCTGTCTGATCAGAAAGAGGCGGAGCCCAAACCACACCAGGCACCACACTCTGCTGATGAACAGTTTCGGTGAATAGAAAGTATTTCTTTGTATCAAACGTTTCTTGTGCCTTTGATCACTGGTTCTTATCTCTCAGAACTAAAGTAAAAGTTATAGTCTCTCTTCTGAGCCACAGATCCTGAAATATTTTAAATTTTTATAGCTTACTCCCTCCTTTAAGAGGCTTAAGACCTCTTATTTATTATTTGTCAGATCTTCAGTGCACAGAGTCACAGGCACATAGTAGGCAGTTAACAAATAGTTGTTGGATACATGACAGCTACTTCAGATTACACAGAGTGAAAACCAAATCCCATTCTTATGTTTACTATGTTTCTATTTTGTAAATTTGAGTTTGAGTCATCTAAAAATCCTTGGATTTTTCTGTGTTCCTTTCTCTAGCTATTTCCAATCATTCCAATAAAGAATTCAGTATTTCACCCCTGGCTGGCGTGGCTCAGGGGATTGAGCGCTGGCCTGTGAACCAAAGGGTCACTGGTTCAATTCCCAGTCAGGGCACATGCCTGGGTTGCAGGCCAGGCCCCAGTAAGGGTCATGGGAGAGGCAACTACATACACATTGATGTTTCTCTCCTTTTCTTTCTTCTTCCCTTCCCCTCTCTCTAAAAATAAAGAAATAAAATATTGTTTAAAAAGTTTTAAAAAAAGAATTGAGTATTTCAGAGCATTAGCATGATTTTTGAACTGTGTCATTCTGAAATTCAATAGGCATACTTTTTATGCTTTATCAATACCATGATAAAAATTTAGAACGGACCAACTGGAGAACAATGAGAAAATAGACTACCCATTACTTTTTCACTAACTAGTATTTAGGATAGCTGTCAGAATCCATGTGACACCAATTTTTTTTCTAGTCATCAAATTTTTTTTTTTGCATTCCAGTCGTGCCATTGTAGGTATTTTAGGAGAATATATTAAAATTTTTCTAAAACTCAGAAATATAATCCAAATAAATAAGTAAAATTTGTTCAGCAAGGCTTGCTATTATTGAATTAATGCTGGTCCCTAGGACCTGTAATAGTCCTTTGTAATTACTCCAGTACTTTTTGTTTAATAGTCCATTTCCTAAAAAAAATTTTCAGGAGTTGCTCATTATGCTTAGCTTATAATTCTCAGAGTTCATATATTTTGAAAACTGCTATCTGTAGCCTATATTCATTTTTTTTGTTCTATTGCCCTTCCCCATGATTTCTCTAATACTTCCAATAATGATTCCGTGATATGAGAGAAAGATATGGATATAGATATAGACACATATATTCATAGATATATAAATTTCTTACATTATTCTATGACTTAATTTCTATAAGCCTGTTGCATATGATGAAATTTAATCCTACAGGTAGGTAGCCTCTTTATATACTCTCACGTATCTCTCTTATTTTTCTCATGAAAGCAAAATGTTCTATGGTTCTCAATTTTCATACCATCTTGTTTGATGCAGCAAAATAAATCTGAGTTCTATAATTTTGTTTTCTGTAAACATTCCCTCAATTGTGGGTCTCTCTTTTCAATAATAAAAACATTAAAAACATTCTCTGTTTCTGGTACTATTAGCCCTTCTAAGTCTAAACTCATTGTCAATATTCTTAGAGGTTTAAGTCAGTGTTCTTTATTTGCTTATATTTTTCTTGCTCTCTCTTTTAAATATGAACAGATAGAATAGTAATCTATATGGCTATGGTAATATTTTTGGCTCCTGGCTTTTCTTTTATTATTTTTAAGATCTTCTAATGTTTAAACAAACATTTCCCTATCTTCTGTTTATCTCTTATTATTTTAATCCATGGAGTGATGTTTATTATTTTTGTGATGTTCCTAACATATTTTCTCAAGTTCACATATCTGACTGTTCATATTGTTCCAATTATTTTGTAATACCTATTTTGCCAATAATAGCATTTTATGCTCTAACTATACATTAATAATTGCTCATTAATAATGCAGACAAGATCTTTAAAATTGTTGACTTTTCAGCCAGGCAAATAAAAATAAATAATTTTTTCTGCTTTAATTGAATAAAATTTCCACATAAAAGTGTGGAAAAGATTTTCTCATTTAACATGTATATATTCCTGCTTTGCTAACATTTTCCTAGACTGCTTTCCATCCCTCTAGTAATCATTATTAAGTTCACTAGTGTATTTCTCTTGTTTAGGTGGTTATGCTGCACTAGCAAATTACCCATAACATATAAATTGCTCAAAAACACCGACATGGGAGGTTTATTTCTTGCCCATGATATATTCTTTACTGGGTTTGGTAGCAGGGACAGTCTTCTGTTCCATGCAGTCATGCAAGGTCCAGGGTCATAGGATCACTACCACCTAGAATGTCACCATTCAACGTGTGCCAACTAGAAAATCATGTGCGTAACTTCAATGTTCTATCTCATAAATGTTACACGTCAGTTCTGCCCACAACCCATTGCCCAGAACCAGGCATATAGTCTGCCTAATTGCAATAATTGGAATATAGATGGGATATTCGGTAAGTACTATTGTCCCTGCCTGGATTGTGGATTACTTTGCATCCGCAAACTTCCCAACATTCAACTCCTTTGAATGGAATAATTTCTTAAAAGCAAAAGCCTCATTACAATTACAAGTCCTATTCCATTGAATTTCTGATATGAGCATGAAAATGTATCAGATCCCTACTAAGTTTGCATAGTTTTGGTAATCAGATACCACAGCTCTATATATCAATTTCTTTATATCTCTACATGTATTTCTTGTATGTCCTCTCTACAATGATTTTCTATATTACATAACATTTTTCTTTTGCAAAATCTAGTTTGTGTTTTGTTGAAAATTCCCTCCTTTGCTATTTCCGTTTAAATTATTTTGATCAGATAAGATTGTTTTGCTAACAACACATTCTGAGTACTGAAAGATCTAATGTCTTTGACAATGAGAATTTCAAAATTTCCTTTTTAACTTCATATGCACAACCATCTGTTCACTGCTCACAAATATGTGTTCTTTCAGATTTTAGCCTACAAGTGCAAGTGGCAAATATTCCACATATGTTCCCAAATGCTTCTATTTACTATTTTATTTACTATAAATATCACTAGAAAGGCAGTCAAGGTTTCTTTATTCATTTGTTCTTCATGTATTAGTTTATTTAGCAAATGTGTATTATTGAGTATTAACTTTGTGGCAGACATTATGAAGTAGTTAGGACTTCCGGCCAAGATGGAGGCATAAGTAGACACACTGTGCCTCCTTTTACAACCAAAATTAAGGACAACAAAAATTTAGAAACAAAAAATCAAGCAGATTTGACAGAAAATTGAACTGTATGGAAATCCGACAACAATTCATCCAGACCAATAAACCAGGTGAAAACAGGGAGCTAGACAGACCATGCAACTCAGGGCCCCAGTGCTGGGAAATAAAGCGTAAATGTACTGATTAAAAACACTGTGGGGGCTGAGGTGCCAGGAGAGACTCCCAGCTTCACAGGACAGTTTGTTGGAGAAACCCACAGGGTCCTAGAACATACACAAGCCCACCCACCTGGGAACCAGCACCAGAAGGGCCAAATTTGCTTGTGACAAGCAGCAAAAGGGACTGAAATAGGAGAGCGGAGCAAGCGCCATTGTTCCCTCTCTGACCCCGCCCCCACATACAGCGTCACAACCCAGCAACTGGGTTGCCCTGCCCTGGTGAACACCTAAGGCTCTGCCCCCCACTGTGTAACAGGTGCAACCAGACCAAAAAAAATATCTCTAACAGAAGAATATATCAAAGCCCCAGAGCCAATACATCTAAGCAACCGAGAGATAGCCAACCTATCAGATGCAGAGTTTAAAGCACTGGTGATCAGGATGCTCATAGAATTGGTTGATTCTGGTCACAAATTAGATGAAAAAATGAATGCTACACTAAGTGAAATGAAGGAAAATGTACAGGGAATCAACAGTGATGGGAAGGAAACTGGGACTCAAGTCAAAGGAGTGGACCAGAAGGAAGAAAGAAACATCCAATCAGAAAAGAATGAAGAAACAAGAATTCAAAAAATGAGGAGAGGCTTAGGAACCTCCAGGACATCTTTAAACATTCCAACATCTGAATTACAGGGGTACCAGAAGGGGAAGAAGAACAGCCACGAGTGGAGAACTTATTTGAACAAATAATGAAGGAGAACTTCCCCAATCTGGCAAAGGAAATACACTTCTAGGAAATCCAGGAAGCTCAGAGAGTCCCAAAGAAGCTGGACCCAAGGAGGAACACACCAAGGCACATCATCATTACATTAGCCAAGATTAAAATGAAGGAGAGAATCCTAGAAGCAGCAAGAGATAAGGGAAAGGTCACCTACAAAGGAGTACCCATCAGACTGTCAGCGGATTTCTCAAAAGAGATCTTACAGGCAAGAAGGGGCTGGAAAGAAGTATTCCAAGTCATGAAATCCAAAGACCTACAGCCAAGATTGCTTTATCCAGCAAAGCTTTCATTTAGAATGGAAGGACAGATAAAGTGCTTCTCAGATAAGGTCAAGTTCAAGGAGTTCATCATCACCAAGCCCTTATTACATGAAATGCTAAGGGGACTTATATAAGAAAAAGAAGATAAACAATTTGAACAGTAAAAAGACAGCAAAGCAAACTCACAGTTATTGACAACCACACCTAAAACAAAAACAAACTAAGCAAACAATTATAACAGGAAGAGAACCATAGAAATGAAGAACACATGGAGGGTTAGCAACAGGGGAGTGGGAGGAGGAGAGAGGGGAAAAGGGTACAGAGAATGAGTAGCATAGATGGTAGGTAGAAAGTAGACAGAGAGAAGGCAAGGATAGCACGGGGAATGTAAAAGCTAAAGAACTTATGACACATGAACATGAACTAAAGGGGGGGAAGTGGAGGGAGAGGGTGTGCAGGGTCGAGGGGAATGAAGGGGGGAAAACGGGATAACTGTAATAGCATAATCAATAAAATATATTAAAAAATAAGGTAGTATAATCTTCTCAATATATTTTTTAAAAACCTGAAGGTGAATAACAATACAGTAAAAATAGTTGACTGTCCAAACATACCTATTTTGTTACCTAATGAAATTCTACCAAGACAACAATAATGTGAATTTTTTAGGTCATTAATCCACAAAAGTAAAAAAAAAATAGCATCACAATTTTAGAAGCTGGAAAGCACATGAATGACTGAAAATACCTCATGTAAACAAGAAATCATAAATCCATACAGAAACAATGGATTTGTCCCTCAGCACAAACTTAATTTTTTGCACTGACCCTGAAAGTCACTAGTCAATCCTGGACATAGGGTGAAGGACAAGACAGCTACACTAAAAAAGGATTAGCTGAAACCTGTTCATGAATCACTCTAGTAATCAAATCCCTTTCTCCTCTTTGTTCAACAAGGTAATTTCTCCTCCCCTATTTTGCAAAAACAATTGGACATTTATTCTGTGGATGAAAAAGTTAAAAAGGGTAAATAATAACTGAGTGTCATTATAGGCAAACTGGGCACCATACCTCAGACTGAGGAAAATAGGAGCATGTGCATAAAGAGTGCTGACGTGTACTCAGCATGCTCCCTTCCTTAGGTTCTCTGGATCACCTAAACATGGGAGCCAGGTCCTCACTCTCCAAAAGAAATTTGAAGGAGTCTTCTGCTAGGAATCTTAGTGGCTTAAGAAAAGAGAGACAGAGTGATCTGCCAACTACTATGGAAAACAGTATGGTATTTTCTCAGAAAAATAAAAATGGACCTGCCTTTTGACCCAGCAATTCCACTGCTAAGACTATATCCTAAGAACCCTGAAACACCAATCCATAAGAACCCACACACCACAATGTTCATAGCAGCACAATTTACGATAGTCAAGTGCTGAAAGTAACCTAAGTTCTCATCAGTAAATGAATGGATTCAAAAACTATGGCACATTTACACAATGGAATTCTATGCAGCAGAAAGAAAGAAGGAGCTCCTACCCTTTACAACAGCATGGATAACACCGGAGAGCATTATGCTAAGCAAAATAAGCCAGGCGGTTAAAGACAAATACCATACAATCTCACCTATAAGTGGAACCTGAACAACAAAACAAACAAGCAAAATATAACCAAACACACTGAAATTGAGAACAAGTTGACAGTGACCAGAGGAAAGAGGGGAGGGAATTTCAGGGGAAAGGGGGAAGAGTTTGCAGGAATAAGATTAAAGGACACCCGGGCAAAGACAAAGTTGGGGTGGAGATGGGAGGGAGGTGGGGAGGACTAGAGGGGTGGGCTGGGGTGGGAGTAAAAGATAGAAAACTGTACTTGAACAATAATTAAAATTAAAAAACTTAAAAAAGACAGAGATAGAATGAGAGAGAAGATGAAGGAGGAGGAGGAAAAAAGAGGAGGAGGGGAGCGGAGGGAGGAGAAGAAGAAGGAGAAGAAAGCCCATGACAGCACATTCTCAACTAAAATATCCAGGTAGATCACTCACTTACATGCTCAGTACTTTTACAAGCTTTATACTGATACAGTCTTAAATGTGAGCAAACAACAAAAAATAACTAGGATGATTGAAAACTCACTAATATGAAAGATGCTGACATAAACAAAACAAAATATTTGAGAAAAATCACTACATATGAAGGAAAGAAAGCAATAAAATCTACCAGAGAGATAAGAGAAGATACAGAAACTATGAAACAAGAGACAATTTATTTAGCAAAGAAATATTCAGCAAGTTTAAAAGGATGTTATGGACCTTAACATTTTGGTGTCAGGCTAAAAACTCATCAATAAGCGTTAGAAGAAAATGCTCAAGTTATCTGTTAGATACTACTGCAGAAAGACAAGGAGATGAATTTTAGAAGAGAAAAGAGCAAACATTAGAGGACCCTCCTGAAAGGACAAATAATATCCAGATAATTGGACTTCTGGATAGATGAAAAAAGGGAAAAAAGATGTAGGAAAAGGCATTCACATGCATAAAGATAATTCCCTGAACTCTGGAGTACAGGGTCCAGATTGAAGGTGCTCACCAGTTGTCCTGCTCAGTGAGACAGATGCTCACTGAGGCACATCATTCTGGGATCTCGGAAAACCGGGCACAAAGAGAAGCTCCTAAAAGACTCTGGAAAAGAAACTAAGTCATATGCAAAAGATCAGGAACCAAAATGGCATTACTGCTCTATACCGCTGGAAAAGATTTCTCAAAGAAAGTTCTACCTAAAATTCTATAATGGTCCAACTTATCAAGTAAGTGTGTCTGAAGTATAAAGATATTTTAGTAGGTACTAAAACTTACCTGTAAATACCACTTCTCAGGAAGAATCATAAAACTATCTAGGAAACAAGAGCCAATTAATTGTTAATATACTTCAGAATATTTATTTAGGAAAAAATATGTAAGATATCTTACTATTCTCTTACACCCAAATTTATGTCTAGTTTTTAGGGTTTTCTTTTTTTTTTGGTTTCAAGGATACTTGAAGGTAAAGACAGTATTAATAGCACCTTAGTTTTTTGTTTGTTTTTCTTTTTCTGTTTATCTTATTAGTCATTGTTTTTTTACCTCAGTAAGTATATTGAAATAAAACTACTTAAATAAATGTATGTTCTCTATTGTCCTCAAAGTTCACATAAATCTGAGCAGTCTATTAACGTTTTTATGTAACATAATCTTACCAAGCGGCTTCTAAACTTTCTAAAACAGGTCTCACCTTGAATGCCTCCCAAACACTATCTAGACAGTGGAGTGAACAACAAACAGACTAGTAAAATGGAAAGTAAAGAAGTTTTGTTAGATTTCTCAGACGTTAGACAATGCAGGATAAGTTACAATGACACACTTACTTTGCCACAAAATACCACGAGTCTCCTTTATTTATTTATTTAGTTTTTGTACTCGATATCAGGCATCCTCATAGAAGTGGAGAATATTTTTAAGGAGAATTTCCTTTGGATTATCACTACAATATAAGGCCAATGAAAGCAATTTGTTTCCCTTTTCCCCCTCTGGCATATAGCTAGCACCTAAAACAGTGACTAACAAATCACACCCACAGTCAATAAATATGAATAGATGAAATAATAGATGATTGAAGGAAGGACAAGACACAGGGGAAAAAAGAAAGAGTCCTCAGGATGATAGGGAGGAGAGATTCAAAGATGGTAGTTGTGTTCATATGCAGGGGGCATCCAGATTGCAATTGGTGAGATGATTATACAAGGGACTTTTTCACAACAGTGAATTGATAGCATATCTGGTGCACCAAAATGCTGCAAGAGGTGACACAGGTAATAAGCAATAGGCAAATGCTGGTATCGAATTAGAGACATGCAGATATGAAAACTAAGCAAACAAGAAAGCAAAATTTACTTTGAAAAATAAATAAGTAAAAGAGGACAGAAAATGGGAGAGAACAAAGGGCTAAGCACTTATTTTCCACAATGTTCCAAATTAAAACAAACCAACACACCCAAAAATCTAATAATAGAAAGCCATTATCTGGAGACATTGCTAAAAGGAGCAGAAGCAACTGCTGTTGAGAAAAAATGGCAGTGAAATGCTGTTTTTCAAAATATATAGAAATACTTCACAATTTTTACTATGTGCAAATTTACTTGTTAAAAGTAAAAACTAATAAACAAATTATTAAATGACAATCGATGAATTGGAGGATGGCCTTTGCCAAGCAAACACTCCCATTCAACGGTTATCTCACCCCAGAAAAATGTCTACATCCATCTTCCTTTGTACGAACACCACTAGCAATCTTTCCTTCCTGAGGTTAGCGATGTGATTCTTTCAACCTCCTCACGACTGCAAAACCCCGGTATTGGCTCATTAGAAATTGAAGGGCTATTTCTTTTTCATTTTGAAAACTTCTCATAACTTGGGAAGAATCTACACTCCTTGCCTCTTTTGTTTCTATCTGTTCTTACAGTGTTTCATTTTTTATGTTGCCGAGGATTATCATGAACATTTTTGAGCATAGCATATTTATGAATTCCATCCTGAATTATTTTTGTGTCCAGTCTAGGAACGTTATCTGTTAGCTTTTAAATTTGTTTTGTATCAGGATATGTTTCTTTGTTCTATTGATTAGGTTCCATTTGTAGGTGAGATCATATGGGGGAAAATAGGGGAAGGGTTATCAAGGGACATGTATAAAGGACACATGGACCAAGCCAAAGTGGGTAGGTTCCAGGGTGGGAGGAAGGGAGGGTGGGAGGGGGTGTAGCGGAGGGAAATTGAGACAACTATACTTGAACAACAATAAAAATATTTTCTTTACAAAAAAATAAGCTTCTTCCAAATGGACTAACTGATAACAATCTCAAGCAGAAATAAAAACAGTACCTATATTTCAAGTGGTTGAAATGAATAACTTGTCGCTCACAGGTTCTGGGACTTCAAAGTTCAAATTCCTCCTCCATATGTTTTTCTTCCAAGCAGGTTTCATGGGTGATGCATGAAGACATTCTCCCATCTATCATCCTTACACTCACCTCTCTTTGTCCAGACTGGCTATGAGTCTAGTTTCACTACTTTTAATTGCTCAATTAATTTCACTTATTTTTTTCTATCCTGAAAATCTGCTAATTAACCCAAGATTATCTAATAAGCTGGGGATATTTAAATTCTATAGGCTTTTTTTCAAACTTAACTTTTATTTTACTTGACTCTCTGTGGCATTTAATACTAGTAACCATTCCCTTTTAAAGTCTCATTTCTTAATTTCCAGGACATTGATGCTTTTCCTGCCACTGCAATTATTTATTTTTTCAGTATCTTTATTGGTTCTTTTCCTACTTTACTTAACCCTCTTTACACACATTTGTCTGTTTGTTCATTTGTTTATTTTTTTCATTTTTATTCCTTAATGATCTCATCCATCACCACAGCCCTAACTACCACATACATTTAATTTACCTCTTATCTATACCTCAAGGTCAGGGGTTTCACATGATCTCCAGGTGAGAATTTGGCTGTCTCACAGAAGTCTCATTCTTAATTCCTCATTTTACAGAAACTTCTCCTCTTTCTATGATCTTTATCTTGTTGCAGAAATTCCTAGAGATGGGAGTCACTCTGGTCTACTCTTTTTGTTCACATCCTTCTATACAGGATCCCTACATCCTGTCAAGACTTACTCTTATCTTTTCTCTGAATTTCCCCTGTTCCTTTGTACCATGGATGCCTCAAAGTTTTGTCTTGAGACTTAATTGGTATCCTAGCTCTATGCCAATTAGTGGATTACTGAAGCAATTTATTTAATCTTTCAAGTCTCAGTCTCCTTATCTGTATATTGGGCATAACAATAGTATCTAAGCCATGGAATAAAGTGTTCATTGATATAACACACATAAAACATCTTTAGCTCATTTCTGACACTAACACTACCTTTATTCTTAAGAAGACAGAAGATTAGCAACTTTCAGTAAAGGAAAAAATGAAGGAAAAAAGCAAGGAAAGGAAGATAATTTGTGTGAGTTAGAATTGGTTGTAAAGTCAAGGTTTGCAGACCATTTTATTATGCTCCTTCATCATGAATTTGAGGCCCCGACCAGGACTTTTTTCTCATCTTGACTGCTCTTAATTTTCACATGATATTTATGATTTTCCCCAATTTGAGGAAACTTCATAAAAATTACTTTTATGAAGGTAGTATTCTTTTTTAAATTTTTTAATTTTTATATTTTATTGATTATACCATTACAGTTGTTCTATCCCCCCCTTTATTCCCCACCACCCGCACATCCCTCCCCCACCATCCTCCCCCCCTTAGTTTATAACCACGTGTCTCGTGTCTCAAGTTCTTTAGATTCTATATTTCCCCTACTATTCTTGCCCTCCCCCTATCTATTTTCTACCTACTGTCTATGCTGTTTTCTGTACCTTCTCCCCCCTTCTCCTCCTCCCACTCCCCTGTTGCTAACCCTCCATGTGTTCTTCATTTCTATGGTTCCACTCCTGATCTAGCTGCCCTCTTGGTTTGCTTTCGTTTTAGGTGTGGTTGTCAATAACTGTGAGTTTGCTGTCCTCTCACTGTTAATATTTTTCATCTTCTTTTTCTTATATAAGTCCCCTTAGCATTTCATGTAATAAGGGCTTGGTGATGATGAACTCCTTGAACTTGACCTTATCTGAGAAGCACTTTATCTGTCCTTCCATTCTAAATGAAAGCTTTGCTGGATAAAGCAATCTTGGCTGTAGGTCTTTGGATTTCATGACTTGGAATACTTCTTTCCAGCCCCTTCTTGCCTGTAAGGTCTCTTTTGAGAAATCCGCTGACAGTCTGATGGGTACTCCTTTGTAGGTGACTGTCCCCTTATCCCTTGATGCTTCTAGGATTCTCTCCTTCATTTTGGTCTTGGCTAATGTAATTATGATGTGCCTTGGTGTGTTCCTTCTTGGGTCCAACTTCTTTGGCACTCTCTGAGCTTCCTGGATTTCCTGGAAGTCTATTTCCTTTGCCAGACTGGGGAAGTTCTCCTTTATTATTTGTTCAAATAAGTTTTCCACTCATGGCTGTTTCTTTCCCCCTTCTGGTACCCCTATAATCTGGATGTTGGAACATTTGAAGATGTCCTGGAGGTTCCTAAGCCTCTCCTCATTTTTTTGAATTTTCATTTCTTCATTATTTTCTGGTTGGATGTTTCATTCTTCCTTCTGGTCCATTCCATTGATTGAGTCCCAGTTTCCTTTCCATCACTATTGGTTTCCTGGACATCTCCCTTCATTTCAATTAGTTTAGCCTTCATATGTTCCTCTAATTTGTGACTATAATCAACCAGTTCTGTGAGCATCCTGATAAACATTGTCTTGAACTGTGCATCTGAGAGGCTGGCAATCTCTTGGTTGCTTAGAGTTATGGGCTCTGGGGCTTTGAGTTCTTGAGCCATCTTTTGAACTGTTCATGCCTGTTAAGTATCAGGATCGGAGCCCTAGGTGTTCACCAGAGCAGGGCAACCCAGTTGCTGGGTTGTGATACTGTATGTGGGGGCAGGGCCAAAGAGGAGCAGTGGCAGTCCCATCTGCTGCCTCTCGCCGCTGCCGCCCCTGGAGCCGCCACAGGTGCTGCAGCTGCCACTGCCACTGGGTCTGAGCGCTTCGTCTCCCCAGGCTCGAATGTGCCACCGCCATCAGCCCTCCACCACTGGGTTCGCCGCTGGGGCCTGCGTGGTCCGTCTCACTGTGCGTGAATGTGTGACCGTGGTCAGTCTGCCCCACACCCTGACTGGGTCCGGGCTGCCTGCGCACCTAGGTCGGGGGATCTTTCCTGCCCAACCCTGCCCTGCTGCTGGCTCCGCCCCTCTTACCGTCCTGGTTGAAAGGTTCGTTGTTGGACTTCTGTATAATTCAATTTTCTGTTCTTTGGCTGTGTCTTTGTTCTCCAAACCTTTGTTTTATTCAAACTTGGTTGTGGGAGAAGGCACAGTGTTTCCACCTATGCCTCCATCTTGGTGGAAGTCCCGAAGGTAGTGTTCTTTTAGTAATATTTTAAAATAGTACTGGAATAACTTTTGTAGCAGTTGCATTTCTACCAATTAGAATAGAAAGCGTATTTCTGTCAAACAAAACAGAGTTTTGCACTGAAGTCTAACTGAGTGCAGGGATGTGCTCCCCACCTTGCTGATGACACTGCGCAGTGGAAGTGGTCAGGACTGCAGTTTCAGCTCCCATCAGCACAGATCAGGAAGAGTCAGTGGTGTAAGCGTCAGCTCTGCATATAACAAATTCCTTTTTTGCAGGATGCAACAGATGTGATCAGCAGTAAAACAACTTTCATGTCTCTAGTAAAATTTCATTAATTTAAGTCTTCAGAAACCACATTCTCACTTTGTCATTGATTTTCTAAGTCCTCTAGGCAAGCATCTACAATGTGCATTGCTAACTATTGGCAATATCAGATATATTCAATATAGCCCACCAAAATGCATATGTTGTGCAAAGGTACATCTTTAAACTGTTCCATTATAAAGAAGTCAATTTAGACATAGGCAAATTGACATTCATGAAAAACTATATTGTTCTAAATATTAGATTTGCTTTGATTGTGCATAAGAAATATAGCTCGTTATAACTGTTTTACAGTGCATTTTCATGTTAATTCTCTACTGGAAAAGAGGCAATGCCAAGAAGTGCACTCTCTACCTGTTCATGCCCATATCAGTCTGGCTCAATTTTTCTCTTAGTTCAGTGTTTTCATTGAAACTGTTCCATCTCTCTAGAAATATTAATGGAAAGAGCTACAACAAAAGTGATGAAACCATATTCGAAGGCTCTATACTTTTGGCAATCCCCAGAAGCTTCTAGAATATTTTAAGCTATTCTAGAAGAAAGGAGAGAGAGAGCAAAAGTACTGAAGGCTCTGCTCCCACATAAGCATGTGGACTTCCCCAGTGTCTCAAATCCTAGGAAATGTTTAATTGTGCCCCCACAGCTTCGGTAATAGAAATGGATATTAAAAATCTATTCTCATTTATTGTAATATGAATGCAAGCAGAGAACACAGTAAAAATCCGCAGTGCTTGCACATTCCCTCGCACTCTGGTTTCTGTGAGAGTAGAAATTATTTATGGACATTCTGGCACAGGTCTAATATTAAAAGGGCTATAAGTCGGTCTCTATCAGGAACTAGATTTTAAAACGTCCTATAGACATTTCCATGAATTAACCTTCTTAACACTAAAGAGAGAAAAGTCTGCTTTTACATAGACTGAACAGACTGAGATGTGCAATGTCGGCATAATAAGCCCTTTACTACGCATCTCTTCACATCAATTTACCATGTGACTTTATTAAAAAGAAATACAGGTAGCTGTCATTAGTAGGAAAGATTAGAGACAAAGATACTCTGGTGCTCCAGAACCCCTGAAAAATGTTGCATTTACCGCTGTCAGTCTACGTTATTTGTTCTCTATGCACACACAGAAATATACAAAAACAGGAAAGTAACGAGGCTTTCAAAAGCCTAGCTTAAATTTGAAAAGTATGCTAGAGATAGTCAAGTTCATATACTTTTATAATTAAGGAGTACATTCCCTTGCCTACTGGAATAAAAAGTAGTTAAACTTATATTCTGTTTTTCACTAATTACAAACTAGGTCAATTTCTATATTCTCATCTCAATCACCAGTGGTATTCCCTCGTTTTGTTTTCACAGTGAACTCTAGGTCTGCGTGTACATAATATCATCAAAATCCAAATCTGCCTAATCTCCTGTGCTCAGGGACAGAGCCATATGTTTCTATTAAAGAAAAAAGTAAGCTGGTGAGCCTTCCACCTTAATTCATGCAGCTGAATATTTGTTTACTGATATAATTTCCACAGGGAATAAACTAGATATCTATGTAAAGGAGGATATGAAAAAATGGAACAGGTAAGAGAAAGATTTCTCAGTCTTAGAAAGTGTCTAGCTGGAAAGGAGCAACAATCTGGCTAAAGTACATTCTTTTGCTTCAGGTGATAAAAGCCCACGTGGATTACCAATGACTTTCGGGGTATCTGAGGAGGGGTACAGGGATGAGCAAGTACCCACAGAATTAAAATATAAATTTTCCATGGCCCTTGACAAAGAGTAACTACACTCATTGTAAATATCAACTTTTGGGGGAAGCTCTGTGATACAGTATTACAATAAAAGGGAGAACTCCCAATAACAATATTTTTTTTAACCTGTGTACACTTTTATATTTATAGCATAGGCTTTTTACACAGTATATACAATATGGATATAAAATACAAAACATTTTTGGTGCTTTTGCTTCCCTACTTGCCTTCCTCTTTTCACAATTGAATGAACAAAATAAATTCTATGTAAAAATATAGCATTTTTACTGTCCCTATATGTTAATTATAGCAAGACCTCACACCAAGCTGCCTGCACGCACAGAGCTCTGTCCCAGTCTCTGTGATTGCACTATAAGGCAAACTCGTGGTGGTATTCCAATAAAATATCTGAAGGGCAGCATATGCTCGGGTGTGATCTTAAAATAGCATTTGCCTGTTTTGAAGGCAAGTTACTTAACCACACTATCCATCTTTTCCCCCATATGTAGTCATGAACCTATTTAATAAGGACAATAGAAATATAGAGAGATTATCTTTAAGATAAAACAAATAAACTACTTTGTTAGAAAGATAAGTGCTATGTAAGTTTGAAACAGAATTATATCTACTTAATATGTAAAGAAGCATATATCTGAAGAGTGTTTGAAATCATATTTGACATTTGCAGAATTAAAGTAAACACAGGTGAAGTATCGATGTGTTTGCCTCTGGAATGAGCACACTGAACTTGGTGGCTCATAGTACAATTTCAATTGTGCCTTTCTATAACTCTCTGATGATGGATTTTCAAAATGCAAAACATATATAAAAGCAAGGAGGAATAATAAGCAAAGTTTAGAGTCATGATCATTTGCAGTTAATCTTCTGAATCCAGATTTAAGCTGTTGCTCCACACTCTTAATCTGAGCTATTACTGCCCCCGAAACTGCGCTCTGCTTAGCGGAGAAGCTCCACTTCTCATCTGGAGGCCGGAGCCTCAGTCTCTTTCCACGAAAACTTGTATTGATTACATACAATGTGTTAAATGGAAAACCTAAGCAGAACGAAGTCTAAGCTTTGTTAAATGATTTATATGTATGCCTTTGTTATGAAATTCTTCTGCTAAGCTGGTTTCTTCCTGAAAAGTCTATTTTTATGTTGTCTTGGCATTGATGCTACATCACCTTGAAGTTGGTTTTTTTAGTCACAATGAAACAATAATTCCATGTAAACTGCATTTTATATATGGAACTATATAAAAATCTCAAGTAAAAAATCAAAAGTAATACAAACAGACTCACTCATGTGAAGGAAGAGAGGAAGATGAAGAACGACTCTCTGTTTTCATCCTTGCCTGGTTTCGGCCACTACTGTTTCCTCTGCTCAATGAGCTTAATACAATCAGATATGGACCGGAGGCGATTTGGGCAAACTTCTTTGTGTCGCTCAACAAATGAAAACCTAGAAAAGCAAAATCCTGCATAAAAATGGAAATATAGTCAGAGTACTACAACATATTATAGAAACCAAATATAGTTGGAAAAGTTATAAAACTAATTATGTTGGATATTCCTTGAGTGATGGGTTATTTGGAATGATATTTCAAATGGACAAAAGAGTAATAAAAAGTTCTTTCATGGAAGATGAGTTTTTAGTAATGTAAAAATCTACTTACAAATACTCAATGAATATTCACAAAATCAATCAGTTGCATCTCTCTAGGCAACAAGCTGGCATCTCTAGTAAAAATCTATGTAGCATATACTGGAATTGAAGTCATTTCCAAGTGATATCACCACCCCTCAATAAAAACTTAGAGGCACAACAGATACAGTGTATAGTCTACAAGAAACGTTCCTTGGATAGCTTTGGCAATGTTCACAGCTCTTTGAATTAACTGGAAACATCATATGATACAAATGACTGAATTAGAGATAACTCAATCACAAAAGGCAAGCATTGGCGAACAGAGGATTTGACCTAAGAAGGCATCATGAGAAACTCATTCTGTAATTTACAGAAACTCATTCTATAAATTGGGCTGGAAAAATAAGTTTTGTTTTAATTCTTTCTAAGTTCTTTGGTCTAAAATATATGTGCTACTCTCCATGTATTTGAGGATTAGACTCTGGCCTTGTGTCTGTGCCTTAGATTGAGTACTGGAGTGAGAGTTATTATAGTAGCTGAAGGTGGAGTGGATGACTGATGAGGCAATTTGCCCTTTCTAGATCCACAACTCCTTCTTTAATCTCACCTTCTATCCTGAAATAAAAAAAGGGGGCAGTAAAATCTCTGAAATGTAACACTTTCCAGATAGAGCAATCTCAGAAGCCCAATTACCATCTCATTCATTCATTCTTTCTCTCCTTCTACCTCTCTCTTCTCTACAGTAACTAAAATCAGAAATTCAGTTATAAACTCAACAGAACAGCAAGTTTCTATTTGTATCAAGTTCCCATTAATATTTGATGAAGCAAATTTCTCCAAATTTCCATCTAGCCTATGCAAAAACAGTTGCATTTTATCTATACTTCTAAATTATACAATTCTGTATGGTGTTATATTTTAGTGGCAGATAAAGCAACACAAGAGAATAGTTTAGGGTGAAAGAGTTTGTAGGATGAGTATAATTTGCCCCAATTTAAACTAGAATAAATATCCATGAGATACTTATCAGTCTTTCTATGTAGTTCAGTCTTTAACAAATGCAGACAGTACAGTATGAACACATTCACTTTCCATGTGACCAGGTCAGATACCTTGGCAATGGCAATGGCTGACATTTCTTAGGGAAAAAAATCTAACAACTTTAATTGAGTGCACTGCAAGATAGCCACCAACATGATTTTATTTTTTTAAAAGATTTCCCAGGATGGGAGAAATTTCATTCATGAACCTGACAAGCATAGTGATTGCTTTTCCTCTGGGTAATAAAACCAGCTACAATTCTCTCGCTTTTGCCTGTAGTTCATAAATGCAAAAGAAAAGCAATTATCACATGAAATATGTGCCTAAGGTACTCTTCCTGCATTAGTTAGAGGGCATCTATTTCTTTTCACTTAAGGATCTTTTGGAAGGGAAGGAAAATCTGATGCCTTATAAGGCACGTCCCCAATAAAATGTCTGTGACTCTTGGAGGGCTTTTAATCTGTTTTGTGGACTCTAATGTGGACAGAAGTCAGTTTCTTCTCTAATAATGGCCAGAGAGATTTCCTCAAGCCTCTTGTTTTGAAGAATAAAGACTTAAAAAGAGGAAAAGTTCTCACAGTCACCTTCTAACAGTTTTTCTTTCTTTCTTTTTTCATTTTTGAAGCTTTGATGTAAAACAAGTAAGACAGGTAACTAACTGACTTGAGGTATGCATAAAAATCTTTATGTCCTTTTAAAAATTGCAGTTATTACTTAAAGATCTTTCATAGATGTTTTCTCTTTCCTTTAAACATGAAATTTGACTTAGGTGTACACTATTTTCTAAATAATATTCATAAATAATAAACACAAAAATAAAAAAATATATACCCATGGTTTGGGATATTCTATGCTAAATCTCAGGCTGAGAGTAAAAGAAAAGATATATCAGGTTGATAATAAAAAGACTACTTCAGTTATTTTGGGGTCTAAAGTAATGAGTTGATTAGATAGTAAAATAATCAGTTTCACTTTGGCATAATCTATCAATAACTCTGTTTTTCACTCGTGTTTGGATATTCTCTCTAATTGCATCTAGTATAGATTTGAAATCACAGCATCAAACACAAGGTCAGGAAAACAGAGTCCTCAATAGCATGTGTTCAACTGAGTAAATAAAAAGCATGAATAAAGTTTGAAGTATCCACCCATTATTTATTCAAATGTTCAGGCATACTCAAATATACACCTATCCATACATCAGGAGCAGTGCTAAATGCAAAGAACACATGATGAATGAGATAGACATCACCGTAGCGGTCATGGAACTTAAAGATTCCAGTGAGGGTAAAAATCTGTAAACACATTTTTTTTTAATAAAAATAAAAGAAATCACAATTTTTGATATATTCAGTGGAAGCAAAAATGGCTCTGGGGAAGTGACTGGGTACTTTTCTTAGACTTAAGGAAAGTCTTACTGAGGAAGTGACTCTGTAAGCAAAAATCTCAAGGAAAAAAGGTAGCCAGCCATTGTATGAACTAACAGGAAAGAAGACAGGAAGGAAGGAAGAAAAGGTGGAAGGAAAAAAAGGAAGAGAGGGAGGGAGGAAGGAAGGAAGGAAATACTTCCAAACCCAGGAATAGTCTTTCTCCAGAATTACTCCTCCCCAGCAATATTATTCCTATGCAATGATCATGAGCAAAGAACTGCAAAAGAGTCAGAAATGGAAAAGCAAAAAAAATGCCCTAGCTTTCACAAATGAAAATATATTCAATAGGCAAACTAAAGAGAAATAAATGGTGCATGGATCCCAAGAAAAATTATGCAATACATTTCTAAATATATTGAATATCACTTATAAAAACAATCACTGGTAATTAGCATCTCTTCATTAATAACAAATATAGCCAAATATAACTATTTTCCTAGATTGATCATGCAAAATTGCTAAGGACAGATGTCTGAATTTCCACAGGGCATTTAAAATACTGCAGTATGGCTCTTGTACAGAACTGGGGGAAATATGTGCTATGGAATAATAAAGTTTTATAGTTATATAATTAACAATTATTAATATATAACACCAAATTAAGAAGTTTTTCTTCAATGATATGCTGTAGAAGACTGTTACCCTAGCTTAACAATTAAATAAGAAACTGAAAGCTTCCAGTTAAGATGGAGGTGTGACAGACATGCTTTGCCTCATTGCAGAACCATAAGAAGAAATACAACTAAATTAAAAATGAAAAAACACTGAGACCTGTCAGAAAATCACCCCCCAAACACCCAGAACTTCTACAGAAGTCTGACAACCAAGGATTTAAAGAGCCTATATTCATCCAGATGGGTAGGAGAAGCAGAGACAGGGAGACAGGAGAAGACTCAGCGCGGTAGCAGCAAGCTGGGTGCAGAGAGGTGGGGAGGTGGGGAGGCAGCCTGGCCAGTGGAGGGGGCTACCCCACATTCATGTGTAGTGGATAAAATCATGGGGACATGTTGTAAGCTAGCCAACCCAGTCCCAAGCCAGGCCATGCAGCCCTGGGCTCCAGCGCTGGTAAATAAAGCCACATAACTTCTGGCTGTAAACCCAGTGGAGGTTGGGGTATAGGAAAAACTGCTGGTACATAAAAAAATCCAACTTAATCTGGGAACCACAACCAGGACAGTAGTCAAAGAGGTGCCAGTCACATACGGGAAGCAGGTGAAGTAACTGGAAATGGGGAAAGGGCCAGGCAAGTCCCCAGAAATCAGATGGCAGGGGCATTGTCTCCTCTTTGACTCCTCCTCCCCAAGGGATCCATTATTGCTCTGCTCAGGCCAATACCCAAGGCTCTGCCCCATACAACTTCACAGGTGTGATAAAATGGAATCAAAGCAGCTCCATCTAGTACACTGACCCAGGGAGGTTGCCAAAATCAGGTCGCAAATCAATATGGCCCAAATGAAGAAACAGAAAAGAACCCAAGAAAAATAACAGCAATGTGGAGATAGCCAACCTATCAGATGCAGAGTTCAAAACACTGGTGGTCAGAATGCTCAAACATCTCATAGAATATGGCAAAAGCATAAGGAAGAAAACGAGGGTTCTACTAAAGGAAATAAAGAAAAATCCACAGGAAACCAACAGTGAAGGGAAGGAAGCCAGGATTCAAACCAATGTTTTGGAACATAAAGAAGAAATAAACCTTCAACCAGAACAAAACAAAGAAATAAGAATTAAAAAAAAAAGCAAAACCCCAAAAACAAAAACAAGGAGAGTTTAAGAAGACTCTGGGACATCTCCAAGAGGACCAACATCTGAATCATACGGATTCCCAGATGGAGAAGAGGAAGAGCAAAATACAGAAAACTTATTTGAAAAAATAATGAAGGAAAACTTATCCAATTTAGTGAAGGAATTAGACGTACAAGTCTAGGAAACACAGAGTCCCAAAGAAGTAGAATCCAGAGGTTCACATCAAGACCCACCACAATTAAAATGCAAAAGATTAAAGAGAAAGAGAAAACTTTAAAAGCAATATAAAGGCAGAGACAAAAGAGTCCCCATAAGATTATCAGCTGATTTCTCAAAACAAACTCTGCAGGCAGGGGAATGGCATGAACTATACATAGTGATGAAAAGCAAGGCCCTACAATTAAGATTACTCTATCTAAAAAAACTATCACTTAGAATTAAAGGAGAGATAAAGTGCTTCACAGACAAGGTAAAACTTAAGGAGTTCATCATCCCCAAGCCCTTTTACATGAAATGTTAAAGAGACTTATTTAGGAAAAAGAACAAGATCAAAACTATGAACATTAAAATAACAACAAACTCACAACTATCAACAACAGAATCTAAAAAACAAAAACAAAAACAAACTAAGGAAACAACTAGAACAGGAACAAAATCATAGATATGGAGATCATATGGAGGGTTCTCAGGGGGGAGCGAGAAGGGGGAAAACGGAGGAAAAGGTATAGGGACTTAGAAGCATAACTGTGTAGGTACAAAATAGATAAGGGGATGTTAAGAACAGTATAGGCAATAGAGAAGCCAAAGAATTTCCATGCATGGCCATGGACATGGACTAAAGGAGAAGGGAGATTGCTGGAGGGAAAAGGGAGAACTGGGAGGAGAGAGGCAAAGGGGGAAAAGTTGGGACAACTGTAGTAGCATAACCAATAAAATATACTTTAAAAACAGAAAAAAACAAATTAAATATGAAACCCAGCCATGGCTGGTGTGACTCAATGGACTGAGTGGTTGCCTGTGAACCAAAGGGTTGCTGGTTCTAACCCAGTCAGGGCACATGCCTGGGTTTCCCGCCAGGTCCCCAGTAGGGGATGCATGAGAGGCAGCCACACATTAATGTTTCTCTCCCTCTCCTTCCACCCTTACTCTCTGTCTAAAAATAAATAAATAAAATCTTTCAAAAAAAGAATTAAATAAGAAGCCCAGATGATGATACAGACATTATTGACAGAGCATCTAAGATGTCTGGGAGGAAACAGAGCATTATTAGCTAGTTATAATTTCTTTACCAAGTGATCCTTCTATAACTTTCATCTTTGGATCCCGAGATGATTATTTAGAGATACACAGTATACTTTCAATCTTTCTTCTATCTAACATCCCTTTGAAGACTTTAAGAAAAATATATTTATAGTCAGTCTTTTTCAAGTCAATCATCCCTTATATCTCTTGCTCTTAGTCCTGACAACCATGATTAAATTTCTCTACACACATTTTCACTTACCAAATGCTAGTTAAAGGGCAGTTGCCAGTTGCGAACTTGGTATATGCATTCCAAGGGTGAAATATGTTGCCTAAGGAAATGGTCAGCTCTCTAATTAATACTGGACACCTGACGCTCGATGATGGCTAGGCGTTCAGTCAAGTAGAGGAATCTCATTCAATTAGCTCTATGGTTTTTAAGATCTCTAGCATGTAAAATATCATCCATCAACAATGGTTGAGTTACATAAATTTTATGTGAACACATGGTCGAACTAAGTATTGTATAACATTTTATGAATAATTTTGGCAGACAATTGCTATTATGAATCCATGAGTATGGAGGAAAAATCAGTAAAGGAAAATCACATTATATAAAGACATAGTTCTTAACTGACAAGTTCTACCAGTTTTCTGTTGTGTTGTAGCCTTTCTTATTGAAGTTGTTTTATTCTTAATTTGTAAAAACAGCTTCCTGCATGGTATACCTGTGATCTGTGTTAATGTTTTGTCTCTGTTAAAGTAGTGATAAAGCATTATCTCTACTGGCTCATTGACTAGGATGACTAAACCTGGTTTATGTGTGTGGCAGAGCAATTTAAAAATTGAATTACTGAGCTATTTCTATGTAAGCTGAAATAATAGAGCTTTAATGGCATGTTATACTAAATGCAGGTGTGACAACTTTTCAAAAAGATATTAACTGAGAAAGTGTGAATTTTATAGAAAAATAAATCATGTATTTTGAGTTTAGTCTCTAAATTACTCTTTTTAAAAAAAATTGGTATTCTATTTTTAAAAATATTTTATTTATTTATTTTTAGAGAGAGGGGAATGGGAAGGAGAAAGAGTGGGAGAGAAACATCAATGTGTGGTTGCCTCTCATGTGTCCTCTACTGGGGACCTGGCTTGCAACCCAGACGTGTGCCCTGACTGGGAATCGAACTGGCAACCCTTTGCTTCACAGGCCCGTGCTCAACCCACTGAGCTACATTAGCCAGGGCTCTAAATTACTCTTTACCTTAATTTCCCCATCTTTGAATTATACTTTGATGCTGTTGCCATATTCTTCCTAGTATAATTTTCTAATTATGGCTAATTATGGTTTATCTTTAATTAGTGAAGGAATATAGATTTTAATGAAAAACTTAATGACTACATGAATGATTGATTGAATGAATGCAATGAGTATTTGGTGAGCACTTGTGGTCTGTGAGAGATGAAGTTCAAGAAAAACAGAGCTTCGGAATTTTACTAAGCCATCTTACAAACTGGATATAGCTAAAGTCATTTGAATTTGTAATAGTTAACTAATACTCTTAGAAGTGTATTTAAGAGTGCCAGTGGAAGCCAGGAGCTCAAAGGGTCAGAACATATACAGATACATGATTATTATCCAGTATATGTTCAGCATATATTCTCAGAACCATAGATTTTTAAAAATCCATTTTAGAGAGAAAGGAAGGGAGAGAGAGAGAGATAAATGTTGATGTGAGAGAGAAACTGACAGGCTGCCTCCCACACATGCCCCAACCAGGGATCAAACTCACAACCTGGGCATGTTCCTTGACCAGGAATCGAACCCACTACCTTTTGGTGTATGGGACAATCCTCCACCCAACTGAGCAACCCAGCCAGGACTCAGAATCACAGATTTTATAAACTCCTAAAATCCTGAGAGAAATTAAAAAAAGAATCTAATAATCAAGTTAAGAATTACAAAAAAATTTACACTGTATTTGAGGATGATTGTGAATCATTTGAACTGGTTATAATAAGACTGTCCTAAGATTGTCTTCATCATAGAAATAATTGAGAACAACTTGATAATAATACAGTTTGCAAATTGAAAACCAAATAGAGGGTTTGGCACAAATAATGCCCCTTTCTTATTACACAATCTTTTATTACAAAATCATACACATGTAATTCTGTAATATAACAGTATTATACTCAAGCACACGATATGACATTTTAAACAAAATGTTCAAATTAAAACTATAAATTATTACACCCATATTATTACCTTACCAACCACACTCAGGCAGGCCCTACTTCTGCTGGACCCTTGTTTATACCATGCATGTTACATACGTAATCACTTCTACTCATGCAAATACTGAAAGACAGGTATCTTAATGCCAATTTTTAAGAAGTACAAAATTGGTAGTATTTAATATTATTATTAATTGAAAAATGAATCTCACCATACACACTAAAATGCCTCCAAAAGTAAAAATTACCCGTTGCAACTAAAAGAAGTGAAATTTGCCTCAGTATTTCCCCATCCAAAAAAATTCAAAGTTTTTGATATATAGTATCCCATAAATCTCTATAAACCTGAAAAATTAATATTTTTTATATATTTGTAAGTAGATTCAGATATATACATATTTGTACATTTTCAAAGGTTTTTAACACAAGATTCCAATTTTTATCAAAAAAAGATTGGGATAAATGCTGCAACATATATATTTTTCTATATTTTTAATTTTTATGTTAAAGTCTGAGAAATTTTTATGGCTAAAAATTGCCTTTTAAAATATTGTCTGGATCATTAGCTATCAGAGAGATGCAAATTAAAACCACAATGAGATACCACTTTACACCAGTCAGAATGGCCATCATAAACAAAGAAACAAACAACAAGTGCTGGAGAGGTTGTAGGGAAAGGGGGACCCTAGTTCACTGTTGGTGGGATTGCAGACTGGTACAACCACTATGGAAAACAGTATGGAACTTTCTAAGAAAACTAAAAATGAACGTGCCTTTTGATCCAGCAATTCCACTATTAGGAGTATATCCTAAGAACCCTGAAACACCAATCCAAAAGAACCTATGCACCCCAATGTTCATAGCAGCACAATTCATGATAGCCAAGAGTTGGAAGCAACCTAGATGCCCATTGGTCAATGACTGGATCAAAAAACTATGGTACATTTACACAGTGGAATTCTATGCTGCAGAAAGGAAGAAGGAACTACTACCCTTTGCAACATCATGGATGGAACTGGAAAGCATTATGCTGAACGAAATAAGCCAGGCGGTGAAAGACAAATACCATATGATATCACCTTTAAAAGGATTCTAAACAACAAAACAAACAAGCAAGCAAAATATGACCAAAGACACTGTAATACAGAAGGTGCTGACAGGGTCCAGAGGGGAGAAGGGAGAGAACTACAGGGGAAGGGGGGAGGGACTCGCATGAACAAGTGTAAAGGACACATGGACAGTGACTAGGGTGGGGGGCAGAAATGGGAGGGAGGTGGGGAGCACTGGGGGTGGGGCCAGTGCTGGGAATACAAGAAAAAAAACTGTACTTGAACAAGAGTTAAATAAAAATTAAAAATAAATAAATAAAAAAAATAATAAAATATTGCCTGGATATATACTCTATGAAAACTATATTAATATACCTATTATCTCACATCATCTCCAAAATTAAACATCATTAAACATTCCTTATTGATATTGGTAATTAATCAGGAAAACAATTAGTGTCAACCATTATTATTTGTAATTACTTTTCAGAGAGAGAATTCATATTGTTTCTAGTTAGCAGGCAGGTAAGTAAACTTCAGTCCACTGGTCTGAGTTTTCTTCGTGGATATAAAACATAAGATTAGACTTGACAGATATTTTTGCAACTGTCAATTGTTGGGAACCGCTGTGCCTGGTTTCAGGAATTGTAACCACCCTCCATGGCTAAGGCTGAATGAGCCAGAATGAGAACCACTAAGGACACAAAGCTTGTCCCCTACCTCCAATGCTTGGTTCGGTTAGTCTATGATGGGTACAACCCCTCATAGGAGAGGCAACCTAAGCTAGACAAGATCACTTGAAAGGCCATCATGGAAGGACTTGGGGGGCTGCGACAAACAGGGAGCGATGGACCCTTGCCCCTGCCAACTATTGTGACATAGCCCGAGTCCTCATTTCCATCTGGGAGAAGTGCTTCCTGGCTCTAACTCACTTAAACCTAAAAGCCTATGATGGGGAAGGCAGTACAGCCCTGTGCTGGAAAGGGCAGCTTCCCCGGGGGATCAGGCCTAAGAAAGAATATGTAAAAATCCTGTGAAACCTGCTTTGTTTTGAATGCTCTCATTTAAATGATAAGGGTCCAAGCAAGAAGTTTGTTCCTCAAAGTTTTAAGGCTCTTTAGCTATCTGACCCTAAGTGAGAATAAGCCCTCATAGTTCTTTGGATGCTATCTATTGTTTGATCCTTACCTGTATTCTTGTGCAAACGAACCCAATAAAAGCCCCTTGAGGAAGGGGCTCTTGGCCCTTCTCCTTTGAGGGATCGCCACCTCTCCTCCCCAAGCAGATCATGTCTTGGTAGTGTTTACTTTCATTTGTGGCAGACTGCAAAGTACCCCCCACAGTCAGTGTGATTATCAAACAGCAGTGAACAATAAAATTAACAACAGTTTAACTTTTGCTATCTTAGAAACTTTTAGCAACACTCCCATTTACTTCTTTTTGAGGGGGTTAGGCCTCACTCTTAAAATACCAAGGAAAATGGGTAGAAGATAGAATCTTACTCATGCCTCTCACATGAAAAACATTAATTTTTATCCTTGAGATGTTTACAATTTAGTGATGAGTCTCGTGTGTAAAACAAGGTTTAAAAATTTAAACCAATGTGGATAGCATAGACTATACATAGTCTTCACGAATACGGAAAAAGCAAGATAAAGTTTGATGAGTGGCAAAGCCCTAAATTAACAGGGCAGCTAAGGAATTGCTTTTGTTCTTAAATTACACAAAGCACATTCAGATCTTCCTGATTATCTCTGTCATCATCTATTCTACAGCACTCTGGGATGTAAAAAAAATGTGCAATCATCAGCAAGTAAGGTAAAGTCACTGTGGCTAGAAAATTAGGAGATAAGAAAGTGAAGTTTACCACACCAATAGAAACTGATAAAAGAAGGAAGGTAATCACTCTCCCTCAACTTTGGTCACCAACAAGCGTGTGAATGGGGAGCATTACAGGTCCCTGCTACTCTGTCCTCGCTGCCACACTTACTGTGTTCTGTGTCTCTGCTGCTGATCTGCTGGCCGGATTTGACCTTAAGAACTAACTACCTTTTAAAGATAGAATGATGAATTATATACACTTAAAAATCAGAGAAAAAGTTTACTTTCTCACACAACTAGCCTGTATTTTCAGAAAATTAAGACCATTTCCAAAAAGAACGCTATCTAGTAGTGGTCACACTTAAAAAACACGTACATCTTCATAAAATATACCTCTATTATCCAAGTTGCCTATTCAGTGAGGAGAAGCACTCCAGAGCCTAAGCATGTGCAATATTTCCATATATGGACATAAAAACACACATACACTCCCAGTTTTAGCGATCAAATATCTCAACACCTTGATGCCAAATACATACAAATCAGTCATGCTTATATATGGATGAATTCACTTAGTCCTAATTCAAAACTGAAGTTTCTTTGCTACTAATCTCTGAACTTGAATTTATGCTCTAGGCACAGAACTGAAAAAAATCCCTTTCCAGTGTCCATAGTTGATGTATTGAGTATTTGACTAGATAAGCCCACAAAATTCCAAGTCTTTCTGAGATAGAGTACCTGGTCTCTGAATAAGGCCACTCAAGCATTGGAGTCTTGAGTGTGAATGTGAGTTCTATGGCCAGAACATTGTAATAGCCCAAATCTTCTTAATTTTATGAGGATCTGTGAGTATCACTTGCTATGAGACCTGAGTAAAATCATATGAATTTTTGAGTATTTTAAATTTAGGAAATTTAATTAACCCAAATATTACTTTATTTCCTAAACTCATACTCTTTATCAATATAACCATTTAAAAATACATATATAGAGAGAAAGAAGTAGATTGCTTTAAAGGGTGTGCAACTTAAAATGTGAAGTAATAGAGGAAAGATTTATTTTAGTATTCCAAAGCAAAGAAAGGCACTTTATAAGAAGCTTCAACCAATCAAAGCTGCTATACAAATTAATGAGGTTTATCTGGATTCTTCTGCCTACTGATCTCCATGACAACCACAAAGCCATAGGGCCATGGAATTGTCACATATAGGAGCTCTGTGAAGAAAGGAATCAACATTTCTGCTATCTGTGCCTCCACTTTCCCCTTGTATGTTACATGTAAAAAATGTTTTCATCATTTCTTGGTGCATTACCCACCCAGAGAACCAGTAAGATTTTTTCTGCCCCCAGAAAAATACAAGATTAAATGTCAAGCTAATAATATAACAATATTAACTTGGTAGTATGGACCTAAACTTAGCACAAACATGAAAGGTGAGGTAGAGAAGAGAGTGGATGTAGGGAAGGGGTAGGGGAGCTAGCATTTACAGGTCATTAGTCAGAAAACCAAGTATGGCCCATGGAGTGGGATGCAAGCTTATGCTAGCACTGCCGTGGACTCCAGGTCACTCTTCTCCAACAAACACAGGAGTGTGCTTCAGACAGTTCAGAGGACTGAATGGAAAGAACGTATTCCAAACTTTCATATTACCAACACATAAAACAGTAAGTGCCTATATAGACTGTAAATGCTTCCCTAGAATTGAAGCAATTCCACTTTCTCCAAAGTACTTCATTTCAAATGGCTAGTGTAGGCATATTCTTTATCTTCAATACTTCATTTATTTTAGGCAGTCTAACAACTGTTAGACAATTTGGGAATAGTGTTAATATGAGCAAACACTAGAAAATCTTTAAAGCTTAACAAGAGAAAAACTTTATAGAGTGTGAAAAAAATCCAACTCCATTCATATCTTCATTTTTTCCCTGGTGAGTTTTATGTTAGAAAGACTACTGTGATTTTAACACTAATAAAATTTATTCAATCAGACCCAGGATAGAGAGTGATTAGAGTTTTAAAATAATACACAACATTCTTTATCAGAAAGACAAGATTGTTGGAAAATCTTGGAGTTGCAATCTCTAAAGGCTTGTAATCTAAGTACCCCTTTATTCAACTGTACTTGATTGAGGGTAAAAATGTAAATAAATGCATAACATTATTTTTTGTATTACATTTTTTTTACTTTGGGCAATAACTATAGACAGAGCTCAATTTTATTTCAGACTTATAAATATTCCCTCACAAAATTCCTATTCAATTACCATGTGTTGGCTAGAAGGAAGTTGAACACACAGGTTTTGTTTTAATTACCTGCTAAACATTTTAGAGAACATCCCCAATAAAGAATAGTGCTAAAGGATAAATCTCTTGATTAAGAGATAAATTTAGAACAAATATTATTAATAATTAATCACTGAGTTAATTAAAATAAACTCTCAAGAGGTGCCTTCGAGAAGATATATATACATCCAAAGTACACTTTGGATATTTCAAATGTTCCCTGGTGCTAGAGGAAGCAAAGCAATGAATGGGGTTGGATATAAAACCTGCCTCTGCCTTTCCTAAACTTATATTCTAATAAATTTAAGAATACTCTAGACCCTTAATATATAATCTAGTTAGAGTGTTAACACAAGCAAAGACAATCACAGAACAAATAACAGCTTGACATAGTGTGGTGGAAAGCATGCCTGCTGTTGAACTTCAAAAAATGGTTGTTTTGTTAGAGAAGGCTTCACGGGGTAGGTGGGACTTGAGTCAATTAGAAGAATGTTTAAGACGTGGAAAGGCAGGCAGGTAGGGCTGAAAGTATGTAATCCAAACCTAGAGGACAGGAGGGAACTCCAACAGCCTAACTGAAAGATGAGTTATGGTGGTGAGTGGAAAATAAGGCTGAATTAGTGGAGTATGTATCAATTTACTATGTTTGGCCACATGTAAGACAGACTTGACTGCAGTGATTAAACCGAAGAACAGATTATTTTTCTCAGAAAACAAGGAATCTGAAGGTAGACAGCTCAGGGATAATATAGAAGCTCTAAGACACCTTTAGTTTCTAGATCCCCTCCCTTTCTGTTCTGCCAGTCTTACCACCTTTAGCCCACTAGTTACAGCATGCCTCTGCAGTGCAAGCAAAGCATCTGTGTTCCAGGAAGATGAAGGGCAAAGAGAAACACACCTTTCCTGAAAGCTTCAGGTAAACTCACCTCCATGTACAGGGGACCTGGGAAATTGTATTCTGTTTTATTTTCTTTTATTTTTAACTGGCCACAATGCCATGCTTATGCATCAGAGAAGAAATAAGGGGAAAATGTATCTTGGGAAAGCAAGATACATTTTGTTTAAGATAGGTCCAAAATTTCAAAACAACAAAAAAATCCAATCAATAAGTAGCAATGAACTACTTTAAGTTTCTTAACAAGACAATTGTCAGAGAACCAGTGCTTCAAAAAACTGAGTTTGACATCAGTAATATGGAAAAAAGAAAAGCAATCACAGAAGGAAGAAGGAGAATGACCCAGAACAGTGCTGTGGTCTCATACAAAATGTAATGAGAGCCTTTGTGTATGTACTGATAGTAGAAATAGGAAGATAATGAGGAGAAATTTCCACATCTGAACAGGATGCCATCTACATAGGTGTTGAAGGTCAGGGAAAAGTAAAGATTATGCACCATGACGGGGTGTTCTTGATCTCTACAGTGAAAAGAACAAGATTAAATCAGCTTAAAGTGCAGCTAGAGAGGTCAAGGATAGATCTAACTTTCAGAAGATAAGGGAAGGTAAGCACAAGAGCAGATCTCCTGTTAGGCTGCTTTCAGCACTTGGCTATTATAAAATGTGCTACAACCTAAGTGCCCATCAGTAAATGAGTGGATAAAAAAAACTATGGTACATTTACACAATGGAATACTACACAGCAGAAAGAAGGAAGGAGCTCCTACCCTTTGTGACAGTGTGGATGGAATTGGAGAGCATTATGCTAAGTGAAATAAGCCAGGTGGTGAAAGACAAATACCATATGATCTCATCTTTAACTGGAAGATAATCAACAAAAGAGAAAAGCAAACAAAATGTAATCAGAGGCATTGAAATAAAGAACAAACTGACGGTAACAGAGGGGGGTGGGGAGGAAGATAATGGAGGAAAGAAGGAGAAGTGCTGTCAAAGAACATGTACAAAAACACATGGACAAACCAAAGTCGGGTAGGATTGAGGGTGCGAGGTGGGTGCTGGTGCGGTGGGGGAGAGTGATGAGGGAAAATAGACACAACTATATCTGAGCAACAATTTTTTAAAAAAGCAGATCTCCAAAGGAACTTATGTAGTCTCTGCCAACTGTCTGATATTGTTTAGATACAGATCAGTTGGAGGGGCCCTCTCACCTTATATTCCTATAATTATTTGCATAAAATATTGACAGCAACACTTCTTGAAAAGAAACTAGTAAGACTTAAGCAGTCAAAAGAAGAAGGAAAGTAACAGATTTCAAAACAATGATTTCATATTTTTCCCTCAAAAGACAAATAGGATCCAAAATTAGCTGAGTTCATCCTTAAAAGTTATTTGTTTTAATTGTAGATCCAAGATTATTTGGAAATCAACTCCCTCCTGGCCACCAATAATAAAGAAATTTACATCATGAACTCTGGATATTAGAATAATTTCTCGACAGATCTTGATTTTGACAATGCATAACATTTATCCTTAGTGTTAAGCCTTTTACAAAATAAACTTAACGTAAACTGATTTATTTCTCATTAATTTATAAGTTGGTGGTTAAGAATTGAAGTAAATGGAACAAAAGAGGACCATGAAGAATTCAGGCACAACACCACATGGAAATATCTAACATAATTTGAAGCTTAGTGTTAATGATAATAGTAGCAAATAAGATAATATTGTGTACCTATTGTATACAGACAAAGTGATAAGTATATATTTGCGAGTTGAGTGCTTCCATTACCTTTAAGTTACAGATAGATAACCTGAGACTTAGCTGAAAGACAATTTGCCCGAGGTCACATATACAGTAAATGACATATCTGAACTGAACACAGGTTCTTTGGATTCCTGAGGATGAAATTTCAACTGCTATGAAATACATTAACCAATTTTTTTTAAAGTTTATACCACTCTGTTGTAGATAAAGTTTCTAAGATAAATTCTTCTTTCCATTCAAGTGCTAGAAATGACTATCTTGAAATAAAGTAAAATTATAGTTCATTATGATCTATTTACTAGTTTAATACATATCCTACATTAAATTTTGTGAAACTCAATTTTTCAATTGATAGCTTGCTACCTGCCAATCTTTGAAACACCTTATGGAAAAGTAATTAAGGTGAAAGTTCTAATTACTCTAACACATAGCACAAGAGAGACATGGTGTGAGTTAAACAGGTGACCAATATTTCGTAAAAAATAAGTAGTAAGCAAAAAACCTAGATCTCTTAAAAGTGAATTAAAAGCTAATAAAATATATAAAACTTCACTATACTTGGAATTAAAAATTTTTTATAATTTCCCCCACACTTATTCTTCATTATTGTCACTGTCTTTAAGTTAAGCCTTAAAAACATACCTAGAATATTTTTTCTCATGAAACTAATCTTCTTACTTTCTTGATATTCATTAGTGACATTTACATCTTATTTTTAGATTAATCTTTTGAACTATGGTTATAATCACACTTCACTGCTCAAAATTTTTAATGGTCTCCTATTGCCATGATAAAGTATTATTATAATTGTTATTGTTATTGATATCAGCTTTCTTTTCATTTACTGAGCACTTTCTATGTGCCAAGAACACTTTATACATTGCCTCACTTTACTCTCACAAGTATGTTAAAATCTATGTTATCATGCTCTTGCAGATGAGAAACTGAGGCTTAGAGATATGTCATAAACCACCCAAAAGTCCTAAGACAGAGTTTATATTTAAACAAGCAAGAACAAACTTCAAGCTTTTTGTTCTGGCATGAGATCTTTTTTTTTCATATTTTTACTTTTTTTTCCATTTACCTTTTTCCACACTTTTTCCACGCTATTGTTGTTCAAGTACAGTTGTGTCCATTCCCCCTTGAACTCAGCCTTAAACAGTATGGCCCAGCGCCCTGGATTTCATACCTCTCTTCTTCAAGTATTGACACAGTTTCAGCTCGGCTCTTCTCAAGAGTGTGTCCTTGTCCCTCCAGCCCACTTCTCTGGACAATAACAACACTATGTGCATGTTTTTGTCATTAGCTGCTTTTCACAGTTGTTGAATTACTTAGCTTTTTGCCTTTAGAAGGCTAAAACATTTTATAACAGCAAGATCAGTGTCTAACAAATACACACGCTTTACAGTGACTAGCATAGTGACTTGCTAAACATAATTGTTATATTTGCTACTGAATGAACAAATGAAATAGATCTAAATTGTTATCTAAATTTTAGTTAGGTTTTAGAAAATATTGACAGTAAGAGGTGAGAAATGTAGAATAGTTACTAAGGAAGGAAGTGGACTTTTCTTCTCTGAGGTTCTTAAACAAAGGATAGTTTTTTATCTTCCATGGCAATTTCAAAATGGTTCTATTTGAAGAAATGGGATAGGCTTTAAAGCCTCCTAAAACTGATTTCCAATCATTCAACTTTATAAGTGCCTGAAGAAATCTGGGCCCACTCGAATGAACTAAGCAGAAGATTTAGAAGAAGAAAGCTACTAAGAACATATTTCAACATTTTGGTAGTTTTTGTTCTTACTCTTTGTGTGTGTGTGTGTGTGTGTGTGTGTGTGTGTGTGTTTGTGTGAGTGATGTGAGGGCCTCAGTTGATTTAGTGAAATTTAGTGAGATTTCCAAAAATCTGGCTAGAGTTGATTCACTCACATAAATCTTTAGGGATAAATGTGACATTCCATAAAAGTTTTATATCAGTATTTGAGTTTGGGAAGAAAGAATGAGAAGAAAACTGCTCATGCCATTTTATCACTTTTCCTTTTCTGTTCAAGGCAAGAACATAACCATATGAAATATAGGACACAAGAAATAAATTAACTATGGTAATGCAGGTTGTAAAATTCTAAAATCATCTGCAATGCAGGCTGAGGCTGCGAGGGAAAGCGGAACTATTCCACTCTAACTCTTTAATCCAGAGGCTCCTTGCCTCTTTCTTTGTGTAGAGATACTGCTGAGAATGCAGCGCAGAATGATGATGAAGTAAACGCAGACCTCTGCTGGGCTCCCCATAGGAAAACACGCCTTAGTCATAAGTAATAAAGTAATAAAGCACAGAAGCTGCAAAAATCCATCACCAGAGGAAAACAATAATTTAAATGATAAAAAAGGCATTTTTATCTATGCATGATAAGAGACCACTGAATAAAACAAATTGCATACCACACCAGAATGGCTGAATTCCCAAAGAAATTGAAAACAGCCCAGGATGAGAGAGAAGAGAAAACCACAGAGCTCAGGAATGATAGAGTCCCCCATACAAAGAAGGCAAATATTCTGTCCCTGAAAACCCCACCCAGAGTATTCTACTCAGTTGCGGCAGGTATGCACAAGGAATGCGTGGCTATTACTGACCACATTCTGCCACTGGATGGCATTTTGGATGAGAAAATAGTACCATGAAGGAGACATAATTTTCAGTACACAAACAAGCCTGGCAGAGCAGCGCCTACATCTCATGGGTGTCTTCAAGTTACTGTTTCCTTCAGGTAAAGTTCAAACACTTGGACAAATATGAATGACATTTGTTATTTAGACTAATTCTTGTTATTGATGACTATGGCTTCATGCAGATGATTTGTGCTTAAAATATTACAAAAGCAGCTTCTATTATGAAAACTGAACAGAAATATGTAATGATTTTTCTACTCTATACAATAAGTCAGTTTTCGTCCCAGACAAAATATGTTTATTATTGTTTTATTTCTGTTACTTTGTTGTTATGTTGTTAGTATTTATAAAGGAATTCTCACAATCTCAGCAACCAAACTGAGAAAAAAGTTTAAAAATTGGAAAGTTCTCACGTGATCATATATTTAAAAGAAATTCTCAGGACTAATAGATAATAATCTAGAGTACATGCGTACTAGGTCTAGGCCTAGGCGATAATTCATGTGTATTGAGCAAATTGCCATGGATCGAACACGTAAAGCAATGATGACCAATCAAAGAATAACATTCTAGGAATTTTTTTCATTTATTAACAAGGAGAAGAATGATGGGAAAAACCTCTGAGAAAAATTAAATGATTCAAAAGAGTTGTGTCATTTTGTATCCTTTTACTGTTACCTCCCTGTTTCTCCCTCTCTCCAAACCCTGGAAATCTCCATTGTACCCTCTGCTTCTATAAGTTCAACTATTTTGGATTCCACGTGTAAGTGAGATTGTACTGTGTTCATCTCTCTGTGTCTGGCTTATCTCACTGAGCATAATGTCCTCCAGGTCCATCCATGTTGTTGCAAATGACAGGGTTTCCTTCATTTTAAAGGATGAGTAATATTTTCTTGTGGGTATAAATCATATTTTCTTTATCCATTCATTCTTTGATGGAAACTTAGGTTGTTTCCATATCTTGGCTATTGTGAATAATGCTGCCAGGTCATGGAAATGCATATAAATCTTCAGGACCCTGATTTCATTTCATGTGAATATTTACTCAGAAGTGAAATTACTTGATCATATGTTAGTTCTATTTTTAATTTTTAAAACTCCTCCATATGGTTTTTCATAATGGTTGCACCAATTTAACATTCCCACCAACAGCGAACCAAGGTTCTGTTTTTGCTCTATATCCTCTCCAGAGCTTATAATTTCTTTAAAAAATAATGTTCACCTTAAAAATTGAGAGGTGGTATTATCTTATTCTGGTTTCGGTTTGCATTTCCCTAATGATTATTGATGCTAAGCATATTCTCATATACCATTGGCCATTTGTGTGTCTTCTTTGGAGAAATGTCTGTTTAGGTTCTTTGTCTATTTTTATCAGAATATTTGACTTTTGCTATTGAGCTGTAGGAGTTCTTTATATATTTGGATATTAATTATTTGCCAGATACATGGTTTACAAATACAGTTGACCCTTGAACAACAGAGGTTTGAACTGCACTGGTCCACTTACATGTGAATTCTTTCAATAGGCCAGCACATTTCATTTGACCCATGCAGTCCAAACCCGTTGGTCAAGGGTCAGCTCTGAAGTTGAAATCCAAAGTATTTGAGGGCAATTTAAGTTATACATAGATTTCTTGTGTATGGGACAGTGCTCTAACCAACTGAGCCAGAAAGATACAAGATTGGTGACCAGCGCAATTACACATTGATTTTTGACTGCACAAGTGATCTGTGCCACAAACCCTTGCATTGTTCTAGAGTCAGCTGGACTTTGTTCCCATTCTGTAGGTTGACTATTTGTTCTGATGATTGTTTCCTTTGCAGTCCAGAAGACTTTTAGTGACATATCCCACTTCTCTTTTTTTTATTTGTGATTATGTCATAGGCAAAAAGTCAATGCCAAGACCAATGTATGGGAGATTTTCCCTGTGGTTTCAGGTCTTACATTTAAGTCTTTAATTCATGTCAAGTTGATTTTTGTGTATGGTACAAAGTATATAGGTCTGATTTCATTCTTTTCCAAGTGAATATTCAATTTTCCAAATGCTGTTTATTGAAAAACTATGCTTTCCCCATTTTGTGTTTTTGGAGCCTTTGTCAAAGATCCATTGAATATATATGTGCAGGTTTATCTCTGGGCTCTTGATTCTGTTTCCCCATTCTGTGTGTCAGCGTTTACACCAGTGCTGTACTGTTTTCATTACTTCAGCTTTGTAATATAGTTTGAAATCAGAATGCATGATGCCTCTAGTTTTGGTTTTTTTTTGCTTGACGGCTTTGTTTACTTAGAATCCTTTATAGTTCTACAAGAATTTTAGAATTGCTTTTTCTATTCCTCGAAAAATGCCATTGACATTTTGAAAAGGATTCCATTAAACCAGTACTTAACTTTAGATAGTATGGACAATTTAACCATACTAATTTTTCCCATCTATGAACATGGGTGTGTTTCTATTTATTTGTGTTTCCTTCAAATTTTTTTCATCATAGTTTTATAGTTTTTGTACAGGTCTTTCATTGCTTTGGTTAAATTTCTTCCTATGTATTTTATACTTTCTGATGCTATTGTAAATGAGATTAATTTCCTAATATGTTTTCCAGATAGTTCATTGTTAGTATGTAAAATTGCAATTGATTTTTGTATGTTTATTGTATTTTGCAACTTTACTGAGTTTGTTAATCAATTTAAACAGTTTTAGGTGGAATATTTAGGGTTTCTAATATATGATCATATGGACTGCACAAAGAGATAACTTTAAACACCACATTTAATTTGGAGGGTTTTTCTTATGCAAATAAATGAGTCTGAAGATCTATTATATAGCAATATATATCTAACAATAAAACTGCATACTTAAATTTTTATGCAGGGTAGACCTTATGGTGTGTATTATATCCACAGAAAAATTAGTAATAGTAATAACAACAATAAAGAAAGTGGGAAGAAACTTTGGGAGTTGATGTATATGTCTGTGGCCTTGATGGTGATAAAGATTTCATGGGTGTATACTTATCCCAAACATATTGAGTATATACATTAAATATGTCCCACTTTCTACATGTCAAAATATATAATTTTTAAAAGATTTTATTTATTTATTTTTAGAGACAGGAAGGGAGGGAGGAAGAAAGAGAGAGAGAGAAATATCAATGTGTGGTTGCCTCTCACAAAGCCCCCACTGGGGACCTGGCCTGCAGCCCAGGATTGGACTGGGAATAGAACCGGCAACCCTTTGGTTTGCAGCCTGCACTCAATTCACTGAGCTATGCCAGCCAGGGTTATAATTTTTATAAATGAAAAAAAAACTCAAATAACCCAGAAATGAATATAAGCAAAGTATTATCTAAAACTAGAGAGTATGAGAAAGTTGTATTAGTCAAGTGGGTCAGCCCCTTTCTGAACACAATACCTAGGTGTTAGCAACAGAAACACTTGCCCTTGACACCAGAGCAATGGTTACAGCAATTTGCACTAAAGGGATCGATCACTGAAATGACTCAGGAAAAGCAATGAGATTTCAGGCCCAGATGTCAAAATTCTGATGTCTGATAGCACATCTTACCTTTACACATGAGCTACTGAAACAGGATTTGTGAAACCAGTAGAGAGAGCATCAGAGAATTACTTGTGGAAAACTCAAAAACGAAGATAAAAATATAAGCAAAGTTTTAAAAATATTTATTATCAGTAGAGAATCAAACTCAATAATTAGAAGAGCTAAGAGAGAAAATAGTTGTTAGAACAATAACAAGCATGTAAAAAAACTGTAAATAATACATCTAGTGGGTTAGAGAGGACGTTAAATCCATGGTACCCTAGCTATTAATAAATTGTGGACTTTCAAAACATAACATCATTTCCCAAAACATATATATCTTAGGAACTGCTGGAAATGATTAGTACTTAGAAAATTTAAATGGCAGTTTCTGGAAAAATAAGATGGAAAACCCCAAATATTTAGCATAACTCAAAAAATTTAGATCCATAGAGAATAATCCCAGAAATTTATCTACCATCTATGATATAGAGTGTGTGTAAGGGAGAAAGTAAAGTTATATCAGAGCTTTAAAATATATTTTTTTTTCTCAAATCAAGAAACCTTGTGGAATAGAAAAGGAGGATAAGGAGATAGAGCGCCTTTGGTTTTAGAACTTTCAGGAAGAGCAAAATAAAATCTAGACATAAAAAATGCTTTAAAATTTTAAACTGGGTTTCTGGTAAAATAGCAGATCAGACATAACTAAAAACAAAAATAATATAGTAAAGATGAATCTGAAGAAACTTTCTAGAATATAATATTAAGATATAAACTAACCACATAAAAGAAAGAGTAAGAAATATGGAAAAAAGAATGAGATTATCTAGAGAGAGTTCTTAGAGAAATTAAGGCTAAGGTAAAATAATTATATTTAGAAATAATGCCTAAGAATTTTCCATAACTGAAGAAAAATCTGAATTCTTGGATATGAGAGAAAAAATATATAAGCAGGATAGACACCCAGACAGATACTAATGTAAGTGTAGAAACCAAAGACAATGATGAACTTTAAAAGTGGTTGAAGGGAAGAGACAGATTATCTACAAATTAATGAAAATTGATTGTGAAGGCATATTGAATACAAGGGTTCATGAAGAAGAATCTTTATAAATGAGTACTTTTTATTACCAAAAAAATGAAAGAAAATATCTTACATGTCCATATTGAAGAAATTTAGTAAATAAATGTTTGAGTACACATGTAAACTCAAAGTAGCCATAAAAATGAAAAAAAAAACTAGGCTAAAAGTATCACCATAATATTCATTTTTTATGCAGAATTATAAGCACTCATAAAGGTACATATGATGATTATTTTTAAATATATGAGCCTGGCATTTAGGAATTCCTAAGTTAGTTTAACAGGGTTTCAAACTATGCAAGTATATGGTAACTGAAGAAAGGGTAGGGTTATAAAAGGTTCAGCCAAAATGCCAGGGTTACTCTGTTTTTCTCCAGCACTGCCCAGGGGAGATGAGTGCACCGACAGACACAAACTTCTGGTCAGCCTAACAGACTCCACCCTGCAGGGACCACAGAAGCATGTGGCTTCAGCACACCACAGCCTCAGGCATTAGGGTCACTCAACAAACACACCCCCAATTACAATGAATTTGAAAGAGAAATGAAGAAGGAAAAAAGAACAAAATGAGATGGGGCTAACTGTTGAGATTTTTACTATTAATATTATTTATGTTTTAGAGAGTGGCACAAGCATATGTACTTGATTAGAAGAGAAAGTTGCCTAGTGGATGAGGAAAATCCTGTGGGAAAAAGATGGGAATGGAACTCAAGTACGAGTAAATTCAAGGAAGGACAATGCTTCCTCTAAAATTTGCAGAGCAGGCACAAAACAAAGGAAATTAAAAACTGAAAATGCCATTGAAGTTAGAGCCAACATTGAGAAAGTCTTTATGTTATATTTATGTTTTGAAAGTTCTATAGGAAAATTACCAGTTACTTTGAGGAGCAGGGGTAGAGATTATTAGAAAAGCAAGACAGGTATTTCCTGCTTTCCAAAAGTTCATTCACATTACACCATTTTGTGAAATGGTGTAACACATACTTTTGGAAATTGGGAAACATTCCTTGCTTTTTGCCATTTCAGCTTATGACAGGTTTCATAGAAATCCTTTACTTTGGGTAGCAAGGGGAGTCTGTAATGGTGTTCAATAGCTATATGAGCACAAAGAGAGAAACCTGATTGGAGACATACAAAGATAGTTGAGGAATGCTAAAAGCCCGACTAAAGACATAGATAATATATTTTAATAGTTCAATGAGCATGATATAATTCTTTTCTAGAACAAAGTTGTAAGATGTAACCCCATGTTGCATGTGAGTAAGACAAAAATATTGGAGGAGGGTGTAAAAAGTTACCTAGAAAGTAGTTGACATATTGAATTATAGAAACTCTACTAGGTAAGAAAATAAGTGAAAATGGATAAAGGGTATAGGGCCAGACTGTGAAAATGAAAATACCTAGGAAATAAAAATCCTGACAGTATCAAAGTGATAGAAATAAAGAAGTGAGAAAGTTGCAAGAACAGGAGAGTATGATTAGAAATTAATTTTTCTCACACACACAGTTGTTCTCTATCCCACTATTGTGTTATTTTCAGCACCTATTAATACTTGGCATTTTCTTTCTTCTTGAGGACAGAGATGCTGTTTGTCTCATTTATTGATCTATTTCTACCACCTGGAGTAGTTACAGGCACAGTAAGAGTGTTCAATAATTATTTTTGAGTATCTGAATAATTGCTGGGATTTCAGCAATTATTTAAAACTTGGTGTGGGTAAGTAGACAAAAGCGTTTACTGAAATGAGGAAGCTTGACCTGAGAGTACGATGTGGGAAACACGGATGGCAGATGAGTTTACAGCTGAGCCTCTGGAATGACCTGAAAACGATGCATTCAGTGCTGGCTCCACAATGCATTAACAGTAGGACACTGTAAAATGGACTTAATCATTGAGAGCCTCCATGTTTTCTTGCACTAAAGCGGGTTAAGAACTTCATAACATTTTTGTTGGAGAGAATTAGATAATAGTACACATATCTGTGTCTGACATACAGGAATATGCATTGTGTATTAGGTGTTTTTAAGTGATCCTCAAATCACTGTGATGTAATCTACATCCCCTTTTATGCAATGATATTATTTACCAAGACATTAGAGATCCCAAGACAGTTTAATATTTGTCAGCTTTAGAAGTCACACAACTTCACCTACTGAGAATTAATAATGTATTTCTTAGTACCTTTATCAAGGAGCAAATCACCATGCCCTGACATTGATAGGCCCACCTAAATGTGCATTGTATATAAAGATGAATTTTACACCACATGACCAGCGAGGGGCTGACATTTCAGTGTCAGTGTTCACTCACATCAACAGTCCACAAAACATTTCTGAACATAACTCTGTGTCTTTAAACTCTGATGTCTCTCATCACATATGGAACACAGCACAATTTCCATTGCTTTTCCAACATGCTTACAGCCATTACGTGTACAAAGAGGTGATGTCCGGGTTCCTGCATCTACCTTCAGTGTGGGGACAACTTTGCCCGCAAGTCCTCCTGGCCACCACAGATGAAAGTAACACTCCCAAGACATGATCTCCTTGGGGAGGAGAGGTGGCCAATTTCTCAGAGGAAAAAGGCCAGGAGCCCCTTACTCCAGGAGCTTTTATTGGGTTGTGATACACAGGAATACAGGATGGCAAGGATCAAACAGTAAATAATATTTCAAAGAAATATGAGGGCTTAGTTTGAGTCAGTGTCTGTCAGGAAAGGGGGTTGCAGAAATTTTGGGAGACATACTCATTTTCTGCTCAAACCCTTAACATATGAATGAAAACACTCTTAGCAAAGCAGGTTTCACAGGATTTTTAGGAATTCTTTCTTATGCCCGATTACCCTGGATATTGCTCTAGCAAGGCAAGGAGCTGCACCACCTCCCACACAGGTTTTCAGGCTTAAGTGAGCCAGGAAGCGCTTCTCCGGGAAGACATGGGGACTTCGGCTATGTCAGGTAGCTGGGGGTAAGGGTCCGTTGTTCCCTCTTTGTTGCAGCCCCTCCCCCCACCCCACCGTTGAGTCCTTCCATGATGGCCTCTCAAGTGATCGTGTCTGGCTTAGGTTGCCCCTTGCAGTGAGGAGTCTTACCTGTCATCAACATCGACCATGCACTGGGGGCAGGGGAGTAAGCTGAGGCAGCTTTTGCTACCAGAGACAAGCTTTTGTCTCCCACGGCTTGAATCCTGAAGGTTGCTCACTCAGCCTTAGCCATGGCAGGTAGTTACAACTTCTGAAACCAGGCAGAGCGGTTCCCAATACTTCAGTAAGGGCTGCTGTATTGAAAGAACAGCGTTAGTCCCGAGAAATCAAAGTATGAACATCAATTTTGATGGCTAAGCAAATGTTCATGCTAAATTTCCCTTTTAGCTTCTTATAAACCACCCTGGCTTTCAAATACAAAAGGACTTAAAGTATCATCTAAAACATGTTAAAATTGTATTCTGCTATCTGTTTTGCAAACAAAAATGATGTGCCTAAATAATTCTATGTGGAAAAAGGATACATACAAATACATTCACAAATTATTCATAAAAGGTGTTTCAGACTGTTAATCAAATTATTATTCTAGATAAAAAAGAACAAAAAATTCTCTACCCACCCCTTGCTTGTGGGCCTCATTAATTCATTGCTAGAAAGCCCACCACTACATGAAAAGTTTAAAAATCTGTATATAAACACACTCACATGAATATATTCATGGATAGACATATATATTGCCAATAAAACATGTTTTAAGAGGAAAAACAATTTGCAAAAGAGTATGTTTTTCTATAAAATTAAAGAAATATAGGTTTATTATTTATAAGTAGGAAAAGTCTCTATAATAGTGGTGTGAAAGAGATGAGAAGCAGTAATTTTTGAATGGTTCTTCTACTCCACCCTTTTTTCCACCAAGTTTTCACCCTTTCTGTAACTCATGGCCATTCTGCACTCAAATGCTACTTAACACATTTAGAACAAAATAGAAAAGCTAATCAATCATTAGAGCACTTTGAAACACAAGATGTTGTTCATGCACACAAGAGATGCAAGAATAAAAAAATGCTATTTTTTCATCTCTTTCTACTTGGCATACACACAAAAGAAAAACACTTTGGGTTCATTTAAACAATGGGATAGAATTCAATTGTTTTCTATAATTTTTTAGGAACTGTTTGGTCAAGTAAATTATTGAATGTGTCTTTGCCTGGAATTAAAATGTCAAAGTATCATTTTTACAGAATATTAATTTCACATGCCTTTAACTAAAAAGTCATCATACTGGAACAAAAGAGATTTTGTTGAAAACAGTACAAATATTCAAGAGCTATTATGGTAAGTAGTTGTTCACTGAGTAGGCATTATATTAGGTATGTCTGTTTTTCTCCCCAATTTATTTTCGGCTCACTATATTTTTTTTCTGAAAGGAGTAATTAAACCAGTGACATTAACAAAATATGTGCAACATTTTGCAATGCAGGGCAAATTTCACAACACTGAGCTCTCTGAAAACAATTCACTTAACTTCTTCTTAATAAACACACACATTCTTACTAATGTAATAGTCTGTTCATGATGGAAAAGCAACAGTTTTGTCACATGTTTATCATATCTGCAGGCATCAGAATTATAGAAGTCAAGCGTGTCCTTGCTTTCAGTAAGGACCCAGAAAGTAGTGAGAAAAAGACTGAGGCTTTGATTAATTTCAGAACTATTGTTAGCGAAGGTGCAATTACATTTTGCAAAATTTATCTCAAAATTAAATGTGTTGCTTCCCTGGTCCGACACTGTGGTATGATATGCTTAGTGATAATGGCTGTGGGACAGTCACTTTTGCTTCACCAGTTTGCTACCAAGATCATCACAGGGACTAGATTAGAGATTCCGCCAATCCAGCCTTAAAGAAGATGTGCCCGATGTTACTACACGGAGAACACAGTAGTCCACTGACCTATGAGGCAAACAGTGCCATTTTCACTTGGGCCCAGGATACCTGAAGCATCATTACTGAAGTGCAAAATCTGCATCTCAAATTAATTTGTGCTCTCTTCACCTTACACTAACACAAATTAAGTTCTCCATTCATCACCTAGAGCAGTTAAAAAGTAGCAGTGACAAATTCCATGCCTTTTTCTCACTATGATTCTTTAAACTGCTCTTTCTACAGTTCCTATTGAATAAAAGCTGATAGTGTTCGTTTCAAAGCAATCACATGAAATGAAGGTCCTCAAGCATGTCTCAGATTTTCTGTGTTGAAAGATAGAGTTTGGAGACACTTGTACATTTTGGTTTCAAAGTATATCTCATAGTTTTATAAAATGAGTCAAACAGTTAAACAACGAGTATAGTCTTAAACATCTTGAATGTTCTATGAATTTGCATCAGGAAAACCCAGAGGTGTATCATCAATCCCATGATTGTATTAATTTACATAAAAAACCAAATGTATAGGTATTACATAAAAGCAAACCCTAAAATGAATAAAATCTGTGGTTTTAAACTGCTCTACTTATAATATTATGTTTTCTATTACCCCAGCGGGAGGTTAATAAAAAAATTTTACTGAGATCTATATTCCAAATGTTCTCATAGAAACTCCCTTGGTGTTAAAGTTTCATCCACATAAATACACAGAGAACTACCACAAGAAACCTACAATAAAGCATATGTTAAGCACACGGGAGAAATAGATTCTATTAATAATATACAATATGGCTTTGTATTTTATTATAGTATTCAGAGAACATGAGGATAATATAGTAATAAAAAGTTGAATTAAGTAGTTTTGTAAAGTTATAAAAATTGTTTAAAAACTACATAAGATTATAAATAAATACTCTCCGGCCTTGATATTTGGAAAGCATTTGCTAGTTTATTTTGGGCAATGTTTGTTTGTTGGGGGAGAAATTTGTTTTTAAGACATGGTATGTGAGAAGGGAAAACAGCTAGGAAGGATTCCTTCAACATATTAATAATGGTAAGCCCCCCCAAAAGGGGCTCCAGTATATGCACATAACAAGCATCACAATACTGCATTGCAGTGTGTATATGACACCATGTTTTGTAACTGCTCTACCTTTCCAAGTGGAAACTAAACTCCATAAAAAAAACTTATGTCTTTAATTTGCTTGTCTGATTATCTTCTATTCCTTTCAATGTCTCACAGAGTGTTGAAGCACAAGATTCATCCTTTGCATTCAGTTATAAAACTAAATGTTCATTTTCCTTATGCTTTGTAATGGACTGAATGTACATGTCCCCTCAAACTCATGTTGAAGCCCTAAGGCCCCTTGTGGAGGTATTTGGAGATCCAGTCTTTGGGAGGTTGTTAAATTTAGATGGAGTCATAAAGGTAGAGTCTAATTGTGGGATTAATGTCCTTGTAAGAAGAAAAAAAGTCTGGAGCTCCCCTTCTCTCTACCAGGTGAGCATACAGCGAGAAGGCAGTCATCTGCAAACAAGGAAGAGGACCGTGGTCAGGAGCCACTCTGCCAACCCCCTGATCTCACACTCTCCAGTCTCCCAGAACTGGGGGAAACACAGCGTCGTCGGGCAGAGTAAGGCCTGCTCCAGTGTGGCTGGGAGGGTAATACCGTGGGTGTAATCATTAATAGTTTTAATTTGAACATTTCCCCTAAAAAGTCATACGGTGTGCTTGAGCATCATGTTGTGAAGCATACAGAATTATATGCTTATGATTTTGTAATAAGAGATTTTGTAATAAAAGGGGTGTTTTTGTGCTGAACCCTGTATATGTCTGTTATTTAACCCCCAGCTTGTTATAGCTGTTTGAACTGATGAAGACATAAAATTCATCAAATTTTTAGCCATTTTGCTTTTCTTCAAAGGACATCAATTTCATGTTCTCAACTACACTTGTTTACACCCATAAGGATGGGGCATGGAATACGCCTATTATCATTAAATGCTGATTCTCATACTGTATTCTCTACCTACTTCTGTAGAAAAGACATAACATCAGTACAAAATGCCATAACACTTTCTGTCTCTTTCAACTGCAGAACATAATAATTTACATGTAAAGTAGGATATTTTAAATAACCAAATTTTGGGTGGATTCTAAAATATTTCTCTTAATATATATATAATTTATTTATCTTTAGAGGGAAAGGAGAGAGGGAGAGAAATATCAATGTACGGTTCCCTCTCATGTGTCCCCTGCTGGGAACTGGCCTGCAACCCAGGCATGTGCCCTGACTGGGAATCAAACTGAAATTCTCTGGTTCGCAGGCCCACACTCAATCCACTGAGCTACACCAGTCAGGGCTTAAAATATATTTAATTACTCTTAACTTATATTTAATTTCCATAGCATATTATTTTCTTTATTTATTTTTAAATAGCTATAATATTTTAAAGAGTAAAAAAGTCCAGCTATTATTATTGATGACCTTGCAAATTAACTGAATCATTTCAGCTGAGTGTAGTGCTAATTTTAATACCTGAAATCAGTGTTTCTATGCTTCTCTAAACAATGTATAAATTTTCATAAATGTGCAAATTAAATACTTTGTGATAATCTACATTGTTTTGTTATGGTCTCACTCAGTATCTCTGATCATGCAGAGTATTTAGTAAGCTGTGGGAAAATTAAACACTTCATGCAGAAATGGATGTGTTAATAATATAAATGAAGAATATTCATTAAATTTCTAAGAGACATAAGGTCATCAAGAGTAGACTTTTTCTCATCTTTTATCCCTTATATCAACTCACAGTGATTGGGTATACACTAAGCTCTTAATATATTTTCTAAATTGATTCATTAACAAAAATTACCAGGTACTTTTTGAGATAAGGTATTATTCTGGCTTATTGAAACAAATTCAGATCTGCTGAATGACAGCGGTGCACACGCGGCCTGTTGAAATCATCACTGAACAAAGTGAGATACACTGAAAGCTCAGCCCTCAAAGAAACTGTGTGCTAACGGAAGCTCACAGACACTGAGAACTAATCAAAACAATTAGTAATGAGAATAAAATATAGATCTAGATGATTCCTTTAAATAAACACAGCATATTTTACAGCAGTAAAATGCTGGGCCTATGAAATTCTACTAAAACGTCAAAGCTATCATTTATAAACTTTGAATATTCAATGCAGTTCTTGTGTGGTCCTCTTTAGTTTGTGGGGCTGTGAACTCACAGAGCAGTGGCAGTGTTCCTGAAGTAGCCTGGTGCATGAGCGGGTTTGTTTTGCTGCCCAACCGTGGGGATAAGGCTTACTCTTAAATCATTGAACAAGTTCTTTCCTGTCAATATAACTGGAGTCACAATACCAACTTCCTACATGTAGGGAGAGAGTTATTATTCTTTAGAATTAGGCTAGGGAAAGGCAAGGATTTCTAAAATGGTAGCCTAAGGACCTCTGAAAAATTGTTCCTTTGTAAAAAGCAATCAGAGCAGAAGAAATGGTCAAAATCAAATTTTTCAGATTTCTGAAAATTAACAAAAAGCTTATATGTATTTATAAAAAGTGCCTAAATCTCAGTAAGACAGTGAGTTTTGTGGTATTTTAACTTTCCCTATCATATTCTCTTCTTTCCAGCGCTGTGGTAGCAGCCTAACAGACACTGAAGGGGAAGAATAGATTTGGGGCTTCTATAAAGGCCCCGTCCGGCCGCTCTCTAGAAAAGGCCACCGTGAAAGGCTTTTCGTCATTTTACCTGACTCAGAGCTTGCTCAGTGGGAAAGCCCAACCCCAGATGTTTCTCCAAGGAAATTAGCATCAACTACTTAATATTAAAGCTGCCAAAGTCAGTGATGCCAAGTAAGAGAGTAACAAAGAAAACTTGAAAGGAAAATTTGTCTCACGAGATGCCGCTATGGGGCTATAATAGGCTCCAAAATACTCTTACGTTTTTGTGTATGCCCCAGAACATCTGAGAGCTTCCTAATCGCTCATCTCTAGTTGACCTTCGAGATCTATACAAGCTGGAAATGAAGGATATCTTATCCTTCATTGTAAACTCCTGGAATAATTGTAAACACCTGGAGAGTTAATGTCACACCCTATCACACACACAAAGCTCTTCTACAAAGGCTGGAAAAATTACTGGTTCAAAGCATTTAATGAAATTATTAGTCCAATTACTAGCCTGTCATTAAGTTAACTGAAGTAAAGACTTCAGTGGTCACCTATGACAAAGAATAGAGACTTTACAGAATTAGTCCAGGGAAATCATTACACAAACAAATGCAACAATGACAAACACTTGTGATAATAGGAATCTGTTTTGCAGAATATCCACATTATAATACTTCAAATGTTCAGTTTTCTAGAAAACAATATGACATGCAAAGAAGAAAAAATGTATGGGTCATACACAGGAAAGAAAAAAGTAGAGTCAATAAAAAACGCCTCTCTGAAAAACTAGGCGCTGGACTTACTAAGCAAATTTTTAAATTCTGCTATTATAAGGGTTAAAAAAAAGGAAGCCATGTTTGAGGAATTAATGGAAGTATGAAAAAATATCTCACTGCACATGAAATGTCAATCAAGAGGTAAAAATAATTTTAAAAGTACCAAATACACATTTTTTAGTTGAAAACAAAAATTACTGAAAGGAAATTCACCAGAAATGCTCAAAATCAAATTTCATCTGACAGGAGAAACAATCAACAAACTTGAATAAGTCAATTTAGATTTCTCAATTATTCATGAGGAATAGTAAGAAAAAAAATGTAGAACATTATCCATTCTGTAAGTCTTATAGAACAACTGGGCACCCTCAAATATATAAAAGTATGCATAATGGTAGTCAAGAAAGAGAGAAAAAAGAGGAGAAAGAATATTAGAACAGATAATCCTTGAAAACTTCCCAAATTTGATGAAGAATATTTCTCTACATTACTGAGAAGGTCAATATACTCCAAATAGGTTAACCTCAAAGATACCATCCCCATACTACATCCTAACAAAAATGAAATTAGAAAAGGTTAAAGAGAATTTTTCAAACAATTTTTTTATTTTACTGCTTTGAGAGAGAAAGAGAGAGACAGATTGATTTGTTGTTCCAACCATGTATGCATTCGTTACTTGACTAAAAGAGAGAGGATCTTGAAGTGAGTAAAAGGGAAAACAAATCACGGTATATAAGGGGTCCTCAATAAGACTAAGAACTGCCTTCGCAGAAATAATGGAAACCAGAGGGTAGGAGTTCGATATGTTCAAAACTGTCAGCCGAAGATTCTACATCAGATTTCTGGGCACAAAATTTTTAATTACTGAAATGAAATTGACACTAATTTTAGCTAAATTGCTTCATGATGTTACTCTGTAATCTCCAGGGCAATAATTTCAAAACATGTCTCAAAAATATAGGAAAATAAACAACAAAAAAAATTAAGATAGTACACTAGAAAAAGTATCTAATTAGCTCAAAAGAAGCCAATATTGAAGGAAATGAGGGCCAAAGAAGACATGAGAAATGTAGAAAACAAATAGTAACACAGTAGAGCTATAAGCCTTACCTTATCAGTAGTGACATTAACTATGAAATGAATGAGCACTCCAGTCAAACGGCAGGGATTGGCAGGACAACTTTTTTAAATCCGATTTTGTTCTGTCTACAAAAGACAGAATTTATATGAAAAGACACAAAGAGATTGAAAATAAAATAATGGAAAAGGCTATACCATACAAATAATAATAGAAAACCAACAGAAGTGGCTATATTAACCAGATCTGAACTTGAAGACAAAAAATTGCTTTTTGTCTTTAAAAAGACAAAAAGGATTAATATGTCAAAGGATATATTAATATATTAATAATAAAGGATTCATTACCACCTACATTCACTCAGATGTTCCATCATAATGGCTCAGCGTTATTGTGGGGGTTTTCTGATTCCACTGAGTCCATCTTTAGATCTACTTAAAGTTCTTAAATTCGGGAGGAATTAATTTTGTTAAAAGAACAAAATTAGACATAGACTAGACTAGAGGAGACATAGACTAGACTATGTCTCTAGTCTAGACATAGACTAGAGAAATTAAAAACTAGAGAAAAAGAAAAACACTTTCCAGCAAAAAAGAGAAAGTCATTATGAAGACATAACAACTATAAGCAAACATGTACCTACTACACCGCTGTACTGGCAGACTAATGGCTACAAATAGTCTTAATTGCCCTCCAGTTGGAAAAAGATAGACAGGTAGAAAGGGCAAAAATGAAGGGAAAGGAATGTGAAGAAAATGGAAAATAGAATCATTATTCAATCACATAAGATTTTAAAATAAATAGTAAATCCAGTTTATATTATTTTTAACTACTTTATTATAAATAAACAATTTAACACAAGCTATGTCTTAGAATTGAGCCTTATGGATCATGTAGCTCTGTTTCATGGAGCCATTAGCAGGTGAAGAGTTAATGGCTTTCTCCAAATGGACATTTTTTGACAGTTAAATAGTCATAAAATCCGCACAGAGGTTTCAGTTTTCTTTCATAGTTACCGTCAGTAATTTCTACATTTTAGATTAATTACTAAGAATTTTCATCTCCCATAGGTGGCAGCACAAACTGCAGTAGAATGTTCATTACCACCTACATTCACTCAGATGTTCCGTCATAATGGCTCAGCGTTATTGCGGGGGTTTTCTGATTCCACAGAGTCCATCTTTAGATCTACTTAAAGTTCTTAAATTCAGGAGGAATTAATTTTGTTAAAAGAACAGTTATAATTCTAGGTAAGAGTAAAATTGTAATTTTGCATCATTTCTGAGACAGCTCTTTACCACTTAATAAATACATGAAAAAACTAAGATTAAAAGCTAAAATTAATCATTGTTTTAATTGATATTTGGAAAGTCATAACATAAGGTGATCTTAAAATGATCTCACTTATCTTGCACTGAATTCTTTTTTTTTGTATATGTACAGATGTGTGTGTATGGTTATACGCAATCTTATCTCATTGAGTAAGCTCTTCCCAAGTCTATATTCAAAAAGCTTGCTCATTTCTTTGGATTGCCAAAGTAGTCATAAAAAGTGTTCACATTTGCATTTTATGGAATGCCAAAAGTATGTAAATTTATTTTTACATACTCTTTGAAGTAGTAGACAATTTTTCACTCTCCCAAATGTAACATTTAAATTCTATTTACTTAATGCTAAAAAAAAGGAAAAACCACGTCAGTTGCAGTTAACTTTAGAATAATGTTCAGTTGGCAAGATGTTTTATTTTAAAGTGTCTCTGCCTTTGTGTCCAGTTTGTTTGTTTTTTTGGTAGACTTCCTTTCTTCTGTCTTTTGCATAACATTAATTCTTGACAATCTGTATTCTAGAGAAATGGCATGCTTAAAAGAAAGCCTCCTGGATTTTAAGACAAGATATTTTTTAACACACTTGTCTACCATTAGGTGTTTTTGCTTTATGTTTCAAAGGCACAGTAGTGCTTCAACAAATACCTGCCTATTATATGTTATCTCATGTAATATGTCCCAAATCAGTGATGTATATTGTTGACAAAGAGTTAAATGTAATAATTGGGCAACTAACCAAGGGTAGTTGTTGCACTATATGAAAAGACAAATTACAAAGACTACCATGGTATCCAGAAGCCATCTGTTATCCAATGCCAAACTGATGATAAAGAGAATTGAGTTGGTTTTTCTCCAGCTGCATGCAGCTATAAAAGTACCATCAAAGGCAAATCTGCATTTGCTGTTAATTTAGAAATGCAGTAGGTAGGCACTGAGAAACCTCCAGTGACTTTTTTTTTTGAGAGTCGTGCTACAATTCCTGGGAATGTTATGCATGGGGCCTTGGATCCACATTTAAGGGTAAAAATGAGAGGGTAAAAACATGGTCAGTACAATTCTTATACAACGTGTGCGCACAGAAACACAATAAAAATTGGTTCAGAGCGTGAAATACTAAATCACACAATGGTTAGTTGATTACTTATATATGCACCCCAAACACTTTCTATTGAACATACTCGAATGTAAGTCTCACTTTAAGAAAAGCCTCAGGTTGAAGCAGAAGAAAAAATATAATCATCAACTTCAATGGCTGTCATAACTAAGCTCTGATAAGGACTAATGTCAAAGTTTTAACTATGGTGCTCTCTAGACTAGTTATAATAACTACTGCTCAAAGAAAACTGGAAGAAGTGAACATCATGCTTTGAAAGACATTGGGATCTGGAGTCAGGCAAAGTGATACTTCAAACCATAGCACTTAATCTGTAACAGTGTGTATAGAAATATGAGAAGAATAATAACCTTGCAGGGATTTTGAAAGGATAAAATGAATTAACAGGTGTCAAACCATATTTTTGTGAAATAAAACATTAAATGTCATATCAGTGGATTATTGTAGTAATACAGACTTTCAGCTTATTGCAGAAAGGTCACTGGGCTTAGGATCAGGAAATCTGGCTTGTTTTTCCAGTGTTGCCATAAATTAGCTGTGTGACCCTGTGCAAATTATTTAAATTCCCTGGACCTCAGTTTACTTTTTCCAAATTGAGGTTGGGGTGGGCATGGAATTAAAATGCCCCAATTACTTCTAAAAATCCTATAATTCTAAGTACTTGAGTTAGATTTCAAAAATAAGTGCAGAATATAAAATCACAAATTTTAAGAACAATGTTCAAATCATTGCAATCTTTTCATGTGTGTTTATTACTGATTTTTAAGAGAAAAATTAAACAATGGAACTAGTCAGCTTTTATAGTCCACATAAGATTTAAATTTCTTATGTTTGCTTTTATTGGTACAAATTTAAGTGATCATGTGTTTAATTTACTCACTAAACCCACCTTACTTGAACCAAATTAACCCATAACTGTGTTTATCTTTTGCTGTACTAGTAGCTTAGAATTTTGGATTCGAAGACCAAGAAATAACTATTTATTAATTTCCCACTTTATGGTGAAGAAATAAAACATAGAAAAGACACACTTTAAGTGAGAGAAATCTGGTTCTAGAAACTATTATATTTCATTATAACACATTACATTTCATTACTTTTATTTTTATTTTTTAACAATCTTGAAAATGCCTCTACCTCAGTCACTTTCTCTGTTCCCGATAGCTTATTTGACTTTTTAAGTTTAACTGAAATCACCACATACAATTCACTAGTGCAAGGCTGAACCAGCACTTTACGTTGGATGAAGGATATTGAGACACAAACAACTTGGTCTCTGGCTGCCTGTGGAAGAGGCTCCACTTCCTTGTGTAAACTCTCAGCACTGCCCACCCTTCTTCCCCAAATATTCAGCAATCACTTTGGGTTGTATACCATACAGGTTCAGTTCACAAATATTAAGTGCTACTTACAGATAGTAACTAATATTTAAATCTTCTTTAAAAATGTAAGAATCCTCTCCTTTTAGGCATGGTTGGCGTCTCCACGCACTTTTCCTTCTGTTAGTGGGCTGTCACGTGGAACTTAAGCGATCAGTGAATGTAGAATGAGAGAGGAGCTAAGGAGCAGGATTATTTCTATTTGACTACTTACTGTTCACGAAATAGCAAGTGTAAATTAAGTTTAAACGATAAGAAAATATGCAGGACAGAGTGCTATTTCAAGTATAAAAAACAAATAAAAAGAAATAATTAAAACACCAATCTTTGACAAAGCAGCAATGACAATACAATGGAGAAAAGATCACCTTTTCAACTAGTGTTGCTGGAACAAGTAGGTATCCACATGTAAAGAAATGAATATAGACAGAGATCTTACATCTTTCATGACAAAAATTTAAATGTAAAATGCAAAACTATAGAATTCCTAGAAGGTAAGGTAAGGGAAAATGGCCCTGGGTTGGCAGATGAGGTTCTGGATACAACATCGAAAGCATTATCAATAAAATAACTAATTGGTAAATTACACTTAATTAAAATTAAGAAAAAACTTCTGCTCTGCTAGAGACATTGTGAAGAAAACGAGAAGGCAAGACGCAGAGTGGGAGAAAATATTTGCAAAATACATATTTATAAAGGACAGTTATTCTAAATATACAAAGAACTCCTGAAACTCAACCATACAAAAACAAACCAAGCTGATTTTTTAAAAAGAACAAGTCAAATATCTTAATAGAGGTCTCACCAGAGTAGATACACAAATAACAAATAAGTATATGAAAATATGTTCAACATTATATGTCATCGGGAAATACAAATGAAAACAATGAGATACCACCACACGCCTACTGAAATCCATAACATTAATAGTTCCAATCATGGAAAAGATATAGATCAACAGGAACTCTCATGAACCGATGGTAGAAATACAAAACTCTATAGCCATTTTGCAAGACAGTTTAGAAGTCTCCTACAAAACTAAATACACTCTTACTGTACGATGCAGTGATTGAACTCCTTGGTATTTACCTGAATGAGATGAAACCCTATGGCCACACAATAATCTGCAAAGAGATGTTTACAGTACCTTTATTCTTTATTTTTAGATCATCACCTGAGGACATTTTTCTATTGCTTTTAGAGAGGACAGGGGAGAGGAAGTGAGAGAAGAGACACAGTGATGGGCCAGAGAAGCATCGATAGGTTGTATCCTGTAGGAGCTTGACCTGGGATCCCACACACTGGACCGGGCATGGAACCCACAACCTAGGCATGTCCCCTGACTGGGAATTGAACCTGTAACCTTTCTGTTATGGGATGATGCTCCAACCATCTGAGCTACACTGGCCAGGGCAGTAGGTTTGCTCTTAATTGCCAGAAACTGGAAGCAAACAAAGAAAGTGCCCTTCACTGTGAATGGTGAATGGATGAATGAACTATGGTATATCCAGACAATGGAATAAGATTTAGCACTAAAAACAAATGAGCTATCAAACTATAAAAAGAGGAACCTCAAATGCATACTACTAAATGAAAGAAGGCAATGTGAAAAGGTTACACACTGTATAATTTCAACTATATGGCATTCTGGAAAGGGCGAAACTATGGACATAGGAGAAGGATCAGTGGTTTTCAGGGGTCAGGGGAGAGAAACTACTCTGGTGGACACCTGTCATACATTTGCTGATATCCCATGGAATGCACAAACTCAAGAGTGAGCCCTAATGTAATCTATGGACTTTGGAAAATAATGGTGTATCAAAGGTCAGTAAATTGTAACAAATGTACTCCTCTGCAGGGGATGGGGAGAGTGAGGAGTCAGGAGAGGGGAGCAGGCAGTATTGGAAACTCTGTAATAGTTTCCACTCACTTTTGATACAAATAGAAAACTGTTCTAAAAAATAAAGCCTATTTTTTAAAGGTAAAGCAGAAGAATCTAACTTGATACATTTCCTCTAAAAAGTGATTCCACAAAGAAATTAAGGTTTTCATTAGGATAACTATTGTATTAAGAGGTAGCTTTGGGCACATTCAGTTGGAAGTGAGAATACATTTTTAAACTTTTAAAAATAGACTTATACCACATACCATAGGAAGAAATAAAAGTAGCTCTACACAACTAACATCAAGTACAGACCCAACTTAGAATTTAAAACTTCTGAAGCCATATTATATCATCCAAGGCACAAAATTAGAAGTTGGAATGTGTTTTTATGTTGACAGAACAATTCAACAAGTATTTAGAAACTGGAACAACAAAAGGCATTATCCTAGCTTTCCCCAGTTCAAGAACAAAGAAAGGACAAAGTTACTTCCATCTTCCCCAAATGAAATTTACACTGGAAAGAGCAAAACAAAAAATGAAAAACAGGCAATTCTAAGATAGAGAAGAAATAGGAAAAGATCACCGTGGTACTTAGTTTATAGATCTGTGCCATGATTACTTACATAACAGAGAACTGAAAAATATAAATAAAGTTGTATCAATGCAGAATCACTGTTCACTACATTTTGGGTGTAATGCAAAACGCAAAGTATACCAGACAGACAAATATTACCTTAGCAGTTTAAGTTCTTTTCAGTTTAATCACTTTTATGCATATATAACACATGCAAATTCTTCCCAATAGGAAGAATATTTAAAAGAGACTGGAAGACACAGGGCATGCATTTTGTTACCATATAAACAGAGTGGGGGAAAAGTACTTTTCTAGTTGTTTGTATGGAAAATAATACAATAGTTAATAAGAATATAAGAATAATCTCTTTTACATACCTCTGTAAACCTACTTTTGCCCCATCCTCTATAGTTTTTAAATATCTTTTCTCTCTGTGTATTATGAGCTTCCTATTTATAAAAGTGGCCAAGAAAAAGCCACCAGCAATGTTGAAGGAGACTGTTTGCACTAGCGGACAAATTGAAATAGATGACCTCTAAGGTACCTTCCAAATCATCCTTATTATCATAAGGCAGCCTATATATTGATGATGCCACCGGCCATATCCATGTTTAAATTATATATATATATGTATATATATGTATATATATATATAGTTTGTCTAAAAAGTATCTATACACATACTATGACAAAGAGAGACATTTATTGAAGAAGATACAGAAAACATTATACACAGGACAATGATATGTCAGTCCCCTTCAAAGTAGGCACCTTGGGACCTCACACAGCTCTTCCAGAGTCTCTTCCACTGTTCAAAATATTCTGAAAAATTCTTGGTTTGAATTGCTATCAGCTGCCTTGTCATATTCCTTTGAATCTCACTGATGTCTGAAATATCTTCCCTTTCAAAGGTGATTTTAGTTTGGGGAAAAGCCAGAAGTCATAGGGTGCCAAATCTGGGCTGAGTGGGGCTGGATCACCTTTGGTGATTTGATGTTTCACCAAAAACTCTACACAAGACGATGCATCAGGAGGCGCATTGTCACAATGAAGCTGCCATTCACCAGTTGCCTGTAGGTGCAACTACTTTCTTTTCATTGTATTGCATCCCTCAACCAACGAAGAACATCGAGGTAGTATTCCTTATTCGCTGTTTGGCCTGGAGGGGTGTACTCACGATAGACAACACCCTGCCGAGGAAAAAACACAGTAAACATGGATGGTCTTGATCTTGCTGCAACTTTGCCACACCTTGTTCAGGCATGGAGAACCAGGTGACTTCCATTGGGATGACTGGGCCTTTGTTTCCAGATAACAGCCATGGACCCACTATTCATCTCCAGTTATGACCTTCTGGAGGAAATTTGGTTCATTGGCAGTGGTTTGAATCAAGTCATTAGCAACTGCAGCACGATGTTCCTTCTGCTCTGGTAGCAGAAGTTGTGGAACAAATTCTGCCATGACATGTTTTATGCCAAAATCTAGGACTCAGTAGTTTTCGGAATTCCTAGATCAGCTTTTAGTTCTTGCACTATCAGTCACCGATCTTTGTTTATTATACATCCAATATTTTCAGGTGTTCTGCTTGTTGCAGGCCTTCCAGAATGTGGATCACTTTCAACAGATTCTCAATCATCTTTGAAGCATTTGTGCCACAATTTTATTTGTGCTGCACTCACTGCATCACCCTCCAAAGCTTTCTGAATCATCCAAAGTTTCCAGAGAGGAATGTTAAAGCTTAATGCAAAATTTGAGGTAGATTCATTGCTCTACACACTCAGCGTCATTTTGAATGTGATGGCCACAGAGTAAACAAGCCCACTCAACAGCATCTACTGCCCCCACTGAATGGTACAGTGCAGTTGTCATTGTTCACACATGAGCACTCCAGTCCACTCTCCTTGGCTGCCAGATTACAATGATGTCGTGCAAACCATTCTTGTTACATTAACAATGGCTGGAATTTTTCTGGACAGACCTCATGTATGTATACATACATACATATATATATATATATGCATATATACATGCATGAGGTCTGTATATGTGTGTGTGTGTGTGTGTATATATATATATATATATATATGCTCTAAAAGAGCATATATAAAAAAACAGATAGATGGCTATGCTCCAGCCTCAGAATACGCATTTAGTGTTGGATGGCTTTGAATGTCTTAATCCTTTGTTTCTTTCATTCTTGTCTAAACACATATATGTTCAGCAAACAAGGAGAGAATTTTTAAATTGGTTAGATAAATGATAGCAAAATATGATATAATTATATCACCCTTAATTTTTATATAAAATACTGATAACTTGATGTTTTTAGTGTATTGCATGGTTTAGCAAGTCACATGGTTGTCATCTATTTCAATTAATAAAATGACACACAGGAACCTTTGACAAGAAAGCACAAATGTTGCATTGGGCCATCTCCTGTTAACCTCGCCCCTTGCCCCACCTAAAGAAACACCACCAGCATCAGCACCTCCGCGATGATTACGTCCTTTACAGACAAGTGGTGCTAGTGTTATGATGGTAGGAGACTGAATTAGGATAAGACTGGAGAAATATGGCTTATAAAAATTATAAACAATTTCTTTCTGAGATAGGCTTAAGTAGTAACCCACATGACCATACATACAATTTCTTGAAATTCTGTCTGACTAGCAATCTCCTTAGTTTTGAATAAAAGGACCACACTCAAAGCATATATGACTGTAACATAAATTCTTATTGAAGTATAATTATTATTTCATATAAACAAAAAGCACTTTAATAACTATTTTTGAGAGAATGGATGAGATTTACCTCTTAGTTAGTCATCAAGAGAGCATACATAATAAACTGCAATCTCTCCTAGCCAGTGCTCCAAACTATTGGACAAATACACACAGACAGAACACAATACATTGCTTAATATGCCCACAAAAGTATGATATAAAAATCCAAGTTACATCTCTAGAAGTGGTCTGTAATTTCCAGCTTTAGGCATGTGAACAATAAGAAAATTCCTATCTGTCAATGTGAATTATGATCAAGAGTTTAAACAGGTGAAATAAGACACAGGTTGGTAAATATGAAGCATAAGTGCAAGCTTAGCTATTACACTACAATTATTTTTCAAAATATAACTTTACTTTGCAAGCACACCTGCAGAAATTACCAATGGCTTCTATTCGTACACGTTTTGTTGTAAGTTTCTGCACGGCGTGTTGTTGGGCATGATTGAAATTCCACGTGCTTTCCACTGCATTAGAACTGCAGCAAAGGTTTTTCTAAGCCTCCAGGTGCAACATTCTGATGCCTAAAGATTGAGGACAGTTTCAACAAAAGATGGTGGGTAGAAAAACAGGAACAAATGTAGGCAGAAGAATCTAGGCCACCCACTAGTCAAGGAGACAATAAGGACCCAACTTAAGGAAAATGAGAAAGAAGGGATTTAAAAAAATTGAATACAATTAAACTTAAAAACATTCAGCAACACTATCCACACTATTGTGTAGCCACCCAGCCCACTTTCCACATACCAAATGCCTTGCCAAAAATATTTGCATGCATTCACACAACAGTTGGTCTCTGACATGCTTAAAAGTTCGTAAAAGTCACACAGCAACTCATGACTTCTGCATAAAATCAGAATCCAAACAATTGCAAGTATTAATTTACTAATCTACTTTCTAGTTTGCATTACCAATAGAAAAGTTTTACATTTTTTCCCTATATAACTGACTGAATGCTTCACTAGTTGCTGGTGTCATTTTGTTATTTCTGAGCAGATGATTATATGCTGGTGAAAAACTATTTTTCCTTTACTTCTGAGGACTTCAGAATAAACAACATTACAAAAGAAATATGAATTAGGGTGCTATTATCATAAGCTAGGAACATCCAGAAAACAAAAGACAATTACTTCTCAACTCTTTTGAAAGGCAAATATATAATATATGTCTAAACATCAAAGTGATGAAATAATGTCTACTGATCTGTGACAATGATTTAAAACATTCCCCAAAACTACTTTTCATATTAGATCTTAATTGAAAAGGACACTAACATAAATCACCCTTTTATAATAAAAGCAAGTGATTTCCTCTCAACCTAGGCAGCAAAGCAGTGTCACCTTGCTTCAGGGGGGCAGTCACAGGTACCACCGAAGTAGCTATCTCTCCAGTGTCATGCTGTAAAACTAAATTTAAAACAGCAACACAACTTCATAATGGCCGATGCCCTCAGGGCAGCTCCACATGAAGTTAATCAATCAATGAAATATCTCCCTTTGATTATGTTGAGCAATTAATTTATGATTCTTAAACAAAAAGTATGATTTAGATTACTCATTTTTCAGCACCAGCAGAAGGAAAGCAAGAATATCTTAGCAGGATAGAGCAGCCTACATGTTAAGGATTCCCAAAGTCTGCAAAGGATAATGCTTCCCAGTGTTTATTAGCATGGAAGGTGCTCATACTATTCCCAAAGCTTAACACACTGTTAACACATCATACTTCAAATGAAAACATTCTGGAACAATCTTGAACTATCTGGTTCCTGAGCCAGCCAACCTGTCAACATCTGAAAATCAGTGTTAATCACCATCCCTTCCAGCAGGAGGATTACCTAACAGGAGTACCTCCACAGTCACCCCTGGCAGACCTGGGCACAGAAACACATGATTTGCACAGCTGCACCGTCAGGGTTTGTGGTGAGATAAATTTTAGCAGATGAGGCATGAAATTTGAAAATATGCAGCCAGGGAGATGGGCAGTGTGAAAATCCTCTGTTCCGTGAACACCAGTATACTTCAGATTTATTTGTAAGTCTTTCCAACTAAATACACACAAGTAACAAAGTTCTGAAAGAGTATATGAGGCCCCTAGAAAATAAATGGATTAGTTATCATGAGCTGGCATAAATAAGTGCAACATCGATATGTTTCATTATAGATAACAAAATGAAACATCTCGGCTAGGACACTATTGAAGAACAAAAAATACAAATATGAAATTACACACATAAAAACATTAGAGACAAATCCACAAAATAGAAACAAAAGTATATACATCTATCTTGCTTAAAGGTAAAATGGGAATAGCAAAACATAGGGGGACCTTCTGGAAGGATCACCTGTCTATGCTTGCCTTTGGATCTGAGGTGCTGTGCAAATTTTCTCTACATAAAAAATGGGGGTCGGAAATCATACATTTATTCATGTGTCTTAGTCTGTGCATATTTTCAATCCAGCACCACTGTACCCAGTTAAATCTCAGTAAATAGAGGTAAAAAAGAAAATATGAGATGATGGTGTCATTTCATAGCATGGACAGGTGTTTTTTAGAGGAAAACCAAGAGTGGCCTGAGTAGAATACTAAAGTGTGGCATTGTGCAATGGGATGCTAGAAAGTAGAAGAATAAATGGGATACTGACAATGGAGAGCCATATCACAGCTTTCCTATGGGCTATGAGTTACAGTAATGAGCTAAATAAGTTAGCCAAACCTTGGATTTCCCTCTGTCTTTATCAGTTACTAATACGCCAAGCCCCTGCAACACACCCATGTCAACGTGCCTAAGTGGAAATGGAAAATATTCTAATAAGTTTCTGGAATTGAAAAATCTGTTTCTTTCCCTGGAGCACTGTACAGTATTTTCATAAAGTAACAACAGAGTTGGGACTGAGGTAAAGGGGCAGTTGAGTAGAAGGAAAGATACACAGCTATTTCTAATGGCTTCAAAATACCCTTTAACGTCCAGGAATAACCTTGTCTATTCAATTATTGCAATCTATATATTTAAAAAGAAAGAAAAATTTTGGAACAAATATTGAATTCCCAATAATCCAATCATAACCTGAACAGGGAGAAAAACCAATCTCTGTTTCACATCACTGAACCATAGTATTTAATCTTTTTCTGTTGATCGTGCATGCAATTTTCATTAGAAGAGGTTTAAACATCAGAGGTAATATTTGGAGGCAGTGGCAGATTCACAGCAGCTCTTTAAGATCTGGTCATGTCATAATTAGCTTATAACTTGACAACAGAGCACACACAAGGCAATGGGTCAGAGCTTTAAAGTTATAAAACCAATAACATCATCCGGGGTGTATCATGATTTTGAAATGACTTATAAGTAGTTTCATTTTACTGTCAAACATCTTTATAATTTCTTTCCCAAAGACAGATGTCTTCAGCTTCATTTGTGTTTATCTTCCAATTTAATTATATTTGCAGCTTTTTTTTTAATTTAAAATTAATCCTCTTTACATTTATGTTACACTATTCCAAACTTTTTCCTTATGTTTATTTTAGTGCGTGAGTGCTTTGATATTCTTATACTGATGTAATTATTACATATACATAAAGTTTTGAACATCCTGGCAGAAGGTATTTAGTAATTTTATTGCTCAAACATTTGCAAATAACATATTCATAAAATCTAAAACATGTAAACATGACACAGGTTCTAGTGCCATTCAGAAAACCACTAGCAGGATTATTTTATGGAAATGTAAATGAACATTTTCATACCACTGGCCTCACGGCCTGTGACATGGGCCTGAAATTAGTCCCCTGCTCTCAGAGAGTTAGTAGGCTAGGCATTGTGCACCAACAAGGAACACAGCAAGGGCCAGGAGAGGCTGAAAGTGTATGGATTTATGTTTGCTTATTTTGGTTGTAGCACGCTAAAGGAAGATAAAGAAAATAGAAATTTTAGAAAAGCAATGGGTGTGAGAATGAGAAAACTGGAGCCTAGTTATAGTTCTTCCACGTACTAAACTTACTGACATTAAACTCATCATTTAACATCTCAGGTTTATTTTTAGTAATTGTGGAAAGGTAAGGCTAAGCTGGAGCTACAGCATCGTTCTGTCCAGTTCAGAAAATATATGAATCTGTGGATTGAAGCAGGTTCTCCCTCCTTAAACTATTATCTCATTGGAAAGACAGAAAACTTGTCAGAAAAATTAACTCTTTTAAAACATTAAAATGATTTAAAGAAAACATATGCAATAATGACTCATAAGGCAAGCTCCAAGTTTATTTTTCTGCCTTAAGTATTTAGACTAACGTCCCTGGTCCATTCCATATGAGTAGGAATGTTTTGAGACAATTAACAAGCAAATCTGTTATTTGAAGTGAGAACATTAAGAAAAATAGCTAGAGAAAACATTAAATGTTTATGCAATTAGTTATATGAATTCTTGCAGAAGAAATGAACATAGTCAACATAATAGTTCAGACAGCTGGGAAATTTAAAAAAAATTAAGAGAGAAAAAAATTGTATGTCATAAAAATAGAGGAAAGTTCACCCACCAGAGATTATTTTTTGTCAGACCTTTCCAAAGATTTTCAGTAATTCCTCATTAAAGAGTGATTACAAGTCCAGTTCAGAACTCTATACATTATTTCTTGTTAAAATGGTGAACTTAGCACATGTTTTTTCCTCCTTACCAACAGCCCACTGAAATAACTGATACATCTTTTTAAAACAAAACAAAACAAAACAAAACAAAACAAAACAAAACACATTCAAGCACCGTGGCTAGTAAAATCAAGAGATACAACCTTAACAAGCGAGCAGAGTAAAGACAGCCACAGTCCACCAAAAGGAGCACGTGAAGACAACCATAGACACGGAGCAATGCTCATCAGCGGAAAATGAGAGATTCAAACTGGGTCCACACCTAGAGACAAGTGGTTACATTGTCTGGGAGTCAGGATGCGACATAGTTATTTTAATAATTCAAAGCCTTGCTGTGTCATTGCCAGACCAGGCCTCCCTCACTGCCGGCCCACACGGAAGCCCTGCACTGACACACATGGGTCACTCTCAGATTGAAACTGAAGAGCTTTCCTCTACGTAAACTGAACAGTTGATCATGGCACACTAGGGTTCTAGTGCAGATATTAACATGCCAGAATTTTAATTAAATATTTATTTATTGTTTTGAAACTAGAGTGAAAGCTAGCTTTTCCATTTGCTCCCTACCTGTATGTCAGTAAAAGACAATGCTGAGAGTCAGTTCTCCCAACCAAAAGGGGAAGCAGTTCTGGAAAACTGACCTACTTTAAAGCATAGGAAACCAGTATCAACCAAGTATAGTATGAGAAGTATTTGAAGCTGTATTTCAGCCAAATATTAAAAGTGTATTGTAGTATACACAATCAAAGAATGTGTATATACAATATCAGTGAAAGAGTAGGCATAATCTGTAAATGTAATACAAAGTTCTAGGGTGACGATAGTAAGCTTACAGTGAAATCAGTCTAAATTGGAAGCACAGCAGAGAGTACGTAGAAAAAATTAGTGTATGTGTGTCCATATCTTTTGTTTTGTTTTGTTTTCTTGCATCTGAAACTTCTATTTCAGTTGAGAAATTTCTTAGTTTTACACTTGGGGGAATGTAGTAATAAATCAACAACTTTACAAGTCATTCCATTAGTAGCGATACGGTATCTATTATCGAATAGCAGCAACATCAACAGTGATAATGTTGTCCAGTGGTGAAGGGGCTGGTGTCAATACCAATTTAAGGCTCTGGGAGCTTGCCACCAATGAATCCAGTGATATCGGCTGTGTTTCCAGATGCCTGGTTCCTTTTGCTTCCTGCATAGTTTCAGTTTATGAGTTGCTAGTCATTCAATAATTTTGTGAGCTACATTTGCCCAATATTTCTATTCAAGTTTGAGTTAACTAAAATCAGTTTTCTACCAAGAATTCTACTTAATATAATACGTTTTCAGGATGAAAGAAGATACATCAATAAATGGTACAACTGAAAAGTTTCTTCCCTTCTTATTATCATTCACACACACACACAAAATCAAACCCATAAGCGGGAAAAACAGCAGGCCTGGAGCAGAACACAATAAAATCCTGTAGCGCAGACAGACACTGTGCTTTTGTGCTATGCTGACTCTGGGGGAAGTCTGGACCAAGCCCTCACTTTGCTTCAAGAGAACTACCTCATGATACCCAGCAACTCATTCTATTTGATGCATGGCAGTATCTGAAGTAAATATCAGATAGCATGTTCCCCTTTAAACCTAATATTTCTTATGCAATTTGCACCCTTGAAATTGTTTTACAGTTGTAGTTTGGGCTTTTAATGTAGGTTTTTAGTTTCTTTGTCAATATACTTTTCTCAGGAATTTTTTTCAAGTGTCTCTATTCTTAGACAACATGATTGCCGATGCCATAAAACATTTAGATTATACAGCCCTGGGCTGGGGTAGCTCAGTGGATTGAACACAGGCCTGCGAACCAGAGGATTGTGGTTCGATTCCCAGTCAGGGCACATGCCTGGGTTGCAGGCCAGTTCCCTGCAGGCCAACTCCCATCAGGGGACACACAGAAGGCAACCATACATTGATGTTTCCCTCTCTCCTTCCCCTCTAAAGATAAATAAATAAATAAAATCTTTAAAAAAATTTAAAAAATTTAGATTATACAATAAAAGTCTTTAGAAATAATAAGCAAGTATAGCAACATCACTGGATACAAAGTAAATATACAAAAGTCAATTGTATTTCTACACACTAGTAATGAACAACTGGTTGCCAAAACTTCAAAACTATCATTTAAAATAACACCAAAATAATAAAATAGATGTCAATTTTAGAAATATGTATGGAATGTGTATGCCAAAAATTATAAAACATCAATAAAGAAAGCAAAGAAGACCTAAATAAAAAGACAGATATACCATGTTCATGAATCAGAAAACTCAATATTCTTAAGATGTTAGTTTTTACTCAAGTTGATCTATGCATTTAATATAATTCTAAGTTAAGTCATGTAGAATTACTATAAATATCAACAATATGATTCTCAACTTTATATAAAAATAATTAGAATAACAAAACAATTGTGAAACAAAGAGTAAAGTTGGAAGGCTTCCTATCTGATATAAAGCTGCAGTTGCTGGAGACAGTGTGGCATCAGTAAGAGAACAAACACGCAGACAAGTGGACAGGAGATAATGTCCGGAAATAGAGAAACACAATTATGGTCCTTGATTTTTGTCAAATGTGCCAAGGCAAGTCATTGGAGAAAACAAGTCTTTTAAGAAAAGCTGCTGAGAAATTAGCATATCCACTTGAAAAACTATAAATAAATGAAAAGAAGCTTTGACAAGATCTCTCATCTTATATGGTAATGAACTTAAACAGATCATAAACCTACATGTGAAATGCTAAAACTTCTAAAACGAAACATAGGAGATCTTTTGGTGACTCTTCAAATAGGCAGACTTTTAGATATAATATAAATAAACAATGTTTTCTTTGGATACCACTGTTAAAAGAATTAAAAGACTAACTACAAACTTGGGTGATATCTCTGTCCTGATATCACAGGACAGTTGGATCCACAGAATATAGAGAACTATCAAAACTCAAAAATAAGAAAACAACTGAAATTTTAAAAATGAGGAAAATATTTGAAAAGACACTTCACCATAAAGATATGTGAGTGGTAAATAAGCATATGAAAAGATGTTCAATATCCCTAGTCATTAACAGTAACGTGAATTAAAACCACAGAGAGATACAACTGCACATGTGTTAGTTTGGTAAACAACCACCCCTCCCCCCACAACCTGATAAAGCCACACACACTGACAAATGCAGAGAGATCATAAGTTTCACACATTGCTGGTGATACAATCCAGAGTTTGGCATTTCCTTCTAACATTAAATATATATTTACTATATACCCCAACAATCTCCCTCCTAAGGCTACCCAAGAGAAATAAAACTTATATTCACAAAAATCTCCCTATATGTGAATATTTATAATAGTTTATTTGTGTGCTCCAACAAACTGGAACCATCCTAAATGTCCTTCATCTACTTCAAAGACAGACTGTGGCAAATCCATACATGCAATATTACCCAGGAATGAGAAGGAAACCGTTATTGATACAAGCGACAGTATTTTCATATTTCAAATGCATTATAATAAGGGAAGGAAGCAAGATGCAAAAGACTTTATGCTTTGTGATTCCATTTGTACGGCATACAAAAAAAGCAAAAGTATAAAGAATGAGAGAAGATGGTAGATGCCAGGTTTTAAGGTTGGGGAAAGGAATTGAAAACCAAGGGGCAGAATTGGAGAATATTCTGGGAATTGGAATCACTCCATATTTTGTTTACTGTGGTAGTTACATGACCACCATGCATTTATCACAACTTATAAAACTGTATACAAAAAAAAGTGAATTTTACTGTATGTAAATTTAAATTTTTTAATAAAAATTATGGTGTTAACTAAAATGTCCATTTAGATTTTTTCATAAAATAGAAGACATATTTATCATTTTCAGTAGTGATATTATTGATTTGGATAGTATGCTGGCTATCTTCTGTGTGGTAGAGCATTGACTGTTCCCAGTTAATGTCTCAGTTTGATCACTATCAACTTCAACTGGTCTACCCAACCATGGAGCCAGTGAGAAATCCCCAGCACGAAACTTTTCAAATCACTTTTGACGTGTTCAAGCAGTCACAGCACCTTCTCCCTTTACCCTGCACATTTTTTGTGTGCTTCAGCTGTGTTTTTACTTTTCTTGAAATAATGAAGCATAGTATGTTGAAAATGTGTATTTTCTTCCATCTTCAATATTAAAATGTCTTTGCAAAAATTCACCAATTTTGATAAATTTTTTAAAATGCATGTTTATAGGACAGCTGTCACAATAGATTCTAACAAAGTTGTTTTGAATAGTTAGAGACAACTAAATGCTTCGATAGCCATCTTACAGAAAAACCAAATGAACTTTTCAGCCAACCCAATAATCATTGACAAGGAAATTTTAAAATATATTACTTAAGTTATTAAATGTTATCACTGATAGAATTAGAGATCAGGAAAACCACTGAGGAAATAATATAATAATAAGGAGTTAACTGGTGTTTTATTTTATTTAGAAAGAGAAATAGTAATGCAACTACTTTATTTAAAGATATTGACATAATCAAAAATTATAAATGGAAAATGGTGATCCCTGAAAACTGTTATGGGGAGAGATCTATACTTATTCCATCAGTTATGACTGAACTTTTTAAAGTGTATATACATTGTTTAACAAAAATGAGATATATAATGTTATATTTTATAAATGCTATATATACTATATATGTTATATAAAACATATATATATATATATTTTATGTTTTAAGAATTACATTGAACTAAGATGACAGATGGTAGATACTAAATTGGTCTTATTTAATAATGAGTTGAATAATATTTACAGAATGCTTCTGGTGTATTCATAACATAAACATCAGCCATTTTTTTTTGTTTGAAGTTAATTTCTGGATCTTGTTGACCCCAAATAATTATTAATGAATCTAGTAAATAAAGAAAACAGACAGTTTAGCAACATCCCTCAAACATTTAAGTAACATTCCATACCTTATTCTTATTTCTGTCAGTTTATGCTACATGCTTCCTTGTGGTGTGTAAAGTAGCCCATGTGGGTACTTGGAACACTCTAAAAGTTCTAAGAAAAAGTAGTTAGTTTATTAAAAGATGTGTGCCTCATACAATTTCTACATGATATAAAATTATCAGTATAGCTAACACATGATGGGTCCTACCACACAGGACACAGATATCAAGAGAAGGCTGCTAAGCCAAGCTGCTGTTTGGAATAACAGCATATGCCTTTATCCAACTTTTTCAGTACATTTTTTCTATAATCTCTCAAGAAAACCTACCAAATATTATTCTGACCCTGATAAATACATTCTTCTCCTTTCTAAATACAACACCATTTTTCTCATAGCAAAAATGATTTCCATCATAAGGTATCATTGAATAATACACCACTGTCATGACAAATGCTTAGAAAACTGCCTATTTCCTTGGTATTTATTTTGCATATTTCAACCCTATCAAAACCAAGTTTCTGTTGACTTCCATGCTTGGAAACCAAGCATTACCTATTGATTCTGAAAAAGACAGCCTTGATTACTAAAATAGGCAAAGTTGTAAGAACTAGTTTAGCTAAAATCATTGCCCTCTTTATAAACCTTCAATTCTATTTCAGGGAGAAGTATTTTTTCTTTTTACTTGACACAAATTCTCCACATTTAATATAGTTTCTGCATATATTTCCTTAATTTAATTGATTTCATGATAAAACCAAAAGAAGATCCCAAGTGTGGCATTATACAGACGGAACATTTGTTGAGAAATAATGCCTGCCCCCCTTATCCTATTTCTTCTGGTATTAAGGCATGCTGATTAAGATATCAGTATTCTGAACTTGTCTTCATTTGAACAACATTGCAATAAAAAACAAGAGATAGAAAGCTTATTGAGGGGGGTGGAGGATTTAAATTCCAACAAAGAAATAGATTCAATTTTAAGTACCCAGGAGGTTATTTTACAAGAAAGTATTAAAAAATATGTGTATAAAATACAGATTGCTAGTGGCCTTTATATCTCGAATATTGTTTTCCCAATATAACCCCCATTGAGGCAAAAGTAATATTAACAAAGGATAAAGTTGGACTGTAATTCTTAGTGTTTTAATAACATAGTTATAGCATAGCGAGTAAATTAAACTCCTTAATCTTTTCCCCGTATTTTACTCTACTGCTGCATTGTTGTACTTGAAAATGATCTTTCCACAAACAAAGTTGCTGATCATCCAAGATTGACTAAAAAGACAAAGTTTTCTTGATTCTTTGTTACCCCTTAGCTAAAATCTTTGAATAGGAGATTAAAGCTTAATTATTTGGATGTAACTGTTCAGCGTTATCAATCTGGCCTCTTCACCACTTGAAAGTGGAAATTGTTTGAGCAAAATAGGTGAGTGCTCTGTCCTTTCCCTTTTTAAAGAATCCACATTTTCTATTTCTAGATGAAAAATAACACTTTGACCAAATGCTAATCACACTTTCTGCTGACAAAGATAAAATAAACCAGGAGATTATCCAGAATACTAAGGGGATAGCAGTGTGCATAAATCAATACTGTTTCTACCTGTATCACTAATCTTCTCTCAGACATAAAACACAACGTTTTTTGAAAAATGCAGACCACTCTGAGATAAGGTTTAAAGTGCTCTCTCAATCTTAAATTAAACAATTTTCACATAAAAAATAATCTGAGAAAAGCCAGCATTCTCTACCCCATCACTATTGTATATTCAGTGTCACTCCATGCAGGTAATCACCTCAGTTTCATGTGTGAAACACACAGAAATATTCTGCACTTTAGAAATATTCTGTTAAATAAGAAATCTTAACAGAAACTACATCTTGCATTTTTTTTGTTGGAAAACATAATTTACCTATTGAGCCATAGCATTACATACAGAGTAGGTATGCCATCCTATTACGTCAATGTTTCATAATTTATTAAATTGTCCTTTAAGATATGTCTAGATTAGGACACATCTAAGGACACAGCTAATTCCTAATATTGATCCTGGTCCACTTTTGTCTGTTCTTAAGGTGAATTTCCTGTCATGGCCTTTTGCATCCTTCCTTGCCAGCCACACACAGGGGAAAGGGATCTTGATGTGAGGTGCTTCAGTTCATACTTTGGCCCCACCGGTTTTTCACTGTTAATTTTGGGTAAATTATTAAACTCAGCCCTGGCATGTGTGGCTCAGTGGATTGAGTGCCAACCTGTGAACCTTAAGGTCACTGGTTCGATTCCCAGTCAGGGTACATGTCTGAGTTGCAGGCCAGGTCCCCCATTCAGAGCATGCAAGAGGCAATCTTCTGCACATCACTGTTCTCTCCCTCTCTTTCTCCCTCCCTTACCCTCTCTCTCAAAAAAAATTAAATAAATAAAAAAAATTAAACTCAACTAAGACTCAGTTTATAATTCTGTAAAAATTATATAATAATGACATCAGTTTTATAAATCACAAAATTCATGAAATATTTATAGCCCAGCCCTGGTGCGTTCTAAATGCTTCATAAATAACACTGTGACTATTGATACCCTTATTCTCAGAAGGTTTCTGGGGCAGGAATTAAAATCATCATGACATATGCAGCCTTAAGTACATACTCCACGTATATGTAGCCTTGGCCTTGACCCACAACATCTACAGAATGGGTTTCTTTATACTTCTCCCCTCACAGGAGGCAGGTGCAGTCAAACCTCGGTTCTCAAAGGTTTCGGTTCTTGAACAATTTGGTTCTCAACCACGTTGTTCATGGAAAAAAAAATGTCTTGGTTGTCTAACAAAACTTTGGGTCTCAATTCCCTACCCAGCAAGCCTTTCATGCCGAAACCTATGTGATCAGTGAAGCTCGTCTCAGGTGGCAAACCAAGGAGATTCGTTTTTGTTTTAAATGATTCTCAGTGGGCTTCTGGAATGAATTAGGTTTAAGGACCAAGGTTCCACTGGATTTTCCTAACATCTGCATAACTACAATGGCTGTTGGGTCTTGCCATGACAACCGGTGGTGGTACTTCTTTAAAAATGATTGGACCCTTCTCATTTAGAATCAGTAAGTTGACAATATCTGTTAAATTGCAGGCTTGAACTCTAAGACACCGTATGCCTATTAGAAATCTTGACTGAAAATTAATTTGCATAGATGAAGCAGTCGATTGATTGTCTGGCTAACATTCAGATCTCCTGGGTGCATAACAGTTAACAGCTCTTGTCTCTTCCTACACTGTGGATTTAGCCGTGCCTTGTAAAGGGATGCATCACTCCCTTATCCCCATAACTAAACAGTCAATCCCCGTTGTGCCTGCACTAGCTGCTCTAGAATAGTGGTGAGACTAGACCCAGCCTTCCCTTCTGTAGGCATATGACTTGGACATCAGATGGAATGAAACCGAATTCTCTTGTTCTTTGAGTTGTCTTGGTTCCTGTGAGCACTAATGTGGAAGTATCTCCTATTATCTCATTTATTTCCACCATATCCATGTGTAAATTGGCTATTATTTTCCCCACATAACAGAAAGAGCAAGTTATGAAACAAAATTTTGCATAAAAGAATTAAATGTAGAAACTTGTCCTCGTTAGAACTTTGCTTCAAGTAAGTGCTTCCAAGTTATAATCTAATCTTAACAATGATAACTTCCCATGTTCACACTGACTTCACATTTATGTATTTATCTGGGTCTCAAAAGGACCTTTTCTGTTGATGAGGCAAATACTGTTATCCCTTTTTAAAGATAATAGTATTGAATTTGAAGTTAATGTATTTCCCCGAAGATACTTTTTTTTTCTATTATTGAAAGGGCACAATTTCTTTTCTCTTAGCCAAATGTTCTTCTAGTGATAAAGGTAGTGATGATGATGTAAGAACATATATAATAATATGAGGGCAAAATTAACAGCTTAGTGTTTCCAAGCACGTGTGTGAAAATCCCAACAGTGTGGGCTTAAGGATGATGATACATTGCCTCATCTAATCCTCATAGTTTTTTTAATTTTTATTTATTTATTTATCTTTAGAGGGGAAGGAGAGAGGGAGAGAAACATCAATGTATGGTTGCCTTTTGTGCATCCCCTGCTGGGAGTTAGCCTGCAAGGAACCAGCCTGCAACCCAGGCATGTGCCCTGACTGGGAATTGAACCGCGATCGTCTGGTTCGCAAGCCCGCACTCAATCCACTGAGCTACACCAGCCAGGGACTAATCCTCATATTAACGCTATGAAATAAATATTACCTTAAACAAATTAGGAAAATAATCCCGGGAGATGTTTAAATAAGTGTCCCAGATGACTTATGTAAAAACTTAGATGCTTCTTTACGTGACAATGTTTATCAGAAATATAGTACAAAAACAGCACGTGCCTCCTGTTGGTGTGGCAGTTGGTGGGAGCACTGTCCCATACACCAAAAGCTTTGGGGTTCGATTCCATGTAAGGGCACATACCTAGGTTGCAGGTTCAGTCTCCAGTCAGAGCACATATTGAAGGCAACCGATGTTTCTTTCTCTCTCTCTATTTCCCTTCCTCTCTCTCTAAAATCAATAAACATTCTTTAAAATGTAAGAAATAGCACATGTGCTGGTCCCTTCTAGTTTTACTATTAAAAAATAAAAATAACCAGAGGGGAGGAGGGAGAGGAATAATGGGGGAAAGAAAGAGACGGGTCATCAAGGAACATGTATAAAGGACCCATGGACAAAGCCAAAGAGGGGAGGATGGAGTGTGGGAAGTGGGGATGGACGGAGTGGGGGGAAGTCGTGGTTGGAAAGTGGAGACAACTGCTCTTGAACAACAATAAAAATAAATAAATAAATAAAAATTATACTCGAAATGACAAATGTCTGTATTATTTAGAACATAAATTACTATTCCACAATTTCCTCATTATAAACTCTCATATCATTATTCTTTAAATGCCATATAAAATTATTACTTAGTTTTTACTAGGACAAGGATTTGGCGGGCACTCACGTAATTGCTCTGGAGCGTCTTCTCCTCTGGCTGTAGTACCAAATGAGTGTGAGTTTTTTAAAGGAAGAAGTAAATTCATTTCTCTACCTCCGCAAATTCCATCCTCTCTGTATGTTTCTCTACATTTCCCCAGGTCTTGCCTTCTCTTTCTTACCATGATCTCTTAGTCCAGACCATTGACATATCCAATTGAAAAATACTTATTTCCATCACAGTTCATTTAACAAACAATTTTGAAGTACTTAAAATACTTCAGTACTTTATTAGGGGCCATAATTACAGACATGAATAAAATAAACCTGGCATCTTCCCTTAGAGATTAAAGTATAAAATGATATTGACATTAAGCAAATGCATTGATTGAATGATGATACCGGGGGCCTGAAAAAACAGGAAGATGCAGGATGATATGTGACTTTTAATAAGAGGGGTTCATACAACCTATTAACTCAAGAAGACTCTCCCTGATAAAGTAATTTTACTAGAAATTAATTATGTGAATAGGAGGCCCTGGCTGGCATAGCTTAGTGGATTGAGCTCAGGCCTGCAAACCAAGGAATCGAGGTTCAATTCCCAGTCAGGGCACATGCCTGGGTTGGAGGCCAGTTCCCAGTGGGGGACACATGAGAGGCAACCATACATTGATATTTCTTTCCCTCTCTCCTTCCATTCCCCTCTAAAGATAAATAAACAAAATCTTTAAAAATTGTGAATAGGAGTTACACATATGTATAGAGTAGAGAACCTGTCCAAAGGCTGTGAGGTAGGAAGGACTGAGGAAGGTATTGGCACTAAAGTTGGTGAAGAAGGATAAGAGTCCACTATGCTACTGAGGTAAACAAGAGTCATATATACTTTATTCCTAATATCCACTTTCTTGTATAATTAAAATATTGTAATCAGGGGAGGCTTTTATGGTTGAAAACATATACTGGTAAATGACAAGATAACTCATTAGAGACCAAAACACTGTATTTGAAGAGATGGGTTATGCAAAAATTACAAAATCTTAGGCAAATGCTAGTGGTTAAAATTAGAGTCGCAACAATGGATACGGAGGAGCGGAACCCTTGTCTAGGACTGATTAAGGGGTTTAGTCTGCAGCTGGAAATTTATCAAAAGAGTAAAAGAGCAAGAAGAGTCAAAAGGAAATTAAAATATTTTGCATGAGAAGTTAGATTAATTTTTTTGAAAGTTCTGAAAGGTTAGAAATCAAGTTTTAAATATGTTCATTTGAAGATAGCAAGGAGAAGTGAGTTGAAAAATAAAAAAAAACTATATGAAACAGAAGAGAGGCATGGAAAATCCAATTTTGATATATTTATATTAGTCAACAATTAAAAGAAACACACCTTTAGTGCCTTCAAAAAATTAATGAATCTTCAAAACCTGCTAAGCAAAAATTGCCAGACAAATCACAATCTCATAATTTTATATAAGTGATATTTAAAATAGGTAAAACTAATCTATAGTAATAGAAATCAGATGAATGGTTTCCTAGGGTAAAAAAAAAAGTGGGAAAAGGGAATCAGACAGTTTTGGAACAACATGAAGTTTTCTCAAGTGGTGAAATTTATCAATATTGATTGAGGTGGTGACCAAACAGGTGCATCAACATTGATTGAACAGTAGAATTTAAATTGATGCATTTTATTCTATGCACATTATGCCAATAATACTGATTTTTATTTTTTAAAGATTTTATTTATTTATTTTCAAAAAGAGGGGAAAGGAGGGAAAAAGAGTGGGAGAGAAGCATCAATGTGTGGTTGCCTTTCACATGCTCCCCCACTGGGACTTGGCCTTCACCAAGCATGTGCCCTGACTTGGGATCAAACTGGTAACTCTTGGGTTCAGAGGCTGGCACTCAATTAACTGAGTCACACCAGCCAGGGCCCAGTAAAATGGATTTTTAAAAGATAAATATATTAGCTAATTTTATGGTTTACCTTTTTCCAAAATTTATAAAAGATACAATTAATTTTAACGTAGGGCTAAAAATAGTATTCAAGTAATTGAGAATCTATTCCTTGTATTAAAACTCTCAAATAACACGCAGAAGGTTAGTAAAAGTATATTAAATTATATTGAATTTTGTGCATAGAAAAACAGCACAGTCATATATATTGATTGCCCCTGGTAGAATACCTTAACCCCTTCTTGGTGATTCACAATGCACAATAGCATACACAAGATTTAGAAGCTTTAATATACATATCACTTTCATTGCTTTCAACCAATCACTTCTATATAGTAGATCCTCAATATACTTACTAAATAATATGAAATAAACTTTTTTCATTACGACATCAATGAACACGCTATAAACATGGCATTCCACACAGTTTTTCCTCACTCTCCTTAGCCACACCGAGTGGTCCTATCCTGCCAGGAGTAATTCTCTACATGGTCACAGTGTCAGCAATTTACCTGTCAGATAAGTGGTGCCTGAGTACACACTGAAAAACATAAAATAATGACATTATATAGTGACCGGTTTATATATCTCATCTTCTTCCCTAAGATTAGAGAGTTGCAAATGTTCAGTGTTCACTTAACCCAGCAGAAAAACGAAGAATAGAGAATTTGCATTTTTATATAAGGTAGTCAAAATTTTATTTTTCTTCTTTAACAATGTTTTACATATTGAATAATAACATATCAGATTTAAAAAATAATTTTAATCATGTCATACGACATGGAAATATATGTTTGGTAAAAGTTTATATTAGTATTTATTTATGTAACAAAAGGAAGTGGTTTTGGTTGCTGCCCCCTATGTCTTTGTATGTCCTTAAATTTAAAACAGCTTTCTAAGTTTTAATATTGAGGCTTCTCTAACCTCATAAAATGAACTGGAAAGTGTTCCCATCTTCTCTACTTTCTGAAAAATGTGGTATGAAGTTAATATTATTTATTTCTGAATTGTCTGGTATAATTTATCAGCAAAAGCATTTAGGTCTACAGTTCTTTGTGAAAACCTTTTTGATAATTTAGTTTTTATTATAGATATAGAACTATTATGATTTTCTATGTCATTTTGTGTAAGTTGTATTTTTAAAAAAATAAATACATTACATCTAGTTGTCAAATTTTAAGTTTTATTAGTATTAAGCCATCTCTTATTACCATTATTATCTATGTGATATGTAGTGATATACCTCTGCAGTTTTAAAATTTAATTTCAGATTGTCATATGAGATAAAATGAGAAGAAACTTGATTAATTCAATTATTTTAATTTTTCAGCCATTTTTATTCCAAATGAAAAATGAAGAAATGGTAAAGGGTGATTATATACATAAACATATATGATATATACTGAGTTATATATTTTTATATGGTATTTGTTTACTGGGCGAGAAGTTTAAATATGAATAATTTTAATTATTATAATGAATATAATGATTTCAATGATTTAACAATGGAAGTCTCCAATCTCATTTTGGAGCTGATAAATGGCAATGACAATATGTAGATAACACAGATGATGCCGGTATGATAACTCAGTTTCAACTCATTTTATATAGACCTAGCAATCAGAAGTTACACAAGGTCATACAAAGTGTGTGTTACGAGCTCTTACTTAACTCTTAACACAAAACAAAAAATAAGTAAAATTTATCTTAAGCATATTATGATTATTCAGTAAATATCCTTGTTTGCTATTTACTGTCGTAACCAGACGGATAGATTTTGGGGCACTCTTATGTAAATGCTTTGGAGCATCTCCTCCTCTGATTGTAGTAACAAATGAGTGTGAACTTTTTTTTTAAAAGATTTTATTTATTTATCTTTAGAGGGGAAAGGAAGGCGAGAAGGAGAGAAATGTATGGTTGCCTCTCGTGAGTGCCCTACTGGGAACTGGCCTGCAACCCTGGCATGTGCCCTGACTGGGAATCGAACTGTGATCATGTGGTCCGCAGGCCCACGCTCAATCCACTGAGCTACACCAGCCAGGGTGAGTGTGAACTTTTTAAAGGCAGAAGAAAATTCATTTCTCCACCTCCACAAATTCCATTCTCGCTGTATTTTTCTCAGAGAGAAAAATCATATTTCAGTAGGTTGCAGAAAAACCATATTTTTAAAATAAAAATAAAGTGCACAACATATAATATCCCTCTTTTCCAAAGTTTTACAAGATGGTTCCCTAAGATTTAAAAATAATTAATTTGTTTAAAGATCCATTAATGTCTTGCACTCTAAGGTTTAGATCCCAATTTTCTTATGGAACAGACGGCCAATTTTGTTATTGTTTTTTCTCTCATAAATGATTCTCTAAGTTTTAAGAAGCATGAATTTTAATCTTTATGACTGAGTAACACTTACAACCTATACAAATTATTTTGGAAAAATTATTCTTCTGATGCTCTTTTTCTCCTAATCATCATACAAAATATCTCTTCCCAAGTGTTTCTGAGAAGATAAATATTACGTCCAATATCAAATAAATGAAATGCATCCCAGAAATGAGCTTCCTTATCTGGGATAAGAGACAATGCCAAATTTGACAGGAGTGTGGCACATAACACACATCATTAGTAATTCTAGTATGAAAACATGTTTTTGTTTGTTGCTTTAACACTTCTAAATAAACAGAACTGAATCATACAATACAGAATAACTTTGTCTTATGCCTTGGACCTCCTCCGTCATTTAACTCTGGATAGACCCATTCTTCTAACATTTTTGTGAGGTTTCTTTGAGGGAAATCTTGAGTTCTTGCTTGAGTTTTGTTTTCCTGCTTTGCTCAGCATTTTATGTGAACAGTAGACCCAATGATAACTAACATTCAGCTTTAAAGTAAATATTCCTCTAATTGCTTTGACAATCATAGTACAGGAGACAAGGGCAAAGACACTGGTAAGTACAGAGTCTTATAAAACTCTTGATCCCTTATTTTTATAATCATGTTTTCTCCAAGATTTTAGTTTGGCCACCTACCAGAAAATTAATATAAAGCCACCCAGGATAATTTTTAAAGTAGCATACTGTTTCTTTTTTTTTTACCACAAAATAAATTCATTTAGAAATGTGGTATTTTATTATATCATTTGTTTTTGAAAATCTGGAAAATCAGTCTTCACTATCTCCAAGAATGTGATCTAATGCTGTGCAAATATGTAGATAAAATACTAATATGTCATTTTCATTAATATAATTCTAAAAATAGCATTACATATATATTGTGAATCATGTAGATTGATTTTTCAATCATCTTTATAATAGAAAAGTATTTAAGCTTGGAGACATTAAATAGAATGGGCCACCTATTTCCCTGTGGATTTATTTAAAAATGTTTCTGGAAACAAAAGAAATAAAAATTCCTTTTTTCTATATCCATTAATAAAATAGGGTGATTGCTTAGGTTAAAGAGTGAAAATGTTTAATTCATTGGTTAACTTAAATACAATCTTTTGATGTTGGATACTAGGTTAGACACTGAAGATAAATATAATGCTAAAATGACACTTTAACAGTTGCTATACAAATTAGAATTATATCAGTTGCACATCACAGAATTCTAATTAAAATGGCTTAAACAATAAGGGATATATTATATCAAGAAACAAGAAATCCAGATGTGAGAAGTATTATAGTATTGGTTAATTTATACTTATTGTCAGGATCAAGGGTCGATATTCTTTCACTTTTTTTTTTTTAAAGATTTTATTTATTTATTTATCTTTAGAGGGGAAGGAAAGAGGGAGAGGAACATCGATGTATGGTTGCCTTTTGTGCGTTCCCTGCTGGGAGTTGGCCTGCAGGGAACTGGCCTGCAACCCAGGCATGTGCCCTGACTGGGAATCGAACCGCGATCCTCTGGTTCGCAGGCCCGTGCTCAATCCACGGAGCTACACCAGCCAGGGCGATATTCTTTCACTTTTTCTTTTCATACACAATGTCAACAACAGAAAGTATCCAAATCACAAATCAACTTACGAAAACATAAATTATAACCAAAATGCCATACTACTATAAACCCAGTAGAATGGCCAATTTTTTAACTGACCGAAGCAAGTGTTGCTGAGAATGTGCAGCAAGTGGAACGGTTGTGGACCGTCTCGTGGATTGGAAAACAGGTATTTTCCAACAGAGCTAAACTCACCTATACTCTTACTGTAGGAGCCAGCTACGATAAGAGCCAGCTGCAAGTAGAAATTCCAACAGGATATAGTTAGGCCCCCGCCCCAGAATGTATTCAGTGTACAAGGCCAGTCAGGCATGAAGCTAGATAAGGAGAATGTGGAAGGCCAGTAGGAGGAAAAAAAAAGAAAAATATGTTCTGCCTTCCAACAAGAGGGTCCCACCAATGAGTAAGGAGGCTATTGTTCAATGGCACCAATCGCTAACAGCCACATCTGCTTCTGTATATTGCTTGCTTGCAGTATTTTATAAAAACCCTTTAGTCTGTAAGCCAGGCGCGACTTCCATATTGTAGCTCTGAGGAGCTACGGTGACTCCGGTCACAGTTGGGGAAGTTCGCCCCTGCGCAGGTTAAAAGTTTGGCCAATAAATAACATCTAAATGCTCTAAGTGCCTGGACATTTGGTTACTCGCTCTTCGAATGTAACATTTGGAGGCCCCAGCGAGATTCGCTTCCGAAGGGGAAGCGTCGTCCGGGANTCTGGAAACAATAGAAATAAAAATTCCTTTTTTCTATATCCATTAATAAAATAGGGTGATTGCTTAGGTTAAAGAGTGAAACTGTTTAATTCATTGGTTAACTTAAATACAATCTTTTGATGTTAGATACTAGGTTAGACACTGAAGATAAATATAATGCTAAAATGACACTTTAACCGTTGCTATACCAATTAGAATTATATCAGTTTCACATCACAGAATTCTAATTAAAATGGCTTAAACAATAAGGGATATATTATATCAAGAAACAAGAAATCCAGATGTGAGAAGTATTATAGTATTGGTTAATTTATACTTATTGTCAGGATCAAGGGTCGATATTCTTTCACTTTTTCTTTTCATACACAATGTCAACAACAGAAAGTATCCAAATCACAAATAAACTTACGAAAACATAAATTATAACCAAAATGCCATACTACTATAAACCCAGTAGAATGGCCAATTTTTTAACTGACCGAAGCAAGTGTTGCTGAGAATGTGCAGCAAGTGGAACGGTTGTGGACCGTCTCGTGGATTGGAAAACAGGTATTTTCCAACAGTGCTAAACACACCTATACTCTTACAACATGGAATTCAACTATTTGCTTTCACTTGAGGTCGCACACTGGAAAGGACAGTTCAATAAGACTCTAAGTATCAGAGATCTTACCCAGTATCAAATTTTACTAATAATTCAAAGTTTACAAGTAACTGCAAGATGCAAGCAAAAATTGAACACCAAAACATCTTGAATATAATGAATCACTTGGTGCCTAACTCCAAGGGACTGATGATGTACTCAGAAAGAGAGAAAAAAAAAAAAACAGGTATGAATGAGTTGTAGAAAAATTTCTGGCATCTTCCAAAAAGCAACACATCTAGTCCTTGGCACAATCTGAGTAAACTGTATTGGATTAATTTCTCTTCATTACTAGACAGAAAAAATGACCATAGGAAAAAAGTTCAATATAACCTATCTAAACTTTGAAAATTTACTACAAAAATTCTTTTAAAAGTCCTCTAATGCCTTGTATAAGCTTAGGTTTATGGAATGATTAAGACAATGATTGTGGAAAAATAAGAAATTCAAACTTTGGCAGAGCAATTTATCATTTTTCTATTGCTTTTACGTGTGTGATTGCATATGGAGATCAGGGTTTATCATAAACTTTTCAACCCATAAATCCTCTAAGATTTGAAATCTTAAAGTTATTGGATAACATAAAACTTTTCTGATAAGTGAAGATGCTGATGAAATAAATTATAAGATTTCACAGTTAAGTGCAAAGAAAGCAGAAAGGTGGAAGTAAAAATCCAGAGTAGGCAAGTTTATAGAAAAGACTATAAAAGCACAAAATCCATGTTATGTGTAATTATCAGCAACCTAGAGATAGAAAGATAATAACAGTAAATTTTATTGTTATTGCTACTTATGGTGGCTTGCCATCCCCCTCCCACCCTCGGGCCATCAACCCTGTGTTGGCACAACCAAAATATTTAATAAATTCTTTAGGACTTTAATGATAGTGTAAAAATAAATGAAAAGACTTTGGGAATTGATTTAAGACAATATGCTTTCAGCACTTTATGTACAATCATATAATACATTCACGTGGTGACCATCTTTCAATTTGAAAGATGATGATATGGAAGAAACAGAATCAAAACCAATGTAGAAATAAATACAGTAAATATATTACCAATGTATTTATTTGCCTAATCCTGATACAGAAGATAAGAGGTAAAACACTGAAATTGGGCAAAGTTATCTTAGAATAAAGAATAAGAAAGCCCTGGTTTACAGTGGATAATAAACTTAAAGAACTATTTGTTCCAAGAAGTGAGAATAGCAGAAAACTAACCAAGATTCAAAGTGATTTTCATCAGATTATTAATGATAGAACTATAAAAAGTTAATAAACAGAGAGGAAAATGTCCAGTATGAGTTCTATTTCTAACATCATTCTGGTTTATACCATTAACATAAATTGTAAAGAAGAACTAAAAATGACAGATAAACATGAATATATATTGGATATAAAATCTCTGGGTTAAAATTTCAATTAAATAACAGTAAGATAAAGTTTAATCAATTCTTAAATTAACACTTCAATAATGAGAATAATATACAATATTGCCTAGTGTACTGTGAACAGGTCCTCTTAAGCACTGCCGGTTAAAATTACATTAGGACCTCTAGACTAAAACCACTTTGGCAGTTAATAACAAGAGTGTTCAAAGGAGATATTCCTTTATGAAGAAGGAATTTCATATCTAAGAGTCTACAGAAATAAAACAGGAAATACTAAGCATAGAAGTATAAAAGGGATGTTTATAGAAAAGATATTAGCAAGAGACAAAACTAGCAACAGTAAATGTTTACCTCTAGGTAAACCAATCAATACATAGTACACATCTATATAAAGAATTTCATAAAGCTGTCTAAAATTCTATTTTATAAAACTATTTAATGATATAAATAATGCTCATGATTATGCGAAGTGCATAAAGGAGAAAATAAAATTGCACATAGTGTAACCCAATTTGGTAACAATAAAGAAAAACAAAGAAACATGTGTCACATGTACACACACACACTTAGAGAAATTAAAAGGGCAGATGGGATAGATGATAGACAAGGATGATGATGATGGTGAGGAGGAGAGACAGAGGGACAGACAGAAAAGTGATTATTTCTTCATAGAATTATGGGTAAATTTCACTTTCTCCTTTTTACCCTCTTGGGAGGAATACGCGTTATTAATTTTATTACTTTTAACTAGGAATATGTAAAACTCTAAGACATCCATTTTATTATATAATTAATCATATTGTAATTGTTTAAAAGAGTAACAGTTTTAATTCTGAAATTTAATAAATATTTTATTTCGGAGAAATCTGACTCCTCCATTTTGTCCTCTCACTCTTGGATGTCCCTTCAGAACACGATCTATATAGAAATTAGCAGAGTGTAACTATTAAATAATGACATTGCTCTCACACACACTGACTCAAAATTAAAATGTAAGTTAATAAGTTCTTCATAAAAATGACATTATTTTACAGAGGGCCACTACCTGAGATTGCTAGTTGATTAAATCTTCAGCAAAATGCATTTGTTCTTTAGTTCTATAAATATTGATTTTGTCATAACGGCAATGCAGAATTATTGCTTGCACTTACGTCAGCACAAGGAACCCTATTGTTTTATCAGAACATTATGTTTCCTATTTTACTTTTCAATTTCCTGGATGTATCAAGACAAATAAAATGAGTTAAAAAAGACACCTGTGAATCAAATTTAAATCACCTACAAATACAATGAGAAATGTAAGACAGTTTCTATGAAAACAAAGACAAGTTTAGCATATCAGAAGTTGAAATTGCAAGTTAATTCTGATGGGCACTTAGGTTATTTCCAGCACTTGGCTACTATAAATGATGCTGCTATGAATATAAGGGTGCATGAGTTCTTTTGAATTAGTATCAGTAAATGAATGGATTAAAAAACTGTGGTACATTTACACAATGGAATACTACGCAGCAGAAAGAAGGAAGGAATTTCTAGCTTTTGTGACAGCATGGATAGAAGTGGAGATATCATACAGGTGAAATAAGCCAGTTAGTAAAAGACAAATACCATATAATCTCACCTAGAAGAGGAGCCTAATGAACTAAAATAAGCTAATGAGCAAAATATAGCCAAAGGCATGGAAACGTGGAACAGACTAACAGCTGCCAAAGAGAAAGGGGGAGGGGATAATGGTGGAAAGAAGAAGGGACTAGCCAATGAACATGTCTGAATGACCCATGGATGTGAACACAGAGTGGGAATTGACTGTGGGAGTGGGGTGGGTAGAGGAGGGCAAGGGGGAAAAACTGGAACGAGTATAATAACATAACAATTAAGAAAACAAAAGTAAATTTTGATGACATAAACTACTTATTTAAATATTTTATTTTTATATTGGAATAATATCTAATATCTGGCCACAGTTACTTCCTATAGTAAATTATGCTGTTGATTTACTATAACGATTCTAAGTAAAAAGTGTTTCTAGCTTAAATAAATATAGATGGTAAACTCTGTATTATATATGTTATTTGCAAAAAAAGATTGTGATGATATATGCTGTGAGTCACAATAACAAAATTTTACTTCCAAAGACATGAAGACTCAATAGTGAAAATAATTTATTTGCAAGTGACATGATAATAGAATTCCTCCTAACACTTCAATATACTAGAACACAATAGCCAAGTGACAATTAGAAATAGCATTTTCTGCTTATTCTTGCTATATTCACAAATTAATTTGGGGATACATTTCAGCTTTTTTTTTTCATTTCAGCTTTTTAAAAAAATTAAGACAAAGACAAACTTAAGATCTGTTTTAAGTGTTATCAGTAGAGTGGTAGAAAATATAGACAATTTATCATTTTTAAAAGCATTCACTATATAAATATTGCAACATTTTGGAGGTAACATGAGTTTACATATTAATTCCTGAACCTGTTTATATTAGATTAATACATTTTTTAGATCTTTACAGTTCCAATTAGATTTTATAGATTTTATCCTTTTTGTCAATTAGTGTAGGATAGACTAAGAAAACAACTGGACCCAAGTAGGTAATAAATCAGAACAATGAAAAGTCGTAGTTCATGGAGTTCCCAAATTTATAGTGTATAGGGAATATCTACTCCCCCAAATCAATAGAAAATCAAAACTGAAGGCAACTTCTCTAACTCCGGTATGCAGTTTTCAAAGTTGCCATGGAGACTGTATTCCCAGTCAGAATCAGAAACAAGCACGCAGGAATACAATTAAGAGATTGGGCAGGAGTGAGGTTCATATTACATAGAAGAGAATATAGTCACGTGCGCCTATCTTTCTGAAAAAGATGTTGGAAACTGTAACCCAGGAAAAAGAATATATATTTTTTTAGAAGATTGCAAATAGCCACCACCCAAGTTGGCCCCTCTATCCATATACATATATAATTTTCCCCATAGAGAACATACCCCTTCCCAAGTGAGGCAACCTAACAACCCCTCCAGTTACAAGAGTCTGCTCAGTTGGTTAGATTTGAATTTGGTTCCCTGTGTAGTAATGGCCTGTGATTGAAAGAGAAGTTAGGATGCAGTTCCCCCACTCTCAACATCAGGACAAGAGCAGAATGGTTTTATGAAAACTCATATTTAGGGAAAAAGAAAATGAGAAACACATCACAGCCCCTAGCTCACGACAGAGTAAAATCCTGCAGAACAGACACAAATGGCAAGATTTCATTCTTTTGTAATCTGAAGTACATGGATGGAAAATACCCTTGAAAACTTCATTATTTTAGGCAGCTCTCTCTTGCTCAGTCTCTTTCTATCTCTCATTGGCTGAGAGAAGAGGACTTCTGTTTAACTTTTTATTTTAATACAGTATTAGACTTACATGAAAGTTGCAAGAATGATGCTAAAATCCCTATATCCATATCATTAAAATTTCCCAATTGTTAATAATTTTATAGGCTTGTGGTTTCCAAAGCAACAAAATTCAATTAAACATATATATGCTTCTGACAAGTTCCATGTTGTGGTTATTTCCATGTTCCAGTAAATGCTGAGGAGTTTTTTCCTAGCCATAGTTTTTGTCTGCTAGTTGTAGGTTTTGTAGCTCTATTAAGTTGCCTTTGTTTCTTTGTTCTTCTCCCTCCACATGTGCCCCCCCCCCTCACATCTCCCTCTCAAATCCTTTTAAGTGTATGCAACAGTAGGAGTCAATGAGAAGGCGACCCCTCTCAAGCCAATTTTTGCACAAGCTGAAGCCCTTTGACTACACTATCTGAAGAACGCCTTTGGTCCTCAGAGCTTTTTTCAGTTTTATCTCTCATTGTTCAGGATTCAGAGCATTTTGGGTTTTCCAACTGTCTAATGCTTTTAAACTGGCTTTCTCTGTTCTCTTCAATCTTTCTTTAAAACCAGCTAATTCTTGCCTGAGCTCAGCTTTTTTCTCACAATGCACGGCTGGGTGCAGCAAGTAACAGTCAGTCACACATTTATTAACATTCTGTCTTTTTCTCCTCCCTTCCCTGAGGGCAACAAGTCCGGTAGGTACGTGTTCTACCTTCCAAGTAATTGCAGGTGGAGTTTTGTCACTATATAGCCCAAATCCTCCCTTTGCAACTTGCTATCTACATTTTTTCTCACCATCTACTAAGATTTCACTAATTTTTGTTGTTAGAGCAAGAATTTATAGTACCTTTTCATTTTTATGGCAATATTCCATTTCAATATCATTTTTCTACTAGTTAGGGTGAGCTGGGGTATAGACAATAGACCTAAACATATTTTAATGCAGGGTAAAATTATTCTCATGTAAAGACCTAGGAATGTTCCAAGTCAATGGCCAAGCCTGGGGCTAGGTGGGGGCACTCTACAAGCTGCTATTTAGGAAAGGAAAGGGGGAAAAACATAAAGGCGTGTTCTTGGGTGATTTTTATAGGAGAGACCTGGAATATACACAGCACTTTTTCTCACATCACACACCAATCCGCAGGGGAAGTTCAGAATGCCATCTCAGTTTTGCATCCAACAAAAAATGGGCAGGTGGGCAGGTAGTGGTCTCTAACTCCCTTCCGAATTTCTCCAAAGTGGTTGCATAATTCATGAGGAACCAAGTATATATGAAAATATAAAAATAGGCAAGGGAAAAGTGAAATATGTTAAAAGGAGAGAGCAGCAGTAAACAATGAAGGTATAGTCATTTCATAATTTGCATTTAATAAATTGAAAGGAAATACTACTTCCTTTGTTGAATGAATATATGTATTTCCCTAGTTACTATCCATCTGTTTACACGTTTTGAAAACAGTGATTATGAAATTAAAATTATGTTATGAGGTTTTATATTTTATTTCATACAATAATGTGCATTTGGCATAAAAAGGGCAGAAAATGAAGTAAACATTAACATTTCAATAATGCTCTAATTTCTAACTTTGTAACTTAAATGTGATTGTCAGTCAAAAGGCAATGTTACTTTCCTATTTAAGAAAACTGTCTTTTAACATTAGAAAGGATTTCCTGTGCCTACATAATTCCTTTCTACTCAGGTTCTCATACCTATTTCTCTGATATAATTCAGGGTTTTATTGTGGCAAGGGAACAGAACACTGCACAGAAAAGTAGGTGCTCAAGCATGTACTTTAAATACTGAATCTGGAATGTTTTGCATTATCCAGTTTTAGCCTACATCTGTAACAAGATTTTAATATATCTAGATTTGGCCATGAACAATACACTATAATAGTGTGGCAATGGTTCCATTTTTAAATAAACATTAAAATCATTATATTTATTAATCATTAATTATTTACCAGAATTTACCTTATTTAATCTTCACAAAACATAAGTTAGATCCTATCCTTATACCTGTTTTACAGATTAGAAAATTGAGGCTCAATAGTGTTATTACTTACCCAAGGTCCAAAAACAAAAACGAAAAAAATAAATGTATCCCCAGAGAGAAAATACAAACCCCTCCATCTGATCTTAAAATTTAGTAAAAGTTGCCAATGTACTATGTTGCCCTATATGATAATAGCAAATGTTTTTATAGCATGAAATCAGTACTAACATGCTTCTAGAAACTTTATACCTGTTATTTCATTTCATCATCACAACAACTGAATGGGGCAGGCATCTCTTTATTATGGAAGAGGAGAATGAAGCGTAGAAAGGTTAGATCACTCATGTTCACATGGCCATGAAGACAGGGGGCTAGGCTCACACCCAGCTGTTTAACTCCAGGATCTGTGCATCCATTTACCTACTCCTCAAAGCTGTGTCTCATATTCTGCTTAATTCTTACCAAGAAGGAAGTTTATTAGAGTAATAAGTGACCTACTGACATCAGAAGAGGACAAAATGTCAGCTTGCCACACCTGTCTGTGAAATTGATTATGTACGATTTCCTTTTATTTCACTGTTGGTTACTACCTAAACACATAACATCATCCATCTGAAAAATACTTATTTATCTATTGATCTGTACACTCCATATATATTCAGGCCCTGAAATTATTTTGCTAGAAATAATTAAAATTAATCACACATTTATTCTGTATTTCAAATCAGGCATGACACAACAATATTATGTTATACACCCACTATGACTTTAGTTATTAATCACAGAATCATATCTCATATCCTCAAACCTGTAATGCTCATTTCTCTCACTCAGCCAACACTGCAGTGTTATAAATACAACAGTCCTATTTCCAATTCAATGACTGTGAGAACATGTACACTTTGTTGAAAAATTGGAAATAGGTTACTTTCTACAAGGAAATTAAAGTTTAATTGTTAAAAAGAAGAAACTATGAAGAGTAATTTGATTCTAAAAATATCTCAGCCAATCTCATCCTACATAGTTATAACGATTATGATATCAACACAAAATAAAACAGTTAGAAAGTGAAAATGATGACCATGCATTTTCATTTAAAAGGCTTAAACCAAGTTTTCTTTACTTGCCTAATTTGATCTTTCATTACTTTCTGTTTTACAGTTTATCTTACCATTTCTCCATATGTTGCCAATACAAGCACAACCGTCACCCACAACACTGGCTGAGGGCTGGGCGGTTGCCTTTGCACAGGCCCCCAGACAGAGAACCTGCTCTTTGTGGCTGATCCTCCAAAGGAGTAGCTTTGCTACAATGTCAGGGCAGAACTCTGATGACTTCCATATTCCCACTTGTCTACCTAGGTTTGGATTTATTCTTACCAAGACGGTTCTGAGAACATAATACAGATGTTCCATGTTAAGGCAGTCAATGCTGCCTCTGCTCAGCACCATACTTAGTTTTCTTCATGAGTCAGTCTTTCTGCGGTGCTATTATAGGTCTGGGACACTGAGAAAGAGTTAAAGATGTGACCTGAAGACACAACACACCTCGAGTTCCAATGAATGGGAAACATTATTCTTAAAACATAAAGAGTGTCCTCTAAAAAGAGAAATAAATAAACTTTAGTATAACTGACAGAGGTAACTAAGCATCATTACTCTCAGCAATGAACCCTATCAAATGTCACCCTCCAATTTTAAAACTCACAGCAGCAGAATATAAAAGTGTTCCCTAAAAGCAAGTAGTGGAGTATCCCACTTACTTTTCCATTTATTTATATCTAAATTCACCAGAAAAGTAGCCATGAATAAATATTACCTCCTTATTCTACAGTTAGAGAAATGGACTTTGATGGATTAATTAAACAGAGAACACAACTAGATAAAAAAGTGAAAGATTATTTTTCCTATGGTTGGAGATATACCATAAAATTATAAAACTTTTACTTTAGGCAAAGGAAATGAGAAGATTAAACAAATTCATTATTATTGCTTCCCCAATACATCAGTTACCAAAATGGGGTTGAGATAAGTGTTACAGTACTTTACTCAGGTTTTCTGCTACTTACTAACACTATACAAGGTCTGTCCAGATGGTACCCAGCCATGTAATACGAAAAATAAAGACATTTATTGAAGAAGATACAGGATACAAGAAACATTGCACATGGAACAATGACGCCTCAGTCCCCTTCAAAGTAGGCATCTTGGGACCTCACGCAGTTCCAGTAGCCATCAGCTGCCCTGTTGTATTTTTCTGAATCTCATCCTTGGTCTGAAATCTCTTCCCTTTCAAAGGTAATCTTAGTTTGGGGAAAAACCAGAAGTTGCAGGGTGCCAAAAATGTGCTGGCTGTAAGAGGGGCTGAGTCACCGGAGTGATCTGATGTTTCACCAAAAAAGTCTACATGAGCCACGATACATGACCAGGTGTGTGGTGGTGATGAAGCTGCCAATCACCAGTTGCCCATAGCTGAGGCCTTCTAAATCACCCAAATAGTGTCTGCAGAGGAATGCTCAAGCTTAATGCAAAATTTGATGCAAATCTGTTGCTGTTATCATTCTTTTTGTGTGTGTGAAAAGGAAAGGAACTATTTATTCAAAATTTATACAGACTTTGAGTAATGAGTTAATGTCTTTGTTAAAAATCCCAAAGTCTCTTAAAACAAACACACATAGTCCTTCCTTCCCCGCCTTTGCCCTGGCAGGCCAGTCAGGGGTACCATATCTCAGGAAAAAAAATAGAAGTCTGTGGCTCCACTGGCTCCCAGTTTTTCCCAGTAAACCGTGTTGGGTGGGGCAGGTCTTCCACAGTCCCCAGCACCATCAGCTGTGTCACCGGGATCTCCAGTTTTTCATCCAAAACCACATGGCACCTTCTCATGGTCCACCAGTGAGAGTCCTTTCACTCCTTTCCTTCCTTGCAAGGTCTCACTCTGTCCCTGTCCCTAGTCCTGCAAGATCTCTCCTGAATTCATCCAAACCATGAAGAGAGAGCTCTGCATTGGCTGCTACACTTGCTTTCCTGCTTCCCAAGCTGTGTGGTAAAGGGGCCCCCCAAACCATGTGGTTAGCCCCCCCAAAACCACATGGTTCGACCTTATTCAGTTATATTGGATGCAAGGGCCACAGAGTACACATGCTCGCTCAACAGCGCCTACCTCCCCTACTGACTAGTACAGTGAAGTCGACACTGTTCACGCATGTGCATTCCAGTCCACTCTCCCTGGTTGTCAAGTTACATCAATGCTGTGCAATCTGTTATTGTCATACTAACAATGGATGGACCTTTTCTGGACAGAACGTGTATATGGCTCACCAATCCCTCATTAATAGGTACTAACTAAGCTTAAAGTAAGGTGTTCCCTAATGAGTGAAATAGGCAACATGAGTGGACAAAAATCGATCCATACCCAAAAACTCATATACTGGAGAGCAAAAGCCATTAAAACATATAAAATGTCTATTTCCTAAACCTAACCCAACAGCTGTATGGATTTTATACTCTAAAATCTTCAAGTGGATCAAATCCAAGTAATATTTGTAAACGAATTAGAACTTCACTTGAAGCAGAATAAAACATTTAAATGTGTACTCTTTAGTTCTCATGATATTTCCTTGAGGAAAAATCCTCCTCTTCAAGCATAATTTGAATAGTAGTGTGAGAAATGATTAATGATTATTTATTTCTTATCTGCTTATCTAATCTAATGACAATGCCAAAGACTTACTTCAGAAAGTTCAACATATTTTTCATTCACTCTTTTTTTCACTATATTACTAATAATTATAAATGACTTCCAAATGAAAAATGGTGTGTATACAGGGTCCAGCAGAAGCAATGCCTGCTTGAATGTGGTTGTTAGGGTAACAATATGGGTGTATTAATTTATAGCTTTAATTTGGGCATTTCACCTAAAATGTCATATGAGGCGCTTGCATGTAATGTTATGGCACAGAATTATGTACTTATGATTTTGTAATAAAAGATTTTGTAATAAAAAGGGGTGTTATTTGTGCCAGACCTGGTATTTCTGTTACCACATTTTTCTTAACCCATATACATTTTCTAGTTCATTGCGAGCTTTCCATAGCCACCCATCTTAAGGTGAAGAAAAAGATACAATAATGAGAAACTAGAGCAAACAGCAGCTAATGGAAGGAGCAGTTCATAAAAACCTGTAATGGCAATTCCACCCAGACAGCAAAGAAATACAGCATTTTCACTGAGTGCTACCTGACAGATTCAATAATCAAGGGAAAGCCTTAATTGATGACTCTTCATTAGCATAATGAGTCGAAGCTGGGAAGAGAGAGTCCCTTATTAATTAATCAAGCAAAGCTCGAACTGCTTCAGTCTCCTACACTGTGCCATTTTCCATTAATCAAGAAAATGTGTATTAAACTCATTTCAAATCCCGGCATGTGGATTACCATTCCAAGGAAGAGCAATGGCAAAAAGATTTGCCCACTTGCACACATCTGCTCTGGACTCATGAATGCCTTGGATTCAGACATGCAAGGCTTAATTCATGCACAAAGGGCAAAGAATAACTGGTTCTCTAAAACATGTAAATCACCATCTCATTATGAAAGTAAACAAAGCCCCATTGCCCTCACTAGGAAAAAGAGAAAAGAAAGTAATTAACTTTATTTGCCATTCCTTCGCATATTGCCCCAAACCTCTATTACGTGAAATATTATGAAACTTTTATGTATACAGAATCTTTATGATAACCTGTTCAACGTCCATACCTGATTCTGGACTCAGTATTTCTGGCTCTTCGTGTTCCATTAGGTCATGAGAGAAATGATTACCAGTGGTGGATTCTGGTACAAAGAAGTCATTTACCCTAGGTCCCCAACTAACCACAGACACAGGTGTTGAGAATCAATGCTAATGAGGTTAACAAGCCAAGATCAAAATTATGGAATCCCTATAGCAAAATGCACTTGAAGAGAGACTGAAACTATGACTCTATTATTGTAAGGTCACTTCCCTGTGATGTCTTTTATAATCTTCAGGTGAGAGGTGGTTGTCAACATATTAATAAGCTAAAGAAATTTAGCAAGGAGTTGTGAAAACATCACTGGAAAGAAAATCTATAGACTTGGATTTTAGATCTAGCTTTGACAACCATGAAAAACTATATGGCTTAGTTCAGCCCCTTGCTGAGTAGGAGATTCAGTTTACTCCCACATAGTAAGGGGTCTGAACTAGAGGGACCCTCAAGTCAGTGCCGGGTACTGTAGTCTAAGATCCGGTGCCATTAAGAAAAGAAGGCAATTCAAAGCAGGCAAGGGTCCGATTTACTCATTTAACTGACTTTGAAAGCTTTATGCAATTTTAGAATGACTATTTAATCAAACTCCTTACTTGCTTCATATCTGTCTGTGCCAGTTCTTCTAGGTACTGTTTGCCAGCTGTGCTGTGCACTATCCAAATACAGGGGCAGTCTTTTCCAAAACTAGAAGTGACCAGTGCTTCTTAAAATTAGCCAGGGACTGACTGTGTGACCGTACATGACAGTCATGCAAAGCCAGCCATGTAAAATCAAGGTCAATGTGTCCATCTTGTCTATATATTTCATATTCATCTATATCTGGTCCAGTCAAAAATAGATTTAAATAACTATTCAAATCTTTTTGGTTCCAGGATAAGTGGAAAACACAAAAACCCTGATCAAGCAGAACACGGCTTTACCCATTGCCTATTTATCAGCATTATTTTTAAGGGCTTGATATTCAGAAGACAAATTTGTTTGATGGAAAAGCAATTCATCTAAATATTCAATGGGGTGCATTAAGCCCAATAACGAAGTAGATTCCCATTTGAAGCACTACTGGCATTGTAGAACTTCAGTGCAGCGAGGCAAAGATCACCAGAGAAGAGCCATGGCCCCTCCAGGGGCTCTTCAATGTCAGCCAAATTGGTCCCAAGGGCCGAACATTAACTGTTGGAGCTCTGAGTGGAGAAGGGCTTTCCCTCCTTGCAGGGCAATAACCTCTATCATTTTGGAAAGAGCTCAGCTTTGTGATGAAGAAGATTTTATAGGAATAAATTGTATTTTGCAACTTGAAGATAGCTGAAGCCATCACTTATAGCTTGGGATAATAACCAGTACTGCATGTTCTCAGTAGCTATCTTTTCTTATAAATATTTTATTGATTTCTTAGGCCCACGAAGATCCATGTTGTCATAAAGTTGGTTTAATGCATAAAATATACTTTGTTCTATGCATATAAAATGAAATCTTCTCTCAGGTATAGTAGAAATAGGAAAAAATATTTGTTACATGCAGGATATAACTATTTTTGAGTTAAGCTATTGACTTTCCAAGGAAGACTTTCAGATCTTTTCACTATCTGCTGAATATTCTTGCAACATGCTGTTTCTGTTTACAAGTAATAGCAGCCCATAAAGAAACACTGAAACTGATTTTAAAATAAGGAAACATATTATATGCAAAATTCAAACATCAGCATTAAACAGAACAAAAAGGAAAATGCAACAGAACAGAGTGATAATTATTTTTCATAGACACTGAGAAACAATAATGGAATTTAATGTTTTTTAAAAGATTTTGTTTGTTTGTTTGTTTTAGAGAGAGAGGAAGGAAAGAAGAATGAGAGGGAGAGAAACATCAATGTGTGGTTGCCTCTCACACTCCCCCTACTGGGGACCTGGCCCAAAACCAGGGATGTGCCCTGACTGGGGATCAAACCAGCGACCCTTTGGTTCACAGGTCGATGCTCACTCCACTGAGCTACACCAGCCAGGGTAGAAATTAATGTTTATATCAATAAATATCAGATACTTACATTTTGGTATAGAATGGGTCTCCCCTACTATTGTGAAAATAATAAATTCTTCTAAAAAGGTAAGATTTGAGATAAATTAAAAAGATGAAACCCATTTTCTTGATAACCTGAGAGTATAAAGTAAGATTGAATTGCTTCACATAAAACAGGAAAATAAGTTATTTTTTTAATTCTATAGATGGTTATTTTAATAGAGATTTAAATATTTTCACAATTTTGAAGTCAATGCATTTACTTTAAAATGTGACTAAAGAAGTGCTAAGTTTAATGGCTTGCCTAGCAACTTATCTTTAAAATAATTTTACTTCTGAAAAAGCCAACATCATTAATACATTACGAACTTAGTACTTCTTTGGGAAAGATGCATTCTTCTTTTCAAACCATTTAGAACACTATTTTATAATCCATAAGAACAATGCCAAAAATGAATAAATAAAGTACTCATAAAATAGTACTTTATACACCTAAATACACCTAAAGTACATCTGAAGAGAAACTAAACAAAAACTATACAAAAGTTCAAAAATATCATTAGAGAAAGACAATTTTAGAATAATTCTATAATATAGGAAAACTTACAGTATAGAAAAATTTACAGTATATTTTAATTTGCATTTGCTATTCTCTGTAAACCTGTAAGAATGTAAAAAAAAACTTAGCAAAAAATAATGAAGACTAGTTTAAATGGTAAGCACAGGAGAGAAAGATACAATGTCCACTGTCTCTGAGTATATGTTCTTCGATGTCCAACTCATAATTAAACAGAGAATAATGTACTGAATACTTCTACAGGAAAAAAAGGCCTCATCCTTAAATTCAAATCCTTTTGTTTTTTCAATCACCTGATATATTCTGTAGTTAATAGGTAAGAGGCAGGTTTGCCGTTACCATTTATCATCTTTCAATATTTCCTGAGGAGCCCCTGGATACATGGTTTTAAACAAGATATTCTGTGGATAGAAAAGCTCAGAGTCATAGAGAAGGACTGATGCCCAAGTGACAAAATGAGCAAGGGGTGTTGATAGAAACAGAATCTGTATTTTCTTCCAACCGTAATTATTTCTACCATAATTTCCTCCTACTTCCAACCCAGTCCCACCTTCATCTCTTTTTATCTGACTTCACATTTTGTGCCAATGTTGCACCTACAGACACAAGTGAATTCTTTTGATCTGGACACACCCTTGCACTGTGTCCTTGCTGTATCGCAAGTTGTGGTGTGACAACCACAAACACGTGCCTCCCTATAACATTGGGGTATTTCAGAAAGTACTGTTGGAATAACATATAAATGCTTAACAAAGAACTAATTTGAACTAATGCACACTGACCCATACCATTTTTCTTCCCCTCACACTCCAGAGTGAGAGACCATTTGTCAAATGTAGTTTTCATTCATCAGAGAACAAAATATCCTGCCACAGATGCCTCCCAGTCCTGGAGAACTGCCAACGGCTGCAGTTCCACAGCCACTTTCCTGGAAACACAAAGGACAATGTGGTTATTTAATTATGATGTGCTAGAAGCTCACAATATTTGGTTGATTCCAACTCATCTGCATAATAATAATTGCATAGAATTAGTTATAGTGATAAAAACACATTCACACAGGAGGTATTGTTCTTTCTTCTTGAATCATATATATCTTTATCCATATACATGGTTTAAATTCAACAAATGTTTGGATAACCCTCTTTGTAACAGCTTCTGCATTTGAACAGCATCTCTGAACAGAAATTAAAAAAAGGAAAGAGCTTGGAACATTTTACTCCTCTTAGTATATAAAAAATTGAAACTGCAAAGCACTGAAAATTTAAGAACTCTGAACTCCCAATAAGTATAATATCTTTTTTCGACCGTACCATTTCAAATTCTAGAGGGAAATAATGTAATAATAAACTAGTCTGTAGTATGTGAAGTGGCTGTAGGAAACAAGCTTGTTTTTTGTTCCCTCCCAATATGTCTTCAAAAGTACCTCTTCCGGATGAACTGTCCTTATTTCTTACTGCATAACGTTAGGTTATGTATTGCTTTTTCAAAATGGACCAGCTCTCATCATATATTTTCTCCATATTTTGTTATGAATGATAAAATCTGTTTATGTGAGTAAAGTAAAAAAGCCCACATTTTCACAATGAACTAGTCTTGAGCAGAGGCATGATTCTCATTTCATTAAAAAACACTAAATTTGATTGCATATTTAAATTATATCTCTGCTCAACCCCAAATTTGGCATTACTATCCTTTGACATAAGGCACTACATCACTTAGCACATGTTCATGTACGATATACTACAGGAGAGAATATTCTGTCTCTGGATAAGCTCCTCAAACACCCACATATGGAAATACCTAGGGCAATCTTTCCAAAAAGATGGGAATGCGGGGAAATGTCTCTATTGAAAGGCATTTATAAGCTATCACTCAATGTGGGCAAAGGAAACAAATAATTTGTTCTCAGAATCCACGTTGGCATTTTTATATGACTTTAAGATTGCAGAATACCGTGTTTTGATTTCACCTAAATGCTTACTTTCTTTTATTTACTTACTTTTGACCATTTTAAAAAATTAAATAACCAGGGATGGTAAAGTGGTAAGCTCAATGAGAAGATCCGGATCTGACTGGCCGTAACGAAAAATAAGGCAAATATGTATAAAACTTATAAAATGGTGTGCGATAACCAGTGCTGATGATTCTGAATAAACTACATCTTCATGAAAAAGTATTCAATTTGCTACAAAATGCTGGCAATCGTGCAAGTCCGTATTGCACAGAGGCAATCAGAAAATCTCACTTAGCATCTATGTACATGTTCTGTGCTCTTATGTCAGCACAGTCAAGGCAGGAAGTTCTAAAAATGGTTGGTAGCTGATTTAAAAATGGTCCTTTCTAGAGAAGAGACAATCTCTTATTTCACAAAAGATCTTCATCTGACCAAGAAAAAATAATCTCACATTTAGTGGATATTTGTTCCTTAAAATCCAGAGAGCTATGAAAGAAACCATCTATTTAATTGATTTAAATTAAAAGCAGTTCTAGAGTATGCCTATCATGCTTTTCTTACATTCTTTCTACAGAGATAGGCAAGCTGTGTGTCTATTAGAGTATTGAATCTGTATAACATAGCCACAAAACTACCGAAAATAGCAGATTAATACTTAAAATTATGTAGAGAATAGTAACAACTAAAATTAAAACAAACAAATGAAAACAAAATGCACAGTGCCCTTTAAAAAGGAAGAATTCAGTATGTTTTAGGTCCAGTATGGTTTAACCCAGTTTCTGAGGTAGAGGCCATGAAGCCTATCAGATAGTGAGGAGGCAAAGAATGATTCATTATGGATCCCCACCCTGTATAGACGGGACCAGAAATGTTGGCCGATATCACTACAAATAATGTATAACAAGGCCTTAAACAAAAAAATAGTTTGTGTGTCATTTGTGGGTGGTAGAACAAGGAATTCTAATAACTAAAATCATTTCTCTGAAATATTTGGGTTAACCATAATGTATTTCATCTGGCATGTTTCTTTCCCAGCACAAAAATATTTCTTCCAACTACTGAAACAGCCGTTAGAGTACATGGGATTTGCGTCTCTCATGTGTCTGAGACATTGACAAGTAGTGATCCTTCTTTGACAAACACCAAGGAAAGGGACAATATTGCTGGCAATTCCTGATTATAAATGGGTATATATTTTAATCAAATTCAACTCTATGAATAATTTCAAACATATGCATGTTCTACTTATTCTTTCTTTAACACTGGACAAACCTTAGGAAGTTCATGGTCTAAAGAAGGAAGAGAAACAGCTTCAATAAGACAGGGACAAAGGAAAAAGTATCTGACTGTTTTCTGAAGGATAAAACAAAGCTCCCTGGGATAGTTATGCAGGTAGGGAAAGAGGAGATGAAGACAAGTGGGCCAGGCACAATCAAGGGCACACGAGAAGGTCTTCACGGGAGAGAAAAGTATAGATTTGTAAGCAATTCAGTAAGCTGAGGTGAATTTACAGGCTTTTTGTGTGCATTTTCGTTGTTTATTTCTAGCTCTTAAAAAATGTCTTAAAACATAATTTCCATTAGGGGTATGCATGCGATTGCAGTAAGTAGCTCTAACAACAAAGGTCTTGTCATAGATACGGTGGTCAGAAATGTTTATTCAAGATTCTAAACCAACATTTGCAAAACCCTTCTCATTATAGATCACTGGCCCTAAAACAGGCACAAGTAGGCTTTTTCATGAAGTCTGCCTAGTTTATAGGAGGAGTAGGTTATATTTGTGTACCTAATCACATCCACCCAGTTGTAAGGTTCTAAATATTCTACATCTATCTCAGTAAACACATTGCCCATAATCAAATTGGTGTTGTGTTAATCGCTATTTTTCCGGTGGTGATGGTCTAGAAAAAAGGACTAGTAACTAAAAGTATTGTGCAATGTTTTCCATAACCTCACAGTCGGTATTAGCAGGACCCATACATGCAAACACTTTGATTTTCAACTTCATATTATACCTATTATCAAAATATAGGTAGTATCAAAATATAGTTAGTACAAAAATATAGCTTTCAACTCCTCTATTTACTATTACTTTTATTCTAAATAAGATTTACATGCAATACCCGGACAATCCTCATTTCAATTGTTCCACCATGGTGACCACTGCTTTATTTAAGGAGATCAATTCTCTGCTAAAGATCCTTAAATGCCTGACTTCCCATCAACTTCACAATACTCAGAAAGACATGCCACCTGATCTGTGGTCACCTTTAATCCCATCGATTGCTCAGCTTCCATCCTATGCTTTGACTACACTGAGTTATTTCACGTGTGCATTTTGAGCCAGCGCAGGCATGCACCGCCCATCTGTGCATTTTTCTGCTGCTCGATGCTCTTACACCACTTCACCTGACGAATGCATTCTTTGCTCTCACAATTTAACATAGATGTCACCTCTTTCAAGAACCCTTCCCGAGGCCTCCCAATATGGATTATGTACTTCTAAAAATTGTTTCCTGTGCAACTTATCCTTTATAAAAACTCTTTCCCATTGCATTAGTTTATATGCTTGCATTTCCAGTAAAAGAGGAGCGGCATATTAGAGGGACCTCAGTATTTCAAACGTCCAATACTATTTCTAGTCATTGGTAGTTGCCTAACAAGTGTACTTTGAGTTAATATGTAAAAACACGCAGATGAACACTGTCTCTCCTTCCTTTTATATGGGAATTTTAAGGTTGGCTTAGGAATGAATGCTGGGTTACTTTTCCTCTGCCTTCATATTGAGTTTTTATTCATTTAATTCATGTTAGAGAAAATTAATTTTCTTCCCTGACTTCTTAACTCAGCAGTACAGTTCTGAAAATGCTGGAGCCTGGTGTTTTGTTTATTTGTTTTTCTGTGCTCTGAGTGGATTTCATTGGTTTGTTCTGTACTGTTTACTGTTTAATTTGAAAATTCAAATCTGAATTTTCAGTGAGAGTTTGGAAGTGCAACAAGCTCTGTGCATGTGTGTGTACTGCCAAGGTTAGTGGGTTTAGTGCCCTTTATTCTTTACTTTCTTTTATTGACAAGTTTGTGTGCATTATTAGAGATAGGTCTCTTTTCTTATAACAATATCTGAAATTATAGGATAATCCCATAATTCTGAGGCATTTTATCTACACATTTGGCATCTTGAAATGAGAAAGCAAAACTACCAGATATCCATGAAGTTATTCCGAACAATCTAAAACTGCTTTTAAAATTCTACCATAAAATGTCTTGATTTTTATTAAAAATTAACCAGTATTAATTACCTCTGTCTTTCAATGATCTGGCTGAGTCAAAGAAGTATTAAAGCTATTAGAATAATTTTCCACAGGTCAAATAAACAGCGATAGTACATATTTGTTCTGAATCTCATTCCTGGTCTCTATTCAACTCAATAGCAAGGTAGAATCAATAACTGGGATTTCCTAAATACATTGTTTCCAATATAATTTCACAGATGTTTATTTGTCTTTTCAAAGAAACCTTTGGCATTTTTTGTCCTCACCTCTGGCAACATTTATTGAATAACTCAAAATGAAGCTCCACAAAATACCATCAATAACTGGCTTCTATATTCACAATGATCTAGTAACAATTTAATTAGGAGTGGCACATATGGGATCCATTTGTCACATAATTAGCTTGCATATTAATGTTTACCTACCATATACCCAATGCTATTTTTTAAACATTAACTTTTATCATATTTGCTTCATATTTTAAAAACAAAATAAATATTATAGATAACATTGAATCACTCTTTTCTCAGACTTCACATTTTCATTTCTTCTTCTTGAGGGGTAATCAGCATTCTAAAAACTAGTAGGAAAGACTACTTACTGCTTGTGCCCTGATTTGCTATTGAACCAGCAACCAAGCCACTGACACACATGCCAAGCAAAAACCAAGCCAAAAAGACTACAAATGAATAAATAAACATAGTTCCTCAATGTATGTTTAGTTGCTTATGGGGGTATATTAATAGTTTTGTGAGAAATTAGTCTGTGCTGAATGGGATATTTGCTATACTGGAGGATCCCAGCATATTTCAACCATTAGGCTGGAAAGTGAAATATGTAAATCTTTGAATTCTACTTGACATGTTAAAAGAAGTTCTTTTCTGTGTTACAGTGATATTCTATTGTGATTGCATCATCAGACTTTAAGAAAACTGGGCTTTGGCCTATTAGAGCTTTTATGTTTTTCCTATACATAATAATTTGCTGTTTAAAAAGATCAGATGCTCAGTCTTTACAAACCAGCTATTGACTTCAGAGATTAAGAATTGTTGAAGAGAGGCACAAGATGGCAGAGGAGTGAATGGAAGTCACACCACCCTATTCCCAGGGCCAATCTGGAATTACAGCCAAATCGTGGCGAAACAACTGAACAACAGTGGGACAGACACCTTATATCAGGGGTGTCCAACTAATTTTCACCAAGGGCCACATGAGCCTCACAGTTGCCTTCAAAGGGCCAAATGTAATTTTAGGACTGTATAAATGTAACTACTCTTTAACTAGGGGCAAGGAGCTCAGCGCTGCCACTGGGTAGAAACAAGGTGTCAGGCTGAGTAAAACAAGGTGGAGAGCAGGATTTGGCCCATGAGCCTTGTGTTTGCCACCTGTGCCTTACAATCTCGGACAAAGAGAAGAATCAGCTTCAGCACAGCCTGACTGGTAGGGAGTGTGGTGGAGATGCAAGAGGGCTGGCTGGGCGTTCACAGGTAGCAGTGCCAGAGGGGTAATTAAGCAGCCATTTGGATCCCCCTGAGAAGTGTGGGGTCTAAAGCCTAAGCTGAGATCCCCAGCTAGAGCACCAGAGCCCACTAAGTACACAGATAACAACTAGCAGAGAAAAGCAGCAGGGTTGCTCTGTGTCAGAGACAGGCGGCTGGACACACAAAGAGCCATTTTAAAGGACCAACATGTTGGGAACCACCCTGCCTGGTTTCAGGAGCTGCACCCCTCCCCCCATGGCTAAGGCTGAGTGATCGAGCCTTAGGCCATAAGTCACTAAGGAGACAAAGCATATCTCCCTGGCAAGACAGCCAGGGAGAAAATTAACTTATCAAAATGTTCATACTACCCAAAGGAGTTTATAGACACAACACAATCCCTATTAAAATACCAATGACATATTTCACAAATATAGAATAAACATTTCAAAAATTTATATGGAACCATTAATAACCGTGAGTAGCCTTAGCAATTTTGGAAGGAAGAAAAAAGTAGGAGGGATCACAATACCTGGCATCAAACTATATTACAAGGCTACAGTAATCAAAACAGACTGGTACTGTCATAAAAACAGACACATAGATCAATGGAACAGAATAGAGAGCTCAGAAGTAAACCCATGTCTCTATGGTCAATTAATATTCAACAAAGGGGGAAGGAGCATAAAACAGAGGGAAAATGGCCTCTTCAACAAATGGCATTGGGAGATCTGGATAGCTACATATAAAATAAATGAAACTCAGCCATCAACTTACGCCATACACAAAAAAAATCTCAAGGTGGACAAAACACTTAAATATAAGTTGTGACCCTATAAAAGTCCTAGATGAGAACATAGGCAGAAAAAGTTCAGATATTACATGCAGCAATAGTTTCACCTTTTTGTCCCCTAGAGCATGGGAGATAAAGAAATAACAAATGGAGCTTCACCAAATTAAAAAGTGTCTGCGTAGCTAAAGAAAATATCAGCAAAATGAAAAAGGCACCAACCATATGGGAAAATATATTTGCCAATGATACCTCAGACAAGGGTTTGATCTCCAAAACATAAAAAACTCAAATGGCTCCACACCAGGAAGACAAACAACCCAATTAAAACCATGGCAAAGGACCTGAAGAGACATTTCTCTAAGGAGGTCATACAGAGGGCCCAGAGACACATGAAAGGAGGCTCATCATCATTAGCCTTCAAAGAGATGCAAATTAAAACCACATTGAGATACCACTTCACACCAGTCAGAATGGCCATCACAAATAAGTCAACAAACAACAAGTGCTGGTGAGGTTGTGAAGAAAAGGGAGCCCTAGTACATTTTTGGTGGGAATGCAGACTGGTACAACCACTGTGGAATTTCTTCAAAAAACTAGCCCTGGCTGGCGTAGCTCAGTGGATTGAGCACGGGCCTGTGAACCAGACAATCACGGTTCGATTCCCAGTCAGGGCACATGCCTGGGTTGCAGGCTGGTTCCTTGCAGGCTAACTACCAGCAGGGGATGCACAAAAGGCAACCATACATTGATGTTTCTCTCCCTCTTTCCTTCCCCTCTAAAGATAAATAAATAAATAAAATCTTTAAAAAAAAAAAAAAACTAAAAATGGAACTGCCTTTTGACCCAGCAATTCCACAGCTGGGATTATACCCTAAGAATCCTGAAACACCAATTCACAAGAACTTATGCACCCCGATGTTCATAACAGTGCAACTTAGTATAGCTAAGTTCTGGAAACAGCCTAAGTGCCCATCGGTAAATGAGTGGATCAAAAAACTGTGGTATATTTACACAATGGAATACTACACAGCAGAAAGAAAGAAGGAGCTCCTACACTTAGCAACAGCATGGGTGGAACTGAAGAACATTATATGCTAATGAAGCAAGTCATGTGGTGAATGACAGATACCATATGAACTCACCTATAAGTAGAACCTAATCAACAAAACAAGCAAGCAAAATAGAACCAAAGACACTGAAATAAAGAACAAACTGACAGTGACAGGGGAGAGGAGAGTGGGAGATAATGGGGAAAGGTGAGGGGAGGTCGTGGGGAAACATGTATAAAGGACCATGGACAAAAATAATGGGAGGGGAATGATCAAATATGGGAGATGGGGGTGGGCAGGGCAGAGGATAGTAATGGTGGGAAAATGGGGACAACTGTAATTGAAGGACACGAAAAATATTTTTAAAAAAGAATTGTTGAAGTATGAACATTCAGCTACATTGCACACTCACTTCATAAATTTGTTAAATTACATTGAATGCATACTGGAGTATAACCCAGTGAAGACTAGAAAAATGAGGTACAAATTCTGAGAAGAGTAATATTTTGTTATGGATATCTTGCTTCAATTTAGAATACTCTGCTTTTCTGTGTATATAAAAATTCATAAAGTGATAAAATATGCCCCACATAATAAATGAAATCATATAAAACTGGTGCAAAACCACTGCAAATTTGATATCTCCAAATGAAACTGTATTTATATCAACATAATTCAATAGTAATGTCCAATACCAAACTATTTAACAATTTATTTACTGTAGTTTCCCACCGAGTTTTATATATTTTTATCTTACCTTTATCACAGAGTTGATTTCATTACTTATAGATATATACAGTTTGTATTTTCTTCTGGTCCCAAAAGTAGGTGATAAATAGTGATAAAATATTAGTGATAAACTTTAAGGAACAAGAAATAATTTTTGAAGAAGAGTTTAACATATCAGCTTCAGCAATTCCCAGACACTATGTGCTGGTGACTAGAGACCCAATACCCAATACTCATCCCAGTCATTTTGTGTTAGCTTGAGATTCCCTTAAGAAAATAGCCCAAAGTAAGGGTTCTAATACTGAATGTTAGTTTGGGGAATTGATCTAGTAGAGAGGAGTGGGGGAACAACCGGGACACAAGCAAAGAAGAAATGCCCGTTCAAGGGTGCTTTAATGAGTTCCTTCCTGTATTGGACAGCCGTGGCTCCATTCCGCTGGAAAATCTTTGGGTATGTGTATAGAGTGTGTGCCAGAATTGTCTACCTGTTCTATGGAAAAAGATAATATTTTTGCCTTTCTTCCTCTTCTGATGTGCCTTTAATTCCAAGCTAAGGAGTTTCAATTACTTTCATAAATAATAATGTATTATTCACTGGGCATTATATATACCACAATAACTTTTCTCGATATTATTTAGCCCACATATCAGATGGCCAAAATAAGACTCAACAACATTAAACAAATTCCCCAAGTTTATCTAGTAGTAAGTGCCAAGGCCAGGGCTTGACAATTGTATAGTCAGGAAAAACTTGATACAATAAAATTAGTATAATATAGGAAGTTTAATGAGGGAATTACCTACAAAGAGATCATGTAAGAAAATCACTAGAGATTGTGCAATGCCCCAGTGATACCATTGGGGTTTGGGGTAGGAGGGTAGTTCCATCCCTATATCAGAAGGAGCATAAGAAAGAAACTGGTACTGGGAACTGGAAAGAGAGCATCGAGTGGAGAAGACCACAGAGAAGGGGCCTATGGCTTTTGGCAGTAGAACACAGCCAGCCCAAGACTGCAAGGATAAGACAGGGTAAATAAACAATCTACAAGAAGCTAAAGAGAAAACGGAATATGAGTGTAGTTCCTGACACTTCAGCCTCTTGCTGAAGGCTAATACCAGTTGAAAGTGAGAGTGGATCAGGGTACCACAGAAAACAAATAGAAGACATCCAGTACAAGAAGATCATCAGGTTCCAAAGACATACTGTATTTGAAATAACTGTTATTAAACCCTTTAAAAACAGACATGATAAGATGCGAATATTTATTCAGAAAGTTTGATCTGCAAGCTACTATATGAAAAACAGAGCATGAAGTTGATACTAGCAGTGGGGAAATCAGGAGGACATGCAATGATCAAAAAGAGAGTATTGAGAACCTGCCACTGGGAAGGGGGGGAAATGGGACAACTGTGACAGCATAATCAATAAAATATATTAAAAAGGAAAAAAAGAACCTGCAACTGAGGTCAGTTTGTGTGTGGATTGATCACAGTTACACTGCAAAAGTAGAGCCAACAATACATAACAACTAATTGCAGTCACAGGAAAGTGAGAAAGTCATGTAAGCATGGGTATCTGGCACAAATGGTACTATTAAAAGAAACACAATAAACAGAGAAGCAGGTTTAAGAAGGAACGGGATTTTCCAACTAGGGGAAAGACTGTATTTGAAACTCCAATGGGATGAATGGTGAAAACATCGAACAAGTTGGAGTTCTGCAACGACACACCTCCAGGGGGAGGTCAGAATGTAGAACACAGAGGAGGGAGTCATCTGTTAAGGGGTGATAGTCATAGTCGTGAGTTAGGATTTTAAAAATTATATATGACAGAGGGAGAGAATTGTGTTCTTCAGTTCTACATACAATTTAGATGAAAAGTGAAATTCACTTGAAAAGCATAACAAATTTAATTTTGTATCTAATAACCTAATTTCAAAATATACAAAGCAGAAGGTAACCAAACTAAAAGCATAAAATGAGAAATTAATCTTTAGAAAAAGGGAGATTTTAACCTATTTTAGCAATTAGTAGATTAATCGGTTCGGTAATCTGTACATTTTTAGATGACGAGAATGATACAAATTAGCATGCTTAATCTAATGGTTGTATAGAAAAATACTGTACTCAAAACTGTTCCATGAATTCTTTTCAAGAACATGTGGGAGGGGAAAAACTGAATATGGATGTTTTCTGTATTAGGGTTCTCCAGAGAAAAAGAGTCAATAACATATATCTATATTTATGTGAAGAAATTTATTATAGAAATTGGCTTACATGGTTGCTGTCTGTAAGCCCAAGAACAGAGAAAGCTGAGATATAATTTAGTCTGAGTCTGAAGGCTCTAGAACCAGGAGCTTCCATGTCCAATGGCTGGAAAAGATGAATGTTCTGGCTCAGGAAGTGAGAACAGATCTGCCCTTCTTTCACCTGTTTGTAGATCTGGGCCTTCAAAAGATTGGACGGTGCCCAGCTACATTGGTGGAGATATCTCTTTACTAGGCCATTGCATCAAATGCTTCCAGAAACACCCTCACAGATACATCTAGAAATAAAATTTTACCAAGTATCTGGGTATCCCTTAGCCCAGTCAACTTGACACATAACATTAACTCCCATACCTCCCTGAGGTCATACTTGTAAAAAGTTAACTCCCATCAGATAAATTGGTAAATATAGTAAGATTTTAAAACTTTGGGAAAATGCAATGTGACGATATATTTAAGAGTTTGAAATAAGAAAATATTTTTTAAAGACATCATAAGCACAACCTATAAAAAGTGATAAATTAGACTAACTTGGAATTAGAATTATGTAATTATATATATCAAGAACATAGTAAAGAAAATGAAAAAAGTTCGATAACAAAAGATATTTATCATACTTACATGGACAAAAATTAATATACAAAACACATATTTAAAATTCTTATCTATCAATTATAAAAAGACCAAGAATACATAAGAAACACACACATAAACAAACTGCAAGAAAACAGTATTTGGAATGACACTCAAAATCATCATTAAATAGGTAATACAAAAATGAAACACTACTCAAACCTACCAGATTAGCAAAAATTAACAGCATGACAGTATGCTTTCTTGGCAGGTATGAATCTAAAAAATAGCTTTTATATTATTTGTAGTTACAAATGTTAATGTCATCTCTAAGGAAAATAAGTTGTGATTAGCTAGTAAATTTGAGCATGTATGTATGACCCAACAACTTCACCCGAACATTTATACCCTAGAAGTGCTTGCACGTGTACCTGGGAGATGTGTACAGGAATATGCATGTGTTATCCATAAGCACATAAAACACGGGAAATTAACTAAATGTTTATCCATAATATAAGTTAAATTGTGGTATTGGTATAAATGTGCATCTTAGAGCTATTAAAATAGACCAATTACAACTACACCATCAACTTGAAATGCTCTCAAAAGAAAAATATTGTTACTAAAGCAAATGTCAAGATACATCAAGCATAACTTAACATATAAATTTAAACCTTAAAGAAGTAAATAATATGTTTTTAGAGGGCACATATACATGGTAAACTAAAAATAGAGAAACAAAAGTGCAAAAATGAAAACAGTATAGTAGTTACCATACCGGTATGGGAGTTATTATAAGTGACAGGCCTACAGTATAGGAATTACCATATAGGTAAGCTATTATAAGTAATGGGCTCACTGGGGATGAGAAAAATTGTATTTTCCCCGAATACACATTGGTACAACATTTCCTGGCCCATTTAATTTTCTGGAAATGTACCATTTTTGCATTAATAGGTGGAGTTCATTAACCCTCTTCTTGAACTTTGCGGCTGCCTCACTGTATAGAATATGATAGAAGAGAGAGTGTGATGTTCAAGACCTTGTCATAACTGGTAAAACAACTTATACCTGATTTTCTCTCCCCATTTTAAGGTGCTTATCATTAAAACACATTCACCATATTATGAAAAAGCCTAGGACACACGTAGATGTTTAGTGTTAGCTGAAGTGGCAGAAAACCCATCACCAACAACCAGACATGCAAATAAACAAGCCTTCTCCTGACTCCAGACTTCAAATTGCCCAGACCTCCCTGAGTGAAACAGAGATAAGTTCTCTCAGCCTAAACCTGTTGAGCCCTGATCGAAGTCTGAATTCATGTGTAAAACAATTGCTGTCAACACTTGGAGGCAGTGATTATAGGGTTGCTTGTTATGCAGAAATTGATAACTAGAACAGATTCTGCTACTTAGAAGTTCAGAACATGTGGTTCCAGAAGTGGGTGGTGGGTGGGAATGAGTGTGAAGAGCGTGCTCATGGAAACCAGATGGCCCTCAAGGAGTTTGTAGGTGAGGACACAGAGGAAAGGAAGGATCACTAGACACTGGAAGGAACAGGGTCTTTTCTGTAGTGGAGAAAATTTTACTAGTACTCTTTTCTGAAGTAATGTAGATAATGGAAAATGAAGCTAATAAGTTGAATGATCCAATGAAGGTAGAGTGCTCCAGACACTGTTGATCTCTTCCTGGCTGTCTATACCAAGGGTGCAGGAGTAAAGATAAGTGAATACAAGGAAGCCAGTAAGAAAAGATGAAATACTGCCATTTATGACAACATGGATAGATCTTGAGAAAATAATGTTAAGCAAGATAACTCAGACAGAAAAAGTCAAGAACATATGATTTTACTAATATGTGAGACATGAAACTGAAAGCAACAAACAAACAGACACTCATGGGTACAGTTAACAGTATGGTGGTTACCAGAGGGACAGGGGAGTGGGGAAGATAGAAAAGGGTAAAGGGGATTTAAATACATGGTGACAATAAGAGACTTGATTTTGGGTGGTGAACACATTACATTATGTCTTGTGTTCAAATACAGATGATGTATTATAGAATTATATACCTGAAACATATAATTTTATAAACCAATTTCACCTGAATACATTTAATAAAATGTATAAAATGGAACAAAGACTCATTGTGCTTGAAAACAAAACTTCCCCTCATTTTCAGAATCTCTTAGATTCTGAAATTAAAAAGGAGTTTCCAAACAAAAACCAGTACAGAGAGAGAAGGTAAGATTATTGGTTAGGGTCCCAGAAAGACAAAAGGCAGGGTCTCACAGAGATATTTGGTTCTATAAAAGGTCCTCTAAAAACATTGAAAGCAGGCCTGGCTGATGTGGCTCAATTGATTGAGCGTCGGTCTGCCAACCAAACGGTCCCTGGTTCAATGCCCAGTCAGGGCACATGATTGTGTTGTGGGCCAGGTTCCCAGTAGGAGTCACGTGAGAGGCAACCATACATTGATGTTTCTCTCCCTCTTCTCCTCCCTCCATTTACCTCTCTCTAAAAATAAATCAATCGAATATTTTAAAAAATAAATTAAAACTTTAAAAGGATGCCTTAGAGTCTTCCTTCTTTATAAATCTGGGGATAGGGAGAAAATAGTGTCTTTGAGCTAAATCAGAAAATAATGAGCTTTCTTTTTTTCATATTTGTAATCCCTCACCCAAAGCATCATTACACAAGAGCCATTCCATAATACACTGGCAGTCATTTATTTTACTACTTATGCATGTTTTTTATTTTCCTCTGTGGCCATAAAAACAATTACATAAACTTGTAAAATTTATAATTGGTATCTAAAATAGAATGGAAGCTAAAGAGCTTTATCCTGAAATGATCACATTTTCTAAGTAACTATCTGTCAGAACTACCCACTTTGAAAAATTGACCAAATTTGTCTGTCATTTCATTAAATTATGATACTGCATAACTCTATAACCCCCAACTGATAAAGCATCCTTACTAAAGAGATACTAATAAATGATTAAAATATTGGGTATTCTGTTTATATTTCACACACTGTTGTGTTACATAGACTTAAAAAAATGAATATGTCAACTTTGTTTGATTACAGTTCCTTTGTCTCTCAGCTACAAGACACTTTCAACTGTTTGTTCTGCCTAAGCATTAAGTTTTGAGGTTGGTATATGTGGGTTTGTTGTACTGTTCTCTCAAAAATTATGAATTATGGATTAATTGAAAATATCTCTAATAATTTTTTAAAAGAATGTATTATTTTGGAAATAGTTTTTACTGCAATCTATGAAAGTTTATAATTTGATATTATGTAAGTCGTTAGTTGCAATTCCTTACTTTATTTTAGATTTTGAAACTTGGCTGAAATGCTTCCTTTCACATGCTCTGTGAAAAAATCAGTAATGTAATAACCAAAAATAAACTCCAAATAAAGTTGTTTACAAATAAAAAATGGGGTTTGCTTATAAGAATGGTAAAGATGTCCAAGAGTCAACTTAAAAAAAGGCTTATCTCAATGAGAATTGTGGCTACAGTTTTTGTGTACTGAATTGAATCATGATAACATTCATAGGAAAATCAAGAAAAGTTAAAGGTAATTGTATGAGGGGAAATCACCAATTTGATCTAAATTGGACAGATGCTACAAAAGGAAGTCATTGGTTCCTCAGTTTCTAAGAGCAGACAGCATTGGCGGAAACATACTCAGGTGCAATAATACATGGGGTATTTCTACTGAAAAGAGAGGAAGACTCAAGAGGGCCAAACCAAGACACTACAGAGGCTGGAGTCAAGTGTTATGCCGTTTTTCAAAGAGAAGGAATATAATGATTATTCTTGCCTCACCAATATAAATTTGTCTCCCCATTGTGTTTGCATATGGGTAAACAGATGACTTATCTTTTTAGTTCCCACATCTTCAGATAGAAAGAAACTAACTGAAAGCTTGTTTTCAAAGAACTGCACCTGAGGTTGCTTATCTCCACCTACATTTGACTTAGACAGTAAGATCCTAGACCTAAGGGCCTTGTGAGGGAGCATAAATTCATTTTCACTTGGTAGAAATGGGCTTTGTCATAATCAGAGAAAGGGCTATGGCAGTGGCACACTGTATTTTTCAAAAATGGCCTAAACAATATACTGGTCCCTCATTTCCCCGATGAGTAGTAATGTTGAGCACTTTTTCATGTGCCTGTTGTCCTATGTATGCAGTGTTTGGAATAATGTCTATTCAGTTCCTCTACCCTTTTCAAATTGAATTTTTTTTGCCATTAAGTTGGATATTAACCCTTTATAAGATATATGTTATTTGCAAATATTTCCTTTCATTTTGTAGACTGCCTTTTCATTTTGTTGATGGTTTCCTTTGTTGAGCAGAAGCTTTTAAATTTGATGTAGTCCCGACTGTTTATTTTTGCTTTTGCTGCCTTTTCTTTTGATGTCAAATGCAAAAAGTTACTGCTAAGACTGATGATGTAAAGGACTGACCCTGAGTTTTCATTTATAAGTTTTAGAGTTTCATATTTTATGTTTTAAGCCATTTTGAGTTGATTTGGGGGTATAGTGTGTAATAAGATCCAGTTTTATTTTTTTCATGTGGATATCCAAGTATCTTAACAACATTTATTTATTTACTTATTTATTTTTTTAAATATTTTTATTTATTTATCTTAGAGGGGAAGGGAAGGAGAGAGAGAGAGAGAGAGAGAGAGAAATATCAATATATGGTTGCCTCTCATGCGTCCCCTGCCAGGAACCCGGAACTGGCCTGCAACCCAGGCATGTGCCCTGACTGGGAATCGAACTGTGATCGTATGGTTCACGGGCCCATGCTCAACCACTGAGCTACATCAGCCAGGGCTTAACAACATTTATTGAACAGACTGTCTTTTCCCCATTGTATATTCCTTTATAGTCATAGGACTTGGCTCCAATGTCCTAAAATTCTTGGACATATATATGGGTGGGTTTATTTGTGGACTTTATTCTTTTCCATTGATCCATCTGTTTTTAAGCCAATATCATACTGTTTTGTGACTATAGCCTTGTAATATGATTTGAAAGCAGGTGGTGTGATTCATCCAACTTTGCTTTTCTTTCTCAAAGATTGCTTTTGTTATATGGGGTCTTTTGTTGTTCCATGGAAATTTGAGTTATTTCTCCCCAATTCCTTGAAAAATGCTACTGAAATTTTAATAAAAATAGCATTGAATCTGTAGATCATTAGGTAGTATGAACATTTTTAACAATGTTAATTAGCACAGATATCTTTCCATTTATTTGCATCTTCTTCGATTACTTTTACCAATGTCTTATAGTTTTTAGCATACAGACCTTTCACATACTTGGTTAAATATTTTATTATTTTTCATAATATTGTAAATAGGGTTGTTGTTTTCTTAACTTCCCAATTTGATACTCTGTTGTTAGTGCATAGAAATGCAACAGATTTCTGAATAAAAAATTTGTATCCTACATCTTTACTGAATTTACTTATTAGTTCTAATATTTTTTCGGTAGAGTTTTGATGATTTTTTTTGTATTTCATGAGTGATTCAAATAAAGATGATTATACTTTTTCCTATCTGACTTGTATGTCCTTTATTTCTTTTTCTGGCCAGGATTTCTGATACTGTATTGAGTAAAAGTGATAAGAGGAGACATCCCTGTGTTATTCCTGATTTTATAGGAAAAGCTTTTAGCTTTTCATCATTGGTAATGCTTACTGTGAGTTTGTCATATAGGGCCATTATTATGTGGAGGTTCATTCTCTTTACACAGTTTGTGGAGTTTTATTGAAAAAGATGTTGAATTTTTTCAAATGCTTTTTCCAGATCTAATAATTGTATAAATTTTATCCTTAATTTTATTAATGTGCTATATCACACTGATTGATTTGCTGATCTTAAACCATCCTTGCACCCTTGGAATAAATCTCACTTCATCATGCTGTATGACACTTTGAACATATTTTTGAATTTGGTTTGCTAATATTTTGTTGAGAATATTCACATCTATGTGCACCAGAGATATTAACCTGTAATTTTCTTTTCTTGTGATATTCTTGGCTGGCTTTGGTATCAGGGTAATACTGGCTTCATAAATAAATTTAGAAGTCTTCTGTCCTCTTCAATTTGGGGGGAAGAGTTTGAGAAAAATAGGTATTAGTTCTTCTTAAAGTGTATGGTAGAATTCACTTGTCCAGCAATCTGGTCCCGGATTTTTCTTTGTTGAGATATTTTTTAATACTGAGTCCATCTCCTTATAACTAATTGGTCTGCTCAGATTTTCTATTTCTTTACGATTCAATCTTGGTAGGTTAGATGCTTCTAAGATTTCTCCATTTCTTATAGGCTGTCTAAATTTTTGGCATTAAATTGTTCGTTATGATCCTTTGTATTTCCATAGTACCAGTTTTAATGTTTTCTTTTGTGTTTCAAATTTTATTTGTTTGAGTCTGCTCTCTTATTTCTTGGTTGGTCTAGATGAAGTTTTTTCTATTTTATTTATAGTTTTCAAAAGTCAGCTTTTAGTTTCACTAATCTTTTAATTTGTCTTATTAGGCTCTATTTTATTCATATCAGTTCTGACTTTCCTCACAGTCACATGCCACATAACAATGTTTCAGTCAATAAAACACATACTAAGGTTTTCCCATAAGATTATAATAAAGTTGATTTTCCTGTAAGAAATGGAAAAATACATGGTTCAGGAAATTTTTCTCTCTGTTGGAAGCAATTATCTGTGGAGCTTGGCAATAAATACTTTCTTTCTCACAGCAACTCAATTTTGAGTGTACAGGCAGTCGGCCACGGACCAGTTTCAGCACAGAGGTGCCTATCCCTCCAGTGCTGCATGTTCAGAGGGTGCTCTAGTTTCCCAGATGTAGCCTGATGGTCTTTAGAGTACATTGCTGGAAATCCCTTGCTGAGGATCTACAACCCTGTACAAGAACACAGGACCATGGGAATCAGGATAAGACTTCACGTCACTGTCATTTTAGTAAAAGCATTTTTGTGACAGTAGAAAGCCAGCCTGTCCCTGTACTTTGGAAATATTTTCAGGTAATAATATAAAGCATCATTTTATTCCTTCCATCAATTCACGACAGAGAGAGTCCTTTGCACCAGATAAGTCAATGGAACCAAAACAAATTTTTCAAATCAAAATGTTGAGTCCTTAGTTCTACGTCCTCTTCACGTTAACACTTTTTAAAATGAATATCATGAAAGTTCCTTAATCTGGCCAACTCACCAACATGCAACAGCTGAAAACACATTGCCATGAAAATCCTTTATGTTCCTTTATGTCTCCGTCTTGATTTTTTATTCCTACGATCCTCAGGCCACCTTTCAGTTCCTCCTGGCGGCTACTGTTCCAGTGATCTATGCCTTACCCAGAGAGTTTGCTCTTGATACTTCTAATCAATCCAGCCCACATCCCTGTTCATGGAACAGCATTGGTAGCTCTGATATTCTATTACTGACCTTGTTGGAAGAAAGCAGGGGAGGGTATGTGGGACAGCGTTTATATAAAGTCTGCAGTATAGAGTCAGGTGGTAGGCCTTCCCATCCACTCACCACCCAGTCACTAACCCACCTTCCAGTGGGTTAGCAACTTCCAGTTCTGCCTCTTCCATTCATCGTTAAGTGCCCTATTGAAAGCTGTCAAAAGGCAGGATGAATCGTGCTTCCACAATTCAATGCCAAGGAAACAACTGTCAGGGCAAAGGGACCTAAAATAATAGGAAGAGATAAAAGCTCTAAAAGGGGTGCTAGATTGACGCGAGTCTTTGCAGCTTCTTTGCATATCACAGAGTGTTTCAATCTCGAGTGTAGTCTGAAGCTAAGAATCCAAGGTTGGTCCTGTCAGCGGCCATTGTTGGGGCAGGGAATGCCGCTGTCATTTTGGCGTTTGTAGAGAATGGAGTGTTTGATCCACCAACCGGGAGAACAAATGTCGGAGACTTTCAGGGATTCAAAGATGTTAATTTATTGGCCAAGTTTAACCTGCGCAGGGGCGATCCCTCAAAGTGTCCGGAGACACGGTGCCCACAGGGGGCTCGTCCGGGATTTTCACCTAGCGCTTACAGCTAAGTACTTATATATAGGCCATCAAGCAAGCGTTTGCACAGAAGCAGATTATTGGCTTACAGAGCCCACATGTGGGAAAAGGGTGGGGTCTGACTCAACTGAAAGGGAAATTTTGAAACTAAACAGATGGCAATCAACTTACAGGGTGTCTGCTAGGGTTTCAGGCTCCGTGGGGCTGAGGCCATTTTTCTTGTTCCCAACATGGAGCAATACTATAGACACCTTCAGAAACCTCAAGCACACAGTCAATTTTCACCTCAAGACATTGTCCAAATGATGAAGCTCTATAGGGTAGGAGGATAAAAATCTACTTAAAAATCTCTGAAGGTCAGGATCATACTAACCTGAGAGCTGAGCAAAATCTCATCAGATTTAAGACTCACTAAACCCCAAAATCAAAATACACAAAAATACAAGAGCAGCCCAGGTATAGAGTCTGTCTGACCCAAACTGTATTCCAGCTCCCTCTCATTTTAATCCTTGAACAGACTGAGGTGACCAGGACAGGACCTGCTTGTCCAAGACAAAAAAGGAATAACCCTTTTTCTTGGAAAACAATATCTGCAGTTTATTTTAGAGACAGTTTATTTTCTAAACAGATAGAAAATAAAACTTTATAATAATATCCTAAAAATATTAAATCCCCAGGATTAAATTTAACACATGATTTAATAAACCTTAACAATGAAAAACAGAAAATGTTACTGAGAGAAATTCAACAATACCTGAACAAATGCAGATAGGTGCTACATTTATGAATTAGAACACTTAATAATGTTAAAATAAAAATATATGTAAAATAATGTAAGTGTTAAATAAATAATAAACACATTTCATTAATTATTTTTGCAAAATAAATGATTTAAAAATTCACAGGAAATACAAATAGTCAGTTATATAGATGGCATTAATGAAGAAGATTGCTACTGAGAATTTAGAATGCTATATGTCTAGAACTCTTAGAAAGCTATAGTGAGACCTTATGACACTGGTATAAAGATACTTTATCAAAAGTATAGTACCTTAAGTACATGTGGGGTATACCTCATGAATACAAAAGTGATTTAACATTCTAAAAAATCAGTATAATTCCCTATAAAATTACAATAAATATATAAAAATTTCAATATGTATAAGAAAAGCATTTGACAAAAATCAATACTCATTTAAAATAAAAACTCTCATTCAATACTACATTGCTTTGATTACTGAGAGGAAATGGTTACTGCACAAATTAACTAATTCCTACATAGGTTCAATCCTTTATACGTGTTTTTGTCAATTATTTTGGCTATTGTAAATTTGTTGTACTCCTAAATACATTTGTTTATATAAATGATTTTATTGTTGTTCAGTTATAGTTGTCTGTATTTTCACCCTCTCCAACCCCACCTCCCTCCCTTGCTTCCACCCTCCCCCTTGGTTTTGTCCGTGTGTCCTTTACAGTAGTTCCTGAAAACCCTTCTCTCCACTGTTCCCCTCCCCTCTGGCTATTGTTAGATTGTTCTCAATTTCAATGATTCTGGTTACATTTTGTTTGCTTTTTTCTTTTGTTTATTATGTTCCAGTTAAAGGTGAGATCATATGGTATTTGTCTCTCACCGCCAGGCTTATTTCATTTAGAATAATGCTCTCCAGTTCCATCTATGCTGTTGCAAAAGCTATAAGCTCCTTCTTTCTCTCTGCTGCATGGAATTCCATTGTGTAAATGTACCATAGCTTTTTGATCCACTCATTTGCTAATGGGCACTCAGGTCTAAATACATTTTAAACTATCAGTTTGTCAATATCTATCAAAAAGTCTGCTGAAATTTTGACTGGGGTCGTATTGATTTATAGATCAATTTGGTAAAAAATGCCATCTTAATATGTATTCTTTCAATTCATGAACATAATATATCACCTGAGTAAGATGTCTCTGACCAGTAGCTTTCAAATACATTTGTTGTCTTGTTGCCCAAAATAAGACTTTTACATTGCACCACAGTCCACATACACACACCCACGTGCCTGGGCAAAAATTTCACATATTTATCTAAAAAATGTGTGGTACACAGCTACTTCCTATTATATTGAATTATATAGTATTTTATTTGAGTATATTTTAAAGTACTCCTCAAATCCTATTAAAATATATGCTAATGAGTTGCAATTTACTGTTTGAAAAGTAAAGTATTGTACGCTCATAGACACATCACCTTAATCTCGGCTGCTGTCTTCACCTTGTCTTCCCCATGTCTGTGTCCTCTCCACTTCTTGTACCAACAGCATTCATCAGATTTAGAGCCTGCTCAAAATCCAGGATAATTTTATATGGAGATCCTTTACTAATGATACCTTTGAAGACCTTATTTCCAAATAAGGTCACAATCTGTGATTCCAGACAGATATGAAATTTTGAGAAACACTACTTAAGTCACTATACTTCTACCTGTTTTGGGTGCTGTAATGAATAATAAATGAGAAGTCGTGGCCTTGATTCCAATGGGCACCCAAGAACACTTAGCAAAGGAATGTGTTACCTAGACATTATTCCAAAGATTATCTAGCCAGGAAAGATAAAATATATATAACTCTAGGAAGAAAACTGAGTGACAAGCCAAGATAGGCAAATCACTAGTTCACTGAACTGAGAGACTGAAGTCAACGGGTTCTGAGATGAATGGAGCAAGAGTGTAGTGGAGCGGTCAAGACTGGTTTTGAAGTGCATTCAGATTAAAAGTAAATGTAGGATAACATGAGCACAGGCTGTCTGCAGCTGTATTTTGCTCTGTGTAGCTTGGCTCCAGTGGACTCGCAGCATGTTCTTTCAGAAGTCAAACCTCTAGAACATGAAACCAATCCTTATCCTTAAGGAGCTTGAATTCTCTAAGGAAAATATGCAATATCTTTGCAATATGGGGATCATATAATGCCATAGTTCTCAAAATTCTGTGAACTTTTTAAAATAAAGAAATATCACCCTATCCCAAAATTTCTGATTTCAAATGTCCAGGGGGGTGGGCACCCAACATATATGTGTTTGGAAAGTGTACAAGTCTAGGAGAAAAATGCTGTTAAGAAAAATGTTGATTGTGTCAATTTTACCTTTATTAGAGTATTTGCTTTGGGATTTCATGTCAATGTCACAAAAGTGAAAAGAGTTATGAGAAATACAGATACTTACAAAAGTCAGTTCAAGTACAGCTGGTGAGCATGAGTGGGGATGTAAAACACAACCCAGTGCCTCTGCCCCAGTCACACACTCTAGACTTTGCCCAAAAGAAAGACGCAATGCCCGCCTTTGATTATTTTGATCCTTAGCTTTCCTTCAGATATTTGTCTGTGTAGAAAGAATATTTTCTTCACATTTGTGTCTCCGTTTTTACAATTCTTTGGAACTTCCTACAATTAGTAACGAAAACTCTTATTTAATTTGACCACATTTTTTTTTAAGTTTCTGGAATGTGATCAGCATGACCTCTGCATCTTCGTAATATTTCACAGAAGGTCATTAAGTTTCCTTCTCAGAGATGAAATACAGCTTCATGCAGCCACCAGATTTTATGACCGTGATAATGATCTCTGCTAATGGTTTCCTAGATTTTAAATTTTATTACACTAGTCTATATAATATATTGCAGGTACTAATGATATCTTTAAATTGCATTGATATAACATAAATAAGAACTCTGAAGCAAGTGGCACTTTATAAAGGCATTTTGTGAAAATGCCACCCATGTATTCACTTATGATGCTCTCTTTCTCAGCACCATCTTAAATTCTTAAGGAACATTTAACAAAACTTCTCATAGGAAAGACTTGTGTCATGGACAGATAGGTAAATAGATGCCAACTCTTCCAAAGCCAATGCTTGTTGATGCATGCTCCCTGGCTGGCAGGAGAACCTTTTGCACAAATGCTAAGAGGTTTCTTGGCTCCACGATGTACTATAATTCACCCTGTTATGGAGGAAAACAGCTGTTTTGTGATCATGGCCTGGACATTTGCCACACTGGCATACTGAGTTAAAATCCCAACTTGCCTCTCAGCACTGCAGTTTAGTCTCTAGGCTATTAGATAATGAATGAAGGAGAGAATCCTTGGACTTCCTCTTTTAATTCATTGACTTTGACTCTCTTCTCCAATTTATAGTATATTTTGTTTTTATCAATAGCCAAGTCTGTAGCACTATATTGCAATAAAAATATCCCTTGAAATTTCATGTGTCCAAATCAAGATAGTCAAGGACAACCAGAGACACTGTAAGTAAATCCCCTTGACTGCAGTTCATGGTGACACATAACTCTCCTGGCTCATGATGACACCTTATTTCCGAACCAGGTACACAGCTCAGTGGCTGGTGTCAGCAGTTGGTTTGCATGTAATTGGAAGTCAATAAATGACCCTCCATGCTAGTTATCATATCATTGTAATGTGCCCAAATACAGATCGCTGCAGGAGAAACATCACGGAGAATTCCCTTTGTAAAATGCAAAACCTCCTAAAATAAAACCTCCACAAATGTAATGTCTCATAAAATAAAACTGCATTTAAAAATTTTAACCTTAAGGGATTTTTAACATCCAGTACACAAGACACTTGAGGATTTTGTATAATTATTTTCCAGAATAGCATAAGCACATATCCTGAAACAATTCACATGGAGTAGTCCATCTGAAATTTAGATAGTTCCCACATATTCTCTTATTAATAGTAGAGACATTAAAAAAAAGAATATAATGAGACACATTGGGAAGAATAAAGAAGTCACTTTCTTTTTTGCATCAATTTTCAGATTCCTTTGGATACAGTTACTATACTGTTATGAGATTTCACTAATCTAACCATTACACCATGGAACAATCCACTAATAACTCACTAAAGATCATTAAACTTCATTTAAAGCAGTTAGTGGTTTATCAAAGGAACAAAAATGTTAATTCCATCTCCAAATGGACTCACAGAGCATGGAGATTCTCAAATCTGTCATCCAGATGAGGAAGACATGTATATGCGTATGCATTTTGATCACTGAGTACAATTAATGGCCATTCCACTTAAAGAACACAATTTGGATTCTGCTCTTGTTGCTTTAGTACTTGAAGCCTGGGTTTGTTAGTAGGAAGATAACATCACCAAGCCTTTATCAATAAATTGTGATGAATTTAATATTTGACAATTTTAAGGGAGTTAACTATTTCCCCAAACTTTAGGATTACTTTCAGACATGGATAAAGAAACACCCCATATATTTTTCACAAATTTGAACTATCATTCCTCCACAATAAATTGAAGTAAAAGTCATAATACTGAATATTAGTAATGAAAGGGTGCTAAAAGAACCTTCATCAAGTTTTAGGAGCTAACAGCCACACAGAAAACATTGTAGCAGACCGCAACCACCCTGGAACCAGGATGGGTTCCATAAACGCCACACAATCGTGGGTACATAAGTGTCCCCTTGTACGTGTGCACAACAGCCAATTCTACACACACATTCTAAATCCCATTTCTACCACATGGAAAAGAGGATGGCCAATGAAGAGATCGGCATAAATCTGGAACATTTCCCCAGATTCTTAAAGAAAGCATAGGATGAGACACAATTCAGTAGGTATTAATTTTTAAATAATTCTCAGAAAATTTACTTAGTTCATATTTATGTTGTGATGGAAGACTTTTTTCCTTAAAAGACTGCTGCATTTAATGTAATGATATTAAAAGGACAATTATTTAATGAGAAATGTTTATGAAATATTTCATACTCATTAACAAAACACTTCACTATGAAGTGAATATTTTGTGTCATGGCCATGTCGGCAGGAATATGTCCACTAATTATATAAGGTGGAGACTTTGTTGTTTGTTTGTTTATTGTGCTTTGTTCTCCCAAACTGTTTGGCTTCCTTAGAAAGGTCTTTGTACCCTGCACCTGAAAACACACCATGCTAAAAAAGGGCCTGAAAATGCATTCATGACTGATGTAAAATATCTACTGCTAATGCAGATAATAATAATAATAATAATAATAGGGTGCTTTTAGTTCTTCAGCTCCCAACATGAGCCCATGATTAAGAAAAGAAATGTGTTTGCTTTATACAATACTATTCACAACCAAATTATCCCAATGCGCTTTACAAAGTAACTAGTTGGAGATGAGTCTGAGAGCATGTAGGCAAACACAGGAGCCATTAAGACTCTCGGCAACAGCCCACACACTGCTTTGGACATTAGACCTGTTTTACTGAGAGTGAAGATGTTAGGTCAATTATAGAGTAATTTAATAGAACAACCAAAATTCCTCTGAGACTGGTAAATTTTAAAGACTCCAAAATAGTAAGCTCACTCTCTATTTTTTAAAATTTCTAAAAATATCCAAGATTGAATTAAAACATATATTTTCCCTCAGGTAATTTACTTATAAGAAATTACTGGTATGAGGCTCAATTATATCAGAAAATATGTATGTGTTTCTTCACAAAAAGGTACTTTATAGACTTGGTAAAGAGGTATTACTTCACAAATCCTTTTCTTTACCTTCCCCATTTGACAAATGCTGTTGTTGTTCAACCAAGGATTCAACCAGAAATCCTTCTCTCTCTTTCCAAGGTATTTAATCCCTAACCTTCCTTTAAGTAACAGAGTATTTATTTATTTATTTATTTATTTATTTATTTTTAGTGAATTTATTGGTGTGACGTTGGTTAACAAAAGTATATAGGTTTCAGGTGCACAATCCTAGAACATATCCTCTGTGCGCTGTTTTGTGTGTTCACCACCTTAATTCGAGTCTCCTTCCATCAGCAGGTATCCCCCCTGTACCCTCCCCCACCTCCCCTTACCACTCCTCCCCCTGGCAATCACCACACTATCTTCCAGGTCCATTTCTTTCTTCCTCCCTCTTTCTTAAACCAAACCTCTTTCACACACACAAAAAAAATTTCTCAACTGAAAATCCACTTTAGTGATCTTATATCATGTTTTTCTTGCCTTTCTTACTTAGCTATAGCTCAGGTTATTTTTAATGATCATTTATATTTCAAGAGTAAGACCCATGAGGACAGCAATAAGGCCTGTCATTTCGTTTATGCCCCATACTTTGAGTAGGGGTCTGACACGGTCACGTCCGTGGTTTCCAGAGCTCATGCACACAGCGATCTGGAGGTTGTATGAGCTGGAGCATCTCTAGGCAATGCCTCACGATGGAGCAGTTAACAAACAGCCGGGCTCTGGCTTCTGCTTCTTTACCAGCCTGAGCTTTCCTCCTCATACACCCATGTCCTAAATCCCTTTGATCAATGGGCCCTCTTTAGACACCATTTCACAGGTAAATAACCACTTGTAGGTGAATATGGTGACACAGCTGCTCTCTTGATCTTTCCACTCTTTTGAGTGTCAAAGACAGCTGGCTAGGGTTATGTAGGAAGCTGTCGCGAGGTTTCTTACCTTCTTCTGGTCCTCATGTCGCGGTATGGCCTACCCCCGGCTGGACCCTCTTTCTCTACAGGAACAAAAATACATATTTCACCACATTCAGTAGGTGAAATAATAAAAAGGATGAATTAGAGAACAAAAGAGGGGGTTAGATTCCTACCTAAAATACATCCTAAAACATTAAAATCCTTTAACCTAAAACCTGTCTCTATTTCTTACACAGTTGTTGAATGTCCACACAGGGCCAAATTTGACTGTTTCGTCAACAAAGGTTATGAAGTCAAAGGTTTCTGTGAGGCAGAATTGGGCTTTGTCAGTTTGGATTTTTCTGTCCTTTTTTCTAAATCTTGGGTAGGTGCTGACTCTGCAGGTCTCTTTGGCTACAAGATATTTCTTAGTAACAGGTGCAGCCTATTATCAGTGAAACTAGATAAGTCCCACTGCATAGTCTGTAACACAGAGGCTAGTTCCATCTCTGTGGTTACGGTCTTCATATACTTCTTTTGCCTAGCTGACTCACTAAGAAGCCCTGTCCCAGGGAAGAAGACACTCTATCACATTTCAAGGCTAAAGCCAGTTGCCTAAGATGAACCGTTACATCCCAGGCACCCAGGGAATATGGAAGTTACGTGATACTGTATCAGTTTGGGCTCTCCTGTTTACCACTGGCAGATAATCAACCCAAATAAGTTTAACGGCCCTGTTTCAGGCTTGACTTGATCCTGGAGCTCAGATAATGTCACCGGGACTTAATCTCTCTCAAATACTTAGGTCTGAATTCTTTGTATTGGGCTTCATTTTGATAGGAATCCCTTCGTAGTGCCCAAATAAATGCCATGGTTTCAGCTTTATATTCCCTGAATTGAAGTCTGATATTGCCAGCAGATATCTGATTACGACTCATCAGCTCTGACTGTGTCAGGTGCCCCTTTCGGAAACAATCACTCTGGCCAAGAGGACGCACTGCCTGATTCCCTGGAATCAGGCAGGGAGTCAACATCCATCAAACCAGCAGGGGCTGAAAGTAGCGGAAGGGTTTTTCACTGAGAGAAGTCTGGGTGCTCTTTGGCGGGGGGGAGGTATTATATAACAAACAGCCAAAACTTTAAATGACTGCTACATTATAGAGAGAAAAGCTTCTTTCTTATTTCACTAGGGGTTTACTATACCAATGATATTCTTTATGACATAATTTTTTCATCATTCCTTGAGGTAGACTTTGTATAAAAATTTGCATACCTGTTTATATAGAAAATATTGTCCTCACAGACATATCTGCAAATTCGCATATTTACAAAATTAATAAATATATATTCTTAGGACACACTGTAAGCCGTTGGTGGTATTTCTGTCAGCTAAGTTCTGGAAGCCTCTTTGTATGACCAATACCCTCTAAGACAGGCAGAACAGTCTATCTCATCGTCGGTTAAGTTATAGGATATTTGAGAATCCTTCCATCAAAATATGCCCCCCAACTTTACAACTCATTTATTATTTGTTGATATTATCTGTTGAGCATCTATGTGTCTGACACTGCATTAGCTGCAAGGGATGCAGCGAACTGCAGAGACAGAAACCGTCCCCTCAGGAAGTGTAAGCAGGTACAACCAGATCTGCATGTTGAAAGGATGGTTCTCACTGGAGCGTATGTACGGCGACTGGCTAGGTGGCTACTACAAAAATGCAGCTGAGAGATGAACGTCAGTTTAACTTGTTCGGAAGCACATGAGATGGACTTAAGCCTTAAGAATAGAAAGAACACTTAAATATGGATTATGGACAACTTGCCAATGGCTAAGAATTAAGGTCGAGGTGCAATGGGACATTAATGTTGCTTTCTATGTATCTGCCGTACAAAACTAAATGGATGATTCCTATTTTCTTTAATAAGAAACAAAAAGAGGACTAGGGTTGAAAGATGCTAAATATTTTTTTTACCTTTCCTATGACACTAATAGAGTAAGTTACATTTTGCTTAGTCTTCATCCTTTATTATTCCCAATCACAACATTATCACTCTGCTCAGTGAGAAATCAGTCTGAAGACTGTCATCTTGCCCCTAGCACAACTGTCATGCCTGGCTCTTAGTAGTGCAGTAAGTCCTCACTTAAGACCATAAAAAATAATGCTGTTCCAGGGCCTGTGGTACTTACTTATTGTGCTCAACCCACTTTTGTGGACTGATTGAATGAATAAAGGGATAAGCAAATAAACAGCCATATATTACAGTGCCTATAAATATATTACCACATTACAGTCCTTTTTATTCACCATTATCATTTCTAGGAATCCTCATTAAAAGTCAAAATTCTGAAATTCTTAAATAATAACTATCTCTAAAGTATGATCTGATTTATAATTGTAATAATTTCCCTCTTTCAGAGGATTTTTTCCAGTTTTATTGAGATATAATTAATATGCATCACTATAAGTTTAAAATCTGCAGCATGACGGTTTGATTTGCATATATGGTGAAATGATCATCGCAGTAAGTTTAGTTAGCACACATCATCTCATACAGAGGAAGTTTTAAATAAAAAAAAGAGGGATCCTGGCTGGTGTAGCTCAGTGGATAGAGCACAGGCCTGTGAACCAAAGGATCGTGGTTTGATTCCCAGTCAGGGCACATGCCTGGGTTGCAGGCCAGTTCCCAGCAGGGGATGCACCAGAAGCAACCATACATTGATATTTCTCTCCCTCTCTCCTTTCCTTCCCCTCTAAAGATAAATAAATAAAATTAAAAAAAGAAAAACAAAAGAGAGGATAAGGACATTATATTGGTAAAGGGAGGCAACCAAGCATATCTTTTCTTTCATACAAAGTTAGGAAAAGCTAGGTCAGAGTGGCCAACCTCAATATGCGATGTCCTTTCTCCCTCTCACCCCCATACTAAGAACTATATTAAATGGGAAATTTTGAATAATAAGACTTAAAAAGTAGGTGAGAGAGATAAAAAAAAAGGACCTATATTCTCCATGTTAAAGTATTTAGATTTTATCTGGGTTATGATCATTTGGGAACCTTTGTTTTCTTTGTCTCTGAGCCCTCAAAATACTTATTGTCTAAACATTCATTTGACTTTATAAGTGGTTCATAATTGACCACTATTTTAACATTGTAAATTATCTCTTTGCTATTTAACTTTTCCAAACATTTGTCATATTTGAGTCTTATCCAGGCCTTTGAGTTCCAAGACTACCTTGATTTTCTTTGTAGTCTGATTCCATTCCTCACATGTCTTGATTATAGTAGGTACTTGTGGGGTTGCTAGCCCTCCCACTAGTCATTGTTGTAATTTATTAGATGGTTTCTATGCTTCCAGTGGTAAATGGTTAGCCTTTAGAATGTGAATAAAGAACAGACTGTTTCTGAAAGTGTCCTTCCACCATTTCTACTTTACTAGTATTTTTTCTTGGGTTGGAGCTATTTCCAATAAAAAATAATTTCCATTCGATCATAAATCCCCCACATCTTCAGAGCAAATGGCTCCTAAAGCACACCCTCAGGGTTATTTTTTAATCTTCTGATATTTTAATCACTAGAGATCAAATAGTTCCCAAGTTACTCTACAGCATTTAGACTAAGACCGATTTATTTTTCTTCTTGCCAGACCGCTCATTTTAAAGTGCTTCAAGAATGAGGTCTACAGTAACTTAACACTGGCTCTTTCCTTAGTACATGACCTGCTATTAACTGAAAACATGTCAAAAACACTGGAGACATACAAAGGGCACTTTCTATGATAATTATTAAGTGGACCCTGATATGTTTTTCCTCTTAAAATTGCCTTGGGTAAAATCGCACTCTAGTCTTGGGGTAAAGGATTTGCAGCATTTGCTAACAGAGTCTCCAAATGACTGCTTCTCACCGCATATACAATAGTATTAGAGAAAAGCTATAGAAATATACATGGTACACTTTACCCCAGAGATTCTGAATTTAATTGACCTTGAGCAGTGCTTTTAGAAGCATGCTGCATTAGACAATAACAGAAAGAGGGTTTTTTTTGTTTTGCTTTGCTTTTTTACTTTGTTTTTAAAACACGAATGACATAAAGACTTAGGTTCAAGTTCTTTATAACTGCCAGCAATTACCTTGTGAATTTGGGCAAGTTGTTTTGCATTTCCAAGTCTCCGAATTTTTACCTGTAAAATAAAATGTGTACATGAGATGCTTTAAGTCTTCATTAGGCTAGCAGTTTTTACCTACTAAATCCCAGACCCACTACGTCCAGGTAGGATGCAGTGAGCACAGTCCACAGATTTCAAAGTGGCTACATGACCTGCAGTGCATTTTCATTTACACTTAAAATCTTACTAAAATGAATGTTTAATTCAACAAAATTTTATTAACTCTTATTCCAAACACAGTTTCCTTCACCTTTCTACTTAGAGTTAATTGTTTAATTAAGTAATTAAATTGTCATATCACTCTGAAGGATTTTGTAGATGGAGGTCAGAGTTGGTTTGTTATATTTGAATCACCCTAGAGTCTCACCATATTTGGGTAGTATGAAGTGGATCACAAGAAGCTTTAATTTAGTTAGAGAAGTAAATAACAAGGCAGAAACCATGCCCAGGAGATAAGAAGTTGGACAGGTGGATTGATGGTACTTAGGATAAGATGAATAACCATATCAGCACGTACGGCTGTCGTCCAGGAGAAGCTGGAAATATGTCAGTCAAATCTCAAAAGCCATGTCACTGGTATCTTAATGCTCCAACATACAGTATGATATCCTGACCAAGACCCGATTACCCAGATCTGCTGGGCCTTCTGCATACCTGTTACCTATCCTGTCTCTATATGTGTACTCATAAAAGAAATGGAATCATTCACATTCCCCTCATCCCACTTTTCAAGAACTGTACTGTCATTTTATCTTACAGTACATTTCTTTCCACCTTGATAGTACTCCCAGCAACCGCTCAACTCTCTGTTTTAACACCATCCAAAATAAGCAATATTTTGTCCTTCTCTCTCAGTTGCCCTTCTCCGCTATGGTATAGCTCCCCAAAAGGTAATGTGGACCCCTGAGGTATATTGCATAAAGCATCCCAAATGTCCTGATTAATAAATTATCAAGGGGGTTGTATATAGGTACAGATATTTAGACACAATTGACTTGGATTTGTTGCCTACTGTCAGCCTCAGCAACCCTCCTCCATCCTGTCTTGCTTTATTATTTAACTCTTTGTATTCAGTTTAGGGTCTGAGTACAACTGGAGTAAAAGAAAATTAGCAATTTGGAGGACTTCCGCCAAGATGGAGGCATAGGTGGAAACACTGTGCCTTCTCCCACAACTAAGTTTGAATACAACTAAGGTTTGGAGAAACAGACACAACCAAAGGTCAGAAAATTGAATTATACGGAAGTCCGACTACATCTAACCGTTCAACAGGGACGGTAAGAGGGACGGAGCCAGCAGCAGAGCAGGGTTGGGCAGGAAACATCCCCCAACCTAGGCGCGCAAGTGGCCCGGACCCAGTCAGGGTGTGGGGCAGACTGACCTCGGTCCCACATTCGCGCACAGTGAGACGGACCACGCAGGCCCCAGGGGGCGAGGGCTGACGGCGGTAGCACACTCGCATGCAGTGGGACGAAACACGTGGGCCCGGTGTCGGTGGCAGCTGCTGCACCTGTGGGGGCCGTGGCAGGAGACAGCAGACGGGACGCCATTGTTTCTCTTGACCCTGCACCCACATACAGCGTCAAAACCCAGCGACTTAGTTGCCCTGCTCTGGTGAACACCATAGGGCTCCAATCCTGCTACGGAACAGGCACAAACAGCCCAAAATATGGCGCAAGAAGAACTCAAAGTCCCAGAGCCAATAACTCTAAGCGACCGAGAAATTGCCAGCCTCTCAGACGCACAATTCAAGACACTATTTATCAGGATGCTCACAGAACTGGTTGATTATAGTCACAAATTAGAGGAACATATGAAGGTTAAACTAATTGAAATGAAGGGAGATGTCCAGGAAACCAATAGTGATGGGAAGGAAACTGGGACTCAAATCAATGGAATGGACCAGAAGGAAGAACAAAGCATCCCACCAGAAAGGAATGAAGTAATGAGAATTCAAAAAAATGAGGAGAGGCTTAGGAGCCTCCAGGACATCTTTAAACGTTCCAATATCTGAATTATAGGGGTACCAGAAGGGGGAAAGAAACAGCCACAAGTGGAACACTTATTTGAACAAATAATAAAGGAGAACTTCCCCAGTCTGGCAAAGGAAATAGACTTCCAGGAAATCCAGGCAGCTCAGAGAGTGCCAAAGAAGTTGGACTCAAGAAGGAACAGACCAAGGCACATCATAATTACATTAGCCAAGACCAAAATGAAGGAGAGCATCCTAGAAGCAGCAAGAGATAAGGGGACAGTCACCTACAAAGGAGTACCCATCAGACTGTCAGCGGATTTCTCAAAAGAGACCTTACAGGCAAGAAGGGGCTGGAAAGAAGTATTCCAAGTCATGAAATCCAAAGACCTACAGCCAAGATTGCTTTATCCAGCAAAACTTTCATTTAGAATGGAAGGACAGATAAAGTGCTTCTCAGATAAGGTCAAGTTCAAGGAGTTCATCATCACCAAGCCCTTATTATATGAAATGCTAAAGGGACTTATATAAGAAAAAGAAGATGAAAAATATGAACAGTGAAAGGACAGCAAACACACAGTTATTAACAACCACACCTAAAACAAAAGCAAACCAAGAGGACAGCTAGATCAGGAGTGGAACCATAGAAATGAAGAACACATGGAGGGTTAGCAACAGGGGAGTAGGAGGAGGAGAAGGGGGGAGAAGGTACAGAAAATAGCATAGACAGTAGGTAGAAAATAGATAGGGGGAGGGCAAGAATAGTGGGGGAAATATAGAATCTACAGAACTTGAGACACGTGGTTATAAACCAAGGGGGGGGTAGAATGGTGGGGGAGGGAGTGTGCGGGTGGAGGGGAATGAAGGGGGGGAACAGAACAACTGTAATGGTATAATCAATAAAATATATTAAAAAAAGAAAGAAAATTAGCAATTTGGGACAATCCTATATTGCATTCACTGTGTAGAGCAGACGGAATATATTTTTAGGCACTGCATGTTTATAACCTAATTTTCCCTCATTACTTTACAGAGGTGACCTTGTTCTAATACCTTCGGCACCTGATGTTATAAAAGTGGAATTCTTTCAAACCTGCTCTGTTAATGTGTTCCTGCTCAGGAACAAACGCAAGATAACATTAACATTCCTGCCACAAAATCCCTGCTAATTTGCTTGCAGTGAAGATAGAAAGCTTTTCATTACACATCACAAACTTCATTTATGTAGAATGATCACCAGGCTAGCTGAAAAGCCAATGAGCATCTAATCTCTAATGCTGCCTTCAGCTCTAACATCAATTCTTCTAGTTCAACTCATCTTTTATCAGCTATTCAGTCGTTTTAAAAATTTCTATCCTGTTACAAAATTATGTTGTTCATCTGTCAAAACAACTTTGATTTATTTTTTTTTTATATTATAGCTTCAGAGAAGAAAACACACGCAGAGAGAGGAATATGCTATTTTCTTATTAAGGTCAGAATAAAATCTATGCAACAGAAATTGAACAACTTGGTTTCAAACAAATGACGACATTATTAAGTTTCTAAAAGTTGCATTCCTGATCTTAAATTCTGCTTGACACATGTCCCTCCATGTTAAGTTTCTCTTGAAAATGATCTGCAGAGACCTGTACAGAATTTTATGCCATCTCCAGGCACCAATGAAAACTAGGAGCAATGAAGATTGCAATTTCTTGGTTTGTTCTAAACTTAAGACAATGACCTTTCAAGTATGGTTATTCTATTACAGTCATATCCTTACGGCAGCCAGCATTGATGGGAGTCTCTGTTAGTCTCTCAAACTTTCCTGAATGTTAACCTTGGGGAGCTACTTTGTGTCAATCTTGGATTATTTCTTTCAAGAGAAAAAAAAAGGTGTTTTATGTATCACACTTAACTATAGATTTTCATTACACAAATGTCATAGATATTCTTACTTCTTACATGCAATATTCCTCAAGTTTTAGGTACTCAGAGAACCTCACTAAGAATCAACTCTTCTGCACTGGCAGAATTAGATAGTAAGTTAAATAGAATTTAATAATCTTGAAGGTGAAAAGTCAATAAAAGTTGGGCAGAGAACGTATGTGTAAAAGATTGGAGATATTCTATCACTTTGTCTTATTGGCATGTTATGCAAAATTAAGAGGATTATTTCTTTTTCCTTTTCCATCCTTTTCCTTTATTTCATTTATTTAAATGACAAGGACATTTTATCCTCCCCAACAGGCTAACACAGGCATTTCCTTGCTGTAAAACCAGAGCCTGGAGTCATTATGCCCAATTTGTTGTACCCTAGGCCCTAATAGCATCCTGATGAAAAACACAAGGTTAAATGGAACTCCAGAGAGACTCCTTCCTAGAATGAGGGCTAGTCTTATTTGTCTTCAGAAAAAGCACATACCTCTCCACAGTGTGCCATTTTTGTGTGATTAAAATGGAAATGAAGACAAAATAAAAGAGTCAGCAGTTGGTTCCACCAGGTGACATTTAAATCACCAATACCAATAGTCTTACAATTTTAATCCAGATATTTTCCATAGTTTTATACCTTAAATTATAGCTCCTCTAGCCCAGAATTCATGGATGTGTACAAACAAAGATTATATACAAATAATATCCTTCAAATGAAGGCTTCCTGCTTCCTAATTGTCAACTGCAGTCAAAGCACTGAAACTATCCTATCCGCAGTGTTTCCAAATATATATATTTCCTTAAAACCCCATTACCCAACATTAAATTACTTCTTTTTTCAACATCACCAAATTATTAGATAGAACAGAATAAAACTTCTGGCTCCTCAATTTTCTCGATTATTCATTTATTTACATCAGATACTTTTATGCCTAAAATAATAATACTTCAGTACATTTTATGCCGACAAATATAGGATTTATTCTGAAACAATCTACAAGTGATTTTTGCGTTGAGGATTTTGCTATATACTTCTTTGTCCAACACCTTATTTTCTTTCTGAGAAAATTTTAACTCTAGAAAATGTATATTAAAATAATCACAAATTAGCCCTGGCTGGATGGCCAAGTTGGTTGGAACATCGAACCATTCAGGGTCAATCTTCAGTCAAGACACACACCTTGGTCGCAGGTTCCATCCCAGGTCCAGGTACAGATAGGAGGTAATTGATTGATGTTTCTCCCTTACATCGATGTTTCTCTCTCTCTTTCTTTCTTTCTTTTTCTCTCTCTCTTCCACTCTCTGAAATCAATCAAAATACCCTCAGGTCAAGACAAAAAATTACCACAATAATGGTGTGCAATCCATATTGCTACATATTTTCCAGTGCATTTGCAAGCATACATTTTATGATACCTATAACAAAACTATGAGAATATATGTCATCAACTAGTATATGTATATTGTCAGCACAAGAGAAAAATTTTGGATGGTAATTTAGAAGATCTGAGTTCTATAGCTTCAACAATTTTTAACACTGGTTTGGGTAAGTCACATAAACTCTTTGAACCTCAGATTTTTTCATTTACTAATTTTACTGGAAATGAGCAAAATATAAGCTATACCTTCAATTTATGATATAGTAGAGACTCAGATATAAATTTAAAACTACCTGTATCTTACTAGAGATACAAGTTAAATTTTGTAAGACCAATGTAAGGAAAATTGTAAGAGAAATACCCTTGCCAAATAATGTTTAGATCAAAATTAAAAAATCTAGAAAGTAAATTGAAAATGGTACATGTACTGTGCAAATGTAAAATATTATCATCAACATAATTCTAGTAAATAAACCCAGGTATAGTAAAGAAAATAATGGCCTCCAAAGACACATATGTCCTAATCCCTGGAACTTGTGAATATGTTATCTACATTACAAAAGAGGTTTTGTGGGTACACTTACATTAAAGAGTTTGGGATAAGGAGTGTATCCTGGATTATCTCAATGGGCCAAAGCAATCAAAATAGAAGAGGTGAGCAGGAGGGACCAGAGTGATGAGATGGAGAAAGACTTCCCACCGGAAAGACTTGCCAGCTTAAAGATGGAGAAAAGGGGCCATGAGCCAATGAGTGTGGATTGCCTCCAGAAGCCAGAAAAGGCACCGAAACAGACTTTCCCCTAGATCCTCTATGAAGGATGTAGCCTTCTGACACCTCGGTTGTAGCCCTGTGTTGGACTTCTAACCTAAAGACTTATAACTAAGCTTGTAGTAATCTGTCACAGCAGTGATAGAAAACTAACACACCAGGCATTAAACTGTTCGATGTCAGACTGAAGTACTTCCTACAAATTCCATCTCCAAGAATGAAAGGGAGACCAGATGGGTTACCACTCTAGAAAGGCATTTGGTGGCCAAGGAACACGAAGGAGACTGTGAGGAATAAAAGAGACAGGATGGCTCTTGGCGTGAAGTATAATTCATCTACTGTTCACACATTATTTAGCATCTATTGTATATAGTAGTACCCTCTTATCTGCAGGGGATAAATTGTAAGACCCCCAGCAGATGCCCGAAACCATGGATAGAACCGAACTCCCACCTTCTCACTGAAAGGAAGCACTTTGCAGCTTCTCTTTGACACATCTGAATTACCTGAAGCACTCCTCTTGCACCTTGGGGCCATTATTAAGTAAAATCAGGGGTACTTAAAACCAGCACTACAAGGCTGGGTCAGTCGATCTGGGAAATGGCTACTACGTGACAAACTGGTTAAGATGTACAGCATGAATATGCTGGGCAAAGGAATGATTCATGCAGAATGGCATGAGGTTTTATCATGCTACTCAGAACAGAGGGTAGTTTAAAACTTAAAAGTGTTTATTTCTGGAATTTTCCATTTAGACTGTGGTTGACAGTAGCTAACTGAAACCACAGAAAAGGGGGGACTATGGTACAAAATTGTATTTTAGAAATTTCAAGGAACATACAAAAGTCAACTCAATGCACGTTCTTAACTACAGAGTCCAGTTGAGGAAAGACAATAGCAATACAGGACAGCAGTGTGTAAATGTCATAAAGCAGCAGAAATGTGATCATGCTGTAAGTAGTATAAATTATACATAGAACTATGAGTTCTACAAACACATGCAAGGACTCACAGAGTGTATGATGATGTGAGATGAGAGTTTGGCAGTGGGAGAGTCATGAGGATGAGGATGTGACGATTGCAAATATTAGAGGGTCTAATGGCTAGCGTTAAGACCAAGAGGGCATAAAATGTAAAGTCAATGAGAAGAGTTCTATCCCCACTTTCCACTAAAAATGGGGAATTTCAGTGTTTTATCTTTTCGTATATATTGGACTTCCATGAAATATTTCTTTGTAGAGAGCTCTAAAGCTTTCTCAAATAATTTGACAACCACCTTAGCAATCAACAGAGAAGCGGTAAACAGACTAAAACTTGGAAGTTCTGTGAATACTTTGCAAGAAATGTAAAAAGATGAAATAGAGACATCAGTTGCAACAGACCAACTTTAAGGTTAATGGGGAAAGAAGTTTTAAAGACAAATCTCATAGATTTTTAAAAGAAAAGAATAAACCTGGTAAGACCTGATTATAATTAGATAAGAAAAGGAGATATTCCAAGATTCCTGACTTGAAGGACAAAATAGATAGTGCAACTATTATTCCTTAGGTGGAAAACTGGTTTAAACACATTAACTAATTTAATCCTCATAACAATGCTACGAAGTAGCTTGTATCGTTGTTACAGGTTGACCGATGAAAAGTGAGAGAAAGCCGAAAGAAGCCAGTCTGCCCAAGGTCACCTGGTTAGCTATGGGCAGGGCCAGGATTCAAAGGCAGCAGTGCAGCTCTGGGTCCGCGTTCTTAGTCACTGTGCCACAGAAGAAGAAATACTTTTAGAGAAAGACAGAAATGTTCATTTTGGACATGTGAGATTTGAGGCCAAGGAAACAATAGCTCTGGTACATTTTGCTGCTATCACACAAAGAGCTGGGGACACGGCTGCTGCGCAGAGCAGGGCCGACTTGACAGATGACAGATCGGGAGACCCCGGTACTATTGTGTGAGTCAACAGGACATCTTGACTTCTGCTGGATGTGCTTAGAGCTGTGATATTATCTCATTATCACTAAACCGTAGCGATTCGTAGAGGAATTAGAAAGAGAACTACTTCCCTAGGGACAGTCGTGCCATATGGCTGTTATAAAAATAAAGTTTTAAACTATGTCATATTTAAGTAGTGTTGGTGAAATCTTTTTACATCACACTAAGTATAATTCCTAAGTGGTCAACTGAACACTAAATAAACCCTTGTAACAAGAAATTACCCAATTATACATTAGTTGGTCTTCATAAATTAAAAAAAAATACTAAGAATTGTATTTCACTTTTAAAAATATAGGTAAATTTCTCCTTAAGGTATAGTTACTTAACTATCACTGATAATAAGTAAAACAGCAGATATTAGTTTCAATTTAGGTGTGGGATTTCTGGCATATAAGTAGAAAGCTGCAAATTCAAGTGTTGTCGAGAGCGGCCTCATTACCCACAGGTGGTTCACAAAATGTTACGCCGCCTGCATATTACCTGTGAAACTAAGATCAAGGTTGACAAAATGTATTTTCCTGTGCTGCTTAAAACTCAAAAACCAAAATTTCTAAGACTCGCTTTTCCTACTGTCACTTTATATTTTTATTGTGGGGAGAAATCTTTCCTCACTGAAGTCTTTAGAACTCCTGTGAAACATTTTCCCCCAATCTCTTTGCTGTTTGGGATTCTACTTCTGAGGTACGACTACATGAAAGCCTGAGGATAACCACAGCAACAAAAACAAAAGTGTGGCATCCAATTTAATCTGACCTCCTGGCAGACAGAATGGAGGAAAATCTACCCTTTAAATCCCTCCAGTGTTTGGTGAATCTTCTAATCCTAAAGAGCAGGCTCGTATCGATTCTTTTTGTGCAATGAAAGGAATATCATATTTGAAGTACTGCTCCTTTAAATAAAAGTCTGGAGATTTTTAGCTACTTTGTTGAGAAGAATTCTAATGTTGAATAAAAAAGCCAATACTAAGTACTAGAAGAAAGACTCTGACTATTTGGAGAAAAGCATGAAAAGGATTCTTTGATTTGAATTTCACTTTGAAGCAATTTATGGCTTTCTGACACACTCCACTCAGTTGTATAGTGTGAGAAAACATCATAAACAGATTGAAAGAATTCTCAAATATTGAGAATATACTGATTAACCCAAAGGTAAACTGTCATGAACACATTATGAGATATATACATATTACACTTACTTTTCATACTATACATTTAGTTTAAATTTAAATAATCAAACATGAAAAGGTTTGTGTCTTTTATGTATAAGACATTCTGTACACCTACGTTCCTTATGATTTGTTAACAGTTTAGCATTTTTCACACGTGTACACTATGATTCTGTGAGTTTGAAGCTGCAGCTGCCACTTGCTCTGGAAGTTAGAGAATTGCTGGGGAGTTCTTAGGTCACTCGGCCGCATCTGGGTCACCGAGCTCTGATCTGGGCAGAACAGAATGCTGCTGCTCTCCCAGCGGACTTCTTTTTTAGTGTGTGGTGCTCTTAATATGTGCTCTTTCCCTAGGGTCTAACCAGGTTACACTCAAAGTCCAGCTCAGCGCAGTGGCCAGATTTCTGACACTCTTGAGGATATTGTGAGCTATATTAATGTTTAAAATTTGAGTTAATAGTCACATATAGATCAAAGGAATAAGTTCTGGAACTTCACAATTTTTAAAAAAGGCTTTCTATAGATATATTCTCAAAGGCAGCCATTAAAAACAATTTGAGATAATTCAAGTGACTTTATTAGAATGTGCTCGTTGTTTTCCAGTCTCACCTACACGATGGGCCTATGGCAAGGACCTTGAGGGCAATGCAATAAGGCATCTGCGATGTATTCGGTTAGTGAAATACTATGTAAAAGAACTCCATTGGACGATACAGTGTCTTCACAAATTTTCTCCTCAACACTAGCATTTACACTCAGACTAGGGATATTTCCAAAGTAATTAGTTACACCAAAAACACAATTAGTTTTAAAAGAGCTAAGCTCCATACCAAAAATAGACTGTAGTTCTTCAACAACAGTACATTTCCAAATCCCCTATCCAAAATTGAAATGATAAAAACACATTTGGGGGGGAGCAGTGTTAAGGTATTTGTTCTAGAAGTGATGGAATGCACAATGTCATAAACAATAAGAAGAATATCAGTTATTTGGGTTGCAACGTGTCGCGATAATTCTCAGAGAGATGTTGAGAAACCAGACAGCTCAGTGTTCTGCCTTCATTTTAAGACATAACTAAATTGACTTCATAAGAATTCTGTTCTCTCAGGAGCTAATTATATAACCACTTTTAAGACATATATGTAGTAAGGAAAATAGAATATATTCATTGTTTCATACAAAGTAAATTTAACACAAAGAATTGACTAAGAAAGTGATTTTTAAAAAAGTTAGGTAGCCAAACTGAGTGCCATGAAGCACAAATATTAGTGAAAGCAGGAAGACACCAACTATCCCTCGGATGAAAGGGACAATAAGAAGGAATGGTTCAATCAGAGCACGAAGGTAGGGTTGCTTCGTGGGCACTGGAATCTACTGCTTGGCAGGCAGAAATGATGGCACAGTGGCTTTCTATCAGTAACCAGAACCAATATCAATATGGACGCAGAGTCACTGCCAGAAATGTTATTTTGACAGAAAAAGGGGGGGGGGAGAAAATATCTTGATTTATTCCCTTCTCACACCCACCAGTGCCTATAGTTTGCTAAATGTAACCAGAATTCGGTAGACACAAAAATCTGTGATACGGAGCAAAGCAAGGGACTTCGAGGAATTGAAACCAAATAAGCAAATGATTAGCACATAAACTATGAGAAATAAAAATTTTAAGACTCCTTAAATGTCAGCTCCTTCAACCTCTTACCTATTACAAACCATTCATAGCCAGAAACAGTTCTAAGAAAAGTCTGCTTTTATGACAAAACACATTTCTTTATTTGTAGTCTGATCATATTTTGTAATGTTCACTGATCTGATTGCCATCCTTTTTTGCAGTATCTCTTCAGTTGCCAAGTTCATGTGATAAACTTATTGTTTTACTTGACTGGCTATAGAAGTTTAACATTCCTCAAGTTTGTTCTTGAGTGGTTATATTCATGAACCAACAAAGATTGATCTTGAGATGCCATGGCAGACAGCTAGAGAACTTGTAGTTGTTTCCTCCTTTAAGTATTTCTGAAACGCTCTGTCTATAGACTTTTATGCTTCTCCTTAGTGTGGAGGAGTACGGAATATTTAGTTAATCGAAGCTGTACTCATACCACAGCTTCAAGTCATAAAACCTAATTCTCATCCATTCTACTTAGAATATCACCCATTTAACATAAATATTTCCAGGATTCCAACTATCTATCTCTGAAATCATGTTGAACAGATTTATCGCCCTGGGAAGGTTACTTCCTGGGAAGTAACCGCAAATCTTACTCATATTACAAATACTATCAACTTTCAGTCCGTTTCTATTTCAAATGTTCTCATAGTTGTCTATGTCTTAATCATCAACAATACACATATTACTTATTTATTTATATTAAATAACTTTATTGTATATTTTCATTACTGTTTAGTTCCCTCATAACCCTTTCAGCCCCACCCCTGAAATCACCACACTGTTGTCCACATCCATGAGTCCTTTTTCATGTTTTTTTTTTTTTCTGTTTTGAGTTATGGTCTTAAGACAGTTTTTAGTACTGACAGTGTGGTTGTTTTCAAGCCAGGCAAATCTAATTAATTTTTCAAGCAAAATTTTAAGGAACATAATATCAAAAACTTTACTCCAGTTAAAATCAAAATTCAAAAATGGAGAACAGATGTGTGTCTTTCTTTACTGTTTTTTACAATTCCATCTGCAGTTGTGTTGTTTGTTCTTACACAGGCATGATTTCTACAGAATTTAGTGGTGGTTGTTGTTTTGAGGAGGGGTTGGGAATGGGTGTTTTCTGTATTAGTCAGGGGTCTCCAAACAGAACCAGTAGCATATGTGTATGTACATAAATGCATGTGTGTGCACAAAAAGCGTTAGCTCACGAGCCTGGACATCATCTTGCAAACAGAAAGGTCGCCATCTCGATTCTCAGTCAGGGTGCATGCCTCGTTTACAGGACAGGGCCCAGGCTCAGGGAGTAGGACAAGGGGTAATGGATGATGTTTCTCTTGCACCCTGATGTTTTTCTCTCTCCTTTTCCCTCTGTCTAAAAATAAATAAAATCTTTAAAAAAAAGCCCCATGAGGTTGTAGGGGCTGGCAAATTTGACATTCATAGGGCAGGCCCGGAGGCTAGAAATTGTGGTAAGAGTTGTTTCAGTCTTGAGTCTGAAGGCAGATGGGATGCAAAATTCCTTCCTCTTTTGAATATCGCATTCTTCTTTCTTAAACCCTTCAACTGGCCCTGGATGGTGTGGCTCTGCTGGAACTCCCTCCATAGACCAAAAGGTCATGCCTTCCAATCCCTTGTCAAGGCACATACCCAGGTTCTGGGTTCAATCCCTGGCCAGGGAGCCTAGGAGAATGTAAGCAGTTGATGTTTCTCTCTCACAACAATATTTCTCTCTTTCTCTCTCCCTTCCTCTCTCTAAGAAGCAACAAAAATCCTTGAGCGAGGATGAAAAAAATCCCTCACATGACTGAATGAGGCCTCATACATTATGGAGGGTAATTCACTCTATTCAAAGTCTACTGATTTAAATGTTAATCATGTCTAAGTAATGACTAAATAAGTAACATGCAGTCTGGTCTTTGATCAAACAATGGGCACCTTAGCCTAATCAAATTGATACATAAACTTAAACATCACATTTCCTTCATTACGAGTTTCTTCTTTGCCATTTCAAATGACAGGAAACTATTTCACTTGAATATTACTGCATCAACATCTATTATTAAAAAATACAATAATATAAAATATTTGGGTAATATGCATTCTGAATACATGATTGTCATTGCTAAAATGTTATTTAAGAACACAAAATATTATTAAACTTTAAGCAAATGCATGAAAATGAAAAATGATGAGCAATATTTCCCAAGCAGAAAATTTCACAAAATTACTGTAGGAGAGGTAAATTAACTTATATTTATTAAGAAATGTCCTCAAAGGTTAAATTTGTACAAAAATGTTTTCTTAATACTGAACATCTATAATCTCTGCATCATCTTAATTTTTCATACATTTTACAGAAGTAAACTTCAGTGACTACATGTGAAGCATCAATTTTGAATGTGGAGCTGAATCAGGTTTTTTTAAGAAAACATTTTAATAAGCTTAGACACCAATGCTTATACTTCCATGATTATTTTAAACCTCATTAAGCATTATTTTAGTTAATGTTTTCCACTTACTTTGTGCAGCATTCTAGTTAAAAATATTTTATATAAATAATATTGCTTTATCACTTTTTCATAAATCTACTAAAAAGCACACTCATAAAAATTAATATTCCTAAGGAGACTAATTTCTTAGTCACTTTATAGTTTTTTTTAATCAATTGCTATTTCTCAAATATATAAATGATCTTTGTAACCATAAACTTTCTCCAGATGAGATTAGAAATAAAACAGTTCTTCATTAATTCTTTTGGTCAGTGTCAGTTTAATTGTTCTCCCTGATATGTTTCATATTTTTCTTTCAAAAATCCAACCACTACAGAGTTGAAGAACTTACAGATTTTTAATGTGTTCATTCTCCTAATAGTAGACTGGAAGGTCTACAAATCTGAACTCCATTGAAAAATGTTTGTCGTTCCTTATTTAGTCATGAAACTTAAGCAATATTTAGATTATCAAGTTAAATGCTATTTTTTAAATAATATTAAGTTTCAAAGTTAAAATTAAGCAACCATGGATTTCCTTTCATAAAGCCATATTTTAAATTTACATATAAGAAAATATGGATTATAAGTAGTTCTTTTTCTGAAGATAATGATTTTCTATATATAATTTAAAGATTTTTTGTAAGCATAACCTCATTAATCTTTGGAATGCCCCCTACGGTAGTTGTTTATGCATGATTTCCATGGTATGGACTATAAACTAACCTGAGCAAACTGAGCGTCATGGGATTCATTGTTTTTCTCATGCCACAGCTATGACTCATAAAGACTTCAAATTTATTACAGGCATAGAATTTATTTCAACATTCCTGTAGTTTATCCCCCTGAAGTCTAAAGAGAATGCAGTCTAGTGTGACTGAAAAAAAGTTTCAAAGTCAGAAAGCCAGTCTTTGATACATAGTTGTCCCATTTGGGCAAATTATTTAACCTCTCTAAGTTTACATCTGGCCAAACACCTGCTCTCTTCACAACAATGGCATTGTGAGGCTTAAATGAAAGAAATATGTAAATGTGCTTTGTAAACTGCAGTTCCTACACAAATGTTAGTTGTTGTGTTGTGCTTATATCCCCACTTGACACTTTCTCTGAAGTATATATTGAATGTTATCAGTGTTGGCATCCTTCAAGCCAACTGGTATAGTGTCAGTATACCAGCTGTGTTTGACAACCATTTACTGAATGTATTAGTGGATGAATGCTACTGACCATTTACTGTGTGCCAGGCCTGTCCTAGACCTGGTATTGATAGGTGGCATTTTCCTTTGTTTTTTAAATTTATTTTTACTTTTTTTTTTCCATTCCCATTTATCCCACTTATACCCCTCCCACCCTCCTCCACCCCCCTCCCAATGCAATCACCACACTGTCCACCAGGCCCATGAGTCCTTCCTTCTTTTTTGCTCTATCCCTCCACCTCCAAGCACCCCTCCTCCATTTTTAAATATTGTTATCAGATACAAGTGAAGTCGCTAAATGCAGGAAGAAGGTTCAGATATAAGCTTGTTTCCTCAAGAGATGAAAAAATAAACTACCATATGATCCAGCTATTCCACTTCTGAGTATATCCCCAGAGGAAATGAAAACAGAATATTGAAGAGGTATATGTACTCTCCTGTTCACGGCAGCATTATTCCCAATAGTCAAGGTAAAGAGACAACCTAAATGTCCATCAAGGGATGAATGGATAAAAAAGATGGGATTTATATTATGTGTATGCTATATCATAGGTATTTTATGAATATATCATATAAATATGATATTCATTACATATATGTCATACATATATATGATATATATACTAGAATGTTATGCAGCAATGAAAAAGAGGGACATCTCCCCATTGTGATAACATGAATTGACCTTGAGGACATTATGCTAAGTGAGATAAGTCAGATAGATAAAGACAAATACTGTATATAACACTTATACATAAAATCTAAAAAGCCAAACTCATAAAAACAAACAGTAAAAGGGTATTTACTAGGGGTTGAGAGTTCGGGGGGATAGGAGAGATGTTGTTGAAGGATGCAAATTTGCTATGAGTAGTAAGGCCTATGGACCTAATGTGCAGTATAGTGAATAGGGACATCAATATTGCATTATAATCATCAAATTTGCCAAGAGACAAGAGTATTCCAGCCTCTAAAAAAAGTGATAATTATGTGATGTAATAGAAGTGCTAGTTATCACTACTAGCACTCATATTATAAATGCATAAATGTGCTGAATCAACATGTATACTTTAAAAACATAATATTATATCAAGTATATTCAATTCTAATTTTTTAAGTAATTGAATATTGGTAAATTGAACCCCCAAAAATCGAACCACAGAAAGTTCAATTTATTCCAAATATGGTGTTCATTCACATTCATAAAATAATGAACAAAAATAGAACCAATGGAATAGATAGAAAAATGACTAAAATGAAAAATGGTTTATTATTAAAACTCAAGAAACTAGAAATATAGGTTAACTTACTTTTTTTTTAATCTGGTCAGTGGAATTAAAGACCAATGGTGAAGAATTAAAAGTTTTACTCTGTGATCAGAAATGAGACAGCGACATCTGTTCTTATCCTTTTATTGGACATAGTACTGAATGCCCTACTCACAAGAGAAGTACAAGAACAAAAGGTACAAGAATTCAAATGGAAAGATTGTACCAGAACAACAATAAAAGTTGGAAAAAAAAAGAATTCAAATGTAAGACTTAAAACTGTCCTTACACCAAACGACATCACTGTATACTTCAAACATCAAAAGAATCTACTGTCAAATTATTAGAATTAGTAGGTGGGTTTAATAAAAATTTGGAAATCTGAAAATACACATAAACACAAGTAATAAACTATGACTAGATATTAATATTACATTGCAAGATACAGTAAGTTCAGCGACTTTACATGGTGTAGTCAATGCACGGCCCTTCACTAACAATACATAATGCCACAGTGCTGGGTCAGATTGCAGTAAGAGCTTCAATGCAGCACTACCATCAGTCCTCGTGCTTAAGTCTCTGGTGTGACATTTTATATGACTTCCGTGTAATTTTCACTTAAGGAACATTTGCTTTTAGTATATCCTACTGTAAGGCGAGGGCCTCATGTCAGTGGTGGCACTTAGTAGGCACTCAAGGTATCTACTGAATGAATGACTGAATATATGACTATAATGTTTCCCCAATCTCTAACATCTCTTAAATCATTGTTAAATTGGATGACTTTTTTTATTGAGAGACAAAACTAAAACATCTCTTTTCTTTTAACAATATTGTCTATTCAGTTTCCTCTCCAACAAAGCAATTGAGCAACTATATACATTTTTGCATCCCTTTGTTAGTGATGTGTGAAATACATGCCCAGAGTAGGCAGAGGCAATACGGTGATGCTGAAGATGCACGGATTTATTGTAAAACACACTGGCTTCAAATTCCAGCCTGAATTAAGACTCAAAAATTCCATGACTCAAGGTGAGTTACTTAAGCCTCAATTTACAGACTTAAAAATGGAAAAATGATACCTCTCTCTAAAGGTCACTGTAAAAATTAAAATGTGATTAAGCATGCTTACTTCTTTTCATAATGCCCGGCACATGGTATTTGATGATGGTGATTACACATCAGTGACATATAATCCCAGTATATCTTTCAGACGGATAATGCCGGAACTTGAAATAAGGGCTTAGGTAGAGAAGTCTAGTTGCAATAGAAGTTCCAGGAAATGTGTTTGAAACTGTACTTGCATAGTAAGAGCACTTCCTAAATTAAGAGTACATTTTTTATTCGACGTGTCTCTGGCATAGTGGGTAATGGAGAATATGGGAAGCGTTGATAGTCCTCCACTGACACTGTGCAATTATCTTCCTGGGGGTGATGCATTTCCTACTCAATTAAGAGTTTAAAGCAAAGGAAAAAAATGTTGCCTTCTGAAACTAAAGTCATTAATTCTGAAGTAGAGTAAGTTAAAAGACAGCTGTTAAGTTCTACAAAGTTTCTCCAAGAACATTGAAAACATTTGTAATCACCAAACTTTCATTATTATACAATAATTGCAATATGTTGGCCTTTACTGGCGTCGGTCTATAGCACAGATGTTAACAAAAAAGAAAATAAATTTGGTGGAAGATTCGAAATTAGAGTGCAGGTAATTAAAAATAGTTGAATTTTTAATATAAAATGTACAATTAAATTTGTAGAAGATTCAAAATAATCTCAAATTACATTATTCTAAAAAGTGTTACTTGTTCAAAGGCAATACCTAAGACTGGCAGAGAATTGAAGTAGCAAATATTGCTGAGATCATCTTAAAATAGAGGGGATAAGTAGTCATTCTCTCTGAAGATTCAGTGACTCTGTCTTTGCCTAACAAAATCACAGTCATAATATTATTGGAGTCACAGAGAAACATAAACCAACTTATAAACCAACTTATAAAACAAATGTTTGTATTGTTTCAGGCATGATTTAAGCACTGGAGATAGAGCAGTGTAGAACCTGAGACTCTCCTTCTGAAGTTTACATTCAGTCATCAGACATGGAATGTCAAAAATGTCCAATCTGGTGATTGTGAAGTTGAGTGGGACCATCTTCACTCAGTACTTTAGCTATGTCCTGACACAACTTATGTGCATTAAAAATCCCTGAATGAAAGAGATGATTTTATAAGGGTTTTAGGATTTTAAAATAGTAATATGGATCTTTACAATCTTTCAATATAAGGTGCAAAATAATTTAGAAATTAAGAGTAATATTGTATTGAAGAGATTACAATTCCCAAAGTTTACAGGTGCTAATTTGATGATAGGAATTTTGAATTCATTCTACATAATTCTTTAGAAAGCCTGGGCTGCCATAATCAGATTGGGGATGGAAGCCTAAAAAGATAGTGCTATTTCTGTTTGTCTGTCTGTTTGCTTGTTAAAAACAGAGAGCTACACGTTGAGGTTGAGAAAATCTGTTCAGTAAATCCTAGCTGCAATTTGGTTTCAAGGAGTCCTAGAATCTTAATTCTGATGTGGAGCTTCTGAAACTCCTAGTGATGCGAGTACTCTTTGTCTTACAATATTTAATGACAAAAATCAACTGGGGGACTCGGGATAGAAACTGATTGTGTGATTTGATCGACAAGGGTTCATTAAGTGCTTAGCATTATGCTGGTTGCTGTAAATATACGAGCCAAGTTTAACACAAATTATTAACTTTCAATGAATTGGATAGTTTGTTTGGAAATTCACAGAAAATAAATATACTATTAGAACAATATAACAGCACCTTGGATAATTAAGGGCTTACTGGAAGAAGTTCAGGGGAGGAGACTGTTAATAGATATTTTTCTAATTAGAAAAGAACTCTAGGAGGGAATGAACTAAGGACTGGCCTGTTGGTCTGGGTGACATTTATGTACGGAAAAAAATAATTGGTGGGAACACTGCAGACATGAATGGCATGATGAATGAAGACACATAATGAGAAGGAACATAACCTGCAGTTGCTGAGTGTGCAGATGTTCCCAAAGAATGAGCTGAGAATCCTGGCCCCATGTGGTATCAGAATCTCTGTAACATGATCCTAGCCAGCATACAGTTGCCTTCAAGACTAAGATTTTTGTAGTATTTTTTCATTTAAGGATATAAATGTGGGGATACATGTGGATGAATAAAATAAAATGTTTTGTCTAAGCACATTCTTCAATATTGATTGATCTTTTAAGTGGTTGTATTTGGTTAAGAGTCTAATAATATAAAAGAATATATGTTAAAGAGGAGTATATTTGGGTTGAGAAATAGTTTTGTGACACAGAGTTCAAACTCAGCTTCTTTAGCCTCTGAAGTAACTGGTATATTCTCCTTCCAGATAGACTATGAGATTTTGTAGAAATGGTGATGGACAAATTTGTCTCTGTTTCTAATGAGAGAGAGAGAGGGAAAGAGGGAGGGAGGGAGGGAGGAAAGAAAAAGGAGAGGGGAGAGACAGAGAGAAATTGCATACAAATTATATTACTTTTTTTAATGAAAAGTATATTACTGCCCTGGCTGATGTAGCTCAGTGGATTGAGCTCAGACCTGCGAACCACAGGATCGCGTTCGATTTTCCGTCCGGGCACATGCCTGGGTTGCAGGCCAGTTCCCGGTTTCTGGCAGGGGACGCATGAGAGGCAACCACACATTGATATTTCTCTCTCTCTCTCTCCTTCCCTTCCTCTCTAAGATAAATAAATAAAATCTTTAAAAATAAAGTATATTACTTATCAGAATTTTAACACAGAAGGACATTTTACTAGGTAAATGATGAACCCTTACATTTTTAATAAAATATTATTAAGCCCTGTTTCCAAAGCACTGACTAGAAGCAAGTAGCAACTGAAATGACTACATAAGGGGAATCCCTATGACCTCACCGCTTTCCAAAGAAATCTATAAGGATGTTAAAAACGGGTTCCCTGTTCAACAGTGCAACATAACTTCTTGAACATTAAAATTAGCAAAAATACTTTTCATAGTAAGTTATACTAAATTAAAACAGCTTCACCTCAGTGGGATAGGGATTTGTATCACAATTACTTATTATATTAACAGAGACAAGAAACAAATGCCACGGAGGAGAGGCTTCTCCACCACTCAGCTTATCACATCACTGAGTTGTCAGACACTCCATTTCACTTATCCTAAACTAAAATTTAAAAATATCTGGGGGAAAATCAGTTCCACCTGTAGTCATTAGTTTGAAAGGGCCATTACTAGTAACCAGGTAGGCACATACTTATAAACTCAGTCCTCTCCACACAGGTATTTCATAATTGTCAAACACCTAAACACCATTATAATATCTAATGCAAGACAAAGCTGTTAAAAATATCACCAGTGATCATCCCAATCACCTACGGCTTCCCTCCCATAGACTAAAGCCATCTCTCAAAGAAGACCATGTTCAGATTGTCCTGGAATCTCAGCACTCCCCAATATATATAAGTTTCTATAAACATGATCTGCACTAAATGGGACTTATTACTTTGATAATATAATTCCAACTACTTCTCTTCAACCGCAGTTCTCATGTAAATGCCTAAGGATTTGATGAGCAGTTGATCTCTGTTTCATATACTTAAACTTGATATTTAGCCTTCCCTCAGTCTTCTTTCCTATTGGTAGACATTATAAATGCCCAGATTGAGAGCATGGGCCAACAGATCTTTTTCATATCTCTCCTTTGCCTTTTACGGCATGTCCTTGCCGGCTGTCCTCTTTTCAAATTTTGTTTTCCTCTGAATGGGCTATTGCACTGATGGCTTTTGGCAGCCACTGAGTGCTAACCCTGCATATAAAATCAATCTGTGGGGCGAGAGCCACAAAACAGGGCTACTTGAAATGTTTTCTTTTTCCAGCTTCCTGGTTACTGTCACATTAGAGTTTTAGTGTAATGGGCAAGGACAATAATTCATTTTATTTTATGAGAAATCTTTATTTTCAAGGGCCACTGCTTGGCTGAATTCTTTCCAGATCATACTCTTGAATTTATGCAGGCTATATAGTAATTCAAGATTTTCCTCTTATGCTAAATATCGTGGAAGAGAGACCAAGCCAGAGTTTCCTGCACCAAATTCTGCATTAAGGTATTGAAAGTTAATAAGATATCATGGCAAACTCATTATTTTCCTATATAGTGGATATGACAAGCCATTTCACACTGTCTTCCTCTTGTATATTTTCCTACTTCATCTCAAGCATAAAAAGTCCTATTTCACTGCAGTTAAAACTATGGGTTTTGGTGTCAACTCAACCTAGATTCACTTCCCAACTGTCTTGAAAAAAAAAGAAGGAATGTCCTTGGGCCAATTGCTTATGCAGTATTTGAAACTCATTATATTTATATGTAAAATATAACAATAGCTCCTACCATAGAAGAATAAAATAAAGATTAAAAATGAACTAATAACATATATAATGCAGCTAGCACAATACCTGACACAAGGAAGCTCTCAAAACGTCATTATATTTATGATTATATTAATAGCCACATTTGTTGTTCACTAATATGAGGAAGTTGTGTCTGACAAACTCACTCCATTGCAATCATGTGCTCCTCTGAATAACAGATATTAAATATGTATGGCATTTCCACAATAGTTGAAGCAACTTAAATAGGTTTGAGAACATAAATCAGAATAGACAATTTTTTAAAACACCATTTCTCAAAAAGCATTTTGTTAACCTTATCTTCACCATATATGCCAAACTTAGTGGCACAAAACAACCACCATTTAATTATAATTACAAAATCAGTAGGTCAGATATATGCAAAGGCACAGGAGGACTGATTCTTTTTTCTTTTCAATGTTTGGGGACTCAGCTGGCAAGACTCAAATGATGGGAGGCCCTAACTGCTGCCTGCAGTTGCCACTTCTAAGATGTCATTTTTGTTCATGAATGTGGCTAACTTGGGACTTTTGACCAGAGGACTGCAACATGGTACATCCATGTAGTTTGGACTCCTCACAGCACAGGGGCTGGGTTATGACAGAGAACCATCATGGAGCAAGCGTTTCAAGAGAGCCCAGTGGAAGCTGCATTACCTTTTCCGACCAAGACTTGAGGCCACACAGTGACCACTTAGTTGTACTCTTTGTGGGTCAGAGTGGTCACAATCCCTTCAGATTCCAGGGAAGGAGATACAGACTCCACCGGTCTTTGCAAGAAGAGTTAACATTATTTGAGGTCCTGTTTTAATATACCACATCTTTTTTGCATAAACTATCCTCAGTTTGATCATTTCTTATTTCTGCTACCACTTCCTTAATTATTCAGAATTACTTAGTACTCATTATACACTGCTTTCTGACTATTCCTAAATTGATTAAACTTGTAAATGTTATGGAGAATATTATAAACTCAAAGATAAAAGAAATCATATCTTCCCATCATTTGTGCTTGCAAATAATTTCC